>NC_051064.1:106504739-107234739 GCF_004664715.2 Peromyscus leucopus
GCTTCTCGATGGTAAATCTGCACACACTGAGGTCATAAAGTCAAGCTGACCATGGAGACGCATCTTACAGGCTTTCCCAAGATCAGTTGCCTCTGAGTTCTCCAAATATTCATCAGGTCCCCCCTCTACCAATTTATCCTCTATTTTAAAGATGTACTTTAAATTTTTTTGTGTGAATATGTATCTGCAAGAGTGAATGTACATGTGTATGTGGAGTGCATTTGTGTGTGCACATGAAGCCAGGGCAGGGCTTTGGATCCCTCAGAACTAGAGTTATAGATATTTGTAGGATACTGTTATAGGGATGGTAGGATCTGGACTCTGGTCCTCATGATTGTGCAGCAAGTGCTTTTGAACCACTGGGCCATTTGTGAAGGTCCCTCCAGAGGTCTAACCTCCCCTGTTGACAAGTATATTATCTTCATAATTTTAGTTTGCTAGAAACTCAAGTGCAAGTGTCTCTAAGGAGATGTATATATCTGGATCTGGACTTCTTAACTGTGTGTCACAACCCCACACAGGGCTCTGTGATTGAATGTGGAGCTTGTAAAAAACTTGGCAACAGGAAGAGGTTTCTGAATATACAATGGCCAGAAATTTTAAGTCAAAAGCACAAGAAATCCAATACATATGAGCATCAGTCACCTGTGTTACATCATGAGATTTCACTGTAGCTTTGGTTCTGAACATACATGTATATCTTGCAATAATATGCCCTCTGTCTTCATACCACCCAATGGTAATGAGCATGTCTGAGATGCCTTGGCTATGATTCTAGACTACTGTATACTAGGATTTTTAGTTTTACTGTACCTACAAAGTTATCTTTAAAAAAATAGAAATATAATGATTTAGTCAGAGAAAAATAAAGACAATGTTTTCTTAGCACCATTCTTCAGTTTGTAGGTATTGAGTTAGTATCTCATTGGATTGCATTGTGTTCAAAAGAATTATTTAGAAAAAACTTCTATGTGAATTAATGACTGGGGTTTCACTTAAAAAAATCATTAAATGAATTGATTAGGACAGAATTTCTAACAATTTCTGAAATGGCCCTAAACATTCTTTTGTCATTTTATATTGCATACTTATGCAAAGTAGCATTCTCAGAATTCATGATAATAAAAATCAAAGTGTCACACAACTTTAAAACATTGAAGATGGTCTATGTCCTGCAGCATCGAACAATCAGCCAAGATTATTTACTTTTGTGTGTAAAACTAAACAAGCATGGCCACCTCACTAGTTTGGGACTCTGCTTTTGTATTTAATAGGTGGTAAAATTATATGCACACCAGGGTCTTGTTTTAAAATAAATTTTTATAATACATTACCAGTAAATGTTTGACTTGTGTAACTATGTTATATGTCTGGACATCTGTAATCATGCAAAAATTTCTTGAGTGACAAGAGAGCTCAAGTATAAAAGTTTAAGAAGTCCTGATTTGGATAATCCAAAACAGTTGAGTTCACATTATTTCTCTGGAATCCAGAATAAAGTTTTCTCAGAATTGCAGGGGTAGAGTGAGATCTGGCAGATGAACCACAGACTTTATGTTTTATCAAAGGAAATTGTAAGGCCAAGGCTAAGGAATAACTTGCTGAGACTCCCTTCCATTTAGGAAGATATTCATTTACTGGGCATGTGCTGTTTGCTCAGAACTTCCTAGATGCTTTAAATAGGCAAAAATGAAAATTATAGACTGTTCTATTCTTTATAGTCTCCAAAGACAAATAAATACTAATAACCAGACAACTATCATACAACCTAGAAAAGTGGTAACCAAGGTACAATTAATTAGGTACCCCTCAGATAAAAAGTTTTCTTCTGGTGCATAGCTAGCTTGTAGTAATATAAAAGTTATAAAATCAGATTTGACTGGCCTTAATTATGAACCTTTTCTCATATATCATATGGCCTTCTGTGATGGTTTGAATGAAAATGGCCCCCTTAGGCTGATAGGGAGTGGCACTATTAGGAGATGTAGCCTGTGTGACTTTGTTGGAGGAGTGTGTTGCTGGGAGTGGCTTTGACGTGTCAGATGCGTAAGCCTAGCCTGTGTCACTCTCTCTTCCTGCTGCCTGCTAATCCACATGAAGAACTCTCAGCTACCTCTCCAGCACCATGTCTGCCTGCATGCCACCATGCTTCTCACCATGATGATAATGAACTAAACCTCTGAACCTGTAAGTCACTCCAATTAAATATTTTCTTTATAAGAACTGCCATGGTCATGGTGTCTCTTTGCAGCAGTAGAAACCATAACTAAGATATCTTCTTTACTGGCAGGCAACAAAATCTGCTGATGTCATAGTTGAGGAGTTAGGATCATGCGCCTGAGAGTTAGGCTGTCTGTTTCAAATCTCAACTTTCACTTGTTCCCTTGACCATCATGGGTAAATTACTCAACATATCTGATAAAAAGCATATGAAAATATATAGTTCTGATTTTTTTTATCAAGTCTTATGTAAGCTTTAAGGTTCTTTCTGGTTCAAAATATAATATAGTCCCTACTTGCTTCTTGATATGGGGCATGGTGGGGCAGACTTGCAGAGCATTTAACTGAGAATTAGGATAATTGAGTTGGAGTGTGAGATTTGCCCCCATGTAGCTGTCAATTTTAAGTGTGTGACCTTTCTGGATCACCATTTTCCCACGCACCAATGTTAGTGGTGTTTTCTGATCACACAATGTCTAGGATTCATTTTTAGCACATTGTTCTAAGAGATAGATACGTCTTATTCTGGACACCAGAAGGAGAAAGTAGTAAAAAATTAAGCTTGACTGTCATGTGACATTTTTCCCTCTTCACATCAACCATTAATTTTATGCTTCAAATTGAAAACATTGTTTTTATTCAATAAGTTACAAATGAGGAATGCAATAGTATTGTGTAGGTCTGTATAAGCACAGACTATCTGGATGGAAATTGAAAAAAATATATAGGCAGCCATGCATGTCCTATACCAACATACCTATCATATAACATTTGGGATTGCAAATGGAAAAAAGAGAGGTTTCAGCACACATCTGTTGAGGTTCATCATTCTCTAGAACATGTAGGAGATATATATGGGAAGTAGGCGTTCCACTTTACTTGCCTATACCTAGAGAGAATATGAGTTGACTGAGGGCACATTGAGAAATACAAACAAGGATGGACTCCAGTTCTAAACTTCAATGTAAAACCTTGTTCTGTTCTGGGAGGATCTTTATATCTGTGTTCCCAACTGGAGTAGACACGACCACATCTGAGCAGGCATTTATCATGCAACTCTGACTGGGGAGGTGGGAGCCTTCCACCACGCCTTTCAGCTCATCGTGTTGTATCTACTCTAGATGAGGGAGCAGTTATGGAGACTAATTTATAGCCAATATATTAGTCAATAAAAAATTAAAATTTATGTCATGTTACCAAAATCCCTTCAAAGACAAATGCTACTCATAGCATTAGGTAGAGAAATCTTCTCTCCGCAGTGAATGATTGTGAAAGCAGAGATTGATGGCTGCCTGAAGTGTCAAGAGTGACAGTTGAGCCTTAAACAGGACATTTATAACAGTACCCCAAGGCTCAGGGGACATCACACAAGAGAGGGCAGAAGCAAAAAGCAAGAAGAGGGAGAAGATCTATAATGTGTTGCCTTCTCAGTAGGACACAGCCAATATAATCATGGTCTCACAACAGCCATGGCGGCCTGCACAAGACTCAACCTTTCCATAGCCATGCATGAGTTGGGGAGAGTCTCAGGGGGCCCTGCCTTTCCTCTCTGGACTGCTGTTTACTGGTGAATTCTGAGGGAGAGGAAGGCACTGTTTTAGCTTGTGTACCCACTGATGAGCTTACCAGGATCCAATCGATTCCAAACCCATGGTTACATAAATGGACCTGGTTAAACTCAGTGGGTCACATAGCAAAACACAAAGATATAAATGTGGGAAAAGGATTATCGGTGTGGGAGGGAGATATGAGAGGGTGAGGTGAGTAACCAGAATGCATTATATCCATGTCTAAATTTGTCAAAAAAGAAAAGCTTCATTAATAAAGAAAAAGAAAAAGTCAAACCAAGTCTTGGTTCCATTCTAACTCAGCTGCATTCCTCTGGAGACTGAGATTCCCATGGCATGGCTACTCTAAGGTCCTTGCCATAAGCATCCTCTAGAGAGGTCTGAGCCAGGTGGGCAAGAAAAAAGGCACAACCTAACAGAGCAGAAGGCAGAGACTCCTGAGCCAAAGACTTTTTTCCCTCAAGAATCTAGGCTGAATATTTATTTCTAGTCTTCTGTTATTGTCTTAGAATATCTGAGAGGCAAGTGCTTCTAGCCTTTAATAGAGAACCATAGGAAAGCTTTGTGATTTGGGAAAGATGGTAGAGAGGAAAAGAAGGGGGTCAGAGAACCCTTTCCTTTAAGGCTTTCTAACAAATGCATCAGGCTACATTTGGCTAGGAATGTGTTTCTTTGATTGATCCCTTATTTTCCACAGCTTCTACTTAATAACAATCAAAGTTATTTTATTTTACGGAGTAGAAATATTCTCGAAAAATTGGCTGTGATTAGAATTTCTAAAAGCAAATACCACTTTTCCCTCTTTATTCCAATTATAAAATTGTAGAGGTATTCAGTGTGAAAAATATTGGCCTACAATACAGCGAGATCATTGCTGAGATTAGATTTCAGGGTGTTTTGTAAAATCCTGTATTTAAATTTTAAAATGGTAATTTTAGGTGTGTATTTATAACCTGAATTACTAATGTAAAATCTGCAAATAAATTGGAAAATTATTTATTTTAAAGTCTTATAGATAAGAATCTGCTAAGAATAAGGACACAGTTTTAGTCTGACAGCAATACTAGTGAGGTTAGGAATAAAAGAACAAATATAGGTTGTTTGAGTGTGGGGAGACCATCATACATCACCCATATGTCAGTAGGAACATTTTAATAAGGTATAGTGACACAGCATGTCTCTCTGTATTTACATCTTCTACTTTTTTGGACTCCCAAGCTTTATCCTACATACTCCCTCCATTATGCATATCTCCATATAATGCAGGATGTTGTAATTTTGTTTGTCTTTCCTCCTCTCGAATGTATGCCCTGAGGACAGAGATGGCCTGGTCTGCTCACTGCTGTCCCCCAGCACTCCAGAGAGGGTCTGTGTTTAGAGGAACCCTGATAATGCTTGCTGCATGAACAAAAATCTGACTGTACATCTCCTCTATGAATCATATGCTAAGTGAGTGTCTCTATTCCACAGCACTTTTCAGGTCATATATTTAAATATTTTATGTGAAATCCATGTAATGTGCAAGTAACCATTTTATTTTATTTAAAAAAATTTTGTTTCATTTTTATTTGTGTGCATGTGTGTGGTGTGTGCGTGCGTGTGCACCTGTGTGTGCATTTTTTGTGTATACATGTGCATGAGTGCATGTGCCTATGGTATTCAGAAGATGGCATTGGATTCCCTGGAGCTGAAGTTATAGGCAGTGTGAGCTATTGATCAGGGTGCTAGGAACTAAACTTTGGTTCTGTGCAAGAACAGGATGGACTCTGAATCACAGAACCATCTCTCCAACCCAAATCAACATGGCATTTATTTTACATACCATGTTGGGCAAACGCTGCTTCTTTCTAATACTAAAACATTTTCATCACCCCAAAGAACACTGGCAACCATTAAAAAGTTATTCCCCACTCTCTGATAACCTAGAACCTGGCCACCATTAACCGGCTGCCTATATCCACAGGTTTACCTATTCTGGATAATTTCTGTAATGTAACTGATGTGTATCTTTTGTGTCTGGCTTCTTTCAGCTAGGACAATGTTTCCAAGGTTTATCGGTATTGTTGTATCACTAAGGACTTTGGGCCCTCTGTGGTTTAGTAATATTCCATTGCATGATGCAGCTCATTTCTCTTGTGTATCTGCTGTTGGACATTTGGACTGTTTCTACCAGCTGGCCCTTGTGAGCAGAACTGTTGTGAACAGTTGTACAAGTGTGCATTTACATCATCTTTTCTTACCTAGCCATCCTCATAGAACTGTGAACTTCCTGAGGGCAAGGACTGTGTTTATCTCATTCATTGATATATCCTTCACCAAACTTAGCATAGAAAAGATCTCACTGATGATTAGCTGAGAACAAAATGTTCAAGTCTCTGATATTCTAATTAAAATCAATGAGTAAAAGTTTTTGAGCAACATAGAACAAAAGGCTGTAAAAATGGATGATTGCCACAGATGCAAATGAGCAGCAGAATCTTAGGGAAGCTGCTGCAGGGTGATGGTGACAGCAGTGAAGGACTCTGGGAAGAAAGGATTGAGGAAGCTGACGGTGGTAGTGGAGTGTGGGGAGGTGGGCATGAAGCCGATGGGGAAGCAGGGCGGCCTCCAGTAAAAGAGGAGGTTGCCATAGGCCACTTAAGCAGCAAAGAGAAGCACTCTCTGCCTCCAGGAAATAGCTCTTTTTGTATTGCAGAATATTTGAATCTAGAGCTACTTATTGGAGATATGATATTTGATATGCACAGCACAACAGACTTGTAGAACTCTCTTCTTCTCTGACTGAAGCTCTGTACTTTGAATTTAGGTAGACATTTTTTGAACACTATCCCATGCCTTCTACAATTAAAAATCACTTGCTGTGGGATAATTCTTTTGTACACTGGTTTAATAAAATGCTGATTAGCCAGTAGCCAGGCAGGAAGTATAGGTGGGATAAGCAGACAAGGAGAATTCTGGGAAAAAGGAAGGTTGAGTTAAGAGACACCAGCCCACCGTCCAGGGAGCAGCATGTAACGGCACACAGGTGAAGCCATGGAACATGTGGTAACATATAGATTAACAGAAATGGGCTGAGTTTAAGTGTAAGAGCTAGTCAGTAGTAAGCCTGAGCTAATGGCCAAGCAGTTTTAATTAATAAAAGCCTCTGTGTGTTTACTTGGGTCTGAGCAGCTGTGGACCAGGTGGGACACAGGAAAAATTCCAGCTACAATCATTCCCACTGAGTATTTTACTACTTTCTCCATTTAAATCCAACAAAAGTATCTATTTTCCTACATAAATAGTAAATAGGTGTTTTTGTAGCTGGAGAGCTTCTCTCTGCGTCCCACCAAGTCCCAGCAGTCTGACAGCCGACTTATAAAATAAACACACAGACGCTTTTATTATTTACAAACTGTATGGCCATGGCAGGCATCTTGCTAACTGTTCTTATATCTTAAATTAATCCATTTCTATAAATCTATACCTTGCCATGTGGCTCGTGGCTTACCGGCATCTTCACATGCTGCTTGTCATGGCAGTGGCTGGCAGTGTCTCACTCTGCTTTACTGTTCTCTTAATTCTCCTCTTTGTTAGTCCCACCTATACTTCCTGCCTGGCCACTGGCCAATCAGTGTTTTATTTATTGACCAATCAGAGCAACACATTTGACATATAGACCATCCCACAGCACTTCCCCCTTTCTTTCTTTCTTTCTTTCTTTCTCTCTTTCTTTCTTTCTTTCTTTTCTTTCTTTCTTTCTTTTTTTTTTTAAAAAGGAAGGTTTTAACTTTTACACATCTTGAAAGCCAGCTTGGTATATTTGGGAATTTGGGCGTAGCTTCTTTTACTACTTCCTGCTGGAGGGGGGCGCTGTATCTTATGGGAACACAAAGAAAATTTTAGGATTATGGAGTAGTCTGTGAGGGTGTATCATCTGAGCCAATTGCCTTGAAACAGTTCTGGATGTTGGATCATCTGGGCCTTGGTGTAATTGGAGACCTTTCAGGGGGTCTTGGCTGGTCAAACCTGACGTATTTCAATCTGGAACAAATCCATAGCCTCTGGCTTTCTGTGGAAACAAAAGCAGAACCTCCTTTCCAAAGCAACATATCCTCACATCCAAATTTTGAAGTCAAGGTACCTTTAAAATATACGTTTTGGCATAACTCAACAGCTTTTGCAATCAAATGTTTTTCTTCAGTTATGAATATCAAAGAGAACATAATCCAGATTCTCTGTGTGGTAGCCATCTTTATGTAGCTTATTTTTTTTATATTGCCTTGAACCTACTGCTTTAAACTGCAGCATTTTAAGACTGAAACAGAGCTGTGGCTGCTGGCTCCGCCCACTTTAACTTCCCATCATGGCAGTGGTACCTTTTCCGGCAGATGTGGGAGCCATCAACTCTCAGAAATAGTGAGTCTATGCTTCTATCAAAGCAGTATGTAGACCAGAAACCTCTTTTTGTTTTTTACTAGCAGAGGCTAAATCCACCACACAGCTTAATGTGTCACTTGCAGAGGCCTCATTCCCGCCATACTGCAGGTCTAGCGTACATGCCAGGAACCTGCCATAGTAGATAGTAGCTCAAACATGCAGGCTGCCACTAACTTGAGAGAAACAACTAGTAACTGTTTTCAGCTTTGTTATAGAATCTTTTTACTCAGATTTTAGGTGGAAACTCTTGCCAATATGTTGGGTGCCATTTGTTTTTATAATGTTCTCTCTATTACAATGAATTTTCTCTGTATTTTGTTATAGGATGCTACTTTATTATTTGATCCTTTCCTAAACTGCTACTATATTTTCTTTTTATAAATGAAGCAACCAAGGTCAAGGGAACATAGTGATTTATCCAAGGTCAAGAGAGTGAGTAGAGCTGGGATGTTGTCATAGAGTTTTTATTGCTGTGAAAAGACACCATGATCACAACAACTCTTACCAAGAAAACATTTAACTGGGGTGACTTGCTTTCAGTTTCAGAGGTTTAGTCTATTATCATCATGACTGGGAGTATGGTGGTGTTCAGGCAGACATGGTGCTGGAGCTGAGAGTGCTACGTCTTACAGGCAACAGGAAGTTGACTGACAGTCACATTGAGGGAAGCTTGAGAAAACAGACCTCAAAGCCTGCCTCCACGGTGACACTTTCTCCAACAATCTCCTAATAGTGCTACTACGTTTGGGGGACCATTTTCTTTCAAACTGCCACAGATGTGAAGTCAGTTTCTGAACACAAATTCTTCCCCTCTGCATCCTGCTTCACTGATTCACCTTGGATAACATGAGCAGGTGAGTTTGTCACAGCATCTGGGCTTTCTGGGAAAAGAGGAAGATGCTTCAAAACAAAGTTCATTATTCTGGTTCAAAAGTATCTTTGGAAATTCACTATCTAATATGTCTTTCTCTTTTCTCCAATTTAAGATACTTTATTAGCTTTTATTTATTGTTCTGAACATTATTAACATGTGTGTTTTAGCCATTGCGTTCAGTAAGTGCTAAGGTGTGAGAGCCAAATTCTGGGCTTGCATTCTGGATTTGCTTCTAAATTAGTGGGGTGACCTTGGTGGAGTCATTTAACCTTTCCGAGTTTCAATAGCTCCATATGTAAAATGGTGATTAGAATAGTACCTACCTCATTTTGTCCTAATGAGAAGCAATTGAGGTAATGCATCAAAATTGCTTAGCATGCTTCCATTAGCCACTGCAAACAATGAATGGCAGATGTTGTTATTATACAAAAATATTAAAAAATGAGTAGTTCACTGAGCTGAGCCAATGTTTTGTTGGAGGACTGAATTCTCACAGTTGAGATGTATGTAAAGATCCCAGAGTTTGAAGTCAGATAGAGATAAGTGCCAATCTCTTTGTCTATCAGTTGCCATTAGGATGGACTTTGTGCATTGCACAATGCTCATCTCACAGGTGTCTTGTAAAGAAATCAGAAATGCTCTTGAAACAGTTAAGTGCTCAATAAGTATAAACTACTGTTACTAGAATAAATATTAGTATAAACTTAAAAATACTGACCTTGCATATCAAGATAAACAGTTGCTCAGTGAGGTTCTGGAGGTGAATGCTCACTCAGTATTGAAGATGTCCCTTTGAAATAACCTTCAAACACTGTAGTAGAATATGAGTGATAGTCTTAAAGTCTAGACCCCAAATGCCAAGGCTGTTTGTAGTTTGAGGCTATCTGCTCCTGGGTTTTGGTCTTCATTTTGGCCCAAAGTTTTTACAGCCAGGTGAACAGCCATTTCTTAAGCATTGACTCCGTGTCTGTGCTGGTTACTGTGGGAACCAGGAAGATGAGTGGATGATTATTGGGTTTCTTTTTTGTCCACTTTCTTGGGTGTGAGGTTGTCATCTGTTTCCAGAGCTCTAAATATGTCTGAATGCTGATAACTACATTTTTCTTCAGTTTTAACATCTCCATGACCTAAGACTCCTCAGCATCTGACTACTTTTTTCATGTTTACTTAGACATGGAACATCTCACTGGTGATGTGACCAAAATAAGACTCTTGACACCCACCCTCCCAACACTGTTCCATATATCTGTCTTTGCTCAGTGCATGATACTACAGTAAAGAACACAACACTTCACTCAGCAATTGAGGCCACATTTGGAGCACACTATGACCTCTTGCCATCCTCATTCAATGTATCTATTCATACCATGAGCTTCAACTTCAAGACCCCATTCCAACCACTTCCACCAGTCACCTGCCCAGCACCTCCCAACTTAAATGTCAACCTCTTGCCTGGCCTAGTGCTTCCTGGTTCATTCCCCCATTCTAATCCTTGCCTCCAGGCTTATGCCTCTAACGCAACCCCAGGATCCCATTCTTAGAGACTACAATATGAGGAATCCTCAGCCAACCCTCCACTGAGCAGGCTTGCCAAGTTTAAGACAATGCTAATCCTTGCCCTGCTTAGAGCTCTTTAGGTCTTTCTTTGAAACAATTCATACACAAATAAGAAATATTTAGATCATATCCATCCTCATCCCCTGAAACTCCTCCCAGACCCCCACTCATCTCTGAGAGTAAAACCTAAAATTCTGTCAGGTGCCTCAGGTCTGGCTCACATCTCTGCCCTCGCTTAATTCTTGTCCTCATTTCACTGTCTCCAGCCAGCAACCTTCACCTCTTCTCAATCAACCCAAGTCATTTCTTTGACTGTGCTGGTCTCTGTCTGAGATGTTCCTTCATCAAGGGTTTCCATGGCAAACATTCCCATTTTGGTCAAATAGTTGCTGAAATATCTCTCGGAGACAGACTTCCTGATTGTGTATGGTTTAGTTAGTATGCTGGTAACTTATGTATCTGGCTTTATTTTTCTTTATAATACTGATTCAACCTTACATTATTTACTTATCTTTCTACTTAACTCTTCTGTCTCTTTCATAAGCACTTACTCTTCACAAGCGAAGATTTTATCCATTTGATTCATTGCCATACTTCCTACATGTGCTACCATATAGCAAGCATTCAATAATATAGCCAAATGAATAGACTATAAAATTCAACCATTAGTTCATGGATTTCTTCACTGAGCACTCACTCACTAATAAACTGCTCTGTTCAGGCATCCTCCAGACATTATCCTGTTTCATCCCATATGTTCCTCATCTTTCCAAATTCATAGAGGCTTATGTTGAAGAATACTCTGAGCTACAGAGGTGTGGCTTATCAAATGTGGTTATCAAAGTCTGGTGGATTCCACCAACCAGAAACCTCTTACTCTTATAAGTAATCACTTATTTTACCCAATAGCTGCTAGCCACTGGTTAACTATGACATTTTATGAAGTTTAAAAAGAAGAAAATGTATAAATTTTGACAACATAGACAATACATTTTGGATAGCATATTAGCTAGTTTTGTTGTAATAATAAATAACCCCAATATCCCAGAGACACATGACAAGAAATCCTTATTTCTTTCTCCTATTATATGAGGGTTGTGGATTAGCAGGGGTCGTGTGAGTGCAATTCAGCTTATTGACCTTGTTATCCTTCAGTTGAAATGGAAGGAGTGCCCCCATCTAGCATATGTGGTTTTTTTCCAGTGATGGCAGCAATGAGAGAAATTCAGTCAGACCATGCAGGCACATACAGAATTCCTGACATAACATATCCTGATATTTCATAGGCCAGAGCATGCCACACAATCACATTCAAAGTCAATAAGGCAGGCATGCATGTTCCTTCCTCAGGATGCATAGACATGGCAACAGGTAGGAATATATAATTGAATTATGGAGGAGAACAGACTTAAAAAAATATTTCTCAATCCCTCACAGGAGATAACACTCCAAATAATAGAGTTCATGGAGTGAAAATATAAAAGACCTCCCCCCACTGTTTTTATAAAGAGTCACCAAGCCTCAGAGTGCATCTTTATTTGGACAAATGTTGATAGATCATTTTATCTCCACAAGCAATGGATGACTCCAGAGAGACTTCACTCATACACTCTCTTATGTGATGACTTTGAGATACTGGGGAGGGAAACTTAGGTCAACTTCACAAAAGACTGATGTGAAAACCAGCTGTTAAATTATTCGTTTAAAATTGGAATTACACATTTTTCAGCAGTCAAAATATTTGGTATACTGTCTGGAAGATCTTTTTGTTTTGCATCCTGGGAAGCTGAATTAGGCTTGGTGAACAGGCATTAGAATAAAAGGAACCAAACATACATACACACACACACACACACACACACACACACACACACACACACGTACAAGTTTTGGAGATGTTTTTACTATTTGTTATTTTTATCTTTTCTTCTGAACTCTGCAAAATTATTCTTCAGTTAATATTGTCTACAGAGGCATTAGTGGACAGAATTTTATTTTAACAACACTCCCCTCTTATTTTTTTCTGGGAATAGACCTTATATTACATTTCTTGAATTCCATGCTTCTTCTGCTTGGCTGTATTCTATGATATATGGGAGTCCATATCTTTTCGAATGACTTGGTTTAATGATTACTGATTGTTCCATGAGTGGACATTCATTATAAGCCTAACAAATAAGAGCTCTGGCTTTATCTTTTTAGCATTCAGACTAGGAAATTGTCTCAATTCTCCATTCTACAAAGGAAAGGCAAAGGAGGGGGACTCAATGTTCTCCATGTCTCTATTTCCTTCTATGGGAATGAAGAAAGCCTGGGTGAGAGGCAGTCAAATTGACATATCAAAAGAATGAGTTAAAGATATGGCATGTGCCACCCATAAGTCCTTTTCCAGTCTCACATCAGATTGCTCTTGGTGTCTAGTCATTTCTGCTTTGAGTGTACTTGATCTTTAATCCCTTTCTTGGATCCTGGGAATAATTAATTCTTTCCTCTTTGGACAAAGGTTGCGTGGGTTACATTTCTTCTTCTTCTTGCAAACAAGTCATTCTTTGAAGCATAATGACATTTAAAACACAGTTTGTAGAGAAAAAAGGTCCTAAAGAATGAACCCTGTGAGAACATAAAAAAGTATATATCAAGGGTGGATAGAGGAAGGGGGTATGGACTCAATAGTAAGATGAGACAAATGAGACCCAAAGTGGAGATGGGGGCATGGGCCAGGTGCAAAGGAGAATTTTAAGAAGGAAGATGTCAACACAGACACAGACACACACACACAGACACACACATACAGACACACACACACAGACACACACACACACACACACACACACACACACACACACACACACACACACACATACTTTGTTGAGATAACCAGACAAGTTGGGACCAAAAACATACTGATAAGTCTCCCAGAAGGCTGCTGATGCTCTCAGTATTAAGGATGTGCAGAGGGTATAGGTGCAGGAGCCAGGTAATATGAGTTAGGCAGCAATTAGTAGTTCTGAAAACCAATGAATCTGAATGATGTTTGGCAGTAAAGACAAGAAACAGGGCTAGTATTAGAAGAAATATATTGGTGCTGAAGAATTTGAATTCCTCTCTCTTAATATAGAAGAAATATGATCAGTAAGTATTTACTGAACACACATTGCATTTCAGAACTATGTTAGGTATTAAAATACACATATGAATAAAACACAAGCAAGATTAAATAAATTATGATACCACCACAAAAATTGAATACTAGCATCCTCAAATGATAGCACAGAAGACTAGATAAAGAATAAGATGTGTTGCAGTTCATCAAAATTGTAAAATAAGGCTGAAAACTAGCATGTGTATAGAGGCCATTTTTTACTGTGCATATCAAGTTTTCATTGTATAAAAAGAAAAGAAACTAGAAAGATGCCTAGAAAAAACTAAGTAGTGTGTAATACTAGTGTCAAGATTTTGAGAAATTTTCATTGTATCCTTTTGTAGATCTGCATTTTCTAAATATCTGCACTTAATTGATATTACTTTTATAGCAAGAAAAATACATAAAAAGAATGTACTTCTTTTAGCCTCAGATGTCTGTAGATGCTAGAGTTATGTTTCCCAGAGGAAGCAACATTTGAGCAAGTCCCTGAGATATGAGCAGAAATGATCTGGTTAGGGTCAGTGAGATGGCTCAGTGGGTAAAGATGCCTGCTGACCAGCCTGATTACCCAAGTTTCATTCCTGGGACCCACATGATAGAAGGTGTGACCTGACTTTGTCAAGATGTCCTCTGACCTCCACATAAATGCCATATGCACAAAATAAAAATACAGTAATAAATATTTAAAAAGAATCAATCTCATTAGAAAGAAAGGAAGGAAATGAACATTGAGTAGGGAACTGTATGAAATTATCCAAGGAATACTGAATTGTCTTCGGGCAGAAGGGCAGGAACAGAAGAGTGTGGCTGCTAGGGGAAAAGTCCTCCAGACAGAGCCTCTGTCCCAGCTGGGCAGTGCTGATCTGCCTGCTGGAGAGGATGGGCTGAGACTTAGCCATGCTGGTGTGGGCTGCAAGCGCATTTGGTGACAAATTTCATGATGTCATTGTTTTTAACAGCTGAGTAGTACTCCAATGTGTAAATGTGCCACATTTTCTTTACCCATTCTTTGGTTGATGGGCGTCTAGGTTGTTTCCAGTTTCTGGCTATTATGAATAAAGCTGCTATGAACATAGTTGAGCAAGTTTCCTTGGTATGATTGAGCATCCTTTGGACATATGCCCAAGAGCAGTATAGCTGGGTCTTGAGGTAGGTCAATTCCCAATTTCCTGAGAAACTGCCATACTGATTTCCAAAGTGGCTGTACAAGTTTGCACTTCTACAAGCAATGGAGAAGTGTTCCCTTGCTCCACATCCTCTCCACCATGAGCTGTCAGTTGTGTTTTTGACCTTAGTCATTCTGACAGGTGTAAGATGGAATCTCAGAGTCATTTTGATTTGCATTTCCCTGATGACTGAGGATGTTGAACAATTCTTTAAGTGCCTCTCAGTCATTTGAGATTCCTCTGTTGAGAATTCTGTTTAGATATGTACCCCATTTTTAATTGAATTATTTGGTTTGTTGATGTCTAGTTTGTAGACCTTCCTCTCTTTCAAATTCATACCCTTATTGTTCATTAATTGTTATTGCAAACATATATATAGTCCTAATTACAGCCTGTTCAGTCTGCTGAGGCTTTATCCTCCTGCTCACTCAGCCATTGGTGACTTACTGCCCCCGGAAAGGATACTTTCTCAAAGTGGTGACAACTAGGGTTGGTGACAAGCATTCACTTGAAGCTGGTCTAGAGAGTCCATCCATCATGGGATCTACAATAGCTGACAGTGGTGAGCTACTAGAATCCTAGAATCTACTAGAATCCTAATGTGATACCTATCTTCACTCCACCCTGGTAGTGGTGCTGTTACCATTCCCACACCATTCATTACCATTAAAAGGCCATTCAGCTAGGAAGAAGTAGAATCAGAATTAGAGCTAGAGCTTGCTGCTATTGACCTTGGACTTTAACACACCCACACATCTGCCACTGAAAGTCAGGAAGAGAGGGGGTGAGATCTGGAGACAGGGATGAGGTTGGGTCGTCCTGGAACTTCTGTGCTGTCCTCCTCCTCTTCCTCCCTCTCCTCTTCTTCTTCTCCCCTTTCTCTCTCTGTGTGTATTGGTTATTATCCCCAGGGTCTCGTGCATGCTGAATTAGTGCTCAACTGCTTAGCTCTAGCTAGCCTGCTTGCCTTCTTAGCACCTCTGTTCTTACTTCCCCTTTCTTCTCCTCTCTTCCTTTTATCTTTTATGCACTGTTTGTTACCTGGAAAGAGAAATGAAAATTCCATGAAGTACATATTTATTTCTCAAGCAAAGTCCAACCTAGGGATTAATGAAACAAGCGCAAGCTTCAGAGAAAGTGTGCCCTGATACATATTTTGAAAGTTGTTTCAAAAAGGTTATACACAGGGTTATGGAGGCCCTGATTAGTAATGGTTAGTTTTTAGATTGTCACCTGATATATGCACTTTTGGGGCATTCTTTATTTTTCTTAAGTGAAATGATCACATTGAGGATACTTCCATGGGGAAAATTTCAAACATGCAAACAACTTAGCTTTGTAAACAAAGCCACAGTGGGATTTTTGCACTTTTTGCTGACAGGGAGCAGACTGTGTATGTGGAATGGGGGAAAAGACTGAAGGACTTTGAAGGTAGGCTGCAGGGAAGGGATGGGATGAGAGGGAGGTGAGAGGTGGGGAAGAAGCTGTGGAACATTCCATCACGGGCTTAGGGCTAGAAGACCTGGATATTCTTGTAGGTTCTCTCATTCTGCCATCACTGCCTTTGTCTTGTGTGGCAAAGCATGTTCCTGTCATCAGTTGTTAGAAGTGAGAGTGAAGAGCAGGTCTTTTGCAACGATGAGGACTTGCACATCTGCTGAACATGACTAGCAAACTCTATTCCTTCCTATTCAAGTGCTCAAGACCTGAGTCTGTCTTCTTTCTCCCCTGTCTCTGACAAGGTAGGAATCTCTGCATTCCGGGTGTCTGGCACTGTACACTGTGACCAAGGGCAGAATGCATCCCTTGCACTCAATCAGCCCAGCATTCAGCTGCAGTCAGGGAGAGCAGCAGGACTGATTTCTTGACATAAACACACTGAACAAGCAAGACAGGCCCCAAGGAGTTATTTAAAACCTAATCTTGGAGAGAGCTTCTCCAATCTGAAGCTCTTGCCTAAATATAAATGGCAAAGCTTATTCAACATCAAATCAAATCAATGATAATTTGAGGACTAATTAGCATTTGGGGCTTTTTTCAGCAGCATGGTGATGGGGTGTATAATGCTATGTGATTGGGGAGAAGCACGTAATTATGAGGCTGACTACATTGTCTCCTGGAGACTCCTGAGGGAGCAGATTCCCTTAGTCACAGGCCAGTCACCTTCAGAGAGAGCAGCAGAGGCTGTGCTGCTACGCCTCTGCGGGGTCAGTGCTCTGACATTAGGCCCATTACTTCCTTTTAGATCAACAGAACTTCACCCTTTACTGTAATTCTAAGAGTAAATTAGCAGAAGATATTAAAGAGAAATTGAACCAAGGGAAACTAGAATTTCAAACACATTTGCTGGAAGCCAGATATCAAAATAATCATAGCAGCTAGAATCATGAAATACTTTTCACATAGCTGTGATGAGCCTTTAACATACACCATCAGTTTAATTTTTAGAATGCCCCTGTGAAGTCAGTATGATGTCATCATCATCATCATCATCATCATCATCATCATCCAAATTGAGGTCCTAAGAATTTCTGAGATTTTCTCAAGTCTCATGAATAGAAATTGGCAGATCAAAGCTTAGTAGACTTAGTATATTTCTGGTTTCATAGATTATGAGGTTCATTCCTATACTGTGCTAATTTGCATAAATGACAGTCTCATTTTCTTATAGACATATGGAAGGTGGATATTTTTCCTTCCTAAGATGAAGAAGCCTTGTCTTAGTCCTCAATAGTCACCCAGTAGAGGTGGCTGATTCACAGCTAGGAAAAATGAAGACAGAAAAACATAATCTAAAGAAATACTAGCTCTGATTTTACAGAGTGCTAACACTCCAAGAGCATCCAGGCCCCACAGGATGAATAGTCTTGGCAAGTAGGAGTCATGGTTGAAGTGCAGAGTTCCCAGTTTGCCCTGTTTTCTGAGGTGACCCCTGAGGCCCAGGCTTTCTCCTCAGGTGTCAGGCAGCTCAGTACAAGGAAAGGACCATGTGATGCTAGCTTCACTGGGGGTGGCTTCCTGGTTTGCAGGTGGAGAGTGATTTGGAGGTCTTGTTGGGGCTCAGGAGAAGTGAGGCCAGGCTAATCACTACATCTGTGGTGGCCCCAGCACAGTGGCAAGAGGTATCTGTGCTGGCAGCTGTTGTGCCTGCCTTCTACTCTGATTATTCCAGCTGTTTCCCCAGCCTCTCTTTGGGCAGTGAATATATGGGAGAGTGTTTTTCTAATGAGGCTCAGGCTGAAGCAGCTGAATTCTGTCACAGGCCCCAGCATGCACAGGCACGGCACCCAGCAGTTGGCCACATCCCTTTTCTTCACGGGACTCTAAGTTGCTTCGTTTTCACATTTAGAAGTGATCAACTAAGAGGCAGGTGTCTGAGAAAAGAGAAGCTTGGTTAGAAAAACAAAACCCTTTGAATTGAGTTTTTCCCTGGGTTGAATATTAAGAGGCCAGAAAGTAGATGCTTTTCCAAGACTGATGAGGATGATTCAAATCATACTCACTCTCCTGGGGCTAGCCTCATGGGGGTCCAATTGCTGAGTACTCTGTTGGACAAAGTGAGACAATTAGTCTTCTTGAGAGGCAATTGAGATGGCTTAAGTGGTACCAAGAAACAAGGCTTTTATTTTACTATGATGAGGAAAAACTCAATGAGCTGAGGCTGAAGGTTGTTGTACAAGCAATTGTTATAAAGAGATCAGCAATTGCATGAGATTATATATTGTATATTATGATCTACATTGCCATTTCATTTGAGAATAATTCAGTTCTTTACTGGACTTCTAACATATACCTGGAAACTAGAGTCTTCTACAAAGAGAATTATGTATAATGGGCACCCAACCTACAAATGAAAGCATTCGAGGAGGTTCATCACCAAAAATGCCTATAAAATAAGGCTATTATTACAATTAAACAATATCTGTGGGTGTAGGCAGAGGCAAAAGAATGTTATTCACATAGGATGACATGGTTACTGTTATTGACAATTGGGATTAGCTCAGAGCTTCTTGGCAGGCAATGCAAAAGGGCATCATGGTGAGTGATATGTTGGTACTACAAAATAAAAACCTTTACAATTTACAAAAGTAAACTTTTCCTTGGTTCTAATTTTCAATAACTCTTCAATAGTCAACTTCCTGAGAGGAGTGACTGAGTCATACTTATCCCAAGATCTCAGGTACTGTTAGTTATTTTCTATTAGTGACAAAACATCATGACCCAAGCAACTTACAAAATAAAGTGTTTAATTGGGATTACTGCTTCAGAAGGTTAAGAACCTATCATTGTGGGGTTGTACAGCAGCAAGTAGCAGACATGTTGACTGGAGCAGCAGGTGAGTTTACACCTCAAAAAACCACAAACAATAAGCAGAGAGGCATTATGGGAATGGTGTGAGTCTTTTGAAACTTCAAGGCCTGCCTCCAGTGACACACCTCCTCCAACAAGGTCATACCTCCTAATCCTTCCCAAACAGTTCTACCAACCAGGATTCAAGTATATGAGCCTATAGGGGGCATTCTTATTGAAACTACCACAATTACCCAGGAGAATGAATGCTACATATTTGATGGACAGTAGAGGGCTTGTCATTCATGTACCGTTGGTGAGGATGTGCAACCTGAGGGTGGCTGCTAAAGACAGAGCAGTGTCATTTCTCAGAAAAGTGAATTTTATCAGACATCTTCCTGATGGTTTAACTAGATATAAAAAATATGCAGAATTCTACAAGGGGAGCAGGCAAAGAGGCATTCTTGAGCATTTGGGCAATAGAAAGTTATAATTCTTCTAAACATCTTTGGGTGGATTATAATTTTAATTTGCCATTAAATTGTGACAATGGGCAAAAACAATGCTGCATATAAAATCACTCATCATTGCACTGCCATTGTGAGAAGGGGAATGCATTAGCTACTTTTCTGTTGCTGGGATGAAAGATTGTGACCAAGGCAATTTATAGAAGAAGTAGTTTATTCAGCTTTGTGGTTCTAGAGGGTTAGAGTCCATGACATGTGTCATGGTGTCACGAGAAGGAAGTTGAGAGCTCTTGTCTTGACCCACAAGCATGAAACAGAAAGGCAAGTCAAAATGGAGCAAGTCTTTAAACTCTCAAAGCCCACCTCCAGCAACACACTTCCTCCAGCAAGAACATGCCTCCTAGGCCTCCCTAAACAGCACCATTAACTGGGAATTGACTTGTCAAATGCTTGAGCCTATGGGGAATATGCCATTTAAATCACCGCAAAGACGGAAGACATATCAGCAGAGCTAGACTAGAAACCAGGACTATGTACATTCTCAGCATATAAATCAGAGGACATTTAATATAAAGAATTTGCTCCATTGGTAATAGAGGCTTTGACAAGGGGAGACTATGAGGTGATTGAGAGGCTACCAAAACCAGGCAGTCATTATCAGTTCTTATTCTAGAAAGGTAGTGTTATTACCAGAAGGATGAGGTTATGGAAAGGGTGGGTCATCTGTGTGTTAGCTGGAACCAGCCTGCCTGCTCAAACTGTTATGGGCATGCAGAATTTTATAATGGAAACCTGTGAAGTGATTGAAAAATGGAAGATGGAAGACTCCAAAGCAGACATACTTTTCTCCTGATATAAAAAAAAAAGATAAAGACACACCTAGTTTTACAGAGAACAGTAGAGAAAAGGAGTAATTGAGTGTCTGAGTTCCCAGTTTCATTGTCCTTGTTACACTTCTGCTCATGGATTTCACAAACATGGCTCACAGTAATACTTTATAACCCTACACACCTGAGGAGGGTTCTTCAAGACTTCACTTTTTGTGCCTTTGCTGAGGCTGCATCTTGAGTGGCAACCTGTAGATGTGCAGCCTCTGACCATGACTGAGAAACCTGGATGGTCCTCCTTCAAGTCTACCGACTGGCTTGCTCTAAAGAAACATGGACAGTCTTGTGAAATAACCCCTAGAGACTGTGACCCAGCCCCAGACCATGTTCCTGACCTCTGTGGCATGTTCAGATACATAGAATCTCAAATACCAGATGTTGTACACTGATTGGCAAGTTTACAAAGAAAATGTAGCTTAAGGTACAAAACACAGGTTAGCTAGCCCTGTAGCCAGGCTCTGACTTCCAAATCTCCATTCTGTTCCTATCACTGCCTTCTAGCATTGGCCTGATTCATGGCCCCAGGCTCTTATTCCTTGCTAGAAAACCCATATCTTAACTCATCTCAAAATTTAAGACCCAAAAGACAGAGAAAATGAAATTTTAGCTAATCCAAGCACACACAGTAAATCTCTGTCCCTTTCTGATGTGCTGACTGTAATTCTCTTTGCAGCCAACAGACATTTGGCACTTTTCCATGGCAATAGCATGGTCCTAGCAGGACAGTTCTTTCATCACTTGAAAGCAGATCATTGTAAGGCAATACATTTGCAAGTAAAGAAGGTTTGGGAGCCATGGAAACCTGTGTGGGTTCATGTGGGTCAGAGGAGTTAGTAGGGGAATTGAGAAGGGCATGTCCTTAGGATCACCAACCAATTATTATTTTTAAGCTATGGGGAAGGAGCAAGATGGCACACTTGACTCAGCTCCACTAGAATGAGGAAGGACAAAACATGGGAGTGAGGAAGTATCTCATTGACTATGTATAGAATGAGCTAATGGCTTTCTGAAGATTTCACCTCACACTCATTTCCTTGGAGTAGATTTGGCCTGAGCCACCCAGCCTAGCATTAGGTCAGGCAGTTGCTTGAAATGGCTTCTTTCTGTGTATGATCAGTAAGTTCTTTTAACTTTGCTTATGTTTATCTAGGCTCAAGAACAAATATCTACTGGGACTTTCTGTTTGCCAGCATCCTGGCACAGATGAAGAGACAGTCCCTGACTCTGAGGAGCTGGCGGTCAGGAGAGGGATGCAGATTAAGTACTAAGATGTATATGCAGGGTTGCCATGTCTCTGTTGGACAACACAGGATCACAGACTTGGCAGCTTAAAACAACAGTTTTGGCACAATAAGTCCACAGTTCCTGGTTGGGGGAGATTTTTTTTCCTTAGGGAATCATCAGGCCAGAAGCAAGGCATCCACTGGGCTGAGCTCTTCTCTGTAGGCTTAGAGAAGATTTACTTCTGAGCTTGCTCAGGCAATCGTCAACATCCAATTTCTTTCCCCTGCCCTGGCTTTCAAGTAAGGACTACCCAGTGTCCCTAGAGTCATCTGGACTCCTTCCCACCTGATGCCTTTTCCTCGGCCCCAGCGGGCCACAGCTGGCCCCAGCGAGCCACAGCTGGCCACAGAGGGCCAAGTCCTTTCTTCTCATGCCCTGACTTTTGCCTGTATTCTTCTTCCACTGGCTTGAAAAAGAACAGTGCCTCAATACTTTTTCTTTAATCATTTAATTTATTGGGATAGGGTCTTGTTATATAGCTCAGGCTGACCCTTGACTCTGGAGCCTCCTGTCTTAGCCTCCTGAGTGTTGGGATTATTCAGCAGAAATGGAGGTTTTAAGGTCTCATCTGATTTGACCCAGTCCACCCTGATCTTCTTTTCTCAAGCTTGCCCATGCCTTTCACCTAACAGTCTTGGGTATAAGCTCCTACCATAGCCATTGGGTCCAGAGCTTAGGCTGTGGGCTCTTGAGGGCCATTCTTAGAAATGTCCATTCTGTATGAGTATAGACCTTCCAAAGTAGAGTGGTGAAGCAATTGCCCGGCCTCTAGGGAATCATGGAAGGCTTCATGGCAGAGAGGGCCTGACTGAATTTCCTAAGAATGAATCAAACCTTAGCAGGAGAGAAAGCAGGGAGGAGGCTGTTATAAAAGGCAGGTAGAAGTGCCCTGAAGCAGACACAGTACTGCTTTCTCTCCTCAGTCAGGGCTGAGCATGTGAGTTTCCAAAAACATTTTTTGATGAATTAGTTCATTGGTTGTATATTATTATAATGATTAAAATAACATCACAGTCTGAAAGTTTGGTGATCAGTGCTTAGAACCATCAAAATGGTTAGTATGTACTAGCTAATGTTATTATACAATTCCAGATAGGAAAACTCTTGCAAGGTGATCTAGAATGTTTATTCACTCATTTACTTGTTTATTAAGAACAAAGTAGGTGCCAGTGTGAGGCCATGGGGAGATGGTGTAGGATTGGATTAAACAGATGATTTCAGTTTCATAAGGTTCTGCTGGCTGCAGTTGTAGAAATAGACAACAGACAGTGAGGCAGGCAATGTAACAAATGCAGTGAGGACCATGCAGTGCAGTTCTGATGATGTCTGTGGTCTTTGAAAGGTGGGTTCCTTTTTGTCATCCTAACTACTAAACACAAGAATTGCCTCCTATGTCAGTATTCATCTCTAGCTCCAGAGAGACCAAGTCAGAGTCTTCTCCAGCCCCAGTCACTATGTGTCTCCAGTGTCCTATATAATAAATACCTTACTCACAATACATCCCTGTAAATAGACTTAGATTCTCATTCCTTGTTTAGATCAAACCCATTATTTAATTAAAAAAACATTTGCATAACACCTGCTATGTGCCAATGAGCAGCAGAGCCAAGCTTCAAACTTAGTCTGATGTACTTGACAAGGCTAAGTATCAAGCTTCAAGCCTTCCTGCCCAGTCTTTTATCTTATATTTCTAACAACGGTAATGAAAGAAAAGCAGCAACTATAACCATTTACTGAACACTATAGCCAAATTCCTCAGTTGAATTTGTAGCATTGGCTCCTACCAAGACACTAGAGAGTGACAGTTCGCTTCACTTCAGAGGGGAGGAATCTGCCTACTAGAGAAGCTGAATCCCTGCAATGGGCCACAGAGCCAGCACACAGCTGACTTAGGAGTGAAACCATTCTCTGCTGATTCCAAAAACCTTGGCTCTTTGTGGATAGATCAATGTGTTGATTAATTGTTGTCCTTGGCCTGATTATTCCTTTTCTTTTCCAAGGATTGTCCATGTGGACATCCATTTAATCATGGTCTCAGACACACATCAACAATGTTCTGGGGGATGTCTGAACTTGAGCATTGCAGATACAAATGCTATAACAGGTTTACCATGATGTTTCCACAATTTAACGAAGACTAGCTTACCTTTGTGCATCAGCTCATGTCCTGCCTCTTTGGTGTCTTCATCTCAGGGCTGTTGTCCCATCCTCCTGACAGGAAAGGAATTTCACTTTTGTAGAGACAGCTTCAGTTGCTTCATCAGCTCATTCTCCATCCATGGAACTTTTCTATGAGCACACAGATACATGAACTATACTTAAATGCTTTCAAGAGTTGACTGTATTCATCTTGAACCCTGCACCCACTGCCAAACATGGAAAAGTTGCTCTACAGACTTGTATGAATGCAAAGAGGAACCAAGAAATGCAGGATAACACTCACCCTATTCTTGGCAAGGAGCCCAGTGTTATGAAGATGGAGCGGTGCTATATTGACTCCTGGATTCTTTGCATCTTTCTAACCAAGTGAAGATTGGTGACAGCACATGCTTTGCATTCCTAACTTTGAATCCCAGTTCTCTGGGTATCAGAAACCCTAAATGGCCTGTTTCCTGTACAATGAGACAAGGCCACTGCTCACATACTGGGAAATCACAGTAATGTCAGATTGATGTAAGAATTTCTAGAAACTCACCCTTAACTTCTAAACAAACAACTTCTAAAGTTTGCAGTCTAGCTTGGGCCTCCTAGACCAGTGCTGTTTTAGATTGTGAACTCAGACTCACAACAACAGGGCACACGGAGTAGGGGAGGCTAGTCACTTAAATTCTCAGCCTCCTAAGTTTTATCATCTGTGGAATTAGGACAGCAGTGCCTCCTTTATGGTGCTGGGACAAGGATGAAATGGCTCCAGTTATTCTACGTTTGCTCTGGGCTTCTGCTATGACAGATACTTCCCTTCAAATTTACTTTATTTTAAAATTTTTATTCTCTTACAAAGAAGTAGGCTTCATTATAGTGTTTCTCAAACACACCTTTTCTGTTGCCTCTCTCTCCCACTTCTTCCCCTCTTTCCATTCCCTTACGCCCTTTCACCGAGATAGCCTGTTTTCTACTTTAAGTCACATATGACCTTTTTCCCTCTGTGCCCCTGTCCCCAATTTCTCAACACCTTTTGCTTTCATTGTCTTCTATATAGGTTATGACACATTTTTTTTTTAATGAAGAAAATATAGTGGACAAAACAGACAAAACTCCCTGTTGTCTTGGATCTTCAATTTTGGTGGGATAATCTACATAAGAAGGTAGCCAGGTGCCTAGTTACCACAGTTACCAATTGTGTATTATTTAATGAATCACCTCACTCTACAGAGAGTCACTCTACTAAACTGGAGCAAAAATAAAATCTGCAAGTATTGTTTTGAAGATCCAGTGGGATCAGGGAGAAGTCTCTCTGAGAGCAAATACAACTCAAGATTACTTGCAAATGACTGTGCTCCTGGATCTTGAGGCTATAGTATCTGTCCCAGATGTGGGGAAGGTCAAGATTTTGAGGAGTTTTCTTATAAAATAGTAGAAGGCATAAAAGATGAAGGTCCTGGTATCTCAAGAACCATGTGGGAAGTCAATATCTAGTGCTAGCCAAACAAATTGACAAAATACATCAAATGGAAAGAAGAGAAACACTATGGCTGTAGACTAACACTGGGTAGCTACAAACAAGAGTCACCAGACCAGCAGCTTATGGGATGCTTTCAGTGCTCACTGGGACAAAGGAAAAATTTAAAGGATGGATTAGAGCAGATGCCACAGGAAGTGACATTACCAAGGGCAGAAGGCTATGTTTCTAATCAAGTCAACAGATCAAGACTGACACTAGGATGGAGGTTAAACCAGAGAGTTGGGGGCTGTGAAAAACCAGAGGAGAGGATGGAAAAAAAATATGTGCTAAGAGGTTAAATGGGCTGGGGGGGTGGCTTAGCAAGTCAAGTGCTTGCTGTGCAAACATGAGAACTGACTGGAGTTTGGATCCCCAGCAGCCCCATGGAAGCTGACAGCGTCAACACTGGTTTATAACCCAGCACTGGGGAGGCAGAGCTAGGCAGATCCCAGAGCTCACTGGCCAGCTAGGCTAGCCCAAAGGACAAGCTCTAGGTTCAAGGAGAGACCCTGTCTCAAAATCAATGTGGAGGATTGATTGAGGAATGCATCATGATGTCAGCCTCTGGGCTCTACATGTGTCCACAGGGGTGAGCATACGTATACTTGCATGAAACTCTCATCTACAATGGGATAATATTTGAAGATGGAGTCTTTGGGAGTTAATTTGGCCCTATGGGTAGAGGCCCTCCTGGTGCTTCAGTGTACTTATGAGGAACATAAGTTCTCCTTCCTCTCTCCCCGCCCCCTACTTTCCCTCTCTCCCTCCAATATTATACTTCTAGCCTCCAGAATTGTGTGAAATGCAGGCTTGCTGTATAGGCACCCCTCACTATTGTATTCTGCTACACACTGCACATGGACTAAGGCAAAGAGTAACTTCCTAGATTCTGACAGCTGAGTGTTACCACTGTTCACTCTGTTCGGTGCCTAAGGAGGCAATCGATGCTGAGAGAACACAGATGCTTTATCCTCCGGAATCTGAATGAATGAGTTCACCCATGATGGGGTGGGGGTGGGACTGGAGAGAGGGAAGAGGGAGGTTAAAAGCCTAAAGGCACAAAGCTACACAGAGAAACCCTATCTCAAAAAAACAAAAACAAACAAACAAAAGCCTAAACATCCTGGTTCCTCCCTTCAGGTTGTAGTGAGATGTCTGCATCCCTCAGCCCAGACCTCCAACTCCTCCATGTTCTCTGGGTTCTGGTAACCACTCCTTTTTGCCCCTGTGGACTTAGATATGTCAGGAACCCCACGATTCCCAGTCCTAGAAAGCTGCACTTGCTCCATGATTTCCGCACACTCTGCACACAGCCTTGTTAATAGTCTTGCTATCCTGACTGTGCCATCTGTCTTCTTCTGGTTCCCTGAGCAATACAGAAGCTCCGGGGCTAATATCCAAAGCTCTGTCTCATTGGCTTCTGTTTACCTAAACTATCAGTAGGTCAGCTTAATTTAAAGAGGTAGAGCTAGAAAAACCCACAGAAGAGAGCAGAGAAAGCTGGAGTCAGGACCTGGGAAAGAGTCATGCTAAGATCTTGGTTTTAAGTGGGATAAATGTTAAGGGTTAGAAAAGAGCAATAAGTAGTAAATAATATCCGGCACCACTCTTGGTGGGAGCCAGGCAGTGTTCTAAGTGCAACGTGTGTGTGTGTGTGTGTGTGTGTGTGTGTGTGTGTGTGTGTGTGTGTGTATGTGTGTGTGTGTGTGTGTGTGTGTGTGTGTGTGTGTGTGTGTGTGAACTCCTTCAGTAACTGTTTTAGTTAGGATTTCTATTGCTGTGTAGGGACACCATGGCTATGGAAACTCATAAGAAAACATTTAATTGGGGCTCACTTACAGTTAAGAGGTTTAGTCCATTATTGTCATGGTGGGAAGCATGGTAGCAGGCAAAGAGACATGGGCTGGAGGGGTAGCTGAGAGTTCTACATCCAGATTGGCAGGCAGCAGGAAGAGAGAGTGAACCAATGGGCTTGGCTTGAACTTCTGAAACTTCAAAGCCCACCCCCTGTGACACACTTCCTCCAACAAGGGCACACTTACTCCAACAAGGCCACATTCCCAAAAGTGCTCACACTCCCCGTGAGTCTATGGGGGCCATTTTCATTCAAACCAACACAGTTACTATGCTGACTAGTTTTGTGTCTAGTTGATACATTACAGTCATTTTGGAAGACAGAATCTCAGTTGAGAAAATTTCCCCACTACATTGGCCCGTAGGCAAACCTGTGGTGCATTTTCTAGATTGATGATTGATGTGGGTTGACCCAGCCCACTGTGAGTGATGTTACCCCTTGGCTAGTGGTCTTGGATGCAATAAAGAGGCAGACTGAGGAAATCATGAGGAACAAGCTATTAAGCAGCACTGGTCCATGGCTTCTGTATCAGTTCCTGCCTCTGGGTCCCTTCCTTGAGCTCCTGCTCTGACTTCCTTCAACGATGGACTGTGCTTTGAAAATGTAAGTGTAATAAACCCTTCCCTTTCCAAGTTGCTTTTTGTTCATGGTGTGCTATCACAGCAATAGAGACCCTAACTAAGATAGTCCACAAGAGCACTCAAAAAATTGTGGAATATTGCTAAAAGAAATGAAGAATGAGGAGCTGGGTGTGTGTGTAAATATATCAAAAGACTATGGAAGCATCCACAATCCATTGCCTGATACACTGTCATCCTCTCTGTGAACATCACTCACAAGATTGATTGCATATGAGTATCTACACCTGCACTTGCTTAATGTAACATTTTAAAGGATCTTTATGATCCCTACCAGAAAACAATGCTAAGAAAATACTCAAAGAGTCTCTGAGGCTAAATCCTTTTTCCCCCCATCTTTTTTCTCCTTCTTTAGCACAGTTCTAGTCTTTCCCATCCAGGCCACACTTAGTCATTTACTCACCCTGCTGCGGGCTCCTGATGGCAGCCTTATAGGTTGTCACAGAGCAGATGCCCATAAAGACTTGCAATACAGAGGAGGGGCTAGAGGTTGTCTTTTCCTTTTGAGACAGATCCCGGCTGACCCTGACCCCATCGAAACTTCTAGAAACTCACAATGAGTAGATCCTTGTCTTCTATAAGTGGTAAGAGAACATATCTCCTATGGATCAAGACCCACAGCCAAGTGGTCTAGAAATTTGTACACAGGTTGTCAGCCAACATCCACAAGTAGACTAAACACCAGGTTGCTGAGCCCTGCAAGGGGAGTTTTAAGACTAGGTACAAATCAGCAAAGGACTCCTTAATGGTTGCCAAGGAAGCAGCTGCCGAGTGCATCTGCTGGACTCCCTCCCGCTTGACCCCCAGCTGCACTATGGAAGCTGAGAGCTCACTTAAGCCTATGGAGGAGGGCAAATTATTTCAGGCATGGGAAGAGGGAAGTAAGTGGGGTCTATTGGTTCTAAGCCTCTGATTGACAGCCGGCTGTGATGTCAGGTGTCATGGCTGCCACTGCCCTGGAAGTTGCCTTTATCAAGACTCACTTAAGACGATTAGTGCCATCCAAAATAATGAAAACCTTGTAGAGGCTTGGGTGAAAGGGTGTTTGCAATCCTTTGTGAGGCCAGGCCTTTCCACCTCCGGTTTTGCTCTGTGGGTTGGGTGTTACACAGACATGGGCAGCTATGCTGAATTTCAATCTGGAGGAACACTCTTGGAGCAGTGTGCCATGTGCTGGGTGGACAGCAATTGCACTGCAGAATGGGTCTTCCACGTGGAGCTAGATTTCTTCATTGTTTAATCCAGCTCCCATGCTGCTGCCTCCTCTGCAATGCACTCAATTATGCCCTTCTGCATCGCCAGAGCTCATCATCACATCCTGGTAGCCTATGTCCTTCTCTTAGATGGCCCACCCTGCTGCTCAGTTCCTACTGCCCCTCCCTCAGTATTTGTGATTGATCAGTGCTGTTGCAGCTCCTACAAATACTCACAAGAACACATCTCACCCCAAAATGTTGTTTGATGCTTGCCAGGCTCTGCATATGCTTCTCCCACCATCTGGAAGGATTTTCTCGGCTGCCCTCTCTCTGGCTAACTTTCCAGCATCTCTCAAGACTTAGCTCTGGCCCGAGGGAAGGATATCAGTTGTGTGATTGATTCACCAGTGTAATCCAAGCTCCAGCATGCTACTTGGGCTGCAGTATAAACCTGGGGACACTGCTTGCCACTTGCCTGCAGGAACAAATGAATCTCCTCTGAGAAATACTGTTGTAGACAACCATCCCCTGGTCTAGGTCAACTGTCACTCTTCTCTACTCCTGCAGGATCCCCTGCCTGTCTCCCCAGCTGTCAGTGTACACTGGGAGGTGTCTGCATCTGTGCCCATGATTCTCCTTCACCTTGTGTATTCTACCACTAGATTCCAAGTTTCTTGTGCACAGAGACCAGGTTCTCTCATGCTTTTAGGTCACAGTCCCTGTATGCAGTGGGTACTCAATAAATGCTGAATGATAAGCGATGAGGCTTGCCCCTGATGTTTGCCACCCAGACATTGGCTCATTGTGAGTGATTTTTTTTTCTCCTCTTCTTTCACCAGACATGGAACTCTCTCTGCACCCACAGATTGACTACTGAGACTCAGCAAAGAGTTATTATTTGGTTTGTAAAAATAGATGGCCTTGTAAGGAAGGGGTGGGCCTTGGGAAAGTCAGAGGTGGTTCTTCAAACTTCAGTCTTCTAATCTGACAAATGGGCATTAAAGAGTCTCTGCCGTTTTTTGTTGTCTCATAGGTAGGCACTTGACAGGGGCTTGGGCTACCTAGCTTCTCAGGGAGCTGCTCTCGGGAAATGAAAGTGAGAGGGTAAGGCAAGCGAGGCAGAGATGGGATTTAATAACAAGCTTCTGTGGACCAAATCGTCCTGACCCTGCTGCAGCCCTCTGAGGGGCTCTGCAGGACGGGCCTCATGCACCGTCTAGAGATGAGTTGGAAGCTTGACAGCTGCCCTCCCCGCCAGGGTTGATGTTTGATCCTGGGGGATTAATTTCCTCCTAGTTCTGTAACCAAGCAAACACTGCTTTCCTTTCCCACCGCTGGGATGTTGGAGACAGCCCCGCAGAGGAACAGCATGACACACAGACTTGGGACGGACGCTAACAGTATGCTGGAAGCTGAAGGCTGGGCAGCAGGTGGCCTCGGAGGTAGGCCACAGAGTAGAGTACTGTAGAATGTATCTGTCCACCAAATGTCTCATCTTATCAGCCGGTTTCTTAGAAAGTAAGATCATTTGTTAACATGTAACAGAGTGGCAGGGATTTGAAGTACTCCATTTCCTTATATTTTAGCAATGCCCCTCCCCCCCAAAAAAACCCAAAACTTCCCACTCCTTCTATCCCTGTCTTTCAACCTCTGTCCTCCCACTGTGGACCACTGCTGTTGAATTAGCCTCATCAAACCCAGCTTCCTTTGTTCCTGAAGGGTCCTGGAGGAACCCACAGAGCTCTGGTAATGCTCATTATTTCTCCAGGAGCATCAGAGACCTCCAGTAATGAGGGCTCACTCCAGCATGTCTTTTTTTTTTTTTCTGTCAGGGAACTAGTGCCATCTTTCCCACCCTGTCACCCACCCGGGGGAGGCCTGACCAGGAAGCGGATGCATGGGAGAGCTGATTTTCTCCTCCACAAGGAGCCTGCTGCAGTGGGGGTGCTCCTGTCACAGACCCGCCCACAAGACATGCCTGGGAATATGGAGAGCCCCCCTCATTATGCAGCTTCTCTGGCCTGGACAGCTCAGACTCGGCCTCATAATGAGCTGTTGGTGTGGCTCCTTGCAAGCTTTCTTTACACACTGGTGATCTGGAGCGGTTTCCATTCTCAGGGCCAGTTGTTAGTTTAGTCTGTCTACAATTAAATATTCTAGAAATGGTGAGGCTAGGGGGTGCACTGACCTTCTACTTGCTAGAACTTTCCGGTAATGATGACACCTTGATCCTCTTTTGAAAGAGGAAAGTCTTAAATATTCATATGTTTTGAGCCAATGACTCTATTTCTTGGCATGTTTTGTAAGGAAATACTCCAATATAAAATGCTTTTCCGAGATGCTTGTCCTAAAATTACTTGAAAGTGGAGTGAGGACTAACAATAAAGGAGGCAGTGACCAAACCTTATGTAATAGTGTGGAAAAATTATACTGGCATCATGTTCAGATAAAAATAGAGATTTTAATATTAAGCTGCAGCACAATCATCCCTGTGAAAATGAGCAAAATAAAAATAGCCTACAAAATGTTCTATCAATGATAGTAATCTTAGGGACTTGCTTCTTCTTTGGACTTCCATGTCTTTTTATGTTAAGCACACACTTGAGCTCAAAGGACATTTATTTTTCAATGTTATAAAAAACAAAACAAAACATGGGTTTAAAAATTGAGTAAATGCTATCTTTGCAATTGAGCAAACAAAAGAGAAATTAGACCAGAAGGGAACTCCGAACCCACCACTGTCATTGTGACAAAGAGGCAGAGACCCCCTGCCCCAGTGCCTGTCACTCTTTCAGGGAGCAGAGGAGAGGTGAGGGCCCACTTTCAGAGAATCAGCAAGTCACAGAGGGCACAGGCATCTCCAGCTCTGACTGGCTTCTGGCACTTCGAACTCAGGTCTAATTCAGTGTGGCAAATGCCTCTTGAGGACTTGGAGATACTTTTTTTGTTGTTGTTATATCATAAACATTTTGTACAGTTGCCAAATTACTCATACCATTAGTAAATGCCAAAGCATTTTCAAATCTAAGGATTCAGCAATGTGGAAATGAGCACCATCCAGTATCGTAATCTGCTCTGGTCCTTTAGCACTAAGATTTCTTCCCACCTCCAGAGAGGCTGTGTTCGTGGTTCTGTTTCACCCTACCTGGCATCTACACGGTAACTCATTATTCCTCTGCTCACAAGAAGTGTCACAGGAGGAAGGCTGAAGAAATTAGGAGTGTTGGGCTTAAGAGCAAAGATATCTAAAAATAGGCAGTGTGGATAGAGGGGAGCAAATTTGTTTCCTGTGGTCCCAGCAGGTGAGACCATGACCAGTGAGTGGAAATTGTCATTAGACAAATGTTAGCTTTTAGAACTGCATTTGGGCCACACTAGGCAAAGGGGTTTTAAAACCTGTCTGAGAAGCAGGCATTTTAGATTATTCCTGGCAGCTCCAGGGTCTTTCCAGATCTCATATGTCCTAGAATCATGAGCTGCCCATGCTTACCCAGAATGCAATTCTGCTCACTCTGGGCTAGCCTATTTGCAAGGCTAATATAATCAAATTTTTACTAAACTGATTGTGGTTTATTCCAAACAGTGCCTAATTCAAAGCAACTGCTCATCCCCAGCTGAGTTGGGCTCTATTGTTCTTGGGTAAAAAAATAAATAAATAAATAAACAAATGCAATATATGGAAATCCAAACATAAGCAAATAAATTAGGGGAATAATTATTTGCAGAACAAAAGGATTCCCTACAGAGATTCCTTAAACTGTGAGCTCTCCAACAGCATTTACAAGTGTAATTAAATTAACCAAAATGTGGTTAACACCCAACTCTACAGTCTCTGCCTCGTTCCCTCTTCCTCCTAACCCAAACTGATCTGAGCCTGGAGGCTCAGTCCTACCTGGGGAACTGGGAACTGAACTCCCCTCCTGGAGAGAGGAGCAGGATGTCCATGACCCTGCCTAGCTGGGCTCATGGCAACTTCTGCATTTGTCATGACTGGGTTTTGATGTTGTCTCTCGAGGGTCTTCAGTTTTGCTCTTCTGCCTTGATTTGGATCTGTCCCACTTTCATCCTTGCCCTGTGGACTTCTCTCCACAGACTACTTTTGTCACAGTCAAGGTTGGAGCTGGGCCATCAGCAAATGGGAGTCCCATGGGACGAGCTGGTGACTAGAAGCACTGGGAATTGTAGGACCCAGAGCAGTCAAGTGAGGCATCTGGAGACTGGGTACCGGAGGATGGGCTGATGGAGGGCAAAGGAAGGGTGACTCCAGAGGCCAGGAATAGAGGCTGTCCCACTAAAATTGGAGCCCTGGAGTGGGGGGGCATCCCGGAGGGAGGTGAAGCCATAGAGGAGAAAGGCTCAAAAGAGAGCTGAGGCCTGGGAGAAATGAAGCCATCCTTCCTGCCTTCTAGTATGCAGCCTGAGCTTCCTATTGGCTGAACCAAGCTGGAAGCCAGGGATAGTAAGAAATCCTGGGAAAAATTACCTGTAGGGCTCAGCTGCAGCACAAAGAGCCAAACAGAGGCCAGGCAGGGAGCAGATCTGGGTTCAAACAGACAGTGGTCTTGGCATGACACTTGAGAAACTGAATTTGCTGAGATGGGAACCTGGGTTCGTTGGAGACCTCAGGTGCTAGGATAAAAACAGTAATTCGGGAAAGAAGTGATTATAATAGCAACTAATACTTGTCCATTGCTTACTAATAGTCATTTGTATCTTTTATTAATAGGGCAGGAGTCACTTTTTGTGCAAAAATGCATAGAGGGATGTAATTAATGCCTACATCAACCAGATGAAGCCCTTAGTGTTATCATCATCTCACTTTACAAATAGAAAAGGGAGACACAGAGACATTGCATCATTGTTCTGGGCCACACAGGCACTAAAGAATCAAGCCGGGCTGTGGTGGGTGGTGGCACATGCCTTTAATCCCAGCACTCAGGAAGCAGAGCCAGGCAGATCTCTGGGAGTTCAAGGCCAGCCTGGTCTACAGAGTGAGATCCAGGACAGGCAAGAGAACTACACAGAGAAATCCTGTCTCTAAAACAAACAAACAAACAAACAAACAAAAGAGTTGAATCAATATTCCAATATTAGCAGCTGGGCTTAGAAGCCCCTGTGATTAGCCTTGCTATGCTACCTAAGCATGCAGGCCTTATCCAGTTCTTGTTAGAAATTTCTCTAGTTGTTGATTTCCGTGCTCTGGAAAAAACAAAAAACCCATTGCACAGAACTATTGTAAGATTAGGTACATGCATAGCAGCTCAATGCCTGGAACACAGAAGACATTATGTTTGCACTGTCAGGGAGTTCCCCTGCTGGGAAGGGGATCAGCTTTCTGGATCAGACCCAGCTAAGTCTCATATTTCCTTTACTGTCCTCTATCCCTTGCCCTTCACTTTTCAAGACCTGGAGCAGCCCCCATTTCAGCTTATAGTCATCACCCATGTCTCTCATTGATACTTCGTGGCCATTCTCAGGATAGTCAATATTCCCTAGTAAATCAATTTTTGGGATCATGACAAAAATGTATTAATCTCTGGTTATTACCAGGTCTTACTGAAATGTTTACAAGGAGAAGGGATTACTTTTGTGCCAGTTTTCAGTGCCATCCAAATTGGTCAAGGTTGAAATACATATCACTTTTAATACTATGCCTTAGTTTCAAGGGAACCAAATTCTATAACTCCATTTTCACCTCTAAATCGTTAATCTACAACAGTGGTTCTCAACCCGTGGGTCGTGATCCCTTTGGGGGTCAAACAACCCTTTCACAGGGGTCACCTAAGGCCATCAGAAAACATAGATATTTGCATTCTAATTCATAACAGTAGCAAAATTACAGTTATGAAGTAACAACAAAAACAATTTTATGCTTGGAGGGGTCACCATAGTGTGGGAACTGTATTAAAGGTTTGCAGCATTATGAAGGTTGAGAGCCACTGATCTACAGCTCTCTAAATTGTGAAATGGGGAGCCAGGTTCTTCCTTGTTCATCTCCATGGCTTGAATTGAGTGAGATTATAAAAGGGAAAAAATAGTAAACAATGCAGCTAGTGTATCTTGGTTACTGCATGCTCAGTTATACACTGAATTCTTTCCACAGCCCTTGTGGGTAGATGCTGGCTGCCTTTACAGTACAGACGAAGCCCTAAAGCACATTTGGAATCATTTTTTGGTCAAAGTTACAAATCTTATAAATGACAGAGTCAGAATGTGAACTCAAGGCATCTGGGTCCAGAACCAAAAAGTGCTAGCATCCCTCTGGGCATCACTATGCCTATGTGGGATATTTTCTATTCTGAACTTCTGTACCAGCAGACAATTTAGGTCTTAATAATATCCAGTGGGAGACAAATATGTCTACCCTAGTATGGAAATCTTGTGGCCTCTTTCCTCCTCCGTGGTAGAAGTGAATTTGTTGCAAACCTACAATATATGTATACGTGTGTGTGTGTGTGTGTGTGTGTGTGTGTGATTTTTTTTAATAAAAGATGTACTTTGATTTACATGTATATGTCTATGTGAATGTGTGCCATGTGTGTGTGGGCACTCTTGGAGGTAAGAAGAAGGTGCCAGATTCCCTGGAGCTTGAGTTGCAGATCTGAGCTGCTGGATATAGCTGCTAGAAACTGAACTTAGGTGCTTTGAAAGAGCAGTAACCTCTCTTCATCTCAGAGGCATCTCTCCAGCCAAATCCTTTACTTCAAAGGATCAGCTTCAAAACCTGCATTTCTTCTCCAGAACTTCTGTGACCTCTCAACTGTGTCATGATCCCCACCCACAACATCTGCTCTTCTGTCAATCTTGAAAACAGCGTGTATGTACAAGCACTCAAAGCACGACACCCTGTTGGCTTTCACATGTGATTCTGTTCACCCAGAAGAGCATATGTGTAGATTCCCCAATCATCTTGGAAGCATGATGATGTAGTATCACAGTATGGAGAATGCGACCTCTACTTCTGACCAGTACCAACCTTTGTGTACATTGGAAAAGACTTCCATCTTCAGGACCAGATAGGAAGAAGGACACTTTCTGGGAAGGCATATAAGAAAATTCCTGTTATTTTCTCACACCAGGCTACAGAAAGACATCGGCTTGGCAAGCAGGATGCATGTGGGTTGCGTGCTTGCCCATTCCTGCCCCTCAGCAGAATGCAGGCACTGGGGGTGCTGCTGATATCCCTGTTCTCTCCTTAGCAGCTCTCTTAAAGCTGCGATGAGGCAGAAACACAGAGCAGAAAGTTTAATAACAAGAAACTATAAATCATAACAGAACCCATCACTATACCCCATCAGTAGCCAAACTAGTCATTAAGTAAAACCCCATAAAAAGAACCTCCAAATAGTAACCAGGGCCCCCAAATACTCTCACTCTTAGGGCCCACTGTTGAATATGTGTTATTGCCTGATTCTGAATAAAGTTATCTTGTTCCTCTAGCAGATCTGTGCTACATTTTCAGTACTTTGGATAAGAGGCCAAGAAACTGGGAATACTGGACCTTAATCCTGACCACCAGTAATGGTAATGCCTTCCAAATACTTATTCCCAACAACAAGGTTTCTACACTGTGCCCAGACCCTTGGAAAGCATATCCTAGAATGCCTCTTTCTTCTGAGTAGGACTCATCTGCCCACTTTCATGACTCAGTATGGAAGTCACTTTTTGGCCTAAATCTAACCCAGTAGAGTTTACTTCCAACTGAGGCTCTTTCTTCCTGAAACTCCATGTGGTTGATCCATGAGTGATCTGGAATATAGGGCAGAGAAGGAAGGGCTTTTGCTGCATCTTTGAGCCCAGGGGAACATGCACCTCTCCCCCCACATAGGGCTGCTCACCTGCCTCCAGGAGTCATATGCCCAGATGCATGGCAGGTAAAGGCAGTTCTAGGACTTTCACAGCACAGCTGTATTAGATAAGCAAGAAGACAAACACACAGCCTTTAGACATTCTAAGCAGACATGGTTAATCCTCGTGCAGTAATTAAACCCATCCATCTTTCCTGGTCCACAAGTAGACTCAGCAGGTATGTAAGTTGCACATGCAACATCTTTAAGATACACAGGATTGGGAATTATGGTGCTACCACAGTATCACAGGAAAACGACATCTAAACCAGTGGTCTCCAAGTGTTTTCATGTGTGTCCATATTAACAAGTGGTTTTTAGAAAGCAACGATGCATGGATGCCTACTGATTCATTATGTATATAGAAGTTCTCTTACTTAAAACAATTCACACATGTGCTGTTTTGTCAACTTGACACAAGTTAGCGTTACCTAGGAGGAGAAATCTCACTTGAAAAAATGTCTTCAGGTTGCCCAAAGGCAAGCCTGTAAAACATTTTCTTGATTAATGATTGATGTGGGGTGGTGTGACCCCTGGGCAGGTGGTCCTGGGTTATATAATAAAGAAGGCTGGGTAAGCCATGGGAAGCAAGCCAGGAAGCAGGGTCTCTCCATAGTTTCTGCTTCCATGTCTGCTCCCAGGTTTTTGCTTTGCATTCTTGCCCCGACTCCCCTCAGTGATGGAGTATAACCTGAGAGTTGTAAGCTGAAACAAACTCCATGTTCCTTTTGTTCTTGGTGTTTATCACAGCAACAGAGAAGCAAACTAGAACAACGGGATTTTTCAGTTTTCTGATGATGCAGTAGACACTGTACTTACAATTTTGAATTATGGTCTGTTCCTGGGCTAGTCATGTGTGGCACAATTCTCCCCATTAATGCTGGGCACTGACAATGACCAGCAGCTCCAACAGCCAGTCGATCATAACGGTAGGCAGTCAATCCCCTATAGAGTACTCTGTGAATAAACTGATGTTTTGCAGGTTAGGTGTACAACATACATTTTCAATGTGAAATATTTCCAACATAAGTTGTGGAGCAACTGCTTTTATTTCTTCAGTGCTTACATGTCTCCCTGTACTTATGTTTGCATGTCATAAATGAATGAAAATAAAAGTAATAAGCCATATACTATGATAGATCTGAGAAAGGCTGGAGAGATGACTCAAAAGATAAAAATCTCTCGCTGGCAAGCCTGAAAATATGAGTTTGGTCTCCAGAGCCCACATAAAGGTGGAAAGGAACAATGGACTTTACAAAATTGCTTTCTGACCTCCACATTCAAAACATATCATACACACCCATATACAGGTGCATGTGAATACACAGACATCATGCTCATACCTGGAATAATAAAGAAAAGAATAAAAAATCAGATATGAACAGGAGTTCTAACACATCTTCACAGTTGATCATTGCATACTTCTTCAGACGTCTCAGAGCACACCGGGCACTAGCATGCCCTTGAAAGAGACCTTGGTATCTCCTTGCGACTGTGGTAAGGAATCAGCCAGACCTGAGTTGTAATCTTGTCACCAACTATGTTACCCCATGTCACTAAGTGATTGGAGTAAATAATCTCATCTCTAGCATCTTAGTTTGCTTATCTGCAGATCGCATCTGTGAGCCAGGCCCTGTGCTGGGGCACTGGACTTATGAGGATACAAGTCCCTTTGGTTAATCCCAGAGAGAATTTCCTCAGATTTCTGACTATTAACTGATGACTTGGGTTGCTGGCTGAACATGCTGATTCCTGAGCCTTCCCCTAAATATAAAGGCTTGGCGTGAAATAAGGCAGTCTGCCTTTTACATATTTCCTAGTGATTCCTAACTACAAAGAAAGAAACGTAATCAGACCGGTAAATAGATGTAGTAATGGTGTCATGTCTAGTAATAAGAGGCGTGACAGAGCCCAGAGGGAGGGCATCTGTTCCAGACTGGTTGGTTCCTGGAGACAACTATGTGAGCCATTGCTCTGGCTCTTCTGTCTGTCTCACAGTCAGAGGAGGTTTGGATTCTATCTGATTCTATCTGAACATTCATTGGCCTCCTACCTAGTCCTTTGATTCTTCCTGCTCTTCCTTTTCTCTTACCATTTCAAGTGTGTGCTCAGAGGCAGGCTACATCTGGACATCTAGAGTTCCCCACACAAACTCCAGCAGACAGTGTGGTGACTGAGCTGTGGAAGGGCACAGACTCTTCTGTAGGCCAGGCACACTGTTGTGTGGAAAGCCTCAGGCCACAATAAAGAATTTACTGGTTTGTTTATACCCTACCTCATTCCAAAGTATCATTCAAATGTCTTCAAGAGATATGAATAGTACAATCAAAAGATAAATGAGCAAAGAACAACAGGAACAAAAAAATCTGTATTTATTTATTCATTGCATGTATGTGTTGTGAAAAACAGGGCAGAATTAGTAAATAAATGGTTTCTTTTATTTTTCTTTAACTGGTTGCTAGAAATCAATCCCAGAACCTTGTACACCCTAGGTGAGAGATCTGCCCCCGAATGTCCCTAACCCCAGGAAACAAACTATTTAACATATGGTTCTACATGGCTGTAGCAAGATGCCATGAATTTGATCATGACAGCTTTACTTTTAGAACTGCCACAAAGGTAGTATGTCCAATGTGTGACAGAGTGAATGATAGCCTCAAAAGCCTTATGTTAATCGGAATTCACTATAAGTATTTAAAGTGCAGGTACAATATCTTTTTTGCTATATAATTTTATAAAGACACTGTTAGAGTCATCTGGTTTACCTGAAGATAGAGGTACCCACCCAAGAGATGCAAGTCATTCTCCTAATCTCTCATGAAGGCAACATTCTTACTGAGTTTCGCATTTTCCCCAACCACCCTATACAACCAAAGTTATTTCTAAATATTGAGGCAAATGCAATATCCCAAAACCTTGTTTAATATGTTTCATCCTTCTTAAGCACCTTCCTTGTGGAGTCATTTGCCTCCCTTCAAGCCCTCATTCTATTCTTACTTTCTCAGGAATCCTTTTCTCACCTAACCAATACAATTGATTCTTTTCTACCTAGTTCAGTTTTGATGTTATTGTTTAGATTTCCAATTTGATACAAGCCAAGGCATAAGAGACCCATGTCCTACTTTCTTTATCCTATGACTCTCAAGCCCAATAACAAGAAGCACAAAGGCCATTTGGATCCAGAACCAGGATGACAGTGAGAGCCCTACAATGGAGCACTCATCCTGAAACAGGTATTAAGTTACTGGGTGGAGGAGTGCTGAGACCAACATGACATGTCCTTGCTCTCCAGCCCCTGCAACAGCCCACTCAGTCAGGGGCCCTGTGAAGTCAAGGGCTGGTTTCACTTACCACACTGACAGGATCTGATGTTCACTTGAATTTGAAGCAACCTATCCAAACTGCATCTATCTACAGATCATGGAAAACACTTTCTTTCTTCCATTTCCTCTGCTAAATTACATGTTCTCATTGAATTTGCAGCAACTCTAAGAATCATTAACCCTATTTCACAGATAAAGGAGTGAAACTCTTCACTATTCTTCATCTTTGCAAGCTTCAGCTCCTTCAAATGAGACACTGGTTAAATGCTATTTACTTTCCAAGATCATTAACAGAACAAGGACATACCATGCATACAATGTCCTAGTACAGCATTTGACTAAATGTGGTGGTCTTTGGGAACTGTAGTTCTCTACTCTCTTGGACCCAGCTTTTTCCTGAATTCTTTCTTTCTGTCAGGGATTGTCCAGAGCATTTTAAATAATTTATATTGCTAGTGGCCTTCTCTGGCCAACCTTCTGAGGTAGGTATGAGTTACTATTTTCGCCTGGAAGAAGCAGGTGGGGTTAACAATTTGGACAAGCTAAACACAGCCAGCTAGAAGCAGATTTGGGACTCAACCCAGGGAGTTTGGTTCCACTCTAAGTTTGTAGACAAAACCTTCAAACCCAGCACTTGACACACAGAGTGCCAGAATGTGTTGGTAATGCCATAGAGATAGAGAGAGGCACAAATTGGAAGGGAAGGTTTCCTGTGACCCAACATGACCTGGATCGAGGTTTCAGTTGGTACTCTTCAAGCTAGAGGAAGAGCCCAAAGGCAAGGGGACACACACAAGTGGAAGTTCAGGGGGAGACGTCAGTCCATGCACATGGGAGCCTCACTTTGTATTTTCCGGGCAGGTCCCAGTTGCTTGTGTTTCTGCAATGTTCAGAGTCACCTTGCTGCTTTTGCTTTCTGCTGCATTTCTGATTTCTGGTCCTCTTGGAGTGTGCATGGGCCAAGTTTGTTCTTCAGCAGTCTTTCATACCCTCTCTCACCCAACGCCCATAGCTGCCTACCTCTGCAGGACACGAGCAACAGCTTGTTTGTATGTTCAGTCTCTGCCAGCCTGTACCTACTTCTTCAGGTGGGACTACAATCAAACATTACCTGCATGAGGCTGGGGATTGAGAGCAGGGGAAACACACTCGAGTGTCATGCTTATGGTCCTGGGTTCAAATTCCAGCGTACCAAACAAACAAGAAACAAATAAGAAATCACTGCTCTGTCTGAAAGGCTTTGCTACAACCCTGCAGGTGCTGTGAGGACTTGTTGCCAATCTTGCTTTTAGTGTGCATGTTCCTGTGTGCAGCTCCTCTGCCCCTCACAATCCATGGTGTTTATTCTCTTAGTCATTCAACATGCACTCAGGGTCTATCTGAATGTGGAACTTGTAAATTCTAGCTAGCCAGGTATCTTGCCCAGGAATCCCATCTCTGCTTTCCAAGTGCTAGGATTACAGACAGCTGTCACACCTATCCACCTTTATATGGGTTCTGGGGATTTAAACTCTGGTTTTCACACCTGTATTGTCCACTGAGCCACCCTCTAGTCCCTCATTTAGTTTATTATTTATTGGCTTTGAATATTTCATAGGTCAGACTGAAATGAGCTGAGTGGATCAGAAGCATGGAGTAATTTCAGGAAAAACCTTCCCTCAGCCATTTGCCACTTACGAGCCCCTGCACGGCAATTTGAAGAATCACTTTGCATAGTATTCACATATGGTGCTTTAGTTCTCCCAGAAGCTCCAATTCCACAGGCAGCTGGGAAGCTTTCTTGTCATCAAAGGTGGTCAAGTCCCGTGTGATCAGACTCTGTCTCTCTTATGATGTTATTTGTCTACAGGTGGAACTTGCATCCACCAGTAGGCTGCCAGTGCTTGCTCCAGTGCTCGCTCCAGTGCCTAGTGCCTGGCAAGACAGAAAGCATTGGTGGGCTCTGCCATGAGAGGAGAAGAAGGAAGAGAAGATTGAATGACATTGTGCCCCCTTTCCCTGACACACACACACACACACACACACACACACACACACACACACACACGGTGGGGGGTAAGGCTCATCAGGGCTAGCTCTGCTGTCACTCTCAGGGGTCCCATAACTGCTTCCTGAGCAGCTCTGAGATATAGAGTCCTGGTAAATGTCACTGAAGTAGGTAAGGATTGCTTCACACCAGAATACTCCTCAGATGCTTACCTCCAAACTTGGTGTCCCTTTGTTGCAAAATGAGGGAGGCCAACTAAAAGAAAAGCACTGTGGTTATCTGAGAGCCAGTTTAGTTCCCCAACAGCCTCCATGGTGTCTTGCCCCAGGTTCATTTTGTTAGAGGATTGGCTCATGTAGCTGGCAGCCACATTGTCCCAAGGTTTCATGGTCAGGGCCAGGGTCTCCATGGCCTCCAGTCAGGGAGTCAGGGAAACTGGGGTGGAACACACACACACTACACACACACACTACACACACACACACACACACACACACACACACACACACACACACACACACACACACACACACAGAGTGCATCTCCATTTACTGTCTACTTGCTTATTTTCTCTTCCTATGATGCTGCTATCTCTCCTGGGGCTTCCCAGGGCTGCTTCAGTAAGTAAGATTTTTGATTTTGATTTTCCTTGGCTCAGGGATGGAAAATGGAAACAAGCTTACCAACTCATTGGATTAGAGGCAGTTTGGAGAGCAGGAGTGGGAGAGCAGCTGCTCCTTTGGAAGGCTTTGGACTGAAGAGGTCCTACATTCTGGCCACAAGCTGGTGCCTTGTATATATCCATTTAGCGAGACCCAGCCAGCAGTCCCACCTAGCTAGCTAAGGGGATCTTTCTCCCCATCAAGTAGGACATTTTAAAATATATTCTTGCTTATGACTCACTTCTTTCAACACATATTTTGTGAGAGCCTCAGTGAGCAGTAGATGGGCTTTGACTATGCTTGGTCACTCTCTTACCACCCAAGCCCAAGCAGGACTGCACTGCAGCTCCGTCTTTGTTCTCCAGGGCCCCTCAATCCCACCATTCTCAAGTGTATGGTTTTGGGATAGGACTTCAGGGCAGACAGGAAATGTGTCTCCTTATTCAACTTCACATTACTAGACCCAGGCACAAAGACCTGTTAGGTCCCTGAATACTTAACTGCATCCACACACTGAGGAGCATATGTTAGGATAGACTATCAGATCTCTAAAATGTCAACATACCTCCCAACCTTTGCAGAGATACCAGACAATATTCGTCACCTTTTCAACTGTGTATATCAGATGTGGGGCTCCCTGAATCCAGGCAGACAGCACATGTCACCAGCAGCATTCCAATTCCAACCCCTAGCCCAAGTATAAGCCATTCCTGAATGCCCACAGCACTTACCCTGAGGGTCCACTTCTGTCTGGTCACTCATGAGACCATCTGACCAGCTTGTCTTCTTCCCTGCTCTTGCCCCTCACTACATTGAGCACAGCGACATTAGCTCCTGACATGTCTGCATCCCTGGTGCTCAGTGCTATGCCTCTGTGCCTGGTAGAATGACAGCATTAGCCTCTTCGGTCTTTAATCCTCACTTGCTGCATCAACATTTCAGTGATCTGGTGAGTCTTTCTTGCTCTTCTATGTGCATTATTCTTTCATTCTGACTTTTTTCTGTGCATATCTCCATCCTTCCATCTTAGCAGTGTAGTTAGATGGTTAGGGATTAGATGGTTTAATGGTTCATTAGGGTTTTTCATTGTTGGAGAGAACTTCATGCATATATAGAACATGTTTTGCTCAAATCCATCCCCATTCCCTTCCCTCCAATTCCTCCTCTGTTTCCCCATCTCACTACATTTCACTTCCAAACTTCATGTAGTCTTTTTTGTTTAACTCACTAAGTCCACTGAGTGCTGCCTGTATGTGTTTGGCCATAGGGACCTCTTCTGGAATGTGGATAGTCCCACAGGAACTGCATCCCTGAAGAAAACTCTGTCTCTCCCAGCAGACATAAACTGCCAATAGCGTCTCAGCAAGGGGTGGGACTTCATGAGCCCTTCCATATCCATGCTTGGATTTTGGCTGGCTTGATCTTATGCCAGTACACCTCTTTAGAGCACATGATTTAGGAGGCTTAAAAGGTTCATGTGCTGAACACTGAGGAGCCAGGAAAGCTACCATGGCCATTTTGCCTTTGCCTGAGTACTGAGGCCAGCTAAGCTGATGACATAAACCCCAGTCCAAGGGCAGGGAACAGAAGAGCAGTGTTGTTCCTGTCCAAGCCACAAGTCAGAAAATAAGATGCTGACTTCCTAGTTTTTCTGTTTGTTTTTAATCCAGACCCTCAGTAGATTGGTTGATAACCACATATTGGGAAGAAGTCTACTTTACTGGATTCACAGCTCAGATCCTAGTATGGTTTGAAAGCATTCTCACATGCACATACAGCAATAATGCTTTATCTAGACAACCCATGACCCAGTCAAGCTAGCATATAAATAACCATCATAGTTAAGAACATGGGCTCTGGTTTCAAATTTCCCATGACCTTGAGTCTTGTCTTTCATAGCAACATAGGCCAATCTATGTCCCACATTTACATATAAAAATAGAATAATAGTACTACATGTTACATTGTGCTGTTATGAAAGTTGAAAGAATACACCACATGTGAGATACTCATAACATAGTAAGCACTCATTAAATGGTAGTCTGTACTTATCACCATTATTGGTCATGGTGGAGGTTAGCTTTAATTGTCAACTTGATACAACCCAGAATCATCTGGAAAGAATCGCAGTGAGGAGCCATCTACATTGGGTTGGCCTGTGGGTAAGATTGTAGGATATTGTCTTAATTGATTAATGTAGGAAGATTTGGCTCACTAGGGGAGGCTCCATTCCCTAGATGAGAGGTCCTGAATTGTGTATGAGTGGAGAATTGTGTATGAGTGGAGAAATTGTGTATGAGTGGAGAAATTGTGTATGAGTGGAGTAAGCCAATAAATAGCATGTATGCATCCAGTTCTTTCTGCTCTTGACTATTGGTGTGATGTGACTGCCTTTTGAAGTTCCTGTCTTGACTTTCCTATAATGACAGACTTTTATCAGGAATTGAAAGCTAAAACAAGCCCCTCTTCCCTAAGTTGCTTTTCTTTTGTCATGATGTTTTATTACAACAACAAAAATGAAACCAGGGCAGTCACACACTTCATATTAGATGTTACTATATGCTCTGGGAACAACAAAGAAAATGTCTTGTCTCACAGAGCTTAACTTTGTGATGTAATCCTTTGATTTCTTATTTTCCTGTAAGTCTTAAGTTGTGGCAGCCACTTACACCATAGTATAAATCAGGCGGTGACTCCTTTTATGTGATAAGGAGAAATGAAAGGTCATAGAGCAACTATCCTGAAGGAGGAAAAGGGAAGCCCATGTGATTCAGGAAATAAACCAGCAGTTACATAATTTCACTGTCACCCCTCTGTCTCTAGGCCATGGTCAGCAAGTTTAATTTATTGGGTTTTTTGTGAGCAGCCACCAGGCTTGAGCCATCAATTTTTTTTTTTTTTTGTTCTCAATGGCTGTGACATAACTCAGACTATTAGCTTTGTATGATTACAGCATCTGTATTATGACGTCTGGGACACATCGCTGCTACAATTTATTCCCTTTATTTAGTTCACTCTGTTTAACTCAGCATATCACTGAACTTCAGTTCAAGAAAACCCTGAAGATGGACAACTTCCCTCTCCTCTCCAGGTATTCTTTCTCCTTGCCCCGCTTGGAGATGTCTTGGCTGATGTCTTGTTTAAAGGAAGATTTGTGCATCTTTTGGTTTCCTTCATAGTGGCTGACCTGAAGGCTGCTGCGCCCAGAGCACAGCTGCTCTCCGAGGTGCTGAATAGAGCTCACACTTCAGGCTTAGCTGCTGTGCCCAGAGAGGGAGGCTCCAGATGGCCACAGAGGGACCTTAGACAGCATCCCACTGCACCCTAAGAAGACCTAGAGTTCCACAATGAACGATCTTTTCCTTAAGGATGCTGTGTATCTCTGTGAGATAAGAATATCAGTTCTCTTTAGATATTTCTGTAGCTTCTGAGATGGGGACATTCTTTCATTTCTATAGCCCTCATTGTTCTCACACATCAGAGAGAGACTGACTTTTTTTTTTTTTTTTTGTAATCATGGATTTGTGTAGATTAGTGGATTGTGAGACTCGTAGTAGAATTCCAGACTCACGACTGTTCCTACTGTCTGTGCCTCCAGCCTGACATGTTTCTACTGTTCCTTTTAGTCATGTGGTTGGTAATCAACTTGAGTTGTGTGGGTAATTGGAAATCCCCTTTCTCCATGGCACCTATTTCAAGATTTCCCATTTTTCTCTTTGCATGTACTGTTCTTTCAGCCATGTTTGGCTGTTCTGATACTAACATGGTTCAGTTTGGCTAGGATAGTCTTTAGAAATCCACCACCCAGGCTTGCCTGCTACAGCACGGACTATATGTCCCTTCTAATGCTCTGATGTTAACTTAGACATCTGGCTTCACTACATTCTCTATTAGGACAGCTACCATGAACAGAGTACTCTACAGTTTCTGACTCATAGTCAAAAGCTCTAGGAAAGATGGACCTGGAGCATAGAACTTGCCCCCAGCAAGTTTTCTGCCCACAGCAGTTTCTCTGCTCCCCTGCCGGTTCTCAAGACCCCCTCCCCAGCTGATTCTCTGCTGCTCAACAGGTTCTCTACCCCCCAGAAGGTTCTCACTCTTTCTTTTGAACAGAGCCTTATAGAGACATAAACAATGCATGTGTCTTCTTTTTCCAAGTCAGGCTTTTCTCTCCACCCTGTGCTGCTTCTAGCTCAGCAGGAGGCTCTTGTTCTGGCAACTGCCACTTGCTCTGGCTTTGTATTATATGGGTGACTTCATTGACTTATGGTTCATCTTTGGAGTGGTCTGGACTATTAAAGACAGTTTGTCCTTGCTTTGGGCATAGATGCTCTTCAAACAGGAGGATCCAGAGGTGAGAAGGCATCTGCCTCCATGAATTAGCTGTGAAGTTATTGCAGATAAAGTACAAGAATCTTTAGCAAATTTGGATCCATCACAAGACTCTTGTTTAATATTCACTGGCAAGAACAGCTGCTCTTGGTTTAGGAAGACTAATTGCCTTTCAAATTGTTCTAGAAGCTTCCATCCATTTTGATCACTTTGTGTGGTTAAATATTCACTCATAACCACACTGAAAAAAGGCAAACTACAATGACCTCTCTCAGAATTTAAATCTATTATTCATTTATTTAAAAACTAAGTGTGTGTATATGTATGTTCATGTGAGTGAAGGTGGTGGGAACCAAACTGGGGTCCTCTGAAAGATCAGTACATGCTCTGAAGCACCGAGCCACCTTTTTAGCTCCTCCATCTGGTCCTCAGTGACCTCACTGATGGTCATCAGGAGGATGATTAGGATGCTTGGAGCCTCCATCTTTTGTCTGATAGTTTATTACAGGAATGACCTTGAAGAACATATCATGGCTCTTGGCCTCTGTTCATCACCTTTTTTTTTTGTTTGTTTTGGTTTTTCGAGGCAGGGTTTCTCTGTGTAGCTTTGCACCTTTCCTGGATCTTACTCTGTGACCAGGCTGGCCTCGAACTCACAAACTGCTAAATAGGGGTAGTTGCAACCATCCTGTGATCTTTATTAAAGATGGTAAGAGGATGCCCTAACTTAGTTTGTATGGACTTTGAAAAACATAAAACTATACTGTTGTAGGATATTTGATCACACTGTGTGAAGACATGCCTGTCCTTCCTCACTTGCCTAAGACACCTTCTGATTGGTTTAATAAAGAACAGAATGGGCGATAGCCAGGCAGGAGAGAATAGGAGGGACTTTGGGGAGAGAGAGGAACTCGGGAGAAGAATCTGAGAGGTGAGGATTCACCAGTGAAATATGGAGGAAGTCAGACAGACAGTATGGAGGAGAGGTAATGTGCCACATGGCAGAATGTAGATTAATATATATGGGTTAATTTAAGTTATACGAGCTAGTTGGGAACAAGCCCAAGCTAAGGCCAGGCTTTCGTAATTAATAATAAGTCTATGTGTCATTATTCGGGAGCTGGCAGTCCAAAGGAAGTCTGACTGCATTATACAAATAGAGCCATAGTAACAAGTGGTGCTTTAAAAGGGCTGAAACTAACTAGGCCTGGTAGCACAGGCCTGTAATCCCTGCTCCTAGAGAGATGGAACCAAGAGTATTGCAACTTCAGAGCCTGCCTGAGATACAGAGTGAGCTCAAAGTCATCCTGGGTGATGATTAGTGAGACAGGGTCTCCAAACACAAAGTAGAAGGAGGGCTGGAGACATAGTTCAATGACAGAGTGGCATATACATGGCCCTCGGTTCAACCTTCAGTATTATAATACCAGGAAAAAAAACATAAGAAAAGTAGATGTTGATAGTTGTGATAAAAGAAGGAAAATTGAATGGCAGAAGCTAAGAGATGTTTGTTGAATGGAGGAATGGGAAAGAAGAGCAAAGCCCTAGGATGACTGGGAGAGGAAGCATGGCAGTGCTGGCAGCAGGATTACAGTTAAGGGGGAAGTGTACAGGGGAATTACAGTAAGATAATGGGTGAGGACAGGACTGACAGACAATCCCGAGTGTTCTTGGTTGTATTTATTTATGCTTAACTGAGGCTATCCAGTCCTGTGTGCTATTGAAGATGCAGGGAGATATGTCCAACACAGAGCTCCCTTTCCACTCTGCAAAGCTAAGGGAGCCAAGTGAAGGACTCTCGGATTATTTTGTCTCAAGCTTCTGAGTTAATTTGCTTCACCAAAATGCAATGACAGTGGAGTTTGGAGATGGTAGGCAAAAGTATACACGAGAAAAGGGAGCAGAGGGGAGACTCAGGAACTAACGATATTTATTGGTCACTTTTGGTGTGTCATGTGACCAGCTTCTCATAATGGCCCCAGTTCTGGGTACATTTATTGTCCCTGTTCATGCAGATGAGGAAATGGAAACATTAGAAGTCCAGTCTCAACATGTGTGCTTGAAGAGGGTGATGCTAGGGATCAAATTTGTGCTGCCTGGCTCCAGAGCTCATATACATGTCCAATAAGGTGGTTTGGTTTTTCCATGCCAATTTTATACAGGTCTGTGTGGATGGCTCCAAGAATGTTTGCAAAGCTCATCTCTATCAGCACAGAAATATCTTAAGAGCTCAGTCTTCTTGCTTCAGGCAGGTCATCATTATTAAATTGTAGCTTTTTATGGAGACCCGGCAACAGCAGGGGCAGGGGGCAGGACCAGAACTCCCTCCCAGGTCTCTGTCCCGACAGGCTGCAAACCTTTCCTGTTCACTTTAGCACTGTGCTGAGGATTACAGAAGTAAACTTCAGAGGAGCAGGAAGAAAAAAAATAATGCATTTATGTTGTCTGGAGTAAAAGACATCAAGGACTCCCAAGGGAGTAAGTGGAAACCATTAGAGCAGTTCCAGGCACAATCTTTCCCATGCACACACTTCATCAGTTGGAATCTGGTCAACAATATTTATTTTGTAGTATGCCAGATGCTGCTAGAGGTCTTGAGACCACAGAAATGATTTGAAGTCCTCTGTTCAACTGTAGATTAAAAATAGCATCCATTATTTTGTTATTCCTTTGTGTCTTGACTGATTTTAGCCCCCAAGACCAATAGAATGTGAAAAAGGACATAATATGACTTTGAGTCTAGGCCATAAGAAGACTTGCAGCTCCTGATTACAACTCTGGAAACTCTTGGAACATGGTTGCCTTGCTGAGTAAAGCTAGGGCCCATGAACAGGCCTCTCAGCGATAGCCAGCATCGCCTGAACCACATTCAGATGCCATCTTGTACATTTACCTGAGGGTGTCTTGTCTACAGGTGACTCGTGCTCCAGTTGCTAGCCATAATGACATGAGCAGCCCCAAGGAAGAACTGCTCAGCTGAGCTCAGCCAAGGGATGATGGAAAAAGCTGTTTTAACCTGAGAGTTTGGGGAATTTGTGATGTGGCAATCAGAATCCATAACATTGTCAGGAAGAGAGCCTGTCAGAGAATGAGTGGCAGGTGTAGGAACAGGTGCTTTCAGCATACGGAGTCTGTGCCACTGCAGTATAAGCAGATGATGCTGTAGAGTTAGGCTAGACCTGAAGGAGCAGGAAGCTACCCTCTCCAGACATGGTTCTGGTGACTCTTACTATATGAGTTTGGCCAGGAGCACACCATCCTGAGGTCTCTCTGCTTCCTCTCCAAGAGCGAGACTCCACTGTTGCGCGGATGTTTCATTATTCATGAACCTTGGTTTACTTCTCTATAAACCCAGAACAAGCTGCACACAGAAGACAGAAAGGACAGGTGTATTGCCCTCCATCTTCTTGAGAGACCAGGAGAATATTTTTAGAGTAGGGAAGAAGGCACAGGCCTAGTGGTCAGAGGCCAGGCCTGGACTTCTGGCAGCATGTTCTCCCAGCAGCGGGGCTTCACCTCTATCAAAAGTCAGAAATGAAACCCATGTCTGATTACTATGCTATCTACTCATACTGCTTGCACATGAAGCTCTTATCTTGCACATGCTACTTATCTTGAGCGAGTAATCTTTGTGCTTAATATCAAGCACTGTGGTTTTTTTTTTTTTTTTTTTTTTTTTTTTTTCAAATCAGGTTTAGGCTGAGCAGAGATGGGCCACAGAAACAAGAGAGATTCCCAACAGCCCAGTCGCTTTCCTCCTCGGCCTGTGCTTGGTCCCAGCTCTTCTGATGCATCTTGATGTGACTGAAGGAACCAGGCTGAGTGAGGGGAGGGGTAATGGCATAAACACCATGAGGCAGGGAGCCATGTGGGTTTGTAGGAAATCCAAGCAATATGGAATACTGGCAGAGTCATCCGGGGGCAGGCTGGAAAGGGTTAACAGAACCAGTGGGCCAGCTGGCATCTGTGCTGGCACTCATGGAGAGAAAGAAAAGGAGCCTCGGTGTCAAGACAAGAAAGAGAAACAAAACAAAATACCAGGGCTTTAGCCAAATTCCCGAGTTACCAGATGGATGGTGAAGGAAACACCTAGCCAACTCCATGTAACAGCCTCTGGCCAGAAAAGTCCTCAAGCCTAGGCAAGCCTGTGAGCCCACCTGGACAGCTTGTCTCTGTTGGATGGCATACCAGAGGCCCAGACTGTCACTGATCGCGTGTCAAAGAGAAGGGTTGATTTTTCCCCTTTATTAACTCATGCATCCATGCAGCTACCCACCTACCCATCCATGCACCGACCTATCCACTTGTGCATATTTAACAACGGACATTTATTAGACACCTACCTCAAGCCAGACACTACATATTAGGTGACTACACAGACAAATCAGTGTGACAAAGATGAATAACACAACACGGTCTTTGCCTTGGAGGACAAAGATCTGTCAAGACTAGATATCGTGGGCCACTCTGAAGTGAGCCGGAAGAAAGTTTGTGGTAGAGAGAAAAAAAACATGACTTTTGCTGATGATTTATTGTGAGTCAGACAATGTTCTTCACTTCAAAGATTTATGGGCATTATCTCATTTAGCCCCCCACCATTGACATTCAAGCTTGGCAGTGCTATTAGCCCCTTTTAGAGCCGAGGAACCATCTTCAAGGATGAAGTGACTTGCTTAAAGTGGAAATGACTCTCTCTGGACTCTGGCCTGAGCTCATTCATGGCTGTGGAGGGGAATCTGGGCAAGCGCATGTGCAAGGCCTGGCACCCAGGGTGCCACGGGAGTCTTGCTACTCGGTAACAATGGATGGTGGGTACATGCAGTGGGGTGGTCAGTGATGACATGAGTTGTGGGGGAGGAGACAGACTCTGCCACTGGTAACCAAGTGGCAGAGTAGCAGCTACATTTGAGGGGTCATTCCAAGCTGAGAAGACACTCCCCCAGACATCCCAGCACTGCTCTCAGCCTTGGCAGGAATCGCTTTTCTAGTCCATGGCTGAAAACATGCTCATGAAATACAAATTCCTCTTCTCCTCTGCTTCCTGGCTTGCCTCTTGTACGCATATGTGCACTGACAGATGGATTAGCTACCGAGGCAGCTGAGAATCAGAATGAGGGAGGAGGGTGCTGGGATTTGGGGGTACATGTGGAGGGGAGACTCCAGTTCCATTTTGCCAAGCGAGTTGCATGTCTGGGTGGAGAATGAATGAAAAGTTCTGTTTTTGTTTTTAAATCCTGTATACTATTACTGATAGGAATGCATGAGAACGAAGGCAGTAGGGTGTGTGTGTGGGGGGGGTTCACCTGCAAAGTACTCCCCACCAGCTTCCCAGCCAAGTTGGCTTCTTCTCCACAAGCTATTTTCCTTGTCTGGAGTCAGTTCACACCTAATATGGAAGAATGGCTTTTCAGCCCCTACTTGTTGCTATGGTAGCTTGGGAAGGGCTGCGGCTGAGCTGTTGCTGCAGCTCCCCCTCTGCAAACACATTTGGCACGGGGCTGAACACGCATGGTTTGAAGATGAGGCAAGTGTCAGAGGATGGTGTGTCTTTTATTTGGGGAAGCATCTTTGCAGAGGGCAGAGTGGCAGTCTCTGATGGTCCTTCAGCGCCTTCGCTATGCTGATTCTAACCCATCCGTGGCTCCTGCAGTCTGCTCCCACCCCCATCCCAACTAGTTTTTTGGAACAAAGACTGAACACGGCCCTTGCAAATATCTCTAATGATTTAACTGGCTGGATTAAAATGCAAACTATTGTTAAGTTTTTAAAATAATTTCAAATAAATGAGTGCTATAAATAAGAGGGACTTATTTCCCACAGGAAGAATGCTTCCTGCTCTGGAAATAAGAGTGTGCCAGGAAAGGAAGTGGTGTGAACATGACACGCCTTTTAGGTTGGAGTTGGTGAACGGGGCAGGTAGATAGTGATGGCTGAGACATGCTCCATTATTGCCCTTAGGGAGGTTGCAATTCAGTGAGAAAGAGAGATACTTCGTAAGCAATTGCTATGGAGAGTATGAGGCACCAAGGGGCACCCATCTGAGGAGTCAGGAAAGGCGCCTCTGAGGGAGAGAGGCTCAGCTGAACCACAAAGTGTCCTGGTGTCAGTTGGTTTCTAGGAAAGGGATCAGCATATAAGATTTTTGAAGGGAAGAACAAATGGTTGGTGTGTTAGGGGAATGCAATAAAAGCTGTAGCTGAGAATAAGATAGAGTTGATGCCAGTGTTTGTGATGGGGCGGATCTTGAAGGGAATGGTCACAGTTGAAGTTCTATACTATCCCGGGCATTGTTCTAAGTGTTTTCCATGTGTTATATGTTTTCTGTGTTAATTAATTTGTTCCTCACTGCCACCTTATAAAGTGTGTTGCATTAGTATATGCATTTTGCAAATGGAAAGGCCAAGAAACAGAGTGATATAATGACTTCCTAAAAGCATGTAAATAACCTAGTTTGCCCTAAAGAAGTGGGGTCCTGCCATAGTAAAGCAGTGATAGTTTAAGCTTTGGGTAATTAGAAACCATGAGAAGTACTGAGTGGGCAAAGGAGCTCTGTACTGCAGGACAAGAGTGTGGGCTGGAGGGAGTGGAAAGGATGTCAAGGATTCCAGGTCAGACTGGGGATGTTAGTGGAAAGGAGAGAAACAAGTGGCTCAGAGGTGCTGGAAGGCAGAATCCAAGGACCTTGAGGGTTGTGAGGATGTGAAGGGAACAACCAGTAAAGGATGGATCCTAAAGGATAGGTTACATGCTTCAGCATCTGGACAAACTGTGAGGCTTCCGTTCTTACCTGTAGAGCTGAGTGAAGGGTGGGGGATTTAGGGCTAAATACCTGCTAGGTGGGAAAAGACAACCGTGCCTACATTAAAAGTAATAAATGGAAGCCTGTCTCCTTAGCTCTGTTATTTGTGCCCAATCACAATTTAGTACTGAGGAGATTCCTCCTTGCTTGCTTGCCTCAATTTTCTTTCTTCCCAAACATATAGAATATGTCCATAACTATTATTGGGATGCTCCTTGCATTTCTGCCATGCCTCCATCTATTCATAAAGATAGCCCATCCCAACACATGAACATCATTTGCCTGAATCACTTTAGGTCTTACAGTTTCTGTATCTCTCAGAAGATCACCTTACAGATAGTCAGATCTCATTTCAAGACTTGCTTCTGTACTAAACAAGATCCTGGACAGGCACTTGTGCTCTCTGTTCTCAAACTTTCATGAATATTGCTTCATTTGAAACCATTATCAATTCTGCCTAAGGACAATCATCGTCATCGTCATCATCATCATCATCATCATCATCATCATCATCATAACCATCATCTTCTAATACAGATAAAAAGCTGAGACTGAGAAAAATATAAGGGACTCACTCAACATGGGATCGCTGGAATGGGAGAGGATTCAGAAATTCAAAAACCCTTATCTTTCAACTGTACGCTTTCAAAAAAACATCTACCAGAAGTCAGGTTTGTACTCCATGGTAGGTATTAAGCTCAGTGTTTTACATAGTCACTTTTTGACACTCCTAAGATGGGCATTGGTATCATCCTCAGTTTAACGTAGGAAGAAACTCAAGAGAAGGCAGCTATGTTGTTTAAGGTCTAGATAGCTGAGCCATGGCCAGAATGCAGGTTTGTCCAAAGCCAAAGCCACCCTGCTAGTTACCAGAGTGCCCTGCCTCATCTTGTTTCTACACCAAGCTGCAGCCCTTCTGTTAAGTGCCCAGCAAAAGGCACAAGATCTCCAGAGGGAGAGAATGTGGTATAGCTAAAAGAAGATAGAAGGCTCAGTGGTGCCCCGGCAGCAGAGTGGCCAGGCTTCTGTAGTAGAGGAGGGAAGCGTTCACGCAAACAGGGGACGTTTCTTTAACCTTGAGTTTATATTGTTGGGTTTTCCCCTGTGCTTTACAGCCTCTGCTTTCTGCTGTTGAGCTCAAGGTAATTCTTTTCTTCTCAGAATTGTACCCCCCCACTTGGGGTGTGCAGATGGTTGGTCCTGATCTCCTGGAGTCATCTCGTTGATGAGGCCAATATAAATGCATGACGGAGTCCAATTCCAGACACTCATTTCTACAGAGCTCAGCGGAGCCCATCCGCAAAGTCACAGGGAAGGCTCTGAGTGATGGGCTGAGGGAGGCGTTTGAAGGTCAGATCTCCTGCAAACCTTCTTCCTGCAGCTGCTGGGTTACTGTGGTGGTCACATCTCACTTACCTTTGGGCAACTATCTATATCTACTGCATGTCTGCAATCATGCCATTCTTAGTTGAGAGACTTCCTGTGGGACTTGGAGGTATCCCTCTCAAGAAGATGGGGCTGTAGAAAGCAAAAGTGAGGCTCACATTCTAGCTGTGTTCCTTTGGGGCTGTATCTCCTCTTCACTGAAACCGGAATGCATGCAAATAAAGACAGTCTTACCCTGCTCAAGGGTTTGCTGTGAGAATTAGTTTACATGACATATTAAATGCGTATTATAATTCATGGAGCAAATTAGGTCCTCACCTTACAATCCCTTTCTTCACCCAAAGGTATGGACCTAATAATCGGCCAGGTCTCATCCTGATTTTTTCTGTTTATGAGCTATGTAGGGAGAGACTGGAAGAAGTCAGGCTTATTAATCTCCATATAACCTGTAGAGTAATTAGAGTGTTTATTCTTGGCTCTTTGGGAAGAAGGAACTATAATTACAGGACCAAATTAAATGGCATTATCTTTTATTGTCTCCTACTGTTTGTAGGCTTTCTTTGCCAAGTCCCTTTCAGGAACTGGAGAATTTTTTCCATACCAATTTTCTCCTTCAGTATCTAAATTCTGAACTTCTCCAATGGCTCTGAGTAGAAAGTTTGTTAGTATCTCTTGGGTAGGAAGAATCTGTGTCCAAAGAGTCCATTTTTGTTACTAAATGTTCCCTACAAACCCTAGCTCCTCTTTTGCTCAAGTGGCTGCTTGGCCAGGCCTATAGTTCCCAATCCATTACCTCCCCTCTTCCTCAATGCATTAGGAGGGATAACGTACTCAATTGAATGTGGACAAGGGGAAATGTGCCCCTCCTGGCCTAAAGAGGTTCAAGAAAGGAGTGCATCTGCTTCACCCATTTTTTCACCTATTTGTAGCATCATGGGAACACCAAGGAGATACTGGAAGCCTAGAAGATTGCAGAATGTCAATCAAATAAATCCTGAATGACTACATGGAGCATGGCCTGGCATAGCTGCTGAGAAGTTTGGAATTTACTCATGCTGAGTCCCTGAGATTCCAGGTTGTATCTGCTACAGCAGTTTGCTTTATCCTAACAAGCACACAGACTAATTTGCATCTGTTCTATTGCTGTCTGATGGGATAGGAAGACATGTGAACAAAAACAGTGCAGTGAATGCTAGTATAGAAGTAGGAAGAGAATATTGTGGTCACAGAGGACCAAGAGCGATTTTCCGGAAGATCAATGGAAGCATCACGGAGCAAAGGGCCTTTGAGATAGGCTGCTAAAGGTAAAAGATATTTGCAGGTGGAGGACAAGGACTGAAAAAACATTATGGTGAACAGATGCACGGGCCCTGAGCAGGGATATTCATGCGTTGCTGTGAGAAAAGTCGCGGTTGAGAAGTAGATCACAGTTCAGCAGGTAGACTAGGGAATACAGTCTAACAGTAGCACAGATGGGCCAAGTTTGATGGGGCCAAGTTAGTGTGCAGAATGCCCTATGGCTTCACAACAGAGATTCCTACAGTGGCTTCTGGGTGAGGAAAGAATTCATAGAGGCTTTCCCCTCACAATGTTGGTGGCAGCATGAGAAGTTGATTTCAGGTGTGTCTGAGGCTGACCTTGCAAGATCTCTTTATGACACTTGAGCATCAGAGACTATGGGAATGTCCTCATTATGAGAATGTTCTGCTACAATCAGGAGGATCCTATGTAGCTCGATTTCATCCCCAAATCCCTTTGATGAAATTTTATTGGAGTAATGTCTTTGTCCCAGGGAAATCAATGCTAGGCATCAGCTTAACACTTTCTGAGTCACTTTCTCCTTCATTCTGTTCATAATTAGAGAAGGTGTCTTATGGGTTAAAGTGTTCCTGTAAACTCAACATGGCCTGAAGATCACCCTCAAGGGTTCATGCTAGACAATTCTCCCTCACACCCAGTACAATCTTTCTTTTATGTTGTTTTTAATGTAGATGTCTGTGTGTGTGTGTGTGTGTGTGTGTGTGTGTGTGTGTGTGTGTGTGTGTGTTGCTCTCTACCTTATTCACTGATGCAAATTCTCTCAAATAAACTCAGAGATTGTCGGTTTGGCTGATCTAACTAGCCACTGTGGGTACCCAGTCTAGGTTTCTCAAGGTATCCCATCTCTATCTTCTAAGAACTGGAATTACATACAGGCATGGTGGGTAATGGGGATCTGTAATTGTGAGAGTCCTGGGGATCTGAACTCCAGTTCTCACATTTGCACAGCAAGTGACTTTCCTATCAATCTCATGGTCTGCCTGGTGCCTGTCACCCTTTGCTATAACAGTTATGATTCTCATGACCAGTGAAATGAACTGGGAGCTGCATCAAGAGGACAAGACTCAGGCAGTTCACACACTACATGGAAACTCTCAAGTCACTGGACAACCCGTGCTTTCTGCAGCCTCAATGGCCATTGTTCTACTCAGCACACACCTACGCTCTTGGGTCCTCAAGTCCATATTGGTCCCTCATGTGCGTTATATGCTCTGAATTCTCTGCTTTGGAGAGGTCTACTGGCCCTCTGTGGTGCAGCTAAGATGTCTCTTTTGCAAGGCTTTGCTAGAAATTCCTGGGCAGGTTTGACCTTTTCTTCCTTTGTGAAAAGCAGCTGTTAGGAATAGAGAAGAAAAGCTTGCCCTGAAGAACCTGCTTCTTTGTTTTTAGCATACATAACACAACACTGAGCCACATTTATTTTTCAGAATACAGTTTGATAATGTCAAGCATATTCACACTGTTTGGCAGCCCTTGGGGACTTTTTCATTTTGTAAAGCTGGAACTTTGTGCCCATAAACAACTCTCCACCCTCCCTTTCCCACAGTCCATGGCAACCATCATTCTAATTACTGTCTCTATGGGTGTGACTATTCTAAGTGCTAACAGAAGTGGAGACGTTACTTATATTTTTGTGACTGGTTTATTTTGTGAAATATAATGTCCTTAACCATCAATCTTCATCTACATGATAGCAGGTATCAGAGTTTTTTTTCCAAGATGAGAAAGTATTTGTGTGTGTGTAAAGGTAAGATGTTGGTGTTGGGTGTCTTCCTCAATAGCTCTTCACCTTGTTTCTTGAGACAAGTTCGTTCACTAGTTCTATTGCTCATTGATTCATCTACATTGACTGTCCAGAAAACCCAGGGATCCCCCTTTCTCTGCTCCTAAACACTGGGGTCATAGGTCTACAATGCTACCCCTAATTTTTACTCAGGTATTGGGAGTTGAACGCAGATCTTTTTTCTTGCACATCAAACACGTTAGCAACTGAACCATCACTCCCACTCTGAATAATGCTCTATTATGTGGATGTAACACATCTGTGTATTCAGCCATTGATGGGCCATTTGAATAGCTCACACCTTTCGACTATTGTGAATAATGCCACTGTGATTACAGGGTATACACCTATCTCCTCAAGATGTTGCTTTCCATTCTTCCATTTACCCAGAAGTGGAGATACTGGATCACATGGTAACGCTTATTTAGCTTTTTTTGAGGAAACACTTTACTTTTTTTTTTCTTTAGTGGTTACCATTTTTTTTCTACCAATCATACATACTCTCTCCCTGATTATTCATACTTTTTGGCCATTTTTAAGCTGTATTCTCTATTTTGTGGTTGAGTTGTAGTTCTTGATTTTATGTATGTCTTTCATTATTTTTTTTATTAGCTGAGAGTTTTAAACCATGTGTTTTGATCATATCTACCCCTTCTTGCACCAATCTGTATTAGTTACTGTCCTATTGTGTTAAAGTACCATGACTTGTGGGGGCCCACAGAGGTTTCCTAGTGAGAGCTGAGCTTGCTTTACACAGTAGGGCTGCATTAGGGGATGGCTTGACCACATGCACGGTTACTAGGTGTTTGGAAGAGTCTGCACTGGCTGTGCTAGGGGGAGGTCTTTTGCCCCACCCCTTGGCATTCTTATAAAAAAAAAAACCCTTTTGAGGAGACAGAAGGGGCTGGTGGATATTGATCCAGGTCATCACAAAGCTATCCTGTGTTTCAGTCTGTCTTCTCCACACTATCTTTCTATCTAAATATTTCTTATCCCTCTCTACTCAAGAGTACCCTGAATAAAAGTGGGAGCCAGTCTCCCACAATGACCAAAAACCTTATAGAGGAGAGAATTTGTTTGAGACTATGGTTCTATAAGGTCAGATTCTATGATGGCAGAGTGGGTGGCAGAACATGGTGGCAGGAACAACTGAAAGCTCACTTCTTGAACCTCAGTGAGGGAGCAGAGGGGCAAGGGAGGGAGGAAGGGAGGGAGGAAGGGAGGGAGGAAGGGGATGAATGGCTTTGAAACTTCAAAGACTGCCTCTAATGACATATTTCCTCCAACAAGGTCACTCCTCCTAAACATATCCAAACAGCACCACGCACTAGGGACCCAATATTTAAACATCTGAGCCTATGGGGCGGGGGCATTCTCTTTCTCTCTGTTTTTTGTTTTTTTGGTTTTTTGAGACAGGGTTTCTTTGTGCAGCTTTGCGCCTTTCCTGGAACTCACTCTGTAGACCAGGCTGGCCTCGAACTCACAGAGATCCGCCTGCCTCTGTGTTCCTTTTAGGGCTGAGCATCCTGCAGTCCCTTATTCTCTATGCCTTGACCAGTTGTGGGTCACTGTGTTAATCACCATCTACAGGAAATAAATGAGGGGTGAGAGAGGTATTGACTGATCTGTGGGTATAACAATAAGTCATTAGGAGTTGGTTTAATACTATGTCCATTTAGCAGCATAATAATAGTAGATTATGACCCTATTCTGATAAGAGGACAGCAACTGCTTGTCAAATATGTAATTTGCAAATGTTTTCTCCCCTAATGCTATATATTTTTTTACTCTGTTGATGATGTTCATTGAGGCACAAAAGTTTTAATTTTGATGTCAACCAACTTAGCTCATTTGTTCTAATAAAAAAAGTATGTGTGTGAATGTTTGTCTGCATGTATGTAGGGCACTTTGCATATGTTAGGTGTTTACAGAGGCCAGGAGAAGTGGGTTGGATCTCCTGGAACTGGAGTTACAGGCTGTGGTAAGTCACCATGTGAGTGCTAGGAAGAAGCCAAACCGATTCTTCTGTAAGAACAGTAAGTGCTCTTAACTGCTGAGTCATCTCTCTAGCCCCAGGTTTTCTGTTTTTGAGTTTTCACCTGTGATTTATATGGAATAGTCAAGAGCTCCTTGCCAAGTGCAGAGCCATGAAACCCCTCCCCTTTCCTTTCTTCTGAAAGCTCAGGCTGTATGTTTCCATCATGGCTCCACTGAGTTCATCTGCGTAAGGTCTCAGGAAGAGATCTGGCTTCATTTTTTATCCATGGATATCAATTTTTTTTGGGAAGCACTTGCTGGAAACATTGTCCTTTCCCTAGTCTCTGCATCTTTGCTGAAAACTTCTTTTTTTAAAAAAAGATTTATAAATTACTTCTTTCATTTGTTTACTTTGCATCCCAACCGCAGTTCTTTTGACCACATATGCAAGAGTTTTGTTTTGGATTTTGGATGCTGTTCCATTGATCCACATGTTCATTTCTCTGTCAGCACCATACTCTTTCACTGATGGAGATTTGTAATGAACTGATGTAGGTTTGAAATCAAGAAGTGTGTAACTTCCAAAATCATTCCTTTTTAAGATTGTTTTGGCTATTTGGGAGCCTTTTTTTTTTTGATTACCTTTAAAATTTAGTATGGATTTCTCCATTCCTGAAGCAATCACCATTGTGATTTTAATAAGGATTAAAATCCATGGGCTGCTTGGGTGGTACTAATGTCTTAATAATATTAAGTCTCCCAGGAGCATGGGTCGGCTTTCTGTTTATTTGTGTTAGGGAACAATTTCTTTTGAATGAGCTGATAGTAGGCTGTGTCCTATTTACCTGAATGCTTTCCTGGGTGAGACATGAGGGTCTGGACAAGGTTTGATTATATGGAGACCCTGACTTACCCCTCTTTATGATGCTCCAGCACATAGAAATTACTTAGCTACCCATGTTTTCTCTCTTTATTTGTTCCTAGAAAATATAGCTCAATTTTATAATGATATCTGATCTGTTATAGTATCATAGCTTGGAACACACACACACACACACACACACACACACACACACACACTGCACATGTGCTCTTACTTTTCTTTAGGTCTTAAGTTCATACTGCAGTTTCCAACATCTCCAACTCATATTTATTTGTTGCAAACACTGTCAGATGTGGCCTTTAGTTCCTTGTGGATTAAAGTGTGGCTATAAAGCAATAATTTTTAATTGGGCAATATAAATTATTATCAGCCAAGTTATAGGTATGGGCAGGGCAGTGCAGTTTGGAGTGATTGGTAACTTCAATAGATCACACTACCCATAAGTGGCAGAGTCAATATTCAAATTAGACTTCTCTGACTGTAGTGCCCAGGCTGTCAACTCAACTCTTCCAGTATGAAGAGTTGAGTTGAAAATGGGTCAAGCCCAATTTGCAAACTAGTTAGAAGTGGGGGATTTGATATTTATCTCCATAACTATCTTATCTTGGCCAGAAATTATAGGGTCAAAAAGTCTAGGGAAGTGATCTAAGGCTTTGTGGTGGTTTGAATGTAATTGGCCCCGTAAGCTCATGGGGAGTGGTACTATTAGAAGGTATGGCTTTGTTGGAGTAGGTATGGCCTTGTTGGAGGAAGTATGTCACTGTGGAGGTGGGATTTGAGGTCTCATATATGCTCAATCCATGATCCAGTGTCTCAGTTTACTTCCTGTTGCCTTTGGATCAAGATGTAGAATTCTCAGCTCCTTCTCCAGCACCATGTCTGCCTGCATGGTGCTAAGTCCTGCCATGATGATAAAGGACTAGACCTCTGAACTGTAGGCCAGCCCCAGTTAAATGTTTTCCTTTATAAGAGTTGCTGTGGTCATGGTGTCTTCACAGCAAAAGAAACCCTAACTAATTGATGCTTCTTAAAATAAATGGGACTCCACATGGAAGACTCTAAATACATTATGTGTAAACATATAAATCAAGGATTACAAAAGAGGGTTCTAGGAATTTTCTCACCTCAGGATTAAGAAACAGGAGATCTCATATCTTGAGTTCTGGTTGGTTGTTTCTGTGTTCTTTATGAGATTTTCGTATACTTGGCATCCATTTTTCAGGAGGAGCCAGGGCTTCTGTGAAGGATAACCTTACCCTCCTTCCTCTCTTCCTGGTCACAAAATAGATTTCTTGATCATAGCAAAAGGCAAGCTAGACACAAGGCAGGCAAATGAAACCTATTTGGAGACTTTCTCAAGAGATACTTTGTGAAGAATACCCCTTCATAATGTGAACTGTAAGCTGGAGGCATTTGTAAATATTTCTGCTGACCTACCGAGGAGGAATGAGGGTGATCAATCTGTAAAGAGCAGAACAGACAAGGAAAAAAATCCCCAGTGGCATTGTTTGGATACCTTTGTCTCCAACCAGACCAAGTAGGAGACACTGTCTCAATGCTTTAGCTGGGACAGCTAGTAAATTCCTTTTATGAGAAAATTATTAATTTATATGTTTATTATATATGTCATGTTTTGTGTGCATGAATGTGTACATGTATGTACTTGTGTGTATGTGTATAGGTGAGTGTGCAAGGAGGCCAGAGAGTGATGTTGGGTGCCTTACTTTATCATTCTTTATCTTATTACCTTGAGACAGGGTCTTTCACTTAAGTTGGAAGTCGGCTGGTGGTCATCAAGCCCCAGTGATCCTACTTTCTCCACGTTCCGTAGCTCTGGGTTTAAAGGCATGTCAATACAACCACTCCAAGTGTTTTAGATGTATGGAAGATTGGAACTCAGATCCTAACATCTGTGTACCGAGTGAACCATCTTTCTCTTGCCTCCTCAACTCCCTTTCCTGTATAGGTTGATCTGAACCAACATTCTTCCATTCCAAGGCAGAAGAGAAGCAACAAGATAGAGCGCAGTAAGAGTGTAGACTAAACTTGGGGTCTTCATCATTTGTTAGTTGGGAGCCTTCTGGAAAATTCTCTGAATTCTCTGCTCTCTCATTTCCTCCTTCCTCCATGGAATCATAGGAGCTTTGTGATAAATGAATGAGTATAAAATCCTGGATGAGAGCCCAGTGCCCACGGTTGTCCTAAATATGCAAATCCATACAATACTCCACAGCTTTGGGAAGGAAAGGAAGTACTCTTTGATGATGAAGAAAATGAGGCTCGGCAGGGATACAGGACCTGACTGAGTAGTCCTGTAGTTTACATGTCAAATAGGGGTGAATGCCTGACTCTTGTTCAGCCCATGGAGCTGATGTTTCCTGGAGGTGAGAGGAACCACTCTTGCTTCTTCCAGCTGTCTTCCAATATGCTGAGCCATGTGTGGAATCCTTCCCCACCCCCTTCCTCCAGTGGAGGTTTCTTCACATCCACCACACTATAGGGAGAGCATCAAATAGCTGCAAAGATGCTAAGATGCCAGGTTGTATTTGTTCAGGTGGATACAATAGCATCAGACTAGCATGGATCTCAAATATTGAATCATGACTCTTCAGACATCTTTGTGTTTAAATCATAGCCCTGTCAAGCTCACATTTGATATGAACTAATTAATGCTCTCTGTGAATTGTACCCAATTCTCCCCTCGGTGAGTGAGTGTGTGTGTGTGTGTGTGTGTGTGTGTGTGTGTGTGTGTGTGTACAGATTCCTAAAGATCCAGGAGATCTGAAATAAGCATCTGTCATTGTTACATTCAGTGCTTGCCTCATTGTGGCTGATGGGTGTTTCTTGCATAAGAGTGGTGGGTACAAGTTATTAGACAAAAATGAATCATTTATGAGGAAGTCACCTACGGCAAATGAAGCTAATATATATTTTTTAGTATCCCTTAAAGCCAAGATCTCAAGCTGAGTTGAAGAGGTAAAGCCAAAGTCAATGTGTAAATTCATATTACAACCCTGGCAATTTTTATCGTATTTTTTCCTTCTCATTCAGAATGAAGGGGTAATGCTAGCAGGAAGTGGGATTTGACAGTGGGAGGAGAATATGTTGGGCTATTTCAAGTGGAATATCCACAAAATCTCTTTACAAATAGAATGTGTTAATGTCCTTTTGGTTAATGAGGTGTCACATCTCTGGATTAAAAAACTGGAGTCGCCGGGCGGTGGTGGCGCACGCCTTTAATCCCAGCACTCGGGAGTCAGAGCCAGGCGGATCTCTGTGAGTTCCAGGCCAGCCTGGGCTACCAAGTGAGTTCCAGGAAAAGGCGCAAAGCTACACAGAGAAACCCTGTCTCGAAAAACCAAAAAAAAAAAAAAAAAAAAAAAAAAAAAGAAGAAGAAGAAAAAGAAAAGAAAAGAAACTGGAGTCATTGTGTTGTTTCTAGGTACTCCTGGGAAATACAAGACATGCTGTCAATGTGGTTTATTTTTTTGTTTTTTGTTTTGTTTTACAGACTAAGGAAGGTACATGAACATTAATTAGACTTTGTTTATAACTCTACCTGTAGATTGAAATGTAAATGTCAAGGGAATTGGAAAATAAAACTATTTCCAAGATCCTTGATGCTAGAGGAAAGGGGGATTGGTAAAAGTTTGACTAGCCAAAGGACAGTGCTTGCCAGTGTGGGGTGGAGGGAAGAGAGGGCTGAAGTATTAAACTGAGAGGGGAAGAAATTAAAGAGATGTTTCCTTTTGCTGTTGAACAACTGGAGTTGACCAGTCTGATCTCTCCAGCTCTGTGCTGGTTGATCATGGGCAAGCCATGCTACCTCTCTGGGCTGTTTCCTTGTTTATTGAATTAGGACTACATCCAAAAACATTCCTATGAGGCTTACATTTTATGAAAATACTATATATTTTATGTGTAAAGTGTTTTAATTCTTTTGCTTCTTCATTTTCTTCTCCCCGTCCCCAACACATTCTACTTTTCACATCCATCATGAAACTTGTCTCATACCATTGCACATGGTATGTAATGCTTTAGAACTGTCTGTGTTTAACATGTAACCTATCTTCTAAGATGGCAAATCACAGCAAAGAGGACATAAATGGCAATAGGCAACAGCTTCTTTTTCTTCTTTTTCTTTTTCTTTTTTTTCTTCTTCTTCTTCTTCTTCTTCTTCTTCTTCTTCTTCTTCTTCTTCTCCTCCTCCTCCTCCTCCTCCTCCTCCTCCTCCTCCTTCTTCTTCCTTCTCCTCCTCCTTCCCCTTTTTCCTCCCACTCCATCCACCCCTTCTTCCTCCCTCCTCCTCTCTCCCTGCCCTTCCTTTTCCCTCTGCCCTCTTTTCTTGTTCCTCCTCCTCCTCCTCCTCCTCCTCCTCCTCCTCCTCCTCCTCCTCCTCCTCCTTTCTCCTCAAGGATTCAGAATACAATAGCCACTGGGATGAAGCTACCTAACAAGACAGAGATTACATTTTTCAAGATCCTTAAATTTAAGTAGTGCTACATGCTTAGTTATCACCAATGAAATGTGAGCATAAGAGGTGCATGTCACTTTCAGTGAACAGATACATTTTCTCTATTTCCTAATTTTGATGTAGATAAGTTGGAAGCTGTGATGATTGATATTCACTGTCAGCTTGATCTGATTAAGAATCACCTAGGAGATTAGTAAAGTACATCTCTGGGTCTGTCAAGGCATTTCCAGACACAACAAGATAATGGAGGCTCTCGGGTTGTGAATGGAGTGACTGTTAGTGAATTCATAATATTGGGAGGTATTGGGAGGTGGTCCAAACTAGGAGCCTAGTTGGAAGAAGTAGGTCACTGGGCGCGTGTCTCTGTGGTCTATATATTGCTCTGACCTCTTTATATATTCTCATTTCTCTTCTTTCTTATCACTAAGGAGTAAAGCACTAGTCTCTTCCACATGTTCTTGCCTCCATGTTTCTGCCCAAGCACCAGGGGTAAAGAGACCGCGAAGCAAACCATTCGAAACCAGGAGCCCAAATAAATCCTTCTTCCATTAAGTTGTTTCCATGAGGTAGTCTGTCACAGTGATAAGGAAGGGTTCGGCCACAGAGTGCATAGGAGACAGAAGTACCCTATGCCCCCAACTCACAACCTTGTTCCAACCACCAACTGATTAGGAAAACCAATGTTATATTTGAACAAGAAATGCACTTGTAGCACATCTAAGCTATATACACTAGATTTCTTTGTTGTAACAGCTATTGTTCTTGTTCAAAAGGACAGATTGTGTCTATTTATGGAGGCGAAGTGGAAGCCACACATCACCAACAGGATCTAATTACTAGCAGCCTTGAATTGATTGGGGGTTAGACTAGATGGCCTCTGAGGTCTCCTAAAGTCCTGATGTAATAGTACCAATGTCCTGTGTTTAATGAATATGTGCTGTGCTCTAGACCCTATGCTAAGCACTTGGTACCAGGGGTCCCTTTAGATGCTGGACAACCCTATGAAGTAACGCTAAGTAGGTTAATGGCTGCTGGCAAGCATAAGAAACATGCAGGGTGAGAAGGGAGTTCCAACAATACTGACGGAAATTCCACACCAGACCAGCTGCATTCATATATCATTTCACCAGGGCTTTTAGAGATTAGATATTATCATTTTATAGAAAGAACTGATAAAATTAGAGCTCTTCAAAAGTTTGTCCATATGGTCACTTCTTCCACTGTTATGCATATACTCACTGTTTACGGTGATGCTAGGTGCTGGACTGGCCACAGGCAATTGCAGAGTGAACATGAGGAACATGGGCCTTGACATGTTAGTACTTATAGCCCAGCAGCTGCATCATGAGGCAAGCAAGCTGTCAGAGAGATTGATTCAGCCGAATCTGGATGCCCACACATTGAGAGTCCTGACATTGGGCAGATGATGTTGGGGCAGATGATTTCCAGGGCCCTTTCTTTTCATGAGGGTCAAATTATACAATAGGTTGATGGTTGAAAAACGTCGTCAGAAATAATCAGGGGACAGAGCACACAAATGACAGGAGAAAGGAGCCAGCTAGAGAAATGGCTTTTTCTATACCCAGAATCTGATCTATAGCAATTGTTCAATAAATGTCAGCTACCATCAATTACTATTAAAAAACAATTTCTGCATTATACAAATATCTTCGAGTATTTCTTATTCACTGAGCAGCACTGTTTACAGTTCCCAATAAATGAGAAGGGTCATTATTTATTAACTGGCTTCTGTTTTCCATGTCCTCTTACTCTGTAAGCCATCTTGCATATTTTCTCACGTAACTCTGCAGTAATTTTACAAGGTAGTACATCAGTCAGGATCAGTTAGACTATTATTCAGCAACATCCACTCCTCAGATCTAGGTGGCTTGTGGAAGCAAAGGTTGTTTCTCACTCATGCTGCATATCCATCAAAGGCTCGCTGATGCCCCTCTTTGGTGTTATGAATCCCACTCTGGGACTCAGAGTGACAAGGAATCTTCTCTGCATATTGAGGCTGTCACTGCAGATGGGAAGGAGAAAATGGTGAAGCACATACTGTTCCCAAAGCTTCTATCTGGAAATGCCACATGTCACTTCTGCCCACAATTAAAAAAAATTTTTTTTTTTTTTGGACAAAGCAAGACAGAGTCCTTACCTGAGTTTAACTAGAATGAGGCGATATGATCCTGACATGTCCCAAGGACAATCCAATCAATATCTGTTAGCAGTACTAATGACTACTTCAGAAAGCTATGATCTGTTACATCCTGTTTGTAAATGAGGCACATGTGGGCTTTGTGAGGAGGAGGAGAGGCAACTTGTTGGAAGTCAGATCACAGGAAAGAAGATTTGGATCCCATCTATTAGACCGCAAGTCTTGTCCCCGAGTTCTCCACCTGTTCCCTGGCTGTCACCTTCTATCCCCTCACAGACCATCTGGCACCAGCTCTCTCCGCAGACACCATCGCCTTTTCTCCACTGGCTCCTTCTTAGTAGGGATACACGACAGTATCTTTGTGTTTTCAGTGAGCAAAAAATTCTCTTCTGCAACATAGGCTGTATATCCAGCCACTGCATTAGCTCCCTATCCCGTGTTACCAGAAAACCTTTGGAAAACTGATTTACAAGTATCAGTTCCTTCACCACCATCCCTGTGTTCTGGACTCTGCCTACATCTCTCTGTTAAACTCTCTCACTGTAGATGGTGTACTTCAAATTCAAGAGTCTCCTCAAAATCTGATTTCCACCCTGATTCTTCACCAGCACAGGACACTGCTGAACACTGCCTCAGCCTTCACCATCCCCTGTCTTTGACTCACATGGCTACTTCTTGTGGCTTCCCCCCTACAACTCTGGCCACTCCTCAGTGTCTTCCTCCCCCCAGCCAAGTTTTGGGTCATGTGTTTAGAGTACCAAGATTCTTTCTGTTATCATTCCAGCCACCCATTCTATCCAAGGAATCCCATAACTCATTCCTTCCATTATCTCAGCTAGCTGATGACTTCTTGTAGCCCTCATATAATGGGCTTTCCTACATTATTTTATCCTGCTGTGTGACTGTGTTCCTACAGAACCCTGTTCATGCCCCTGGGAGGAATACCTCTGCCTGCCCAAGAAATGCCTCCAACAAGATGCCACCACACTCCTGCAAAGCAACTCATCATGCTCAAGGGCAATTTGCGTACAGCCCATATTCGGCCATGAGACTTTATGTACTCTGAGCACATTTGATGACAGTGCTGGGAAATATTCTGTGTGTTTGTCACTATTTTTCCATCCTTGCTTTGAACCTTGAGCTATCTCAGAATAAATACTTCAGAGATGCCCAGTACAGAGCTCTTGAGCAGAATAGCCTTGAGTCCCCTGGTTCTGATGAATCTTGAATTCAATTTCAATCCCTCAGCAATGGTCATTGGTGAATAGAGATGAGTTCTCAGTGCCAACTTAAGCCCAGGCCTAATGCACTATGGCCACATAGACCCTGAGCCTTCTAGACACTATTGCTCAGAGGTTCTATAGAGATTTAAAAAAAAAAAACCTTTTATTTTAAGGAAAGTTATGAAATCATAGATGGGGTTTTGAATTTTATCTTGGGAAATCTGAGGGATTGGTCTTTCCTTCAAACTTGAAACTTATCATTTGGGGTATTGTTAGAATCAGCTAAGCATTTTTTCTCTCCATAGTTTTTACATGGAAGGATTTTTTTTTTACATGTTCCTAGTCATTTTTGCCCCTTTTCCATTGGGGGCAGTTTTCTGAATGGTGACTCTAAGAACACTGGGCATGCTCAGTGTAATAACCACTTTTCTCGCTGTTGTCCCCGCCCCCCTCCACTTCAGTCCTGGAAGGAGGGCAGGTGGTCAAAGAAAGACATTTCTTTTGGCTAGCAGACTGTCACCTTTTATTGTGTGCAAAGCTGGTATGTTTAAAGGAACACAGGACTCTGAGCTTGAAGATGACCACTGAAGAAAAGCTATGGAAAGCTTCCCTGCTTTATCTATAAAGGCATAGAGTCCAGCTGCCAAGCACAGAGTAGGCAGGAATCCCTCATCTTGCAAACCCTATAACTTTTCTCTTCATAAATGGAAGCTCCTAAAGATTCCTCCTCCACAATTTAAAACAAAACCAGAACGGTCTTGGAGACAATGTTGGATGCAGATGCTCTTCTTCCCAAGAAATGGCCATTTAGCTCATCTCAGTTTATACCAATGAGTGTTCCAACCACTACCCAATGGATTTTCATAAACTATAAGACAGGTAGGCAGAAACTGTAGGAAGAAATCGGACATCTCCTTTCCCCTCCATCTGGTCAAACTGTATATAAGTCCATTTACCTTGATTAATTTCTGTTTCCTAATTTCTTTTAAGATATGGGGAAAGTACTCTGCAAGTTTTTTAATCCTAGGCCCTGGTAACACTGTGGCAAGAAGCCCTGGCAGAACAACTTACGGGAAGAACAGTTTATTTTTGCTCATTGGTTCAGGTATATAGTCAACCATGGTGGCTGGAAAAGCTGTCCTGCTTGCACTGTGGCTTATGCACATCTTGATGGATCAAGAAGCAGAGAGAGCTTGGTCCAGAAGTGAAATTTGACTGCATCCCTAAGCCTATGCAGCCAGCTTGTCTTTATGTCCCAAAGACTGATCCTCCAAGTGGGGACCAAGTTTTCAAACACACTAGCCTATTGGGGACATGCCACATCCAAACCATAACACACAGCTCAGATCCACCCTCCTCCTCCCTTCCTGAGCTTCTGTACCACTCCATTAGGCACAAGCCTCCTCATCTGCAAAGGGATTTCATCACCTTCCTAGCCTTCCATGGTTACTGTGTGTGGTGGTTAAATGAGCGAGAGTCATTTTCAAGAGTTGTGTAAGTGCTAACCATCACCATCGCTTTATACAGAGACTGGGTGCCTGTCCTTCACCAGGCCTGCATCAGTAGGATGCACAGCTCGCAGTGTGACTCTGCTTCCTGCTCTCTATCCTGCAGGTGATCACTGCTTAGACAGGATGTGAGATTCCAAGGCAAATGGTGTCAACATCAGGTTTGAAGAGGTAGATATATGCTTGAAGAACTAGGCAGTCCATAGAAGAAGAGGTTACATGCAACTCTGCCATGCCTTAATGGCGGTCTTTAAAGAGGAGGCACCTTCAGAAATGAGCCCTGAATGTTGAGTATAGTTTGAATAGATCTGCACACAGAGGGCACAAAACAGAGAGGCAGAGGGTTCCCAGGACCTTTAGGGAAACTGAAATTGGTAGCTTCTTGTGAGATCCTTGCTCATCCCTTCAATCCATTCAATCACGTGTAGGCCTGGACCCAAGGTGCTTGTCTCTGGAGCCAACTTCTCTGCTGAACTTTTTGCAGGTTCAATTGGAGACTCTACAAAGAACTACAAGATGGGGCACGTGAGATAGTCCACTATAGGTGACTTATCCCACCTAATGTAACTTACATGCCTTTACCAACAGTAGTGTCTTATTTAGCAATCGAGACCACAGTTCAAGGAAGTTGAGCAATCTGTCAAAGGACACGCAATGAACACACTCATCCAGACATTATCTACTGAGCGTCAGAGGTCTGGCTGAAGGGGGAACTCAGGCCATTTTGATTTGCAGTCCTAATACCATTAACACGCACGCACGCACGCACGCACGCACGCACGCAAGCACACACTAATGTTTCTTGTAGAGAGCCAGATCCCCAAAGGATCATTCTTCATATAGATCACTCCAACACTCACCAACTTGCATTAGTTGCAACCAGTCTTGGTCCTGTGAAGATATCAAGCAAGGAATTCACTGGAAGGTGTGTGTGTCTGTGCTCCCCATCTAATTACTAAATCTTCCTCTCCAACCAGTGGCCACTTTCCTTCCAATACGTAATACTCCTGTCCAGTTTTTCAGCCATGACTCTATAATGCACACAGTTTCCAGGAATCTTAGAGGCCACTTGGTGTACTGCCTAGCGTATTTAGAGCATGAGCCCAAAGACAGTAAGTACCTGGCTTAAGGTCACACAGTGCCAGAGTGGGAGAGGTGAAATTAGAGCCCTCATTTAGCCTGTACTATTAGAAACCACACACTGTTCATTTTGCAAAGACGTTTGCAAAGGATGCTTGCAAAATGTCTCAGGAAGGTGATTTAAAATGATTTTCTTTTTCTCTCTTTCTGCTTTCTGAACTCCGGAAACAGATTGGACTGAACAACTGAGCAGTGGGGAGGCAAAGTAAACAGAACGGGTACCTCATGCCCCCGGCATGTCTGTTGTCTGCAGCGACCGTCACTGCCTGCGAGGCTGACAGACACAGCCAAGCCTGCTCCTTCGCAGGGTTCTCAGACTCCTTCTGCTCTGTGAAGAGACCTGCCTTGGTAATGAGAAGACAGGACAGCCACTGTCTGCCTGCTTTGGAAACTTTCTCCCTTCAGTTATCTTTGTCTGTATCTGGGAAGGGGGGTGGTACGGGGGCAAGTTTCTCCTGAAACAACAGCACACATTCAAAATCTAAATCAGTAAATCTTTATTCATTGGTGGCACCAGCTTGATCCAGAATTCAAAGTTCAGGGTCTAGGAAGAGGCCTGAGATCCAGTGGGAGGGGTCCAGACCTGATAGTTTATAGAGACTGAGTTCCAATGACCCCACAGTGCACTAACTCCCCCTGAGCCTCACCTAATGAGTGTAACCTCTTGGATGCCACTTCCTGAGTTCAGCTGTCACAGGCAGAAGATTCAATGGCTGATGTCTCTTTTTAGGGTTGGTTAAACAATCAGCCAGACACCAAGGGTTGCTCCAAGATGAGTGTGTTTTAGGAAGGTTTTTAATCTGTCTATCTATCACCTATCTATCTATGTATCTATCTATGTATCTATCTATGTATCTATGTATGTATGTATGTATGTATGTATGTATGTATCTATCTATCTATCTATCTATCTATCTATCTATCTATCTATCTATTGTGAAGCACAGGGTTTAGACAGATTTTTAACAGAAATTTAATGCCTTTGGAGCAAGGAGAGTATGCAAAAGAGGTTTTCCCCCTGCTTGTCCCCAGTGCATACCATAGATAATAGCTGTTGCTTTACACATGCTGTGACCTGGCCAGAGCAGAAAGAAAGGAGCCCACTGGGTGACTTGAAGCCCCAGTTACAGGGATGGGGAAGAGAAAGGATTTTCTTTCCATGGGAAGAAAGGTTGCTCCTATCTGCCTGCAGAAATAGCCCAGGATATGCATGGTTTATGGTTCAGTGGGCAGAGAGCAGAATGAATTTTAGATTATCTTTGCCTTATCTGGTCACCTTGTATGCTACACAGGCTGCTGGATCACCTACAGAGACTCTGTCCAGACACATGTACCCTCTCAGCTGTCACCTGCTTCACCTGCTGGGGTTTTGTAGATGACCCTGGAGGCATAAGCATTTGTAATTTAGGCTAAAATGTTAAGTTCTCACTAAGCACATCTCAATCTGAGCACAGTGCCGGCCGGAAGCACACAGTAGGTTCTGACTGAACACATGCAGGGAGATGCGATTACTCATGTGACAATGCCCCACTGCATAATTCAATGAGTGTTCTTTGCATGAATGAATGAGCTTACAGGCTACTTGTGAAAACAAGACATAAATCCCCACATAAAATGTTTAATAACAATAAAATGTTCAAATCAGAGTTCAATACAACAACTCAAGAGATGGTGCGAGCCGCCATGGGAGGGCTATATTAATTGCCAGGCCATGATTTTTATAGGAGTTCAGAAAGGTGGAAGAGATCAATCTGTGGGCTTGGTGTCAGAAAGCCTCAGATAGACTCTCGATTATGCACTTAACCATCACATCTATTCATTCATCAAATGCTTCCTGAGCCCGTATTAGTGCCAGCTAGCTTGCTAGACCCTAACAAGGCAGCGATAAGCAATGCAAGACCCACGGGCTTGGAGAGCTCACAAACTACTAGGAGAAGGCAGTTAGGCAAAGGGACAATATAAATATTGTCTTAGTGGGTGAATACTCACAATATATATGTCATAAACTGCAGCATTGTAACCAATGCTTCAGATTTCCATATGAACACATTCTAAATAGTCCCCGCAACTCAACATTTAGGAATTCTCTAGAGTGCTCACCTTTTCTTCTCTCGACATTACACCCACTCCTGCCTTGCCTCCTTTCCTGTCCTTCAGTCTGCTGCCTCCTTTCCTGTCCTCCAGTCTGCCAGCAGCCTTCAGGAGCACCTTTCTGTCCAGCTGCTAGTAGTGGGTAGCAAAGGAGACCAGGAAGCGAAAAGTGTCAGCGCCAAGAACAGGTCCAACTGTCTTCAGCAATTACCAGAACTGCATCACCACAATCCAGTGCTTACCCCTGTCACTCCAGGTAACTCGTCAGCTGTATGGCCATGAACTCTTAGTCACCAGGGCAACAGCACTGAAGGGTATTCCAGTTGTAAGTGAAAGAGGATGAAAACCATATCTCCTTGAGGAGGTAACACATGACTCCTAGTTTTCTATCACCTTCAAGGAGGGACTAAGCTAAGAGACACCTTCACATCAGAGACTCCAGAGCTGAACAGCATCAACAGTGGTGCAGAGGAAAGCACCCAGCCACTGGTAACAAAATATGTAAGCAGCAAATGCTGATTGGACCTTGGAACATGACAGCTTAGTTTCTGTAGGTCTCCATTACAAATGGGCATCATGATTCTTCTCATATTCATGTCATGAGAACCAAATGGAGTGGGATAAAGATTTGGTGACTAGCTGTTAAATCAGAAATGATTTTACAGTCATTCAGTAATTTACTTATCAGTCAAAGCAGAAGTCATTGTTGCTTGTGACTTCCAGTACATGTAGTTTATAATAGATTACTGGTATGGCCCTACCATTTGTGGGCAGTCATCTGAACTTAATGCACAATCTGTAGTGGGTCATACATAAAGTTTATGTAACATAAACCATCCTATGTGTCTCATCCATGACCAGCAAGTGTGGGCCCTGGCAGGTGAGTACCCCTCAAGATGAAGGGCTCACAGAGATGGGTAGATGTACTCACCTGCCAGAGTCTATAGCACTGGTCAATGAAGAAATAAGTCAGAGATGATGTACAGCTCATGGTGGACTCCACCACAGGGGTGGTGACAGAAGCCCATCCCATTAGGTAGTGGAATTAGACATTGTTTTCTAGCATAGTAGGAAGCATAGCATTCTGAAGATGGAGGATCAATAATACACAAGAACAGTTAAGGGGGAAAAGGGTAGAAGCAAGTGACTATCTTGCTCTTTTAGGCTTTGGTTACAGGGCGGCATCAGAAACAGTGTGAAAAATATAGCTATTATGCTCTAGGCTTCTCTTGGCCATCATGCGTAAGCAGTTCCAGCCTTGTTTGCTGTTGATCCTTGACATGGACACTGAATCCTTCTGTCTTCTGTCAATCCACTGGGGTGCTATCTACTCCATAAATACTGACTAAGCACCTCAAATATGCTGGGTACTTGAGGAATCAGTCATCATCCTTGGACTTTGTCATACCAAATATGGGTTAGACCAGCTCTCTAAATCATGCTGGGCTCATGATTGGAATCAGTGTGTGAATCTGAAAAGGGTAAAGGCGCGCATGTCAGGAACACCAGCGATTAGATTTTGACCTCAATGGGCCCTGCTCCCTGGGTTGGCTCAATGTTCTTTCTTTTCTTTGGCTAAAGATCATCTGCCTTTAGGGGACCACCTCTTTTCTGTTGCATGCTCTCAGGCTGAAAGATTGGGCTGGTACCACGCACAGCCCATCATACTAGCTTTTATACTGGCTATGGCATTTAGGCATGTGACCTAATGTAGGAGAAGCAGAACTTTAAAACTCCTTGAGACAGACAGATACTATCTCTTCTTTGAGATGATGCAAGTCTAGAAGTCTCTGTAGCCGTGACCCATCCTCTCTTTACAGGAATGCAGCTTTCTGCAATGGAGAGAATATCGGGAAGGCCAGAAATAGATAAACACAGAGGAGAGAGCAGAGGGTAGGGGGAGGGCAGAGGGAAGGGCATGAGAGGAAAGAGAAAGGAAGAAAGGGAGAGAGTGGGAGGAAAAAGGAAGGGGGTGGAGATGGGAGGGGCAGAGAGAGAGAGAAAGAGAGAGAGAGAGAGAGAGAGAGAGAGAGAGAGAGAGAGAGAGAGAGAGAGAGAGAGAGAGGATGACATCATCAGAATTGGTGGACATCCAAGATGGCTTCACCCTGAACTCCTGCCAAGTGACGGGAGCCCATAAATTCCCTTTGCCTTGAGCTGGAGATCTGACCTCTTTCAGTAGGTGGGCTGGGTAGGAGCATCTCTGGAGTAAGAATTAAGTGCATTTCTGCAGACAGTGAGAGAGGAAAGCAAAAAGGCTTCTGAGCAAGAATGCTGTCTATGCCTGTAATTACGGTGGCTTTTCCTGATTCCCATCTCCACTGTCTCTGTGCTAATAAACATTTAGTAGGGGACTGAATGTGGATCTAGCCACATTTCCCTGTGTCGATCTGAAGTGTGTTTCAGGGTGGTCCTGTCTCCTCTGGAGTCTGTGAGTCCTCCCAGGGGCCTTGTTACTCCCATGTTTTCTCTCTAGCCACTAGTCATAACATTCACATTTTTATCTTTGTAGTTTTTTCTGGTTTCATGAGTCACCTCATCTGCATGGATCACCCTTGGTTCCCAGGGCACCTGAGGTGATGCCGGGGTTAGGATGGTCATATGGCCAGATGGAGGTTCAGAAGGGTCTTGGCCTTTGGGCAGGATCTGAGTGATAGTCTTGAAGCAGGGTGGGGACAGAAGATGGAAGGCACACTGATGTTGGAGATAGATAGCCCCACATTGAATGGGCTCTCACTTTCACTTTCTGTTTGTCTCCTTTCAATCACCCTAAGTCTCAATTTCCCAGTTTGTCAAATGGAGGACTGGAGATATGTTCTTTCCTGTTTTTTTTTTTTTTTTTTTTTTTTTTTTTTTTTTTTTTTTGTGAATACTTAGGTAGTGACAGAAAATAATGGACTCTGTATATTGTCAGGTGATGTCCCTGGTCTGGAACTGATTTTGGTTGAATGTTGGGCAGAAGCCTGCTGTGTCTAGCTCATACGTATTCTAGACATATCTAGTGCATTGGTTCTTGAAGTCAGCAAGAACATGGATATCAAGAAATTGACAAATACAGAAGCGAGGCATTTGATTTTTCCCTGGAGAGTCAATTGTTGCTAACCATCACACCCAGGATGGTGGGGGGATAGAAGAAAAGACACAGCAAAGTTAGTAATGTTTAAGGTGCCCTGTATATTGACATTCTTACAGCATCATCTCTAGTTCCCAGACCTGGGAGCAGATGCTGGCTATTTTATAGATGGGGTTATTAAAACTTAGAGGGGATTTAATTTGTCAAGGACACAGAGTCTGTGTAAGAGCAGAGATATGATGTCCCTTATTCCTGTAGAGTATCCCAGATAATCCAAAGATGCATCCATGCGTCCCTTAGCATCAGGGGTTTTTGTTTTGCTTCATTTTGTGGCATTAGAAATGGGACCTAGGACCTTACACATGTCGCACACACACTCTACTATTGAGATACATTCTCATCCATCCTTTCAGCCTTTAAGAAAAAATAGAAGTAGAGTCTCACTGTGTACAGGGAGAGTCTTTGAATTTATCAGCCACTTGCCTCAGTCTCTTGTGTAGTTGAGATTGCAGCTCCAAGTCCCTATAGCCAGGGGGATCAATCCTTCTGATTTTCAACACTGCTATGGTAAGGTATAAGTCAGTTTCTAAGACCCTGTGGCCTTTACAATCTCTTTTGAATTTCAACAGTTCAAGTTTGGGGCTTGGAGAAAGTTGAAGAGAAGTGAAAGGCATTAAGCTGGGTACAAGGGAAGGAATGGGCCATTTTAGAAATGCTAAGTTCTGGACCTTGATTGTATAAACTCCTCTGGGTTCCAGAAGCCAGACAACACCGTTAGGGTCATGGACATCAAAAGCATACAGACCTCAGAGGAAGGGAATCGGGTCCCAGCCCTGCTACTTCTCCTGACTGGCGTATGCTCCTTTATCTGTCACAGGTCACAGTATCTAATTATGTGTGTTTTACCTCCTGGAGTTTTGGTGGTATGGTACAGAGGATCCTGCAGCTTTTGGAAACTGCTGTGGCCACGAATGTGAGGGACTGATCATGTTTCTCAGCTAAGATAACCTTTTCCGTTGCTAAGAGAGAACAGCTTACCTGTTTTCCTCTTCTGCCACCTCTGGCTTTAAGAATCCCCCCACTCCCAGCCCCTTTTCTTTTCTATTTTTGTAGCTTGAGAGCTTCATATGATGTTGTCCTGTATGCTTCAAGCTAGATGAGTGTTGCAGACAGGAAAACACCAAAAGGATCTAAACAAAATGAAAATCTGTTTTCTGCTTGAGAAGATGGCAGATGGGTTCAGGGACCAGCATTGTGAATGCAAGCATTCCCACACATCTGAGAGAGGCATCTGGAACAGGACAATTCTGGGAGAGGTTGTCTCTAGATGGGGATAGAGGACCTGTGAGGTGCTCAGGAGGCTCCTGGGGACCCAAAAGAAGGAGATCGTAAAGATGGAATTAACAGTCATTTAGTCCCTTGGGTGCACCTTCCTTGTATCATTTCACCATCACAATAAGTTTATGAGAATATTTTATTACATCTTCTGGTTGAGGGAAAAGATATTCAGAGAGTGGGTTGGGATGACTCATGGTCAGGCTCCCTGAATGTCTCACCAGTGGTCTTTTCTCCCAGTTGTTTGTTGGATGGAGGAAAGTTGTGGTTATGGATGCCAGGGGATGGAGATAAACTTTTATCCAGCACTGCAGGAGCCTCTTAGGGGTTGCCCTTCCAAGGGCTTCTGTCCAAGCCCCCTCCAGTTCACTTTCTGCATCACGGCCAGAGTGAAATACAAATAAAACCCACAGGAAGCACCGCAACACTCACATCCCCAACCCCAGGGTAGATTCTAACTACATATTGACCTCCGTGGAGGTCAGCCTCCCTATCAGGTGGAACTTCCCAGTTCGTATTATGCCACTAGGTCATCACTCTTGCTGTGTCTAGCTGCAGGTGTACCCTCCTTCACCTTAGATTTATTCAATTCATTCCTGCACCAGGGCATTTGCATCTGCTGTTTCCTCCACCCTGGAGATGAGGTCCTGATCCCACAGGACTTGAGTTCATTGTTACAATTGAAACAGGTCCCTGCCCCAGTGTTCCAGTTTCTGTTGTTATTGTGATAAAACACTGACCAAAAAATAACTTGGAGGTGTTATTTCATCTTATAGGTCACAGTCCGTCATGAAGTCCGAGCAGTACCTGGAGGTGGGAGTGGAGGCATCGGCTGTAGAGGAACTCTGCTTACTGGCTTGCTGTCCATGGCTTGCTAGGCTTTCTTCTGATAAAACTCAAGACCACCTGCCCAAATGTAGCACCACTCACAGAAGACTGGGTGCTCTCACATTAACCATCAATCAAGAATATGCCCCACAGACATGCCTGCAGGCCAGTATGATGGAGGCATCTCCTCAGGTAAGGGTCTTTCTTCCCAGGTGAGTCACGTTTGTGTCAAGTTGACAAAACCTAAGTAGCAGTGGTCATTTCATATTGCAGGCCATCACCTCTTTTAATTTGGGTGATTATTACTACTAAACAAATTCTTCCTGATTTACCTATTTTCTGCGTCTTCACAGAAATCCAAAGCAAGCTCTACTGTACTCTATAAAAGAGAAGTTGGCATAAAACAGAGGTAAGCTCATGGCAAATATTTTTTGAGTGAATTGTTGCCTTTTTTTTTTTTTTTTTTGAGGAAGGGCAGGCTTTCATTGGAAGAAGGAAGAAAAAGCTTTGTTCGTGGAGCTCCACTCTGCTTATTTTATTCTCACTGCAACCTTACAGGAAAACTTATTTGATTCCCATTTTATAGATGAAGCAACAGGGACTCAATCATTTGGCAATTTGCTAAGGTCTCACGACTGCAAGTGGACCCCGTGGTGGCTGCCTGTCCCAGTGCCTACAAGCCTGTTCCCGCGCGTGCAGCAACCTTGTGCAATCAGGAGGGTGCGTCTGCAGCAGTAAGATTCTGGGCGAAGACACTCCCTCGGAAGACTCAAACAGGCAGTTGGGAATGAGTTTCCATAGCATAAATCACTGTTGCTTGTCCTAAAGCCCAGACCTTCTGGGGAGCAGACACAGACGGCCTAAGCAGAGAGCCGTGGAGAGACCAGTGATGGTTATAGGAGGTGCTGTTGTTGTCTGGGAGGGAGTCTGCGAGTGGCGAGTGGGTACTGAGGTCCTGTTCCCCTAACAGAGTCCACACTGTGGCCAGGTCCAGACAAAACACTGTTTCTGGCGCCCGCTCCTGCGTTAGGGGGCGAAATGCTGAAGGGCTCTCCTATTCGGGGGAATTCGGTAGTGATGTATAAGGTATGAAAGATGTAGCCTGCAGAGAGCCGGCACTATCTCTACTGCTGCTGCTGCTGCTGCTGCCACCGCTGCCGCCGCCGCCGCCACTACTGCTGCCAGCAGAGCTGCTGGGAGTGAGCCTCCCTTCCCTCAGATACCCAGCTCCGTGGCATCTCCCGGTCCTTGGCCCCGCACGGACCTCCCCGCCCCAGGGAACAAAAGCAGAGTCCGGTCGCCCTGTTCTGCAGTCAGAGGATGAAGAGTCGAGAGGGCTGAGCGGAGAGTGTGGTCCTCGGCGGCGGCTAGTAGGTAGGAGAAGGTGTTGCGCCCAGCGGCCGCGGCGTGGGAGGCTGGAGTGGGCGCGCCAGGGAAAGGGTGGCTGCAGGCGTCCAGCCGTCGGGTGGGTGCCGTAGGGACCCTGCAGGGTGGTGGTCTGCAGCGCCGCGGCCGCGATGCCCACTGCGGGCCGGGAGGCGCGTTCCCGCAGCCACGAGGGAGCCCCTGTGTGGGGACTGGAGGCGGAGGAAAACTCTGATGCCCAAAGCCGAGCGGCGGTGGCTGCGGAAGGGCTGCGCATAGCACTTGGACTTGGTGGTGCGTTCCGCCGCGCAAAGCGGCCCAGGCGGCGGCCGCAGTGTGCGCAAAGTTTTTGGGTAGCTCGCAAAGGCGCAGACGAGGGCCGCGCAGAGAGGTGCAAGTTGTGGACAGAAAGCCGAGGCGACCCTTAGGACCCCCAGGGGGATTTGCCTGAGAAGGGAACAAGTGGATTCTGCACCCCTCCAGCACAGAGGAGACAGGGTTGAAGCGCAGTCATTTAACCCTTCGGTCCCCGGGGAAAACAACTTCATTCCTGTTGCAGCCTGCCGGACTCAGGCAGCTTAGAGGCTCCTGGCTTGGTTCTCCTGTGGTCTTGCGCATTTCCCTGCTCCTGTCCTGGTGTTCTCTTTTCATTTCTGGCCACTTCGGTTTAGCTGGCCTGGGGTCTTTCCCTAGGTCTGTATATTTTACCCCGTGGACTATTGCATACATGTTTTCCCATCTCCTCGCTAGCCTGACTCTTGGATGCTGCTTTGAAAAATGAGATGATTAATCAATTAGGTTAGTGGCCAATTAGGCATAACCTTGTAGGAAAATAATTATGCCGGGCTCTCTGGGCTTCCACCGGTGATGAGGCGGGAATCGAGCCCAGGTGCAGGAGCTGTTCCCAAAAGATAGGACTGATGGGGGGGGGGGATTTTGGAATTTAAGATGAAGATTCAAATGCGTGATGGTGACCGAGTGGTGGTGGTGGGGGTTCGACGAAGTAGGGGTGTATGTGTGTTTCAGTCTTTGCTGAGGAAATTAACCCTTGACAGCACAGTCTGGGTGGACTTTGCAGGAAGCATGGTGTATCCAACCGCTTGGAGGAAAGGTGTGTCTCCTTGCATGCCTGACCGCTCCCTCCGACTCGCCACCACACACACATACAAACCTCCAAGGAGCTCTCTCTGTGAATCGCAGCTCCTCACAGTGGCGTTGCTACGCTTTGGGAGGCTGAGTTTAGGGGATTGCATCTTAGTTTCATGTAGGAAGAATCGTGTCGTTGCAGACGGAGCTTTCTGTACACTCCCTAGCAGAACACACATCTCCCCCGATTGTGCTAAATAAAGGCATTATTAAATGGGTGCAAAAGGGAGGCAATCTGTTTCCAGGGCTGGGAAGTTCTGTTGCATAGCAAGGCTCCTTTTTTTTTTTTTCCTTTTCGTTTTTGGAACCACTGGTGGGGTTTGGCACTGCAGTATTACAATACAGCCATATTAAAAAGGTCTTCAGAGCTTAGAGCCCTCCACCGCTGCAGCCTTCTTTTCTACACACTTCCCCATCACATCTCCTTTGCAGGGTGCATGCAGTGGATTCCAAACGCACCGGGTGCCTTTTTAACTCCGTTTTATGCCAAGCTTAAGCTGCTTCTATCCGTTTAGACACCTGCATATAAGGTAGTAGAATCCTATTCCAAAGGCAAAAACCTGGAGGTGTTTCCTCGGGCAGACAAGATTTTTGCAACAGGTCCTGTGTTTGAGGTTCCAGTGATAGGGATCCCCTCGGCTTTGGTCGTAGGGCCCCATCTCCACCGGAGATCTGATCAGGGTTGGACACAGTGGTCTCTGCAATGCCAGTAGCGCTGACAGGAGCTGGTTCCGAATTTTATGGCTTTTTCCTCCCTTGCTATAATGGGTGGGAGGAATGGCTGGGCAGTACAATGTGAGGGTAGGGACAGCTCCTTCCCAGTGCAGAGGGAGAGGGCTGGCTGGGGCTACTTAGCACCACCCTGGAAGAGTACCCAGTGATACTGGCATCCAGGGGGCAACTGTGGGCCATTTTTCAAAAATGAGTGGCCACCCTTCAGTGCTTGCCATTTGCTAAGATCCCCCCCCCCCCCGAAGCTGGACTCAGCCAGTTGCTTTGCAGTGACTATATTGGTTGTAGATTCTGGTGCTAGCCAAGACCTTGCTCTTTTTCTAAAATAGACTATTTTTTTTCTTTTATAGTGGGAAGAGATATGGGAGAAGAATGATGAGTGAGGAAAAGAATGACAAAAAGGGGTGGTGGTGGGATGGGATTGGTGAGAAATGAAGAGACAGAAAAAGCTCAAGATTTCAAACACAGCCAGAGAGTGGGAAAGAGAAAAGAGAGATGGGATGCAGACGAGATTTAGGGCACAGGGACTGAAAAGATTAACATTAGCACCAAAGGAAAGAAGAGTACTCATGTGAAGCAAGTCTTGTCCTGTCATCTGGCTTGGCAAAATAAGAAGTGAGAGAAGACCTTAAGCTGTACAAGAGTTGTTCCAGAGAGGCTTGCTGCTTGAAACACACTGTGGATACTCTCAGACAGTTACGAAACAAGTGTTGAATCACTGAAAGCCTGTGACTCCATCTCATCCTCTCATCCTTGCCTGGGGTTTCCCATTGGTACAGTGGGAGCCAGGATTGCTGTGTTTGCGGGGTAGTGTGGCTGTGCCCAGTGGAGAGCTTGTTTTCGACTGGATCAAGTGAGGCTGAGCATCTAATGATTTGAAGGAGGTGTCCCTTTGTTTGGAGATCTTTCTTCCGTGGAATGGACAACTTTTTGAAAAAGCGTATGATTTATTTAACCTCAGGGAAGTAAAGTGAAAGATAGTGAGGTAATGGGAAAATAAGTCAGTCATTTCTCTTCTCCAGCCCCTAATCCCCATGCAGGCATCATTTGGGCCTCCCAGCTCATCTTCTGTCCTCTGGAACAGGCCCATCTGCAGCCGATATGATCTTTCTAAAAGATGCCTTTGATCACATTTCTTCCCAGATCAAAACCATAAAGGGCACCCTACTGCCTAGAGCATATTATTCAAATTCCTGACCACAGACATCAAGGGCTTTCACTGGCTGGCCTTCTCCCTGCCTCCCAGTGTTTCACACATGTATTTCAATACATACACCCTCACGACTTGCACCCGGTACCGCACACCTTCGTACCAGTGCACACAGAATCACACACAACCACACATATACATGTGTATAGTAATGCTTATATAAGCACACATCCTGGCCTACATCCCAACATACATACACAGTCACACATGCTGTCACACACATATGCACATACTGCCTTCATCCCACATATGCACACCCAAGGTATACTTACAGCACCACACACTTTTGTCTATATACATAATCTTGCTCACACATATACACAGAGTATATTATTCACACATGTAATGTATGCTTATAAATATATAAGCACAGACACACACAAAAGCACAGTGTCACAAACCTCCACATATATACACAAACTCTAATTATACCCATACATCAAATCTCATGTACACAGCACCATACCCCCATTTACTCCTCCTAGCCATACCAACGCAGACTTGTATGCATATACAAGTACACATGGGCACAGTGGTATTGCATCCCTCATATACTGCTGCATGTCGCACTTTTGTACCTGTCCACATATGCATTCGTATCCTACCTGCACTCCACCTATACCTGGTACCTTTGTGGCTTTACCCACTGGAAACCAGAGTGGTGTTCTTCAGTCTAGTGAGCTGAACCCATCCCTCCAGATCCATCACACAAAGACCCTTTTCTTGTGTGGGGCTTCTGTTCCCTCTGTTCTTGTCACATGTGTCTTTTGAAGTGGGTGTCAGGAGTTTCCAGGGTCTATATCTTCCAACAGACTGTGCATTCCTTCCAAGCAAGGGACAGTTCGTTTTCCTCATTCATCTCAGGGAACACCACAACAATTAGCACAGACATATGATTTTAGCTTAAAGACCACTTCATTTAGGAGCTTCTAGAGGATGGCCAGTGCCCTTGACATTATCCCATTGTTCCTTATTTTCTCTGCTCTCTCCCTTCCCCTCTCCTCCTCCCCGCCCCCTGCCCCATAAAGACTATTTCTCTGTTTCCTTCTTGCTATTCTAGAACTCATTACATAGCCTAAGCTGGCCTTAAACTAACAGTGTTCCTCCTACTTCTGCCTCCTGAGTGTTGGGTTTGTGGGTATGAGCCCTCACACCCAGTTCTTATTTTCTCTTACTCTAATTTTTTTTATTTACAAAGTTATAATTTTTCAAAAATTCAAGTGATACTCTACCATTTAAGATACATGTAACAATCCCTCCCTTGACCATTTAAATGATCTACCCTCTATGTTGAACACACATTACTAAACATTTATGCTGCTCCTTGAACTTTATGCCATAGTTTCCTAACTAGATTATATCTGGGGACCATGGAGTACAGGCAGGCATACACATGCTCCTTCAGGCAGAAGATGCATGTGTAGATGGTGCCTAGCAACTGTGGGAGACATGAGCACTACAAGCCACTGGGATCATTTTAAACAACGAGACAAAAATATGAATCGAGTTTATTTTAACAATTATATTAAACACCCCCTAAGTGTGCTATCACCCTATGTGATGGTATCACAATCCTTACTTTTATAGAAGAAGAGTGCCAAGCTTTAAGAGGTGACATCAATTGGCCAAGTTAGAAAGAGAAAGGACAGTAGAGTCTGAGTTACAGCTCAGATCTTCTTTTTATTGTCCCCATTCTTACTATTTTGCTCCCTGTAGATCTGAGGGCATCAGACACAAGCACTATAGTTTCATGCACCCGTTACCTGCTCAGAGCATGCATGAAAGTTTGTGGAGTCTCCTAGCCCATGCCTTCAATTACCTTTCCAGTGAGTTGGTGTAGTGGTTTGTATGAGAATTGCCCCCATAGGCTCATATATTGAATACTTGGTCTCTAGTTGGTGGAGCTGTTTGGGAAGGATTAGGCGGTGTGGCCTTGTTGGAGGAGTTATGTCACTGGGGATCGACATGAGGTTTCAAAAAGCCAATGCCATACCCAGCTAGCTCTCTTTCTCTGCCTCATGCTTATAGAACAGGATGTAAGCTCTTCAGCGCCATGTCTGCTTGCCTGCCGGCTGCCATGCTCCTCCCTATGATGGTCACAGACTTGCCCTCTGAAACTATTTATTAGTTTCCTTGGCCATTGTATCTCTTGACAGCCATAGAAAAGTAACTAAGACAGGTGTCACTTTCTTTTTACAGAAATAAAATGTATGTATGACAAGTAACATGCACTAATTAAGCTCTTAGAGATAGGATGGCTTAGCCCAGGTATTTGAGCTCAGGGGTCATTGTGTATCCTTACATGTAAGAGCTGATCCCAGAAGTGAGTAGGTCCCTTCTGCTTTCAGTTGAGTACAATGACTGAGTGTGCATGAGAGATGGCTATAGGGGTTCCTACTGGAAAGGGTGGAACTGTACTGGCACTCATGCCTGGAGACTGAAGCACCAGAGGGGGCAGCATGTTCTGTGATCATTTCATTAAGTGAGCCTTCTATCCTCTAATCCTACTCAACTGCATTTTGAGGTATTGTTTTAATTAGAATCACATGGCTTAAGACTTTGGGGAACAGTTATAGATGTGACTTCTGGTCCTATAGGATGGTTGAAAACTATGAATATGGATACTTTGTCAGTGAGGCAGTCGGTGCTGGAGGCCATCAGAGCTTGGATTTGATATTTGTCTTCTGAGTAGGGTAATGCACTAGAATTCTGCTTACTGCCAGCTTCCTGTGAGTCAGACACTTGGTTGAATTTGCATCCTCCATTCTCTCATTCTATCCTTGCACTAATCCTGTGAACTTTATCTTTTGTTAAACAATGCCAACTGGCAACAATGAAGTCTTTGCTGAGATTTTAACAAATAGAAAAGTAGCCAAGGATCAGAGGCATTGAGCACCTTGCCCTGGATCATGGTGCATGAAGAGCCTGCACTGGACTCAAGCCCTTTGGACCCAGGACACTGTGCTTTTCCCACTGTGCCGAGCTGCTTCTGGATTCCTGCTCTTAACCATGTAGCACATAGAGATTGCACAGCCCTGCAGGTGCTCCATTAAGAGGAGAAGACACTTGTTATGTGCAAAGGTTCTGCTCTCTAGGTTTCAGATGTGTTAACCCGGTTCATCTTCATATTGCACATGGGGAGAACATAAGATGCCAACTGGTGGAGCTGGGATTTAAACACAAGTGGCTTGTGCTCCTCACTGTTCAGTTATATAAGATTCTGCGAGCTATGTGAAAACCTACAGTTTCTTAGCACTTGGAACTATCTTCAGCATCATTATTATCACCATAGTTACACCAGCACCACCACCACTACCACCAGCACCACCACCACCACCACCACCACCACCACCACCACCACCCCATGGTTGTCATCATCACCACCACCATCACCACCACCACCGCCACCACCACCACCACCACCACCACCACCACCACCATCTCCACCACCACCACCATCATCATAAGCAGCAGCAACATCAGTAGCATTATTATTGATGGTTTCACAACAGCTGTCTCTACTGACATGTTCTATCTTTTGCTTATGGGTACTTCTCATGCTATTCCATTATATTCAAAACAGTCTCCTATTTTCCTATTAGGAAACTGAGTCTCTATGAGGTTCTAGAAGGCTGGGAGTCTCATCCATACTAAGATGAGATTGGAATCCTGTAGGTCTGGTGTTAATGTCTGTTATCAGTTCCTTTCTCTGGGCTTTTCCCACTGGTCCCTGTTGCTGCTCCTTTTTGTTTGTTTGTTCATTTGTTTTTTGAGACAGGTTTTCTCTGTATAACAGCTGTGGCTATCCTGGAACTCACTCTGTACACCAGGCTGGCCTCACAGAGATCTGCCTCCCGAGTGCTGGGATTAAAGGTGTGTGCCACCACCACTCGGTTGTTGGTACTCTTAACATCCAGCTAAGTGTGGAAAGCCTGAATACTTTCTTGTATTTTTTTTTTTATCATCTCAATGCTCAGTGGGACCACAGTCTAAAAAGTTATAGTATTGCATTTGACTGACTGAGTTTTCCTCCTGTCTTTTCCTCCCATTGAGCTGTCAGCTACATGAAAAGCTGCCTGATGTTTTGTTTATCTCTTTCAATTCCTTAGAAATATAATAATAACATTACCTGCCATGTGTTCTAAGAGTGATGGGGATAGGTAAACTGGGTCCCTTGTGTTTTGAAGCCTGGGTTACAAAATGAAAGACACCTTGTGTCAGAGGGAAGAGCATTTCTCAGGTTGGGATCAGCTGCTGAGGACCACAGTGTGTCACTTTTTAGGTTTGCACAAGGAAGTGGTATTGTTAATGATACTTGGGATCTTTCCTTATTGGTGACAGTGCGAGACTGCTATATTATTGAAAGGAGTCCCCATGACAATCCCCCAATAGCCGCATTGCAGAGAACAGGTGACCTGGTGACATCAGATAGCCTTTTAATTCACCTGGCAAAGCTTGTGTGGTTCCTATCTCAGAGGGGGCAGAATTAATAAGTGTGAATACTAAATAAAGAATTCATTTGTATTCATCAGCTTTTAGTAAATAAAAGTATTTTTTTTTTCCTGAAATGAGCTCTGAGCCACAGGTCTTGAGACTTCTTGTTTAGTTAGTATGCAGAATGCAGCAGCTCCTTGTTTCAAAATGACCTTCTCCACCCCCCACCTCCATCCCAGCTTGAGTTGAGATCATTTGGTGATATTTTTCTCCAAGCAAATATTTACAGGCAAGTTGGAAACTGACAGGAAGGAGGGTTTAGAATGAAAATGTTACCAAACTGAGTATAACACATGGTGTCACCATGGACAGAGTCCTAAGCACTCAAAATATTTGTCCATTTGTGGAGCTGGCTAAAAGCCAAGCTGTTTTCATCTGTCAATGTTAAGTAAAGATCATTTGGTAAATGCATTATGGAGACCATGTCTATTGTAGCTGTTGGGTCTATCGCAGACACAGAGCTTCAGCTGTTTGCTTCGGTATTTTGAACTTTTTGCCGTCTCTAAACTGGAAAAGCTCAGTAATCCCTGATTTCTTTCTTCCCCAACACCTTCACTTATGCTGTTTTTCCTGCCCGAAACACTTTTTCTCATACCTCCTCTATATGTTCTGTCACTTACATCTGAAGTTAGCTTCCTTGGCCTGCAGGAGCTTTCCTGAATGAGGTACACCAATCATGTGGGTGGTTTTGTTTCTTTATCATTTTGTAACATGTAAATGATAGAATTCAGTTGTAAAAATGAAGTATAGAAAAATAAGATGCTCGTAAAAATCCACTTGAATTACAATACTTTGTGTAATCTCTCATTTTGTGATTCTTTTGTATTTATGTGCACGTATATGTGCATGCATACATACATAGCATCTGTTGGCATATTTAACTTTACATTATTTTATCTTGAATATCTTATTTTTCATAGCTTTTTGATTGCTTGCAAATTAACCTAAATTTTCTTCTATTATCATTTATACATATGTGTATTAAAACACAGACACAGACACACCACACACACACACACACACACACACACAGGACAGCCTTCTTCAAGTCAGTTGGTATAGATACACCACTGTTTTCAATGACTGTATACTTTTTAATAGAATGAATATGTCACAGATTTTTCAGCCATTTCCCTGCTGACAGGAACTTAATTTTGTTCACAAATTTTTATAAATGATGCTGAAATTGCCAGCCTTGTACATTTACTGTTTCTATTGATGCTTTAACTTGTAGGAGTAGATCCCCCAAAGTAATTTCCATCGGTGGAAAGATAGGTCTTGCTTAAAGGTTAGTAGATGGCATCATGTTACTTTCCAAGGAAAGAGTTAACTCATGTTTTCCTTCACATGTACAAAGTAACCTTTCCCCCTCTTGCTGGCAGCAAGCGTGGGCATTCTTTTCCTTGAACCTCGCAGGTAAGGGGTAGTGTTGCATTGCTTCCCCGCTTTGTGTTTTCTAGGTGTTTGATAGGCGGGAGCATCTTTTCACATTCGTTATGAGACTTGGATTCACTCATTCATCATCTTTGCCCAATGTTCCTTTAGGTGGTATGTCTCATTTCATTAGCGCACCTTTTATACGGTGGATGGTGATTTTTCTTTCCATTTGTCTATATCACGTATATCTTTCCCCACATAGAGGTGTGATCCAAGTTATAATGATTTCTTTGTTTGTGTCTAAACTACACTAGGCATTTTCTGACAGCAGCAATGACTAGTTCCACATTCAGGGTGTATAATTCATCTCTAGGTCATTACCTCTGGGCAAGGCCTGAAAAAGTGGAGATAGGAAACACAGGACTATAAACATTGACCATGCATGGGCTACCCAAATGTATTTCATCTAACAATGATGTCTGTGGAATAATTTATGCACATGTTGTCACATGGACTGAGATATTTCAAATAAGCAAAGTCTCAAGATGACTAATGTTCTGAAAATACTTATAAATGAATTACTTCCATGCTTTCCAAAATAGAATGATTCAGAAATATCGTTGTAAACATCCGTTATTACGCTGAGCTTACACTTGTTATGCTTATAGGCTATTTCGAGGCATAAGACTGTTTGCCTCTGAATAAGAGTAACCCCAGACATCTGACCTCTTAGATTTGAAAATCACATTCTTGTGTGTGGATTGATTCCTCTCATATCTATGGTTTATATTTCTGCATTTTCCCCTTCACTGTCAGATTTACTTTCATGTCTTGGCATGGTCAGCTGATCTAGTATTATGTTCAGTGCACTTGCATTTCTACCCATCTTTGCCATAGCTATGGATTAATCAGAAATTATATCCATTTGAAACACTGATAAGTGATGAGTGCAGAGCCACCAGGTTTGGCCTGAGTGCCACTCCCCTGTGTGAAGAGTGTCACTTTCCAATAGAAACATAACTTTTGCTGTACTGTTAGTTTTTTCTTTGCAACTATATTCTGTTAAAGTGAGACTCCTCCATATGGTGACATGCCATCTCCACTATTTAGCACATCAGTCCAATTGCTTGTAACCAAGGCCCTAAACAAAGTGTTTTAAAGGTGTCTTTATAATGATAGAAATGCATTTCTCAGTTTTGTACAGGTCTGAGCCCGCAGGGAGGCTATGATCCAGGAAGTCATATAGACTCCAGCTCCTTAACTAGATGCTTCCTCATCCCTAGGGTGCCATGCTATCTTCATGATCCATGATGTGATGTCACCATGTCCTCCTTCTGGCCAGATGGTAGAAAGGGAGAAGAGGGAGCAGAAGAGGAGCCTCCCATTTATTTTCAGGACATGACTGGGAGTTGCACCTTCAATTTAGTCTTACATTCTCATTCCTAACAGAAGGGAGAGGAAGGATTATTGTTTTTATTTTGAGTGGATTTGTGCCAGAATGGAGCTTCCATTTTTGGAAGATGAGAAGGACGGGTATTGGTAGACACACTGAGCAATACCTCTGACTCTTGTCATTCTGGTGTCCTCTCAGCTTGCTTGTAAGTTTGCCAGCGCTTGTGTGCAAAGCAGACGTCGCCCACTTCCTCTGCACCCACCTCCTGCTATGTGGAGGATGAAAGGACTCTGCAGCAAGAACAGCTTGCTTTCCAGTCCTTCCCTCCTTATTTGAATAGTGAAAAATGCACGAAAGAGATTTGAACTAACCAATGATATGAGGCTTGGGGAACCTTTGGACTTCTTGGCTGTTGTTTTTGTTTGTTTGTTTGTTTTTTTCCCTGTAACTTAGCCTGTCTAATTCTTTATGATTCTACTTGAGATTAGTTGTCCTTAGTTCTTACTTAACTTCCATTTCCAGCTTTAAGAGGGTTGGGTGTAGAGACCACATGCCTTGTAAACAGGTGTGTTGGGACAACTGGATGAGAGTCAAGGGGGAAATCAGCCCCCTGTGAACGGCACAAGTGAGTTTGAGGGCTTGCGAATCTGACCGTTTTTATGAAGGGTCCCCTGGTGATCAACAGATTGCATCCTCTCCCGCCTGAAGTCTCTGCACCCCACAGGCTCCTATTGCCTGATTAGTAAGAAAGCAATCCTCCCCTTACTCCAGACTGACTCTGGAATTGAGTTTGCTTTAGCCAAGTGGCTGATTACAACTGCTCTCCCTGTTTGCAAAGTAGACATGTGTTTTCATTTTCAAGGGGAGGAAGGGTACCAGGGAAGATGTGTAAACACGTTCTTTCTCTCTTCAACTTACAAGTCAAATAAGAGGTGAAGCTGATTTAGACAAAGATGAAATCACGAGTCTGATGTCTCTTAAAGTTGATGAGAAAATTTAGGCTGTGTAGCTATATGAGGCTTCTGGCATTTTTCTAAATTAGCCTAAGCTGATGGGGACAGCTCTTGTCACTCTTGGAGTGCATAGGTGGCCTTCCATGGAGCCCTGAAAGAAACCCCTGTGATTGGATCACTGAGTGAGACCAGGAGAGGAGCTGTCCTGTCATTTCAGTTAGGTTCTTGGATGCAAGTGGCATCACCTGAGTGGAAAGACTTATTAAAGGTGTTGGGTAACCTACTGCCTTTTAGGAGTGGCTTGAGAGTCCCGCTTGGAGTTGAAGGGAGGAACTCATCATTTCCTGAGATTTTTTGGGTTGAGCACAACACCATTTCTAGGGACAGGGGGGTGTTCTTCATCCAAGCTGCTCTGAGAGTTACTCTATGCACCAGTGTATACCTGCTTTAAATCCATCTTTCAAGCCTCATGCAAGCATGTCAGCTAATGTCCCTGAATACTCCCTGGCCATGGGTGCTTTGTATGAAAGTACAAAGGGGCACACATACAGGGCAGGCATAGTGCTGCATGAGCCTAGAGCATATCTGCTATTGTCACACATTTGTTGTCTGTCCCTGGTTTTACTGGAAAAACAAATCATCCCCTTTCCTTTGAGAGGAGAAGCTGGAAGTGCTGTGACCTTGCTAGGCCCTGCTAACAGAGTAGACTGAAAGTATGGAGTGAATGTTTCCTTAGAACATCGCACACTTGCTTAGAAACCCCTAGAAGCCACTGTAGCCTTCAAGATGAGCTTCAAACTCCTTGACCTGAAAGAGATGTTCTCCAATCATACCCTATTTTCTCAGTCTCGTTCTTCTTAGTGTTCTCTCTGCCTGCTGCCTGACTCTCTCTCTCTTCTGCACTGCTGAGAAGATCGTCGCCCATGATCGTACCCTTCTGTCTTCCATGTCTCTGCACCTGCTGCCCTCTGGACCCCACCACAGCAGAGATGCTGTTCCTGCCCTGCATTTGTCATTTCACCAAGTTTTACCTCCCCTTCCAGACTGAGGAATCATTTCCTCTGAGAAGCCTTTGTGACTCCTTCCACGCATGCCCAGAGCCCCCAGCCATCACTTCGTCTCCACACTTGCCGTGAACTTTGGTCTATCTGACTATCTGAATTATTGAGAGTTTCCCGGAGTTACACTGTCTTGATCTTTGTATCCTAGCAGCGAGCAAAAATGCCTAGGATATAGTGGTTATGCAAATGAGTGAAAGAGTACCGGTGAGGACCACAGGCTTTCAAGTGACCATATGACCTTGTCACCATGTCATTGTACAGCCACCGCCAAGTTAAACATCGCAGGATTATTTTTCAAAGGGTCAATAAAATAATACATGTGAGGTGCTCCAATGAAACACAGGGGAAAGAAAGTTGGCTGTTTTGAACATGCTGGGATTATCATTGTTATTGCAGTTGTCCAATATATGGTAATGATCCTTTGGGCACTTCTGGTGATGGGGGAGTGTGAAGTGGTGAGCTGAGATATTTCCAGCATACTACTACAAGGTGCTTTGAAAACCACCAGTGCCTTGAAGATTGAATAGTGACGAACTGATAGGAGTCACCATCAGGCAAACGCATCCCTGGAAGAGCCCAACAGCAGCGAAGAAACTGCCTCCTGGCATCGGGCCTCGGCGACTGCACTGTCACCAGGATGTCACTAACTACTCTGCCTTCTTTACAACCTTCTCTCTAACCTGAAAATTCTCCTTTTAAAAAGAGAAGGAAAATATGACACTGAGGTGACACAGTGTCAGGACTGCTGTGAAGGTCAGACATTCCCGGGGACCGCTTGGAAGCCTATGTCCTGCTGTGCTCTCTCCGTGTGTGTGATGTTAAGACAGTGGGAGCTTCCAGCTGATGCCGGGAACCAGCTTGGAAGATGGCAAATGCCTTCTTTGTGCCAAATTCCCAGCAGAGTGTCTTACACAGAGTAGCTGTGTTTCCACGGAATACCTCCTCTCTCTTCTCCCCATGGCTCCATGCTTATTTCACTCCGTTCAATTCAGCGAACAGTTATTGATCCCCTACTGTGTGTGGGGAGCACTACTGACTCTCATGTGTGTTTTTCTCCCACCATACCAGCATTCCGCCCTTATTTCCTTATTATAACCAAAGGCAGCCAAATAGCTGGCATCCACTATCTTAAAGGGACAACATCATACTTTCACTATTATTTTTTCCACACATAGTCTCCATTCTCAGACCTTGAATTGCAGTATAATGGAAGAGAGAGAGATTGTGGTGTGTGTGTGTGAGAGAGAGAGGGGGGGGAGGCAAGCAAGCAAGCTAATTATGGTGTTTAATGTGTCTGGTTTTATAGTCTTAATATATTATGATCAAAAAACAAAATACCCCTGCCCCCAACCAGACAAATATGGCAGAAAGATAAAAAGTCTGAGTTTGGAACCCAAAGGCCTGGTTTGAACTGTGGTCTTGGTGTTGGGCTTGTGTGATGCTGGACTCAAGCTTCCAGCCCCATAGCCTTGCCCCCCCCAACTAGGTACTTTTCAATAAGGTGGGGAAGCTGCTTTTTTTCTCCGGTTTTTTGAAGTTGTTGTAAAGAGATAGTGGGTGGGGACCTGAACTATAGACTAGGAGGGCTGTACGCACACTCATAAGCTCCCATGACTGCTAATATCCATCTTGATTGCAACATTATTCCCACTTTGCTTTTGCCTTCTGGCTTGGTGGAAAGAGACACTACCTTTTCTTTATCCTTCTGAAGCAATCCCAGGCTATCTTGAGCTGGTAGGTACCCCACATCTCCCCTGTGTCTTGCCTGTCTTGCGTAAGGCCCTATCTGAGCATGATATTTTATCTGCTGGGCTGAAAGGAGGCCATTTGTCCCCTGCTAAATGAGCTGTTGCTATGTGCCTCTGCCCCTCAGCACCTGGGGCTACATTCATGGGAGAATCCAACCGTGGCTTTCAGGAGCATCCCTGGAAAGTTTATTAGAAGGAAGTGCTTCTTGGCAAGTTGTGCCCTCCCTCTATAGCCTCCTCCCTCTGTGGCATTGGCTCATTAGTCAGAGCAGGGCAGGTATCTGAGGGCAGGAGGGCAGGTCACAGGCAGAGGGGCAAGCATAGGCCTCTCAAAAGTCCAACAGCAGACTCTGCCTCCAGGGGCTCCTCATCTACAGGTGGCCAATTAGCTCTAATTGGCTGCATCTGGCTGCATGTGACTGGGCCCTCTCTAACCTTGGAGTTGTGGCTGGTTCCTTTCCTTAGGCTGCTAGGCTACCTTTATCCCGTGGCTAGCAGAGAGGAACCCTCTCAGAGGGGCTCTTTGGGCCCGTTCACCCTCAATGGCCTGCTTATGAGATACCAGGACATAACTTGTATCAGACAGTGGTCTCCAAGTCTGCACACCCTCCGGTCAGCCCTTAACTTGGGTGCCTGGCAGATAAGGGTGTTTAGATGACCTGGGATCCTGCTGTGCGTTATCACTTCCAGGTACTTCCAGGTTATACACTCTCAGTCCTGGGTCTTGTGGTGTACTATCAGTACAGGACGGTGTCAAAAGTGCAGGAGAGAAATAACTGCTTCTTCTCTTTGTCCTCTGCACATACCACACTCTACAGGACACAAAGTGGAAAATGATAGGACCAAACTGAATACGCAGGCTCCCGACTAAGAGGATGTGTGCCTGTCCCTCCATAGAGGTAACTTTGTTTCCTTCTCTTTTTACCCTTACACACCAGGCAGTCAGGAAGAAATGAATTTGCAAGAGCCTTGAATTAGGATGTTCCCGTGGCTGGGGGCTTGAGCGCTGTATTCAAACATCAGTCCTGAGACTTAGAGAGTAGCTAGTATTTCACACCTTTCCCTTCTGGTTCCCAGTGCTGTAAAGCCAGGCTGCTAACCACTGGATCTGCATCATAGCGTGCTGGTGGGTAGTAAGAGAAATGAGAGCTGGCTCAGAGGAGTAATGCTTCATTAAATATTCACTAATTAGCATTTTAAATCTGAATCTAACTCCACCCAGGCACAACTGGAGGTTGTGAAGCAGGAAGTGGAGAATGACTCACCAAGAGGGTTAACTTGTTCCTTACACTGCTATTTGGAGATAGAGTAAGGGATGAGGTTGAATCTTCATCTTTTTTCTATTCTACTGGGATCCAGATGAGAAGTCACTCTACCCTGTACATCCCTGGCAATCAAATAGATGCCTGCCTTTCTCTGATTTTCCTTGTCTGTTTTCCCAGGACTTGAACGTAGAGAGTCCAGGAACCCCAGAGGCATGAGCTGAGTGAATGTCACAGGTTCTAGTATCACTTTCTGTGTTGGCCTCAGGAGGAAATCCAATCCTGTAACAGGATCCTCCCTTGAGGACTGGGTCCAGGGAATCTTCAGTCCCCTGTGTGTGCCTCCTTCTTGGTTCCTCTTAACCTTGGCCATCCTGGAATTGGAGGTAGGGTTTGTTGAGTGAATGTTAATGAGTGACTTGAGCCCCTTCAGCTTTCCAGAGCTGGGAGGCCAAGACACAAGGGCAAATGGACAGGTGCTGCAGGAGAACAGAGGTCCGTTCCTTCTGTGGCCACCTGCCCTTTGTCCTGGCCACCCCTGTTCTTCTCCGGATGGCCGAGCACATTTCCCCTTGGGTTGGCATTCATAGCACAGATGACAGTTTTCCACGCAGAATGGAGTTTCATCTTTACAGGTCTTTCTCTGCTCTGCCCCGGCACCTTGCATTCCCCTTAGGCCACCTGTCAAAAAGGTATCCCATACTTGATACTTGTGTGAGAGTGCAGGGGGGAGTGGGGGCGGGGAGCGTGGACTAGATCTCTTTGGCAGTTGCCAGCACTCTTGTCTGCAGCATAAAATCAATGTGACTTGAGCGAATAAAAGAATGACTGTGTCCAGGCTGGACCTGTGGCAGCGAGGCAGGCAGGCAGGTCTGAGTTCCAGGACCCACTTGCTCCCAAGCCAGGCATCTCCGACAGCCCCAACTCTGCTGTTGGTTACCAGCAGGCCCAGCCTTTATTTTTCTCATCATGTTTAAAACCCACCAGTCGCCCAATAGTATAATTTCCTAAATGGTTTCATTTCAGCTCTGCTAATTGAAGAAAACTGAGCTCTCTTTGAAGGCTTACTTTGTGTGTGACTGTCACTGGTGAGTGTCGAGGCTGGCTGTCAATCACCGACAATAGCTTGCCGTTCGGGAATAATTTAAGTTTAGGTCTTTCTTTCACTCAGGCATTCATCCTCCGTCATATGTTTTCATACTGAGCTGAGAACAATCTGGGGTGAGAAGCTGTCATGTGTTCTGAGAGCTAAAATGGAGAGTTCTTTTTCAATTTCAAATGATTGGGGTCCAGCGCTTAGCACAACATGGGAGGGGAGATCCCAGATTGAGGAGTGAGAGTTTCTGGACTTTGGATTTGAACCTTGAGTATCTGGGTGACCTTCACACAGTTTCCTCGGGGTCTGAGCCTCGTTCTGTAGACCATGAGAAAAGGACATGAGTTCTTTGAGTTGGAGACCATAATGGGAGTCCGAGAGAGAGCAAGCCCTCGGGAGGCTGCAGTTCAGCTGCCTGGCATGGCAGGCACCTTCTGCTCCTGCAGGGCAGAGGTTGAGGAGTTTCTGAGGTGGTTCCCGGGCAGTCAAGTAACTCTTGGTAAAGACTCCAGCCCTGGGTACTTCACTCACTGTCTAAAGCACAGGCACCCAGAATTCCTTCAGTGTCAGCTGGGGATATGTTTTGCTGTGCCTGGTTCATTTTTCCTCAGTTGAGCACATAAGCTCTCTAGCTTGAGAGGAGGGAACTTCAACTGAGAAAACGCCTCCATAAGACCAGCCTGGCTGGTATTTTCTTGACTAGTGATTGATATGGAAGGGCCTTGGGTAGGTGGACCTGGGACTTATAAGGAAACAAAAACTGAGTTAGCTGTGGGGAACAAGCTAGTAAGCAGCGTTTCTTTGTGGTTTCTGTTCTAGTTCCTGTCTTCAGGTTCCTATCTTGAGCTCTGCCCTGACTCTCTGCAGTGATGGACTGTGACCTGGGTGCTGAAATAAGCCCTTTCCTCCCCAAGTTGCTTTTGGTTATTGTCTTAGTTATGGTTACTGTTTCTGTGATGAAAGACTGTGAACAAAACTAGGGGAGGAAAGGGCTTATCGGGCTTATGCTTCCACATCACAGGTCATTACCAAAGGAAGTCAAGACAGGAACTCATGCAGGGTAAAAACCTGGAGGCAGGAGCTGATGCAGAGACAGTGGAGGGATGCTGTTTACTGGCTTGCTCCCCATGGCTCACTCAGTCTGCTTTCTCATAGAACCCAGGATCATCAGCCCAGGGATGGTTCCACCCACAATGAGCTGGGCTCTCCCACATCAATCACTATTAATAAAATGCCTTATAAGTTTGCCTACAGCCTGATTTTGAGGAGGCTTTTATTTTTTTTCAATTGAGGATTCTTCCTCTGATGACTCTAGCTTGTGTCAAGTTAACATAAAACTAGCCATGGGGTTTAATCACAGCAGTAGAAACCCTAACTAAGACACCTGGTCATCAGGTTTTTACAGATATTGAAATTATATGAACTGAAAGTTTAGTCTTCTGTGTTCCCTTCCTCCTCCTCCCTTTCCCCCTGCCCATGTCACCACAAGACAGAAGGGTAATGGGGACAGCTCCCTCATGGCCCACAGTTTAGGTACTGGCTCTCCCACACCTGCACCGGCAGTGTTGGTTCAATCCCTCCCGAGTGCTGCAGCTGGCGAGGGTCAGGGATGGATGGCTCTTCCTCTGTTATGACCACAGGGCCAGCTCTCCCACCTGCTTGAGGCGTTGACAGGCAGGGGGCAACTCTCCTCTGCCCATGCTGCCATAAGGCAGATGAGTAATGGGGGCAGCTGCCACAGGCTCATGATTTCAGGGCTGGCTCACCCACGCCTCTGCTAACAGGGTTGGCTCTGTTGTGCTGCCCTGGTGGGGTGCAGGACCTGCTCTTCCGAGTGTTGGAGGGCAGCTCTCCCGCTCTTAGGACCACAGGGCCAGCTCTCCCACCTGCCCCAGATGTTGATAGGTGGGGCAGGGGCAAGGGGGGGCATCTCTCCCCAGCCCGTGTTGCTATGAGACAGATGAGGGGTGGGGCTAGTTCTCCCATAATCCCGTCATATGTGCACTCCCAACAGGTCACCTCTGCTGTTATGCCCAAAGATATCTCTCTCTCTCTGTTTCCCTCCCAAAAGACACAATACCATACCTTTGCTCACTCTAATAATGGCCTTCTGGCTGGTACTGTAAGGTAGCAGGTGGGCTCATGTTTTCTCCTCAGAGCCCGGGGTGGGAAGCCCCAGGCCTGCGGGTGGGTCTCCCTATCTCACTCTGGTCCCTTCGATGCTGGGCTGAGCCATGCTTCCTCATCACAAGGAGTTCCTTGTGCTCAATTGCCCAGTGCCATAAATGGGCAGGCTTCTAGTTGCTGCGTTTCCCTGCTTTCCCTCCAACCCAGCATCATGGGGTGGGGGCTTGGCTGGGGTTCTGCTGTGGGCCAGGCTTAGAATCCCTTGCCCCTGCTTGGCTGTGTTGTGACCATCGCCCGTTTGGGCTCGGCCCTACTTGAATGGGGTCCTGCAGACCAGAGAGTTGGGGGGTGGGAGGGCCCTCTGTGACATAGTATTTTCAATGACACTGCCTCACAACTTCATTTATTGAGAAGATTCTTACTTATTGAGCATCTCCTGCATGCTACAGAGTTCTAGGCTCTGGGGCATAGCACTAAACAGCATCTGCTTGGATACTGTTTACCTCTCTCTGGGAGAAATGGGCAATGAACAAATAGATGATATGATGCCATCAATAGCTAGTATATGGTAAGGGAAATAAAGCAGGACAGAAGGCAGAATCCTGATCCATCTGTAAATGGTCAGAGAGGGCTATTACAGGGCAGCAATATTTCACCATGACCCCATGATTACTGTTCCGTGCTGTTCCCTGCCTCTTATTCGCCATTCTACAGCAAGTTTGTCCTCATAAAATCCCCTCACACCTACCCTGCTCTAAACATACTTCTTGCCCACCCTGGGAGGCATTCTCTCTTCCATGCTTGGCACTGTCTGTCACTCAGTACTTTGATGTTCAGTGTCCTCTCCCTTAGACCTGAGCTCTTCGGGGTCACAAACTTTTCTCCCATTGAGCTTTAGTGCCAGGCATGGTGCTAGGCATGGAGTGAGTTCATTAACAGTGCATAGAGGGAGAAAAAGAACAAGGCAGCCATTGATTCAGGTGCCAGCCCATCGTGACTGACTTTGGAAAGTACAAGGCAGCCCTGGCCTGGTCCCAGGGAAGGCCACTTACTACTGAGAGCTGCTTTTGTTGTTGTTGTCGCTGTTTGTTTGTTTTTATTTTAGAGAGCAACTCAAAATGACATTTTTTTTATTGGTGATTTTTTTTAACACGCTTGTCTAATGTCACAAGTGGAAGGTACCAATGCCAATTAGTTTATAGTAGAAAGAATGAAGTCACACAAAATACAGGGAAGAGCATGCCCTTAGAGTCAAGCCAATTTTGGTCTGAATCCATGCTCTACCACTTGCTGGTGTTTTTAGCTGTTATTGCTCACCTCAGTCATCGTGGAACCAACCACACATGGCTGTCCTACAGATAGATAAAGATGCTGTCTGAATGGTATAAGCTCAAAATTGAAATTTGGGACCCTATAGTCAGACTATTCCACTTGGTTACTTTTAAATCAGGACCCTGGAGTGTGGGGTCTGGATACTCTTAAATTAACAGGCTAGCATTTTTGCTATGCAGAGAAAAGTCCTGCTTCAAACGTTGGAGTGATAAAACTACCAATCATTATTAGAGCTGTCTTGACCATGCAGAGGTGTGGTTCTGCACACTAAGCTGCCTGCTTGCCTCATGCGTCTGTTGCCTGGCTTTTCATGCACTTTAATACCTTGTTCAGCCTGATCCTGCCATGCCCTCACTCATACGTAGATTGCAGCAAGGTGACTGGAGACTTGTGTTTCATGTTTACCATCTGTATATGGAGAGTCTTAGTCACAAGTCACAGCTCTGTCCCCTTGCTGGTCTGAAAGCTCATTATTTTCCAAAGAGCCCTTCTCTGTCTTGCCTGTAACATTTAACCTTTAAATAAGAATATTCCCAGACTGTGAAGGGGTTGGGGTGGAATTTATTTATTTATTTATTTGGTTTTTTGAGACAGGGTTTCCCTGTGTAGTTTTGGTGCCTGTCCTGGATCTCATTCTGTAGACCAGGCTGGCCTTGAACTCACAGAGATCCACCTGGCTCTGCCTCCCGAGTTCTGGGATTAAAGGCGTGTGCCACCATCACCTGGCAGGATGGGATTTAAAGAGCTGCTCCATGTTGTATTTCTAGTCTCTATTGGTGTTGTGATCTTGGCTAATTCACTTACTATCTCTAGACTTCGTTTCTTCATATATACAATGGAAATACAACGAAGATAACCAACATGGACTCTTACCATGTACTAGGCACTCTCTAAGTGCCACCAAGTTATTAATTCATTAGCTCACCATAATCCAATGAAGCTACTGCAGAACCCATACCCAAGGGAAAGCTGAGGGCACATTCACACAGACAGGCTAGGCAACTTTTTTAAGATCACGTAGTTAAGCACAGGGAGAATCCCAGCTCAGTCTATCAGGCTTCGAGCCATCATTTTCTCCATCACATCACACTCATAACCATGATGCTGTGATTCCCGAGATGCTGTGTGGTTTAGAGAGACCAAATAAAGTGTGGGAGATGTCATAAGCAGCTGATCAATATTAATATTATTATGTTTTGCCCCCTAGAAACTCAGTACAGCCTCAGCTTAATAAATGCTCACTTGGTTGCTGCATTTGGCCATGTGTCTACTGCTGATAAAGCAGCAAATCTCAAGACCAGGTATTTACCTGGAGCTGTTGTCTTCCTGCAGACTTGAACTGTCATGTGTAATGCCCTCGGCCCTCATGGAGGATCCTTGTAGGGAGGGTGCCACTTTGTCCTTCGAATAGATTCTTTGTTAGTGGTCAAGCTGGTGGAGGGGGCTAGCCGACTGAAAGCCAGTGCTTCAATAAGAATCTGGGCTTTGTCATAGATCATAGAGGTGGCTCCTTTCTGAGCACGGGAGAGGGAAAGCAGGGGTCAGGTCTGCAATTTTCTCTGGCTCCAGATACAAATACTCCACCTGCTCCTAAGCCTCAAGAGATGTGGGGATTGGTGGTGACCCCCAGCCTGGCTGTTGATTACACATAGAGCTAGGAGCAATTTTTAAAGTCTCTTCGCCATTTTGCTCTCTCTTTAAAAATTAAATGCCCAGTGTGTTATTTTATTCCCAGATCGACTGGCCTTTGACAGGACAGCTGGGAAGCAAGGCTGTTTGGTGACTCTCTGACCTGGCTAGTTTTTAGGGGTGAGAAAGACCACGGGTAGGAAGGTGACCTCGTTTCTCTTGTCAACTTAATGAAAAAGAAACAAAAGCATCAGTCTTGATGCCTGTGCTCTATAGTGAGAGGGCTGTGGGGATGATTCAGGAGCAACAACAGACTATGGTGTGGAACTGGATCTCAGGGAGGTAGGCAGGTGGGTAAGTTAGCCTGTGGGGACTCAGTAAACCCTGATCTGTGAGCAGGGAGGTCTGCGTTCCCATCTCAGGTCCTCCACTGTAGTCTGGCACTGCTGACCCCTTTGAAGGTTTTCTACCCCGTGTTTAGCAGGTAGGCAGTATAACAGAGTGGTTAAAAGTAAACTTTGACGTGACTCCTTTGTGGTACTACTTATTGCCTGGGTGGCTCTAACCAACTCCTTTAGGGTTCACATAGATGTTTGGGGGCCGGGCCTTGCCTCATTACCCATCTGTGCCATATTCTCTACTTCCTTGCTTGGCCACTCTTTGTGTTCTGTTTTGAGATTCAGCACTCATGTTCTTTTGAATGGCCGTCTTCTCTGATGTCCCCTGCTCATGGAGACACCTAATCTCTATGGCTCCATCACCCCCAATGATCCTGCTTGTCACTGAGCATAACCTCTGTCAAGACCCAGGTCCCAGAGCCCTATCTACCAGATAGTCTCTAGATGCTCACGGATGGGTTGAACATGCCTGTTCTCAGCTCAGAAATTCTATGCTTCTAAGTTTATTTGCTATTATGGGCACCTAATTTCCAAAACAGACATAAAAGACACTGTTTTCTTCTTTTCAGAAAAAGTAATAATTACAATCCTTTACGCTCATGTAGAAATTCACACTTGACAAAACATTTCTCACATTTATCGCCTTGTACCTACTATCCAGCAGCTCATCAGCATTCAGATTTCAGAATAGTTCAAAGCTGCTGCTGGATCTCATCCAACTTCTAGAAGCAACTCAGGTAATGCTGCCTTATCATTGTCTTCTGCACCATCAAGGGCTGCTGCCCCTACACACCACCCCACAAGGGCTTTCCTACACTACTGCCCTATGAGTTTCTTTTCTCATTGCGGTGACATTTAGCAGAAGCAACTCATGGGGAGAGAGACTTTACTTTGGCTCATGGCTTCAGGGGACTTAAGTCCATTATGGTGGGGGAAGTTCAATCCATGTCAGCAGGAATGTGAGGCAGCTGGTTAGCGTATATGTTGGGCAAGAAGCAAAGAGCTCTAAGCTAGAATCAGTAGTAAGTGTGAATTTCAAGGTTCACTCCTTGTAATTCACCTCCTCCAGCTCAGCCCCATCGCTGAAATCTATCACTTCTCAAAACAGTCTCACCAGCTAGGGACCCAGTGTTCAGAAACAAGCTGTGGGGAATGTTACATGTTCAAACAATAACATATACTGAGTTCTGAGGAGTCCCTGACCCCAGCTAATGGATTAAGTTCTCTGATTCTGGCAGGCCTCAGTTTCAGGGTCACCCTCATTCTGAGGAGGCCACTTTCTTGATTTTTTTTAGTTTATTACTCTTATCTATTTATTTGTATGTGTGTGTGTGTGTGTGTGTGTGTGTGTGTGTGTGTGTGAGTGAGAGAGAGAGAGAGAGAGAGAGAGGGAGAGAGAGAGAGAGAGAGACAGAGACAGAGACAGAGACAAGGAGAGAGAGAAAGATACATATAGAGAGAGGTGGTGTGTATGTAAAGACCAGAGGACAATTTTCAGGGATCAATTCTCTCCATCATGTGGGTTCCAGGGATTGAACTCAGACTACCAGACTTGACAGCAAGTGGCTTCCATCATGTCCATCTCACCAGCTCATGACTTGATTTTGGAGCATGGATGTGCACATTAGGTTTGTAATCTCATAGACAGAGCTTGCTGTTGGGGTTGTCAGCAGTGGGAAGAAAGAATGCAAGATGGTCTAGCAGAAAGAGACTTCCGAGTGCTTGCTAAGCTAGTGCACATGCATATGCCTACTGCTGCAAAGAGAACATAGGGAGAGGAGAAGAGAAGAGATGAGGCGGCGAAGGAGCTGGAAACAGCTATATTATGGGCAAAATGGACCCACCTCCACCCCAATGGATGTACTAGGTGAGATGTGTCTTAATTTGCTCTCTCTCTCTCTCTCTCTCTCTCTCTCTCTCTCTCTCTCTCTCTCTCACACACACACACACACACACACACACACACACACACACACAGAGCATTGCTGACTGTTCTCACTTACCCCTGGCTTCCTGACGGGCTATGTTCTACAGAACAAAATGATCTCAGTGTACTGAGTACTGGGCTTGGGCATATGCCCCACAGCTTGAACCCTAGTAAGTAGGTTTCCCTCTCCTGAAGGCTATTTTGCTAGGCCCTTTTGCTACCCAAATCTGTTTCTTGGCCCCATCTTAATTGTAAACATTCTAGTCCCCACCCTGGCATGCCTCGCCTATCTAGATTTCCTTTGGTCATCAATGCCTGCCTAGGCTCTCGCTTTCCCCATCCAGCCTCTAAAACTAATGTGGCCCTTCACATCTTCTGATCTCCCTGATCTCATGCAGCTGCTGCACTCAGAATCCTGAAGATGCTTGTTTAGTTCTCTTGCTTCCCCTTTCCTTCTCTGTCCCTCTCCTGTGTCTACATAAGATCTTCCCTTGGAGATTTTACAGTTGTTGAAAGGGAACAGACCTTTCCTCCAGATATTTTGTTTGAAAGTGACCCTGCCTTTAGCAGGCTCTGCGATATTAGGAAAACAGTCAATATTTCTGAATAGTTTGTAAGATAGGGTAGTAATAGGTATATTATGGGATGCTTGTGCAAATTAAATGAATCCATATAACTAGCATGGTGGACTGTATCTGGTACTTAGTGATAATCAATAAATGCTGTCAATAGATATTGGGTTCTTCCAGAAGGCATGGATGGGAGACTGGACCAGAAAATAAACAGAGGATGGTGGCATTAGGGTATGAGAGGTTCAAATCCCAAAGCTACCTCTGTGCCTAAAGGAAGTTGTTTTTCAGTTTCTGCATCTGCAAAATGAAACGGTCATAGATCCTTGTTTGTAAAGGTCACGAAAATAATCTGTAGGAAGCCTGAAGGCCTTGCCCGGCACAGTCACCAAAGGCTGCTTTTGTGCCATCTCTGACAGTGGAGGTGCAAATAGTCAGATGATCCGATTTTCACACCCTACTGCTGTGGTTTCCTCTTAAATGTCCTCTGAAGCTTGTGTCTTAACAGTTTGCTCTCCAGCAGCTGGTGGGATTGGGAGGAGCTGGGAAGGTAAGAAGCTGGGGCCCAGCAGGAAGGAGTCCATGGAGGTCTTTCCTTGAAGAACATTGAGGCTCTGACCTTGTTTCTCTCTTTGTTTCCTGGCTGCCGTGAGGTGAGGGTTGTGCTCTAGCATAGACCGTGATATTCTGCCTCAGCACCGTTCCCAAGCAATGGGACCAGACAACTATGGATGGAAACTTGAGAAACCATGAAATCAGCCTTTCCTCTGTTTAAGTTTTCTCAGTCATCCAGTCATCATGATGGCAGCTAGCGCATGCCCCTTGAGCCCAGCCTCTGCTCTGTGTTCATTTTATAGCTTTGGGAAAGTGAAACTCTCTGAGTCACCTTTCTGTCATCTTGGAAGCTTCTTCCCATCTCTTCCAGAGCTGCTTATAAAGTAAACAAAAAACAAACCAAACAATGACCTTCTGAAAAAGCAAACAAAAACAAACAAACAAAAAACCCCAACCCAAACCAAGACCCAACAAACTGGTAACATCACATGTGAATTTTTTTAAAAAATATATTTTTTTTACTCAAGAGTGTGCAGTGGAGGAAAGGTGTGACATAACCATTGTTATTCCTCTCTCCACAGCCAGCCAAGTAACATTAGCATGATATCTCTTACATGCTACACTGAAGTAGAGCTGAGGAAACCCCAACATCTTCTTAACAGAGTCACTGTGGGCACAGGAGGGGGTCAGAGGCCATGTTTTTGATACTGGCAGAACCTGGTATATGCCAGGGAGGGTGGGCCAGTGGGCCCAAGGCAACCCAGAACTATCCTGATTGTGAGGCCTGGCCAGAGCCCAGTTCCACTCCCCCATACCACTCCAACCCCCTCTCTCAGACTCAGTTGTTGGGGATTTGTGTTCATTTCATTTTTCTTTTTAAATCTCCAAATAGGAGAATGAGCCAAGTTTTGCCCATTTTTAGAGGCTTTTGTGAGATCAACTGAGATGTTATTTCCCTGGGGACACCATGGCTCAGAACATGTGCTGTGACACCTTTTCAGAGCCCCCACTGCTCTAGAAGTTCTTGGGAGAGATGGGCTCTGTTGACACTTCCTCCATGCTGGTAACACTATTGGATACTTGCAGCTTCACTGAGTTATGAACAATACAGAAATCAGGAGGCGCTGCTGTTTATCATCTTCTTAATGCACATTACTTTCACCCCCAAATCCTTGCCCCCAAAGTGCTGCTGTTTTAATGAGGCTGAGCGGATAGAGGCTGTTCCCACCAACACTTACTCATTCCTGCTTGTTAAGTGCAGCCTGTGTTGTGAGCCCGTGTGCCGGGCACTTAGTGTGAGTTATCTTCAGTACTCACATGTTTCTGTGTGGTAGATGTGAAGCTTAGCCTCCGATGACCAAAAGAAACACCCAAGGTCATATCTTAATCACGGGAAGATGAGGACTTGGGCTTGTCGTGTCTGATTGCAGATTCCAGGCTCATTCTCTTATACCCCACTGGAAACCCAACAAGAATCCCACTGTCTTCTAATAGCCCTGTGAGGCAATGGCTTCTCCTGCAGTGGATTAGAAACATTTCTCACTCTGGGAATGCAGGGGGTGGGAGGGACAGGCAGGCCAAGAGAACAGGCCAAGGAAGCAATTCTTCTTTCAGAGAAAACGTCTGTATTTGGATTCTTTTTTACACATCCAACCTGACAGCAAATTGGTTTGCAGAAGATGTAGGTCGTGCTCTGGGCCCGGCATCTGGACGCCTTATATTGTACACTATATTACCGGGGTAATATTGCAGTCTTTATTAGCACCAGCAGGATTTGGGATTCCCATGGGGACTGTTCTTTGCTGTTGGATGTATGAGGCCATTTAATCTCCTTTATCAGATCTGGTGCTGCCTCCCCACCCCCACCTCCCCTTGCAGACCAATAAAGAGAATTTTTCAGATTCATTGGTCTGAAAACCAGCTTCTAAATACCCCCCCCCACACACACACATACACACGCTCTGTGTCTAATAAGCAAGCAAACCAAGAAAGGTGTCAATGCTTTGGAAATCTGCCCTGTGCAACCAAGGAGCAATTTTCTCAGGAAATTCATAATTGGGAATTCATTCCCCATGGGCAGACTAAAGGGAGAAGGGGTTGTTGTTGGTGCTTAGCTTGCTCTGGTTTCTTTTAGGTACTGTGAATTTGGGGAACAGGATTGGTGTTCTTTCACCCAAAACCTGGTTATACCTTTGGTTTTAGTTGGGAGAAAAGGCAAGAATGACCTGAGGCAGAGGAAAATTTTCCCCCATCAGGCACAAGTATAGGCTTGACCAGTGTAGGGGCCATTTTGACAAAACCCAATATAACATTCAGGGCTCAGAGTTGTCTTTGAAATCTCACTTGTGTGCTTATTCCCTGTGCTCTGAGATATTTGCCTACGAATGTGGTATGAACTATTCGGGAATTTGTGCTGGAAGACCTGAGATTTAGACGATAACTTTACCTTGGAGATGTCACAGTTTGAGGATGCAGGAACACTTGTGAGCATTATTCACCAATGTGGTAGAAGCTGGGAGGTTCTGAAGCAAGAGAGTCTGAAGGGTTTGGGCACGTTGCAGGGTGCAGAGCAGGTGTCTAGGAGAGGATGCCTGTGATGAGTGCATCCTTGGGTTGTTTCTTCACCTCTGAGCCTCACTGTCCTTAGCTGTAAAATGGGTGCAGTCATACCTACTTTGAATGGCTGTTTTGGATTCCCCTTATATGGAACACTCATGATGATGCCCTGCTTGTTTTCCCTGTGACGGTGCTGTCGCATGTGTCATGCAGTTTGCTGAAAACCAACTGCCTGTTCAACTGCCTGTTCATGATTCATGGGATCATTGTGAAACAAGATACCTGACCCAAAAAATGATGAAGAAAAAGATTCAAAAATCTGCATCGGAAGAAATGGAATTCTCTCTCTCTCTCTCTCTCTCTCTCTCTCTCTCTCCTCTCTCTCTCTCTCTCTCTCTCTCTCTCTCTCTCTCTCTCTCTCCCTCTCCCTCTCCCTCCCTCCCTCCCTCCCTCCCTCCCTCCCTCCCTCCCTCCCTCTCTCTCTCTCTCTCTCTCTCTCTCTCTCTCTCTCTCTCTCTCTCTCTCTCTCTCCCTCTCCCTCTCCCTCTCCCTCCCTCCCTCCTCCCTCCCTCCCTCCCTCCCTCCCTCTCTCTCTCTCTCTCTCTCTCTCTCTCTCTCTCTCTCTCTCTGTGGTCATGTGTTTTGTATATATAAAATACTTACCCCAGTGTACTGCTTAAGTAACTAGTATTATTTAAGAGCGATAAAGGGATAAATATTAATGGGAGTAGGTTTATATTTGCATAGAAAAATTCAAGAGAATGCTGAAGAAAGATCTGGAAAGCACACATTAGATTCAGGGCTCAGCCCCTTCGGCTCTGTGGCTTTCGGGAAGTTATATATACCTCTGAGTTTGGGCCTCCTTTTCTGGTAGAAAAGCATAAATAGGGATCAGATAACAGACGCATGGGAGGAACCTGGCATGTAGTAGGGTATGGTAACTTCAAAGGAGTTTGTTGTGCTATCATTGTCATCATAACTAATAGGTAGGGATGACATAGGGAGTCTGTATTGCAGGAAGGGTGAGGCTCCTAAATACCCAGCAGGTTGTTGACTGAACAAGTTCCATATTTGGCTCAGTGAGTGACTGTTTGCAGGATTTTATGCAGCATTTCTCAACCTTAATGAAAGAAAAGGTTGGGTAGCAGTGACTCAGGAACTCCCTTACATATGTATAATATACATAATATATGCACACAACCCACCCCACCCTTCTCTTTAGCCCAAGGAATATCAGAATCTACAGTGAGCATTGGTGGGTGCATTTATAGTAAATTAATAACCACTTCCACCATTAACATTTAGTTCCACAGTTATAGAATATAGGAAATCCTACTGCATTCTGCACCCAAATCTCTACCTGTTGCCTTCACTGTTTTATATGGTTTGCCTTCTGTACAGGTTGTTCCAGTGGCATCAGCAATTAGCAGGCAGATCTGTTTTTTGTTTGTTTGTTTGTTTGTTTTGTTTTTGTTTGTTTCTATTGACTGTGTGGGTGGAATCTCCTATATCTTAGATCAGGGACACTTGCCTAAGCAATCCAGGCATTGATAGCTCCATTGAAACTGAAGTTCTCAGATGATCCTAAGTGGTCCTGCATTACTGATGGTTCTGACTATCCTTAGCATAGACCTGATGATGGGATATTGCAAGTGCACACCTTCCCATGGGGCATAAAGCACCTTTTTGCACACTATGTTAGTGAGTCTTCATCTGAAACTGCCAGGGAAGTTCTCAGCATTCCCATTTCACAAATGGAGCAAGGAGATCCCAGGAAGAGTGCATTTTTATGACCACAGAATTAGCAAAGGACAGAATCACTACTTACCTGGTGTATAGGCTCCCTAGCCACATGTGCTGGGGATGATCCTGGCCCTGGAGGTCTTGGCATTTTAAGGGAATGTGACATGGCTTACTTGCAAGGATGTACTATCAAGTGTTCTTGCAGACAGAGCATGCTCCCAAGTTGGTATCATTTTACAAGCTGACAACAAGCACCTATTTACAATTCCATTTCTTTCAGTGCAGATTTTGAATCTTATTTTTTTTTTTTTGCCATCATTTGGGTTTGGTGTTCAGTTTTATGTGGACCCCACAAGCCATGGGCAGGTAGATAATTTCTAGCAATATACAAATGACCCCATCATGCCTGGGGAGAATCAGCATAGCAGTATTAATTTGATTTGTTTTTTCCTCTTCAGGCTGAAGCTCAGTGGGATTGCATGAAAATGGTAAAAACACATGTATATCTGTACATGCATGTGCATGTTTGTATGGGTGTGAATATTTTTTAACAAGATGCAACCAAATCTCACCAATGCACGTGAGAGAAAAAAACCAAAGTTGTCTCAAAAGGTTTCTGGATTTATAATTGAAATAATTTATTTGTATGGCTTTCCATGTGGATTAGCCAGTAATTACAACAGTAGTGCAAAATGCTTGCTCTAGCCTTGCTCTTGCTTTACAGACAATGTTCACATTGATAACATACTCACAGAGGACTCAGCTTGTGCTGGCATTTGCTGGGGCCATTTTTGCATCTTATTTTTTTTTAAATATCTCTGCATTCTCTATGGGAATTATCATTATCTTCGTTTTAAATTGGAGGCCTTGTTTTAGTAGCCTGAGTCTGAACCCCAAGGCATACATGATGAAAGAAGAGAACCAACTCCTGCAAGTTGTCCTCTGACCCCAACATGTTTACAGTGGTGCAAATATCTTCGTATGTTTACATATGTAGAAAGTAAGTATAGTATAATTATAATAATAAAAGCTCCCTTTGAACCATCAGGCCACAATCATGTTGACTTCCATGAGAATCACCCCAGGTGTTTTGTAAGTCAACACACTCCAGCTTGAATCCCACCATACTCATGAAATCAGGCTCTATGGGTCATCAGTCATTAAGGACATGGTTTTCAGTCTTCTGGTGATTCTAATGCACAGCCAAAATGGTGAGCACTCTCTGGATCACTGCCAGTCCTTTCCCAGTACCCCTGCACCATTCTCACTCCTACTCTGCTTGGGGAGGACAGAATGCCCACAGCCCAGGAGGCAGCTGATTCATTTCTGAGCTACTCTGAATAGACTAGAATAGTTTGACCAACTAACAAACAAAAGCCAGTCCTTCTTAAGGGTCAGGGAATGTTGCTGGTATTATCTCATTTCATCCTTGCAGGATTAATAAGAAAACACTTTCTCAGTTTGTAGATGAAGAAATCAAGGCCTCCTGGTGCCCCCATTCAAGAGCTATTTATAGAGAGAGCCTGTGCTTGCTGAATGAGATTCTTCTGGGTAGAACGTGAAATCTATGAATTAGGCAGACACATCTTCACTCACAGAAAACTTTCTACAGCCAAGAAAGTCATTAAAATCCAAACTGGGACAATAAGAAGAGCATGTTACAGGGCTGAGGTCCCATCCCCAGCACTGGGGAGGGGAGATACCTTCACCTTGTAGCTGTAGCAACCTGTGGGATGGTAGGGCTCCTCACTACTGGGATGTCTTCAGCCTCATCCCTGTCCTGAGTCTAGTAGAATTTTAGAATCTACATGTTAGCATTTAAGGTGTCCTATGCTCTCACTCTTTTCCTAATTTCAGCAGCTAGACCGTGCTCCAGTGGCATTCAGTCCTGGCTCTGCTGCAGACTGTAGCTGAAGTTTTCCTGGTCCTACAGCCACTCAGGCCCAAGTAAACACACAGAGGCTTATATTAATTAAAACTGCTTGGCCATTACCTCAGGCTTACTACTGACTAGCTCTTACACTTAAACTCATCCCATTTCTGTTAATCTATATGTCTCCGTGTGTTCTGTGACTTTACCTGTGTGCCATTACATGCTGCTCCCTGGATGGTGAGTTGGTGTCTCCTGACTCAGCCTTCTTCTTCCCAGAATTCTCCTTGTCTGCTTATCCTGCCTATACTTCCTGCATAGCTACTGGCCGATCAGCATTTTATTTATCAACCAATCAAAGCAACACATTCATAGCATACAGAAGACATTGCCTATCATTTCTCCTTTTCTATTTAAAAGGAAGTTTTTAACTTCAACATAGTAAGATTACATATAACAAAACAGTTATCAAGCAAGAATTACAGTTATAATATCTAGTCTATTTGTATTTGACAAAATTAAAGAAAATATTCTATCTATCCTATATTTGTGAGTGTTAAGTTTCATATCTAATTTATCTTTTATCATAACCAAGGAAAATCATAATTATAACTATCTAGTCTTCAACTATATCAAAGACCCTAGAAGAATATAATATTATCTAAGTAAACAGGAAGTGCATTGTAAGCAACTTCCAAAAATCTAGAATGATAGAGAAAGCTGGCTGCCTGGACAGTCACCCAAAGTTCTTCTGCAATTTTGGGGCATCCATTCTTTAGCCTACAGGCCTAGAGTCTCTTAGTTACTTTTCTCTGGGTCCTGGTAGTCTCCTCTGTGAAGCAGGAACCTGAAGGACCATCTCACCTTGCAAAGTTCAGTGATCACCTTTCTAAGGGTCCTGCATGTCCAGTTGAAACAACATTTTGTCAAGCAGTCCAGGCAAGAACAGTTTTTTGCCCAAATGGCTAATTTTTCCAAGAAGATAAACTCCATATGTAGTGTCTTTGATGCCCATCCTCCTCTCTGAAGCAAATCATTGTTGCCAGGAGCAGATGTGTCCCACTGCCCAGAAAGTCTAAGTTTTTAAAACATTTTAAATGCCATATTTTGTAGGCCTTTGAAGTGTTTGAAGATTATCTATCTATCTGAAATATATCTATGTATACCTAGAAAACTAAGCTAACATGAGTATAAGTTTGATTATCATAGATGATTAACTATTAATCTGTATTTCTTAATGATACATTACAATTTTAAATGAGTTGTATACTCATAATACCTTAAACAGGAGTAAATATATATACAGTATAACAAAATTAACTTCAAATTTGTATCAATAAACTAAAATCCATAGCAATGTAAAACATTTTTAAACAAGTTGTTGCTTTTTGTTTGTTTGTTTGTTTTTGTTTTTGTTTTTCGAGACAGGGTTTCTCTGTGTAGCTTTGCACCTTTCCTGGAGCTCACTTGGTAGCCCAGGCTGGCCTCGAACTCACAGAGATCCGCCTGGCTCTGCCTCCCGAGTGCTGGGATTAAAGGCATGCGCCACCAACACCCGGCTACAAGTTGTTGCTTTTTAAAAGTAGGTTCAACAATCCACCTTTTTTTCCTATCATATCTAGATCCTATATTTCCACATCATTTCCCCCCTTTCTTCTTTTAGAAAGATATTGACTATAACATATTATATTGTACCCAACAACCTAAACAAAGACAAACATCCATAATCCATTTTTTTGGGAACGTGGGTGTAGTTTTCTAGGCTACTTCCTGCTGATAATGGGTGATGTATTGTTATGGGGGATACAAAGAAAATTTTAGGATTATGGTCAAGTCCTGACTCGAGTAGTCTGTGAGGCTGTATTCTCTGAGCCAGTTGCCTTGAAGTTGATTTTGGATGTTGGATGATCTGGGCCATGGTGTCATTGGAGACCTTTCAGGATGTCTTGGCTTGTCAAACCATATTAGCCTGGAAGCAATCCACAGGTTCTCATCTTCTGTGGAAACAAAAGCAGAACCTCTTTTCCAAAGCACTGTATTCTTAGACATAAATTTTGAAATCAAGATACCTTTAAAATATACATATTGATTTAACTCAGTATTTTTTGCAACTAAATGTCTCTCTGCAGTTAAAAATCCCAAAGACAATATAATCCAGACTCTTTGTGTGATTTCCATCATTACATGACTTATTTTTTATATTACTTTTACTTTCTCTTTAAAGACTTTATTTTTTAAAAATTTCTATTTTTATATGACTGTCTGTATTTCTATTCCTCTCTCTTCTAAGCCTACCTATATTTTTATATACACTGTGAATCATTTAAAGTCTTATTCCATCTGAATCTGCCTTATCGTGAATCTATTGCTTTAAACTGTAGCATTACTAGGACTGAAATGGCAGCTTTGGTTGCTGGCTCTGCCCACCTCAGTTTTCCAACATGGTGGTGGTACATTTACCACCAGCTCTGGCTCTGGAAGCCATGTGTACCATCAGCTCTCGGAAGCAGTGGCTCTATGACACCATTAAAGCAGTGTGTAGCCCAGAAACCTCTTTGTGTGTGTATGTGTGTGTGTGTGTGTGTGTGTGTTTATACTAGCAAAGGCTAAATCTACCACACATCACATTGTGTGGCTTGGAGACACCTCTGTGTACTGCGGCAGGAATCTGTAGCCATGCTGCTTAGCTCATGGTGGCTGGCAGCTAGTTCCATCTCGCAGGCAGCTGTTGGGAGACAAGTCTGTGCTACTGCTGGCATGAGACTGTGAGACTAGGAAGCCTAGTGTGGTTCCATTTCTGTGTGTTCAGAATCGTTAAGCTTTCTTAGGTCTATATGGACCAATGCCCAATGGTGAGGCGCCAATTGTAGCTGAAAGTTTTCCAGTGTCCTACCTGACCCACGGTTGAGACAAATCTCTCCCACAGCTTTTATAAAATAATTACACAGAGGCTTAATATTATTTATAACTGCTCTGCCATTAGCTCAGGCTTACTACTGACTAGCTCTGACACTTAAACTCATCCCATTTCTGTTAATCTATATGTCTCCATGTGTTCTATGGCTTTACCTGTGTGCCATTACATGCTGCTCCCTGGATGGCAGGCTGGTGTCTCCTGACTCAGCCTTCCTCTCCCCAGAATTCTCTTTGTCTGCTTATCCTGCCTATACTTCCTGCCTAGCTACTGGCCAATCAGCATTTTATTTATCAACCAATCAGGGCACCACATTCATAGCATACAGAGCGACATCACCCATCAGCAGCCAACCTAGAGGCAAGGACAGTGTCTTTTATCCCTATGTCCCTGCCATCTTACCAGTGTCCTGCACAGCAAAGGTCATATATTTTGTATTTATTAAACATACATTAAAATAAGTGCTATGTATACTTATGTGATATTAGATGCATCTTACAGATGTGAAATATATGCATATTGAGTAGCTAAAGAAAGGAGTCACAAGTGTAGTGAAATATGTGCATGGTGAATGGCTGAAAAAGTGAGTCACATGGCCTCAGAATTCCACTATGATGCTAACTTAAACTCATTATCTCCTTTCATCCATCCAGTCATTCAAGTAGTAACAGGTACCAAATTCCAGGATTGTTGTTGGACACATTAGGGAATGCACATAAAGCCCTTAAAATTGCCTGCCATATAATAAGCATACTAAAAATCATGTTTCAAAAAAGACAAGTAAGTTAAATGAGTTGTAATCTTCACTAGTACTGTAGGTGGTGTGCATTTTAACTGCCTCATCTCTGAATGGAAAGAATGAGACTTCAAATTCCATGTGATTCTATAGATTAAATGATATTAGATCAGCCAAGTTTCTTTCATACCTCCTTGTACACAGCATGGCCTCCAAGTTGCTTTATGAGGTGAGAAAGGGGAAGTCTCTGTGGATGGACTGCAGGTATCAAAATAAGCCTGTTGGGCAAAGGATGATGTCCTCTCTGCTTGCATATCTTCCTGTCTGAAGTTGTCATGTCTGCTGGCCTTGCCACCTAAGCTGGGGCATGCCGGGCTCTATCATTCACCCCTGGAGGATGGTATGCCTCAGTGTCCCAGTCCCTTTTTACCTCTTGCCTTTGAAGGGACAGAGTGAAAGAAGTGTAGCATCTGCAATCAAGTGGACCTGAGATCACATCTCAACCCTCTGCCATGACTTGGCCAGGTTGTTATCATCTCTAAGTTTCCTTTTTTTTTTGTAACATGCAGATAAGAACACCTGGGGCAATTTTGAAAAATAATGTATAGGATGTGTTTAAATGTTGTAAGATGCTATTCTATTACATATTTTTAGAAAAATTCTCCTCAAAATTTAACTGCCAGATCAGTTCTGGGAGCCCTAGGAGCACCTGTTTGAAGCAAACTTTACTGCATGCAGCAGGAATGAAAAGCAAAAGATTTTTGTAAGACTTTATAAGCATTAAAGTTTCTTATTTTTCTCTATATCAGATACTGAGATCCTTTCATAGTGTCTACCTGGAAAGTGCATAATGATCTGTTGTCTGTCTTTTGGACTGGTTAGTTTGTAACCTTTATAATCTACCTATCTGTCCATCCATCCATTTATCTACTCACCCACCAACTTATGGCAGCAGGCATGAGTTTCCAGTTTGTTTAATGAGGAATGATTGTTGCAGGGGCTAAATTATAGAACTACAGCCATTCAAAGGGATCTCTGGCTATATGAGAATCTCTTGCAGAATGTGGTGTCTCATTCCAGCCTATAGAACTAGGTAGCCAGCTAATCATGATTGGGTTGGAAGCTCCTTTTAAAATCCATACTTCCATAGTCATTATGCTACCTAAATTTGAGAACTTACTGAATTATGGGGCATTTTCAATATCTTTCTATGATATTGATGTTATTGATAGTAGACATAAGCTTTTGGAAGAGCCACAAAGAATAACTGAAGTACTGATGGATCTGACAGAATTTGGCTTATAAGTTAGTAATCTACAGCCATTTGCAAACCATCAATCACATAGTTTCTTAGCAGAGTACAGAACTGGTTACAAAGTACTTTTTGGTTGTTGAGGATAAGCCAGTATGAGGATTGATGGGTTCCTGGACAGGAGGACAATGATATCATCAAGGGATACAGACAGCAAATACTGAAACACATACTCATATGCCTCTCTTGGAAATACTACAGAAAGAATACTGTCAAGGAACATGCCACAGGCTATAGATTGGGAGCCTCATTGGATATGGAAGATATGAAAGACCTCCTTGAAGGGTACATATTTGATTTTGAGAGATGAATGACAAATATAAGTCAACCTTTTAAGGGTCTTGGTGAAGAATTTTTAGTAAATGGAGCAGCAAAGGTAGGCAATGAAATTGAAATACAAGGAAGTAACAAGAAGCATGGCATAGTTATGGCTTATAGACCCAGGAAAATACAGACTGTCAGAGAAGTCTGCCTGGACACTGGAAGGCATCCAGTTTCAAGCCAAAGACCCCAGAGGGCCAATTTCTGCAGGTGTGTTGGAATGAGTGACAGATCATCTCTCTTCGTGGCCTTTGTTACTCTGGATTCTCTGACCAAGGCATTCTAAACTTGCTTCTCCTGAGCCCTGCTCTTCAGAGAAGAGCCCCTGGCCCTGGCTCCTTAGCCTTAGTGACTGGATTCCCTCCTGACTCCAGTCACAGGCAAAAAGGGCCACAGCCACAAGGGCCTGTGGTCCCAAGTAGTTACTTTGAATTTGTTCACCAGGAAATGATAATCTTTTGGAAAAATAATTATTTTAATAGTTCTTTTTAAGAATTTTACACATGAGCACTGTATTTACACCATTTTTACTCCGTGCTCTCTGAACTCCAAGTCCTGTGTTCCTTCTACTCCCCCAGCTTCATAACTTCTTTATTATCATTACACACACAAACATACACACATATGTACATAAGCACACACACGTTTACACACATGTTATAAATTCTCAAAATATCCCTAGGTGTTTTTTAACTGCATGTTACAAAAGAAGAAGTTTGGACAGGAGAGTAACCTGTCCCAGTGAGAGCAAGGGGCTGATCTGATCTCAGGCCTGCTGAGTCTGTAATGTTAGTCAAAGGCTTATCCTTGCTCCAGCATTAAACATGATCTCAGTTTTAAAAGTCACAGCAATAGTTCTACAAGCCTATCAGATCAGAAAACTCATAATCAAGATCGAGTGGGAATTAACTTGTGTACTTATCATCAACCAACCAAGGCCAAATACTCAAATCTCAAGGTCACCTACAATTACTATGTTGCATAAGTCAGTGGTCACTTTCCAGAGCACACTTCAGCGTAAGTTTTGATGTGAGAGGGCCTTGATGTAAGGAAACAGCGAGAGGAGCAGAGAGGAGTGGATGAGGTTGTCGACAGACATGAGAAGCAAGTGGGAGGCAAAGCCATCAGGAATGGAATTGCTGAATGGTGAGGAGGAGGCATCAAGGCTGTGATTTGGAGAATGGAAAGTTCTAGAGACAAAATACAGACACCTCCAGCAGCTCAGCCAAGTTAATTGGCTTTACCAAACCTTTGCCTGTAAGTCTTCCAACCTCCCTGTGTGGAGTAAGTTGTCCAGAGCTGGACAATGATTTACCCCATTTCTTATACCAAACCTGACTTGAAGACATAGCCAGACCACGGCAGGCTGGGTCCCAGCATCTGACCCATGGTAGTTTCAATGTAATTGACCCCCATAAGTTAACAGGGAGTGGCGCTATTAGGAGACATGGCTTTGTTGGAGTACATGTGACTGTTGGAGGGAGTGTGTTACTGTGGGCGTGGGCTTTGAGGTCCTCTATGCTTAAGCTGTGCCTGGTTCAGTTCACTTCCTGTTGCCTGCCAGTCAAAATGTAGGACTCTCAGCTCCTTCTCCAGCACCATGTCTGCCTGCATTCTACCATGTTCCACCATGATGATGATGGACTAAACCTCTGAAAATGTAAGCCACACAAATGAAATGTTTTTCCTTCATAAGAGTTGTTTTGGTCATGGTGTCTCTTCACAGCAATGGAAACCCTAACTGAGACAAGATCATTACCTGGATGAAGACTCTGATCTTAAGGACACAGCCACAGAATGATTTGGAAAGTCTTTGTATTTTTCTGTAACTGTAGTTCAAAAGCAGCATCATTGTGGGAGAGAGTTTTCCCCACTATTGACTCAAAAACCTTATAACTCACCAGCTGTTGATATTAAATTAACTAAAAGTTTTCAATAGCCAACTGATGTGTACTCAAATGAACTGGAATGAAAATCTAGAAACCATTGCAGTGCTGTGTGCCCAGGGTCACTCCTCCGTCTTCACCATTGCAGTGCTGTGTGCCCAGGGTCACTCCTCCGTCTTCACCATTGCAGTGCTGTGTGCCCAGGGTCTCTCCTCCATCTTCACCATTGCAGTGCTGTGAGCCCAGAGTCTCTCCTCTTCACCATTGCAGTGCTGTGTGCCCAGGGTCACTCCTCCATTTTCACCATTGCAGTGCTGTGTGCCCGGAGTCTCTCCTCTGTCTTCACCATTGCAGTGCTGTGTGCCCAGGGTCACTCCTCTGTCTTCACCATTGCAGTGCTGTGTGCCCGGAGTCTCTCCTCTGTCTTCACCATTGCAGTGCTGTGTGCCCAGGGTCACTCCTCTGTCTTCACCATTGCAGTGCTGTGTGCCCGGAGTCTCTCCTCTGTCTTCACCATTCCAGTGCTGTGTGCCCAGAGTCTCTCCTCTGTCTTCACCATTCCAGTGCTGTGTGCCCAGAGTCTCTCCTCTGTCTTCACCATTGCAGTGCTATGTGCCCAGGGTCACTCCTCCATCTTCACCACTGCAGTGCTGTGTGCCCAGAGTCTCTCCTCTTCACCATTGCAGTGCTGTGTGCCTGGCGTCTCTCCTCCGTCTTCACCATTGCAGTGCTGTGTGCCCAGGGTCACTCCTCCATCTTCACCATTGCAGTGCTGTGTGCCCAGGGTCACTCCTCCATCTTCACCATTGCAGTGCTGTGTGCCCAGAGTCTCTCCTCTTCACCATTGCAGTGCTGTGTGCCCAGAGTCTCTCCTCTTCACCATTGCAGTGCTGTGTGCTGTCCTCATGATGAGGTTTTTCCTTTCAATTTGGGAATGGGGCAACTCAAATAAACAAAGAAACTGAATCCTCCATTAAGTTAATATAAAATGGGATGGGTTTAAGTTTCTGCTCACTGACTGCATTTATCTTAATTTCAGGGAACTCTAAGTCTAGGAGAGATGATGTTTCTGTAACCTTTGGTGTGCCAAATTAGGAAGGTTTGTACCATCTGCAAAGGAAAGAGATTTGACATAGATTGGATTGCCCAAGGCTTGTCAGTGCCACAGAGATGAAGACCCTGAACCTTGCAGTCCACCTCCATGGATTCAAATTGTGCCTCTCCTACCTCTCCTATCAACCATGTGGTCTTTGGCATGTATCTTAACTATGCTGAGACTCACTTAACTCACCTGTGAAATGGGGATAGCCATGCCACCACCACAGGATCTTTTTTTTTTTACATTTATATTTATATTTTATATATTTTATATGAGCTACAAACAAGTAAATGCATGCAAATGCACACAGTGTAGTACTTGGCACCTAGTGGGTGTTCAGTGTGTTCTTCTCTGGTTCTGCAATGTGCTGCTGCTGTAAGAGCCTTCCGCCAGAACCCTGGAATGAAGCAGTGGTTCATTAACAACCAGCCCAGGGAGAATACACTCCACAGGAAGCTGCGGGGTCATTAAGCACCAATGGTGGTAACAAGGCTATTAATTTCCCAGGGTTTCCTTTATGGAGCCACACAGTGAGGTGATGCTTAACCCAGCAGGAGGGAGGGGTTTGGAGTAGGAGCTGGGGAGGGGGATCACAGCTATTTTGTAAGGTTGTAAGTCTGTGAGATGGAAAGGACTGGAAGAATGGCTCACTGTCTGCTTGCACGGTGGCTCTTTCCCCAAAGACAGAGCCGCTGAGAATAAGTCCTGTGATGTGGGCAGTGAGGCCTAGAGCAGAGAGAGTGCTGGCTTCAGCATCTTAACCTGTCTTAGAATCCCATTGCCACCAACACTAGCTATGACACCGTGGAAAGTTATTTCATTTCTCATTGCCTACATCTCCTCATTTAGAAAAAGGGAGTGGTGGGGGAGTCCTGGTTTGTGTGAGGCCAGAATTCAAGATTCCAGGAAGATGCTTTGAGGGTACTTTTAAACCGTGATGTCTTGGGCAATACAAAGCATCATCTTGTTATGGTTGTGCCAATTTAAGGTTGTGTCTTCCCTGACTTAGAGGCTTTAATTTTTTTCCTCTTCCATTTGTCTTCTTGGAATATGTAGGTGGATGAGTTACTTCTGGAAATTCTCAAATACTCATCCCTTGGCTAAAATGCATTCCAAATATCACAAAGCAAAGAGCAGGTGCAATGTGCTCCTCAGAGTAAGTTATTTCATTAGAATGTACTTCTGAATGTGAGAAATCAATATAACTTCAGAGGAAATTTCTTGAAGAACCGAATAGACCTACATATCACCATATTGATTTGAATGGAATGTCTGAAATAATTTTAGCTCTGATTTTTTAAGCAACTAGGACAAAAAGGGAGTTTCTGTAAGTTACTTGGCTAGATGTGCCAGGAAGCATAAATGTTTCTTTTTAGGACAAATCTTGAGTGTGGAAATAATTCTTTCTTTTTTTTTTTTAATTTAATTTGCTCTTTCCCCACTCTCACTCCTCCGAGGGGGTAAGGCCTTCCTTGGGGAGTCAACAAAGTCTGGCATACCAAGTTGAGACAGGACTAAGTCCCTCCCCCCTGCATCAAGGCATCCCATCATAGAGAATGGGTTCCAAGAAGCTAGTTCATGCACCTGGATAAGTCCTGGTTCCACTACCAGGGGCTCCACAAACAGGTCCATGGATCAATGGAATCAAATTGAAGACCCTGATATTAATCTACACACCTATGAACACCTGATTTTTGACAAAGAAGCCAAAATTGTACAATGGAAAAAAGAAAACATCTTCAACAAAGGGTAGTCACATAACTGGATGTCGACATGTGGAAGAATGCAAATAGATCCATATCTGTAGCCATGCACAAAATTCAAGTCCAAGTGGATCAAAGACCTCAACATAAATCTAGTTACACTAAACCTGATAGAAGAGAAAGTGGAAAGTAGCCTGGAAATAATTCTTAAGATATTTTCACAAGGATCCAGATACTGGCCACTTCACTGTGGCTTGTGAGGCCTCAGTCAGCCTTTCCTGGACTCCTTACCTGGTCTTTCGGTTCAACGCTTCCTCTTGTTTCTCCATCTTACTATGAAAAGTACCTTAGGGTCATTGCCAAACTGATTCTTTTTGCTGTTGGCGCTAACCCTAAACATTTCCTCAGCGAGTATGTCTGAGCTGTCAGCTTCGTGTTGCTTACACCCTCATGGCACCTCTCCTTACAGAGTCTCCTAGTGTGTGACTCAGTGCTTGGTGGCTGTCTAGTTTCTGTCTTGACTTTATGTGAACTCTCAAAGTGAGTTTCTGTTTGCTACACTTGCCAGCAAGTCCATACAACTTGTACAAGAACCAACACATAACAGGTGCCAGAAAAAAGCTGGAAGAAAAACAATTTTTGAACCAGGGACAGTATGAATATTCTAGAACAACACAGCATTCACAAAGCCCTTTGGACCAGAGAGGCCTGACGTTGCTCGTCTCATGTTGGCAGTGGGAACGACTTGGTCGTGTGTTGCAATGGACATTTCTGTGCCAAGAGAAGAACACTGATTAGAATGAATGCTCAGCAGTTACCTCCTTTTCCTGATAACCATTTTTTCCCCCTGAGGAGTGTGCCAACTATTTCTTAGCACATACAAAGTGCTCCGTGATATGGCTTTTGGATCTTCTTCCTCCATGTCCCACATTGTCCCACATTCCTAGCACATGAATGTGCTCATAGCTCATGTTTGTGAGCTACTGGATGCAGTTTCTATGCCTTGCTGCTGGTCTCTCTCTGCTCACATGCCTTTCTCAGGTGAGAACATGTGTGACAAGAGGTCAAGAGCTCCAACCTTGCAGCTGAGCTAATACAGATTCAAATCTTATTTCTGTAACTTAACTTCTAGATCTTGGACTCCATGAAGCTCAGTTCTCACAACTGAACTATTGAGATAATAGCCATCCACCTCATCCAGCCACTGTAGGTGTTGTATTAGAAAATGAGTATTGCTTCGAGTGGTACATAGTGCTTATTAAATGGTAGGGATGTCTTCTTTGCAGCACTCAGGTCAAAGGTTACTTGAAACCTTCCTCTGTTGTCCTTGATAGGCTAAAGAGAACTTTCTCATGCACCTTGTCTTCGCTTCTGTTATTTCATATTTTCCATCACTCTCTAATTGTCTGCATGTCTGTTTCTCCTGTAGTAATCTTAAAGACATAGGTCAATTAGTCCCCAAATTTCTTCTTGGCCCTGAACATAATATCAGATATACTACTAATAGCTAGGTGACTCTCAATTAATGAAAACATGGATTAATGCTAAAACAGGTAGAGAAAGGCATTCAGTGCAAGAAAGAAAATTGGACTAGGCATTTTGATTGGCTACTTAATTTGCTCACAGCTTGCATATGTGTTAATGGAACATATTTAGCCTTTTTACTGAAAGATCTGTGCCTGGTTGACATTCCTGGTCTTTAAGAGAACATTAAGCAATGACTAAATGGGGGCGGCTTCACTTCACTCTCTCCGATATTTGCATAGGAAAACAGCTACTTAGCACATTTACCAATGACTTTTTTATAAGGTAGGTGTTTTCCCTCAACTTTTCGTTAGCCTCAGGTTCTCAGCATGTGAGACTACAATGTTTTTGCTTCAGATTTGCAAGTGCAGTAGCGTTAGCTCTCAAATCAGTTTGTCACATGGGTAATGTTCTACAACAAAGGCAATTAATTGCTTTCCCCGATGTAAATGTTTTGAAATGGAAGGAAGCCCTTATCTCATTGGATTCTGATAGGCTGTTGCGGCTAGCACTTCAAACTAGAGTTCTTCCTCATTTCCTGCCAAACCCTAACTCACACTCTACCTGGCCTCTGACTGAGGTACTATGCCTTTCCGCCTCAACTCACACTGCCGTCCTGGTGTCCAAGCTGATCTCTCAGGACACCCAAAATGTCCCTCCGCACTTCCTGAAAAACTCTCCTTAGCTCTCTCGATACATTTCAGGTGTAGCTTTGTGAGGTTCAAGCTTTTATGATAAGAAAGGAACACCACAGGCCATGAGATTGAAGAGGTTGTGGGGAGCCGTGGGCAGATAAAGACACACCTTAATCAGCCAGGGAGAAGGCTACCATGCAGATTGCCAGGTAGGCAGATGTTGTCAGGTACACAGGCACATACCAACACAGAAGAGCTACACATAGGCAGGCACAGGCACACACTGGCACATAGGATGCACATAGGTAAGTGGTAAGCATGAACTTACAAACAGACATGCACAGGCGGGCAGCCAAAGGACAAAGGCTAAATGACTTTGCCTCTGACCTTAAAGTCATACTAAATATTAAAATTCACACAGAAGTGGCATTTTCCCCAGGAACAGTTATATAACAGATGACATCACTGTTTCCTTTGGGGTTTCCCAAACATCTGGTGTCAGACATTTTGTCCAGCATTAGCCATCGTGGCCTATGCCTGATAGTCACATCATCTCTATGTTGTCTAAACATAAGCTGATCCTTACAGCCTTCTGTCACTACACACCTGGTCCAGCAAGCCTTCTTTGAGTGTTCTAACCTGGCTTGGGCCCTATTATCCTGTCCTCAAGTTTTGGCCTTTGCTTTGTTCGTGTGTGTGTGTGTGTGTGTGTGTGTGTGTGTGTGTGTGTGTGTGTGTAAAGGCAGAAGGGCATAAGAAGAGTAGTTTTGGAGTTAGACAGCCCAGGATAGAATTTGAGTTCTAGTAGTAATTCCTGATTTTGTGATCTTAAACAAGTAACTAATTTGAGATAAGATATCATTTCCTTCCACAAAATGATGTGCCTTTATAAATCTGGTGTAAGCAATAACAACAACACAATAATAAAGTTGTTTGAGTATGTCACACAAGGCTTGAGCTATCAGAATCGTTCTGTGTATGCTGGACACTTTAGAATTGGTGATGCTGATGTGACTGATAGAACTACAACTGTCTGTACCAATACTTACATGCTCACTAAAATAGCACGTGTAAGAATTTACTTCTTTAAATGCTGGTTGCCTAGCACTGATGGCATGACTGAAGTGTAGACAAGGATCAGTGGCCATGTGCATCCTCATTAGATGAGTGGCCATGTGCATCCTCATTAGATGAGAAGTAACTTGAGTAGGACCTTGAACCACAATTTACACGCCTAGTGCTAAGTACATTTTTTATGTAAAAATGTTTTGCTTTAATTTTATTAATTTTATGAGTATCATGTACATGCATATTCGTGTACATGGGCCTAAGCTGGAAAACTGTCTACCATAATTTCATTGCATTCCATTGGTCAATAAAGGATAATTCTGATCCAGACTGAAGGAGAAGAGTACTGCTGTGTGTGTTTTTAAAAATAATCACATAACAAAGTCCATAACTATATGGATGAGGTGAAAGACAGTGAACATTTTTACAGTCTGTCACAGATCAATAAACATTCAAATTTAAAGCAAGCATCATAAGCCACCTGCCTGTTATATGTTTGGAAATGTATTCCATATGATGATATATTGTGTCTCCCAATATACTGTGTATGCACCCTAATAAAACTTATCTGGGGTCAGAGAACAGAACCGCCACTAGATTAGACATAGAGGCCAGACAGTGGTGTCACACATCCTTAATCCTAGCATTCCAGAGGCAGAGATCCATCTGAATCTCTGTGAGTTCAAGGCCACACTGGAAACAGAGCCAAATGTGATGGCACACACCTTTAATCTCAGGACTTGTGATCTCATGTCTTGCTTGGGAAAGACACATGCCTTTAATCCCAGGAAGTGATGGCAGGAAGCAGAAAGGTATATAAGGCGTGAGGACCAAGAGGCTGTTAGGCTTTTAAGCTTTTAGGCTTTTAGCAGCAGTTCAGCAGAGATCCATTCAGGTGAGGACTCTGAAGCTTTCAGTCTGAGGATGCGTGGAAACAGGATTGGATGAGGAATTGTCGAGGTGAGGTTGGCTGTGGCTTGTTTTGCTTCTCTGATCTTTCAGCATTCACCCCAATATTATGGCTCCATATTTTTTTTTATTAATAAAACCTTTTAACATTCGTGTTACAATTCCAGACCATTTTTAAAGCAGCAAGAGCCAGGAAGTCTGGTGCCTATACATTAAGGGTCTAAATAAGGAATTGTGTAATTTTTGCATGAAATTACAGTGCAGGTTTAATGTAGTGGTGACATGTGCTTGCTGAGAAGCCACATCTTCAAATGAAGGATCTTCAAACTGTCTTCAAAACTCTGAAGGGCTAGAAGAATTCTCTGGTGGCCAGTTGTAGAAAGCAACATAGGTTGGCATTCTAAAGGCATTCTATGAAGTTGGCACTCACTAAGTGGCTTCCTGCTGAGTACAGGGCAGATTGAGTCTGCTCTGCTCTAGAGGAGGATGTGGCATCCGAAAGGGTTCCTGGGCAAGGGGATAGGGCTGCTCTCTAGGCTGTGTGCCATCTCGATGTTCACATGCAATTTCCATCAACCTGTGTCCATTAGGTTTTGCTGGCACCTTCTTCATTAAATTAAAGAATTCTCATGGTGATGTAAATTCCTATAGTTTGCATCAGTCACTGGTGAAGTAAAAATAAAAGCACTAGGCTAAGGAGGAGCCATTTAATTTGGCATCTTTTTTTTTAAGTCCAATGATTTAAACAGCTGAATTAATTAAAATCTACTTTAGGGCCACTTTATGCACTTAACTAGACAAATAGGATCTCAAGGCCTCAAGGGGCTGTGGGTGGGAGGGTACCGACAGTAGCAGTTTCAGAAACATGTTTGAAAATCACACCCTTGTGGAGGAGTACCGGAGTCTGATATAGGATGTGGAGACAAGCCAGGTCATAAGCTATGGAGTGAGAAAGCCTTGGAAGGTGGTTATTGGGGGAAATAGATGAATCAAACTGAAGATGCCTTCACTGAACGCAGCAGCATGTTATTGGACCAGAGTTATAATAGAAGAAAAAATTGCCTGAAGGTTGACTAGAGACAGTCATTTCCAGATGGAACCCTGTCTATGGGCTGTGGGTTCAGGAGGCTGCTGGACTGCAAAGTTGGGAGCCTGGGATTAGTGCTAGGTAAGTTCCTGAGTAATGCTGCCCATGGTGTGATGGGCGAGTCACATGGGCTACTTTGACTGCAGTATACTTGTCAGTAAATGGATAAGGCTGTTATATAGCACCTAGCTGCTGATATTATCCTGGTGATCCTAGCTTAGCATCCTATGGCTTGCGGGATCAGTTAGTGGATTGTTTAGGTGGAATTTCATCACAGAGGGGATGGTTTTTCTTCACCTTCGCTGTGTCTAGAGGCACTTCTCAGGAGTAGGTGTAGCAAATGTTGTTGGTGCCTCACCCATATCTATTAATATGAAGGCTGCTGTACTTGCCTATAAACACAGCCAACAACCAAAGATATTTTGGTGAATACACAGTCTACCATCTTTGTTTGTTGGTTGGGGCAAATCAGAAGCAAATTATTATTATTATTATTATTATTATTGTTATTATTATTGTTATTGTTATTGGAGAGAGTGCATAGGTACACATTCTGGGTCATTTCCAAGGGGTCCCATGCTTATCCATGGAGGTCATCTGTGTTTTTCAGCCTTGGGATTATCTTCCTGTGTTATTACATCTCACTTCTCCACTCCCCAGATATATAATGCAACATACAGATATAGATGTAAACAAACCATTCATGTTTTATCTTTATGCCAAGAGCAAGAGCGAGAGGTTATGCTGTGCACAGTAAGGCAACCACAGATGACAATCATGCACTGTACATTTCAAAAGGCTAGAAGAAGTGATCTGAAATGCTTTCATCATAAACAAATGGTTACTGTCTGGGAAGATAGACATGTTTTCTATGTGCATATGTCTGTGTAACTGTATTTGTGTTTTGAAATGATCTTTCCCAAACTGATCTTTAACTCATCTACTCAATCAATCCTATTGCCTCAGTCTCTAGTCCAGTGGTCCTCAACCTTCCTAATACTGCAATCCTTTAATATAGTTCCTCATGTTGTGGTGATCCTCAACCATAAAATTATTTTGTTGCTACTTCTTAACTATATTTTTGTACTGTTATGAATCATAATATAAATATATGATATGCAGGGTATCTGATATGTGACCCTTGTGAAAGGGCCATTTGACCCCTGAGGGGTCACAACCCATACGTTGGGAACCACTGCTCTAGACTATATGTATATTCAAACATCACATTATCCAATTTTTATGTTTTGTATATAATAAATAAATTTGGAAATTAAAATGAAATAAGGAGGTTTGTGCCATAAGGTAGTAGGGTACTGGACCTCTGAATTCTGGCATTTGGTGCTGAGTTCATAGATAAATGTTTACTAAAGGAAATTTGAATTTGAGGCCTTTCTGTCCTCTGAGCCTCCAACAAATACATTAGCTCTAGACTCATGCCAGTTCTTTGTGCCAGGGAACATCTTCATTCCTTCTGAATCAACCCCTGCATGGCCAAACCATGTCTTTTCCAAGGTAGTATTAGAAGTGTATGTGTGTGTACATACATGTGCATATGTTAATGTAGGTGTTGTTGGGTACACAGATGCAGACATGTGTGTGTCTTCTTGTGGAGGCCAGAAGTTGATATCAGGTACCTTTCTCAGTCACTCTCCATTTCATTTTCTGAGCCAAGCTCTCTCATCTAATCTGGTGCTCACCTGTTTAGCTAGGCTGGCTGGCCAGTGAGTTTCAGGGATCTGTCTGTCTTCCCAACACTGAGATACGGACGTGCATCACAGTGCTCATTTTTGCGAAGGTGCTGGGAATCCGAACTCAGGTCCTGGTACTTGCACAGCAAGCACTCTGCAGATGGAGCCATCTCTCTAATGTCTTTATCTTCCCCTCATAACCTGGATCCAAATTTTTAATCTCTATTCTAGAGCCTAGATCCCGTGCATCTGCAGAAAGCCTCAAATGCTGGTAGTTCAAAGCTGAGACTAATAATAAACAAGGCATTTCCTGGTGTCAGCTAGTGTAATCACGGTGGCAGCCAAGCCGTCAGTCTTTAGGTAGAACAAGCACACAGCTGTGTTCAGATTCCTATTATTTTCATGCCCTTTGACCTAAATATGCAATCTTTAGCCATCGTTCAATAAGCATTCCCAAGTCTACTACACACTGGGTTTGAGGTTCGGGTCAAGATTTACAAAGCTGAAGAAGACAGATGTCTGCGGTTCCTGGAAGACATGGTAGACACTTAATCCATCATTTTAGGCTGAAAGAGATATGCAAAGAGATCAGTGCCATGTGGCGTGATCAATGCGATATATCTCTTCAGGGCTGTCAAAATGTCGCCTTTGGGTCAACAGCATCGATGGCAGAATTGCCTGAAAGTTTGGAATTGCAGGTGCCTCCTGTTGAATCTGAGACTCGAGTAGGACACAGGCAGGCAATCTGTTTTAACAAGCCCTCCAGTGACTCCCCCCCCCCCCCCCCCGCCCTGCATACTTCAGAACCACTGTGACAGCAGAATAGGAGATTTTCTGGCAGGAGAGAGAAGAGTCTAGGTTTTTGAGTGCATGTTATGTTTGCATGTGGGGAGAACTGTGTATGTATGGGAGGAGAAACAGGAAGCTTGCCTGGATTATATAAGTCCAGGATTGTCTTAAAAGAACAGTATGAATATTGGCTGTGGCTTGGCTTGATGCAGACCCATCATGTTATCACCTAAAATAATGAAGGCCCATTACATTTCTGATGCCAAGTCACAGTGGATAAAGTGTTTTCAATATGAGCAAGGCTTGATTAAAGAAAATCATTACTAATTTATTATCACAGAATGGAAGTTGATGAAACCAATTTTGACATGACAGAAGAGGCTGGATTTTATCAAGGCTTCACCTGGAGGTCTTTTAAACTGTGCCATCTCTCTTTGCTTTTTTTCTCCACCGTTATTTTAAACCCTTGAAAGCAGAAACTTCCTGACTGGAGTTTCACTGTTTAAATATCCAAGACTCACAATTCTCTGTGCAGAGTGCTCAACAAATATTTCTGTTTTATTTTTCCAGAAACAAATGTTGTATGATGGGTTGGACCCAATTCTTTGCTTTTGGCCCACATGCCACTGAGCCATTGGTTAAGTGATTTTAAGTGGAAATGGTTGAACTGAGCACAACATGTTTTGCTGCTGCAAATACATGACTCACCCATGGAGAGTGATTTGCAGATATAGGTGCTGCACATTGTTCCTGAGGGTCCACACAGTCTAAATTACACATTATCAACCAAGAAGTCCAATTGAGCAGGTGATTTTTATTGTTATAGAATAATACATGGCATAATTAGCATGCACAAATGATAGTAATTCCTGATGTTTCTAGTGCTTGCTGTTTAAGAGAACACATCCACATCTATTAACTCATTTGATCCTAACAAACTTGCAAATTTGGGATTGGCAGATATTATTATAATCCTTATTACCTGGGCAGAAGAATTTCTTGCAAGAACAAATGGAAGGTTTTTTTCTGCTGGGTTAGGCTGTGGAGGCCAAACTAATCACTGAGCAGCACCTCTTGATGGGAGGGTACCAAAGATGTTGTTTCCCTTAGAATCAGCTACAGTGACCATAGTCTTTCACTGATTGGAGCTGTGGCTACATCTGGAGAATGCCAGTGATATCTTCATTATTGTTGGAGTCTGCTGGAGTCCAGCTCCAACCTGTCGAAGGGTTCTTGGGTGAAGGAGAGAGGAATGAAGAAATGATAGAAAGACAGAAAAAGATGATAAGAAAGACAGAGACACAGGATAGCTTCAGGCGGGCCCTGGGTCAATACCCAATGTCATTGAGGTTTATTCCAAAGGGCTTTTTATACAATGCCAATGGGCCAGGCAAAAGACCTCCCCCTTTCAAGAGCAAAGTACAACGTACAGCCAAGTGCAGACCCTTCAAAACACCTGGTAACCATACCCGTGGCCAAATCATTCCATTATGCAGCCCTGCTGGGTAAAGCAAGCTCAGATTCTCTGACCTTGAGAAAGGTCTTACTAGGGAACCGCTATGGGTCCCCACACATTATAAGGGGTAGGGAGTTGCTCAAGTAAAGGCAATTACTTTTAACAGTGGGGGAGCCATTTGATCCATAACTGATGATAAATATATGGCAATGTGGCAAGGCCTCGAATCTACCTTAAGTACTGTGATCTCATCTCTAAGCTGTGTTTTCTCTTTAAAATGATCATTTCAGAAAGCATTTGCTATATGCAAACTTGATTTTAGGCTCTTCCATTTATCAGTTTGTTTCTCACAGCCATACTGTGAGGTTAGAGGGACTGTCCTCTTCATTTAATGGCAGGGTAAACTGAGGCACAGACGAATAGAGGAACTTGCTTTGAATGGTACAAGCACAGCTCAGCATGGTAACGCAGACATTGTGGGCTCTATTCACACTCTCCCTTTCTGGGTCTGTCACCCAAATGTCAAGTCATTGCCGAACAGGGTGCTTACCTGGAAAGTAAGTCACTAAGTAGTTAAATCACAACTTATCTATCCCAGATTTTAAAACAGAGGAAATGTGAAATTCTCAAGGAATTCTGGAGATTTTTTTTTAATTGAGAAATCTAAGAAAGTTGGAGATCAGTAGCTAATCAAAATCTAGGTGAAACTCTGCTAGGAGGCCATGGTGCTTCTAAGAAGAGCTTGCCTCTCTCTGAAAAGCTTCCCTCAGGACTGAAGCCAGCAGGGGGCTCAGAATACTAAACAGGCTTCTCTGCAAAGCCCAAGACTTGGACTTCTTCATCTACTTTTAGTATACATTTGTCAATTTCTAGAATTATAGACATCCTTGACAGTGCTTCCTAATATCTTCTCCCCACGGTGTGAGGAGTGCTGAGGTGGGAGGCAGCTGAATCATTCATCAGTTCTGTTTATAGACCTTTGTGGTACTCAGCAAGACACAGACAAAAATTTAGAAAGATCAACATGTCCAGAGACTCAGTGTATGGAAAGGCTACATGTCAAGTGGCATTTCTAGTTTGCTGTCTGCATTTTCAGAAGTGACAACTGAATTAACTAAAACAACAGAATAGAATAAGTCATTCCCAGGCAGTGGTTGATTTGGCTGCAGCCCACACATCTGGTGAAATCAAAACCAAGCTGGTTGTAAATATCACAGGCAAAATTCTAAACTATAACTTCTTGTTGATTAAGTCTGGCTAATTATTAGTTTCTTAAGACTTCTGTTTGGTGATATGGGTGTAAGGATAAATATGTTAATGGAACTTGGCTTTTGGATAAAATACTTAATGTCTTAAATTGAGCTGTGTCTCATTTACTCATTGTAATGGAATGAACTGTCACCAAAAAGAAAATATTAAAAAAAAGTTAATCAATGGATCTACAGTTCCAGATAGGCCTGGAGAAGAGAAGCCTCTTTTTGCAAGCAGTTGTGACTTTTAACTGGTTAAACTGCTGAGTGTGAGTAACCATGAGTGCTCAGTTGGGCATGGGTCATGCATATCAATGTTCCCCATCCAAGGCTGGGGCACCATTGCAGAGGAAGGACTGGAAGAGCTGATAGATGGGGAGAAGATGTGTGAAACACGGGCTTCTGGATATGATATGGCTATTGCATACTTCAACTCACAGCAGCTGTGGTTACTTGCACCCAATAACCCAGTAAAAATTCCAGTACCGGGGGAACTGAGCAGCTACTAGCTGCAAAAGGCTTCTGAGGGATGCTGAGTCCCCCTTCTTCAAGGACATTGCTTATGCTCCATTGGATTGTGTGCATATTTGTGTGCACACAGGCAGCACTAATTGGGTTCAAGGTGCTATTAGCTTATTAATAACAAAATACAGACAAGAAGTTGGGAGAGAGGTAGGGTGAGAGGGAGTTGGAGAGAAGTAGCAATGGATGATGTCATCAAAATACATTGTGTAAATGTATAAAACTTTCAAGGAATAAATAAAAACATTTTTAATAAAAAATAAGTCAATGCAAGTCAGACATTGTTCCTATTAGTTCACAAAAGAGATTAGGAGACCCCTTACTGACAGTTTTTAAAACCCAGATCCCAATCCAATGACTTATCCCCAAATTAGAAATAAAAGGTTCATGTAACTTTTAGCTAAGAAGTCTCATTGTCTGCTCAAGGCAGGACTTCAGGAGACACCACCAGAACCAGGCTCTCATGCATTCTTGGCTTGCGTCTTCTTTGGATTTGCTTCTTTCCCAAATGTCTTATTAGGATTAACATGTCTGCTGTTCTACCATATATCCTCTAAGTTTGAACAACTACAGAAATGGAGAACTGAAGATTACTGTCCTACCATGTGCTGGGGTTGGCCCTGCAGTGAGTCCTCATCAATCCTAGTAGCCAAAACCCCTGAGGTACCCCAATGTGTTGAGTCATGCATCCCCCATGAGTCAGTTCTTTCAGAAGTGCATGGCTGAGAATGTAGAAGGTATAGGGGACAAGAGGAGAATATGCTGATGTTCCCAGAAGACACTGGTCAATCAAAACATCATTATGACCTTTGCTCCAACCCCAATGCCCAAAGAGGTTAAAGGACTGATCTAAAGTCATACAACCCATAGCCACAGTGAAATAGCCTTCTTGCTATGAGCCAGTCTCACTCGCCTTTGCTTCTGTACCACTCGGTACAGTGACTAGAACAGTGTGAATGAAGACAGAACTACATAACAAATAACTAAGAGTTGAACCTGTCTTCTGATCGTACACCTTAGTATTCTTCTAACTGGATCTCTCCCAAGCCTGTATAGCTTCTCTCAGATTGTGCATGAAGATTAACGAATACCCACTGTTTGCTGTAGAAGTAGCTTTGAGTTCCTCAATGGAAGGGTCTCTTTCTTTGAGTGCTGCCTTGCATTTGCCTTTCTTACCCCTGGAAGGAGGCTCTCACCACTTCCTCTATCAAGAAGAACAGAGGATTCAGTGACATGTTGACATTGCTGATTAGTGCTCTCTACCATGTCATGAAGCTGACAGATCCTTCTTTGAGCAGTCACTCCATGGCTGGTAGCATCGGAACTGAAAATATGATGCAGCGTGAACTACAGTACTTGGGAATCTCAATCAAACTTGTGAGGACGGGATCAGACTTACATTTACAGCTTTCAAGTACAAAGCAGCATTAATTCACTGAGGTTGAGCTAACATTATGCCTGGGGTTTAATTTTTAAGTGAGATTTTGCCAGACAATTATTCTCTCTGAAGCTGTTAAGTAGAAGTTAAGGAAAAGTAGAATTCAAATGGAGTTTTGAATTTCAGTAGAATCTTGATGATGCCTTTTTTTATATGTCCACATCTTCTCCTTAAAAGATACTTAAATGGCTGTGTGTTTCTCTAAGATCAGGAACAGAGGGGATTCCCAGGGCCAAGTTGTAACCTGGTTGGCCTGGTCTATTTTATTTTCTGTGTACCTGTAATATCTACCTTCTGTTCTATCTCAGTTTCAGTAGACCTTATCATGGTTCACATGTAGTGATAATGTCTCATTCCTCTGGTAGATAAGTGTAGGATGAGAAGTGTCTCTGCTCCACAGAGTCATTCAAGTACTGAGGTTGTGTGACTTCTGCATAAGACTGGAATGCAGGGAAATGATGGGCATCTCTGGGGACACTATGAGCCAGACGCAGAAGTAATGTGCATCATTCCTGCCTTCATTTTGTTAGCATAAATTCTTGTATGCTTGCCTAAAAGGATCCTGGGAAGTGTTTAGTTGAGCTGTGATTTCAGAAGGTAAAGGACATTTCTTTGCCACCTGAAACGTGTTACCTTTCAAATTAATTGGTCTCTTCGACTGGTCTGGACACATTGTCATCAGAGATGTCTAACACACATTTGCCACTTTGCTGTCCACTAGCTATTTCACTGGTTGCCACAGCTTATAAGAGAAAACCCAAATCACATAACACGGCAGAATGCAGAAGCCTTCTTGATCATAACCCTGTGTCTCCAGCCATTTCCTTCCACGGCCCATCCTCACACACGGTGCTTCAACATCTTCGAATGTCCTGTGGTTCTGGAACACACAGGCCTGCTTTTTCACTGCCTCTGTTTGCACAGGCTGCTTCCCATGCCTGGGCTACACTCCCACCTCTTGGGCCCATCTGCTTCTTCAACAGCTATCTGTATCTTTCAAGGTTTTTCTCCGTTCCTCTGAGAAACCTTTGGTAAGCTTCCCTGAACCCCAGTTGATAATTGTTTGTGGCTTTGTTTGCCACACTTTGTCCAGACCTTTGCAAAGAGCATAACTACAGTTGAGGAGCAAATTTTCATAATTCTTAGGAGTAAATAGTCAGAATGTGCTGGATAGTTTTATGTCAACTTGACATAAGCTAAAGTCATTTGAGATGAGGGAGCCTCAAATAAGAAAATGCCTCCATAAGACTGGGCTGTAGACAGGCCTGTAGGACATTTTTTTAAATTAATGATTGAAGGGATAGGGCCCAGCCCATTGTGGGTGGTGTCATCCCTGGGCTGGTGGTCCTGGGTTCTATAAGAAAGCAGCATGAGCCAGCCAGTAAGCAGCACTCCTCCATGGCCTCTGCATCAACTCCTACACCCAGGTTCCTGCCCTGACTTCCTTCTACGATGAACAGTGTTGTGATAGTGTAAGCCAAATGAATCCTTCACTCCTCAAGGTGCTTTTGGTAGTGGTGTTTTATCAGAGTAATAGTAACTCTAACTAAGACAGAAAGTTACCAGATTTGATTTTGAATCTTGACTTTACTATGTGGGTAAGTTACTGACATCTCTAAGTTTAGGTGGGCTCCTGTTAATAGAGATAGCAAGGGTATTCCTACTAGGACTACTGTGAAATGTAAATAAAATAACATGGCTTAGTGCTTAGTACAAAATACACACACACTCAGTAAGTGTTAGGTCTTAATGTCATGGCTACTATTCTTTAAGTGTGGTGTTTCATAAAATGAGTGATTTGAACACAGGACTGATATCTTCCTACTTACCTTACATGTAGCTTTGAATCATATACTTAGAAAATATACTGAATTAATAAATGAATGAATGAGTTACGCCAATCTTCTCTAAAAAAACACTTCTAGTTTTTAGGGCTGGAATATTCATATTCAGAATAATCATAGAGCTCTTGCTGAAATGGTAGGAGTGTTGGTTGTCCAGGGTCAGTTCCCTCCTCATCCCTGTTTTCTCCCTCTCCTTTGTTCTTGTTAGAGTGCCACCCTGTGAAAACCTCTCCTTTCTTTGTCTTTGAACACTTCAGAATTCCATTAATGTATCTCTGATATCAAATCCTGAACCTTCTCAGGTCAACTATTTTTCTTCTAGAACTTGATTCTTTCTGTATTGTCATCATCTCTATTCTTGTTTTAATTTTATAAGCTAAACCAATACAATGGCTGCTTGTTCTTAGGGTTGTAATATATGATAGATACCATGATGCTTGCCTTTACTTCTTCCCCCCACTTTTCCTCTTGTAACCCTCTTCTCTGTATAATAAATAATAAACATCTTTGTCCTTGACTGTCTATCTTATGGGAATGTAGGCTTTCTGAGGACAAGATCTAACTGTTGCTCAAAATTGTGTTCTCCATGATCCATGATACCTTTTTTTTAAAAAATTTTTTAATTTTGAGGCAAGGTCTCACAGTGTAGCTTTAGCTAGCCTAGAACTCAGTGGGTATACCAAGCTGGCTTTGAACTCACAGGGGTCCATCTGCCTCTGCCTCCTGTCTCTGTGATAGCTTTTATTTAATGTATTTGATAGCTGGAGGATAGACAAAACAAACAAACAAAAAAAAAAATGGCAGCATTCCCACCCATCTCCTTGTCTGAGAATTGTGTTCATAATATAGGAGGTCTGACTAGTAACATGACAAGAAAAGGATCTAAATCTAGGGACTACTGCAGACCACAGGTTGAACCGTGCTCTGGGCTGTGCTTGGACAACCACCAGAGCAGGGTTTGGATCGCTTTTATCTTATCGCATTCAGCCCTATCAGATCTTTAGGACATAGTTGGAGTGACAGGATGGCTAGCTGAGATGGGCAAAAAGCTCAAATTACATAGCCCGGAGAAGGGAGATTATAGGAAGAAGGCCCATAGAACACACAGACATCGCCTTTCCATGCTGGCTGGGTTGGTCAGTAACATTTGGGTCATAAATGAGAGGCTTTCTTTTGTGTGCCCTTGTTTTGACTTACCTGTTACTGTGGAGATCTGGAGAAGGCTCATGCCCAGAGAAAGAGAGGATGCTATCTCAGAAAAAAATAAGAGTTGAGGACAAGATAGTCTTATTCCTCAACTTAAAAAAAATGGGAATGGGAGCTAACCTTTATTAAACTAGGTATGGGCTATTGCTGTTATAGAGATATCTCATTTAGTTCTTATGCCTGGGATGACATTTTTATTTTTATAGGCTCAAAGAAGCCAAAGGAAATGTTAGATGTCACATAAACAACCAGCGTTGGAGCCAGGGTGGGAACTCAGGTTCTATCTAAATACAAAAACACTGTTCTTCGAGTGTATACACTGATTTCCTTAACTGGAGAAATCTCTTTTAGATTAGGTAGTAGATTAGACTGAAAACATATTCTTCAGATTCTGTTTTAATGATGATGGTGAAGTATTTAATATAGATGCAGGTTTAGAGAGAGAAATGACTGCAAGACTAGTTTTCAACTTTGTGCCCAGCAGAAGATATATTTTTTTTAAATTCAACTATCTCCTTTCTTCTCCTTTGTTCATTGCAGTGGTTAGAAGCAGAACTTTGTGTCCTCAGGCTTGTATTCTGAGTTTGACAAGTGACTGACAGAGTTACTTCACTTTTTGTTCCTCGATTTTCTCATTCACAACAGAGATGATGCTAGTGCTTTCTCATGGCTTTGCTATGAGGATTAAACACAGTGAGCTGCTTAAAGTAATGGTGCTCATACCAGAAGAATTGGTACGTGTTAGCTATTGAGTTTCAGATTCTCATTGTATTCAAATACTAACACCCAGAATCTGCCATCTTAGCCACCTTTAAGGCTACAGTTCCATTGCATGAATTCTGTTTGAAATGTTCTGCTGCTACCACCATCTACGTATATACAGGGTTCTTCACCTTCTAAAACTGACACTCTGGACCTAATAAAAAATCTGTTCTTCCCTCCTCCAGCACTAGTCTGGGCACTTCAAACAAGTTGATTCATGCAGTATCACTATTATCTGCACAGATTGCTTGGTTAGTTAATTATCTGCCATTGCTTGGTAAGTGTTGGAAAATCCAAGGGTAATCTCAACTTTCTGGCTGTAGTGAGTTCTCTGAGGTCCTTAATCTGTAAATCTGAAATAATGCTCTCTCTCAGTTGTGAGAATCAAATATGGTGTGAGGCACCACATTCCTCTGCATTGCCCTTAGCTTTTGTTTTTATGAAAGGTACTCACGTGTTCATTTGCTCATTCCATGTCCTTCAAACCATCCATTCACTTGATAAGCTTTACTGAGTCCTTCTGCAACATTAATCTCTGATTGGAATCCAGGGAGCTACAGAGACATGGCCTTGGCTTGCGAGTCCCTCGTGGACAACATAGACAGGAGGCAGAGGAGATAGAGATGGCGGTTAGTGTCTTAGCTGCCGAATGCACAGAACTGACGTCCTAGTGTAGGGATGGGTACAGGGAGATGAACCTGTTGAGAGGCATCCCCTCAGCTGCAAAGTTCAGTGCTCCAAGGAGCATGGCCTCTGTTCTAGAAAGTGTGCATTGCCAGGTTCACTGTTAGGTAGACCTGGTGGCCTCAGGCAGACCCAGTCCCTACTCTAATCCCCAGCTTGTGCCCAGGGAGCAGCTTTCCAGTTAAGATTGCTGGATTTCAGTGGTCTCAAATTCCCCTCACTATCTTGCTTTCCTTATTTGGGTTCAGATTAAATAAAATGAAAAGTATCCCATTGCTTTCAAAAGTATTTACTTAGCTCGCTACCCTGGAGGAAGGTAGATAATCTTTCTAAACCTTAGTTTGCTCCTTTGTAAAATGGGTCTAATAACATTTCCTGCCCTAGGAATCTTTTGCAAGGCCTGAATCTGCTCATCATCAAACTCAGTACTCAAGAAACATTAGCTCTCAGGGTCATGATCACTGTTATTTGAAAAACTCTGTCTCTCTGGATGGGACAGCATCTCTTTTCTCCTGGTGGCCTGAGTCTTCCATTGTCCTCCATGGGCTTCAGATTTCTGTTTGCTTTCTGGCCTCAGGCTTCCATTTCTTTCTGAAATATTTCATCCTCAGCTTCACATAATCCCTTGATGGGCTAATGCTGATAGCCTAGGAGGTGATGCTGAGGTCCAGTAGGGCTAGGGCTTGGGGGTCGCAATGCCTATCCTCAGTCTGTGCCGGAAGTTGATTTTCCTTCCTTTCCATTGCACAAGCTCATCAGCTGGAAGGCCGTCCTCAGCCCCGGAACAGTGAACTTGCTCAGGGAGCTAATTACACTGGCTGCGCTTCTCCTTTGTTTCCTGATCTAGCTGATGTGCTATTTATAGTGTTTCCAAAGATGCTTGTCAGTGGTGTCCCTTTTAAACCCCTCAAAAATATGACACCCGGGGTGAATCGAGCTATAACCAAGCACTAGAGGTCTCTGCCCCCTGGACAATTTTTTTTTTTTGGGTAGACAGCACTATATTTTATTTTATTTTTAGCCTATAATTTCCTCAATAAGACACAATAGATAAATCCCCAGGATTTTTAGGATTAAGTAGATAGAAAAAATAGGAGAAGAAGAAAGAAATGGAGAAGAGGGGAGAGAAAGAGAATATAATAGAAAACGTGGCCAACACCAGTATACTTGACAGCTGTGAACAAGAAATTAAGAAGTGTCGCCTACCTGACATCACATGTCCATGCAGCCCAAGCAGGCTATCCCTATACCCAGACAAGCAGATGAGATGGTTCACTGTGTGGGGGTGGGCATTTTTTTATGTCAGAAACCATTCAGCATTCCCTCATGTGGCATCTGGGTTTCTGTCTCCATCTCGACCTAGCATTACAGTAGATCTCTTTTTCTTGCCTGTCACCTGTGAGTAGGAAGCAGACACTGAACTGCAAGTCTATTGTACTGGGTTTACATTCTAGACACACTTGCCATCAGATTACAGGGCGACTAGGAGCTTGTAAAACACTCTCTTCTCTCAGACAGCCTAATTCAGTAAAAGTGTCCCTTGTCCCAGAAAACTGACCCACAGGCAGTCATTTATATCTACTACTGTATTGGGCATTAAAATCCTAGCTAAGTGTCAGGGGCCAAAAGCAGTGAGAGGGAAGAAGGAGGGGCAGGACAAAGGTGAGCTATTCTTGCACTTGCTATCACATCACACCATGGGAAATGACTTTTTCACAAAGTGTTAGCCAGCGGCCTATGGAGCCACAGCATCTCAGGATGATCAGACCAGGTGTGGGTTAGGGAGGGGGAGGGAGGAGAATTATCTGATATTTTTCATTTACCCTAGGCTAAAGTCTTATCCCATGGAGGAGCAAACCCTCTGCACATCTGAAATGTAAATAAACACTTGGTGCCAAATAGATCCTATCGTGTCTTATGCCTCAGCAAGAGGTGAAGGCAAGGACCTTGACGTGGCCAGAAGTCACAGAGTGTTGGGTATTACCAGAATGGCTGATGTGAAAGCCATGGACAAAGGGCCCAGAGAGAGGCAGAACCAAGCACACGTCCAGTGATGCACATGTGTCTGTACACTCTGCTGTCATAGTAATGGCATGATCCCACTTAGAGATGCCTGTTCTAGGCAGCATGACTTCTGGGCAACCTGCTTCTCAGTGTGTCAGTGTCATCATGTGTAAAATAAAAGAGCATGGCATTCAAACCCACTTCTCTGAAGGTAGAATAAGGCAGTGTCATGAAGGAGCTGAAGTGACAGCATGTCTCGTGGGGGAGACTCAGAACAAAACCTTCCCTTTCTTCTTTCAGCAGTGTTCACAGGGATGAACAAGCTTGTCGCTAATACAGCCAGACATCGTCATTATCCAAATATGATAAAGCAGAATTTTGTGGAAGGAGGCAAGTAAGCAATCCTTTCAATGGTTAACACATTGAATGATTAATTTTATGCTGAACTGCTGGGGGTACCAAGGCAAATAAAATAGTGCTCCACAGACACGTGAGAAAAAACAATGAGCAATTTGGGAATTGTACTTCTGTTTACCCTTCTAATTATAAGGCTAATTAAACCCTGATTAGTGGTCCTAATGTATAAATACTTTTGCTGTGCTTGGTTCCCTTGTGGAACATTCAAGACCCATGAAATTCAGGTACACAAACTTCCATTTACTGAAGGCTTAGCTCCCTTCAGCTTTGATCATTCACATATTTGTAATGGAAAACTAAACATAGCCCTGTTAACTACCCCTCCCCTTGCCCAGTCTTTGAGAGTGGCAGGTCTATAGAACCACTGTTATCATTTTTAACACATTAATGTTATAATTGCATAAATCCCAAATTATTAAGATGCCAGGGAAAGGTAAATTAGTCTAACAACAAGGGAAATCAGTAAGTCCTAAGAAAGGCTAAAAATAGAGCTATTCTATAACCCAGCTCTACCACTCCAGGTGTGCAGTCAAAGACCACCAAGTTGCCATTCCATGGTGACACTTCATATCAGGGTTTACTGCAGCATTATCTACAATAACAAAGTTATAGAATCACTCTAGGGGGTCTCTCCACAGATGTGGCATAAATATACAACAGAATTTTATTCAGTCACAGTAAAGATCAAAATTGTGCCATTTGTAAAAAAAAAAATCAATATAACCCAAGAGCCTTATATGAAGCAAAATACAGCAGTCTCTGAGTGGTGGGTTTAGATTTTTATATAGATATATACTGTCATATATGTTAACAGGGTATGGATGTAGAAATGAGACTGAAGGATGAATGGGAATAATAACAGTAGTAAGGGGAGAGTGAGAGGTGAATATAGTCAAAGCATATGGTGTTCTTGTATGGAAATATCATTATAAAATGTATCACTATGTATAATAATTATATACCTATTACAATATTATGGCTTAGGCTAGGGAGATGGCTCAGCTGTTAACGGGCTTGCTATGCAAGCCTGAGTACCTGAGTTTGACCCCTAGTATCAAGTATCAGAAAGCTGGTTTCATCTCGTGTTTATAATTCCACCTCTGGGAGGACAGGGACAGGAATGAATGTTCCAGGGACTCACTGGTCAGCCGGCCTAATTGAATCCTGTGACCTTCAGGTTCAGTGGGAGAGCCTGTCTCAGAAAATAAGGTGGGAAACACCTATTATTAACCTCTATTCTCCACACATATAAACATATACAAACATAATAAACAAACAAACAAATAAATAAGCAAACAATTCATGACTTGATAGTTTATTTCTGAACTGGAATAGTTCAATTAGATAGATTATTTAAAAATCCTCGAGTGGCTGAATATTCTAGTGTTCACTTGTAATGCATTGAACACCCAGCATCATAAATATATACATGGGATCTTAGTTTCAGAAAGACCTTAAGAGTTCTCAGACTGAACTCCACTCAGAACAGAAAAATGTTATTCCCATGAATGTATACCTCTATGTTGAATGTCCATGGAGTTAGTAAACAATACCTAAACACTCAGTATCTTTTTGTTTGTGGACAATTCTTACATGTGAAGAAATTGTAAGTTTTAATTTTTTCATTATTTTAGTATATGGGTGTTTTACTTAAATGCCAGAGAAAGGTCTGTGTACCATGTGAATGTGTGATGCTTTTAGGGATCAGAAGAGGGTGTCAGACACCTGAAGCTGGAGTTACAGACAGTAATAAACCACCATATGGGTTCTGGGAATCAAACCCAGGTCCCTTGGAAGAGCAGAGTGCTTTTAACCACTGAGCCCTCTCTTCAGCCCCTAGAAATAGTCAGGTTTAAATATTAATACAGAGTGGAACTTCTATGTCGAAAAGTCATGCACTGAGTCATGCATTTTATGGCACATGCACTAGATGTTTTAGGTTTAACTAAATGTTTTAGTTTTAACTAGATATTTTGGGTTTTGCAGGACAAACAAATATAGTTTCTATTGCACATTTTTTGTACTTGTTTCATTTTACAAACTTTAATTTTTACTAGGTTTAGTATTTTAACAGTAGTTTGTGAGCTCTTAATGCATATCTAACCCTCACATGTTGCACATATGTGAATATATTATATAATAACATCTATATGTTTTCATTTAAGTAGCTCTTTCTGTACACATACACCTATATATGTATTAAGTTAGCATATATTGTACAAAGATATATATATATATATATATATATATATATATATATATATATATATATACACACACACACACATATGTTTACAGATATACAGATGGATAGATCTGTGTCTAGTAGAATGTTTGAGTTCTGGAGTCAGGTTAAACTAGGTTAATCTTTCATTAACACAGTTTCCCAAGTTGGGATGTGGGGTAGTTTACTTACTCTCTCTGAGTCTCCTTGATAATCTATAAAGTTGAGATCTGTGTACAGTAAGCACTCAGATCATCACCTTTCTTTCTCTTCATTTGCCACGCACCTCAGTAGCCCTGTCTCACCCTGACCCTGGCTTGCTTAGCCAGTACACTGTTAGCACGTGTGATGTAGGCACAGTGAGCTCCACTTGTGTTTTTGTGTGTCAGCCAGGGTCACAAAACCAGGGTCAAGCTCGCTGGAGAAGAGCGACAGAGAAAGGATGAAAGTTGGCTCAGACACACTAGCCAAAGGCAGCACACATTATTCAACCGTCAGTTACATCCCAGACATACAAAGATAACCACCCTCAGCTGGAAGAATCATCTAGACAATTTAAATAATTAATCAAGTTGCAGGGTGGTTTGTTATTTGGCATTATTTAAGAAACAGAGAGCTAACATAAGTGCCTACCCATGTAATTGTTTTGGGATAAAAATAATTTTTTTCTTCTAGATTTTTCTTCAATGTTGTTATGTTTATGTGTAGTTTTTTGTGGTGTGTGTGTGTGTGTGTGTGTGTGTGTGTGTGTGCCTGTGTAAGCCCGAAAAGGCTGTTGGACCCTCTGGAGCTGTAGTTACAGGTGGCTGTGAACTGCCTAGCAAAAGTGGGGACTGAACTTGGGTCCTCTTAAAGAATAGCAAATACCCTTGACTGCTGAACCATCTCTCTAGCTCCATTTAAAAATTGTATTGATCTATTTACTTATTTATTTGGTGGGGGGGCAGGGGATGTGTACATGCCATAGCGAATGTGTCATGAGTTCAGACAGCAGCCCGTGGGAGTGGATTCTTTCTTTGTATCACACGAATCCTGGGACTTGAACTCAGGTTTTCAGGCTTGGCAGCAGGCAACTTTACCCACTGAACCATTTTTCAGGCCCCAATGATGTCATGTTTTAAAATGGAACAGAAGTCACTGAAGATGAGTTTTTACCATTTCGAAAACTCTCAGCCTGTAAGGCATCTTCACATCTCTTTTCATCTTTCACACAATAGACAGACAATGGTGACCACCAGGCTGTTGTTTCCAGGGGGCAGAGTCTTCTCTAAAGGCATTCTCCAGGGACTCATCTACTCCTGCAACACAGTGGTTTCTCTTGTGTTTTGTAGAGTGGCCCAGTTTCCAGGGAGGTGGCACTGCAGGCTGGAGAATGAGGAGAGCAACTGATAAAGTCTGAGCGTCTAGGCACCGCTGAAATTCCAACAGGAAGCCCCTTTGCCAGAAGTATTGGCAGAAGGATAGCTAGCATACATCAGAGATTCACAGCCTTCAAAAAGCTGTGGTAGACTTTACAAGACAGCATGAAGCAAGACCTTAGAGCCAGGCCAGTTGTCCAATCAGAAAAGCATTCCAGACTCCTGTGCTGTTTGGAGAGTTTCAGGCTAGAAAGACCCAGCCAGGGTGACTGCCCCATGGCAGGACAGTGAGATGCATGCCCAGCATGGATTTGTTGCAGGCTTTAGAGATGCATCAGGAAGACAGTCCTGGGGTCTTCTTTGTGTGTGTTTGCCCTGCTGCTGAAAGACTCTGAGGCTGCAGCTAAGGAGAGCATGAGACCATGGCACTTTCTTTGCCCTTCCCTTCCCCCACTTCCCTCTTTTTTTTTTTTTTTTTTTTTTTTTTTTTTTTTTTTTTTTTTTTTTTTTTTTTTAGACCACGGGAAGGGTTTTCTTTGAAACTGATGGCTTGGACCAGGACTAGATTATGTTATGTGGAAATTTCTTACCAAACAAGTAGTGGTTTCTACCAGGGAGTAGAAAGGATAGTTGATGTGTGAGGGGAGCATTTATCCAGCTAATGAGACAGGAGTCCTTCTAGTGTAATAGGCCAATCGGGTTCCATCTGCTCTTCTTCATGCTAAACATGACTGGTCTCTGGCTGTTCCCATAGACACAGACTCAGTCATATTATTCTCTTACATTTGTCCCCATGCCTCAGCTTTTAAGAGCTTTACCACTGTGGCTTTCAGAAAGGGAAAATGCATTCTGAATTAGAGTAAAAGGGTTTTCATTTATTCTCTGAGACCCATTATGCATAATGACAAAGGACAACTTTGACTTATTTCTAAATGTCATATAACAAAACATCTGATAGCCAGAGAAAACATGGCTTTCCCCAGAACATAAGCCCACCTAAATGCCTGCTGTGAACAACTAGTCATTTCTTTGAATTCTTGCTATAGCCATCAGGATAAGCATCAAATTGGATTAAAGGACAGAGTATTGCCTTTTTGGTAACCTATCATTTTCCAATGGTTAATACTGTCTGGATTTTCTATATGCTTGATGTTAGACCTGAAGACCTGAGACCTCTAGCTTGTCCTTTTTACTTATTGTCATTATAACCAGAAAACAGAACATATGGTATGATGATCTACCTGCATGTAGTTTGCATAATTAAGAGTTGGGCTTCTAGTCCCAATTATTGGGATCTATTCTTCTCAGAACATCTAACCCAGCATTTCTTAATCTGTGGGTCATGACCCCTTTGGGGGTCAAATGACCCTTTCACAGAGATTGTCTAAGACCATCCTGCATATCAGATATTTATATTACAATTCATAACAGTAGCAAAATTATAGTTATGCAGTAGCAACAAAAATAATTTTATGATGGGGGCATCACAATATGAGGAATTGTATTAAAGGGTTGCATGTTGTGGAATATTAGTTGAAGATGTATTATATTCATTTATGCTGTGGAATATTTGTTTAATTATGCAAAGATGTGTTGTTTTCTTTTATGTTGCATTTATTTAACTCTGTGAAGTTGTATTACTTTGCCTGTCTAAAATACCTGATTGATCTACTAAAGAGTTGAACAGCCAGTAACTAGGCAGGAGAGAGAAATAGGTGGGCTGCCAGGCAGAGAGAATAAATAGAAGAACAAGAAGAATGAAGAGCAAGAAAAGGAGAAGGAAAGAAGGATGCCAGGGGCCAGCCATTGAGCCACACAACCAGTCATGGAGTAAAAAGAAAAAAAAAGTATATAAAATAGAGAAAGGTAAAACCCCAGAGGCAAAAGGTAGACAGTATAACTCAAGTTAAAAAAAAGCTGGCTAGAAATAGGCCAAGCTAAGGTCAGGCATTCTTAAGTAAGAATAAGTCCCCATGTACTCATTTGGGAGATGGCTGGCAAGACCCCAAAGAGCAAAGGGTAAAAAATAAAAACAAAACAAAACAAACAAACAAAAACCCCAGATACAGTCATAGCATTAGGAAGGTTGAGAATCACTGTTCTAACCTGATCTATTCAGAAGTTAGAGATAAAAAAGGAACATGCCACATTAAAAAGAAATCTGTGTCTTAAAAGAGAAAACTGCTGTTGAAGAATGTAAGTGAGTTTCTAAGTTACAGAATGAGGACTTCACATGTGTGATGTACCATATAGTCTGTACCAGGAAAGACCCACTCCCATTGGAACAAAGTCTATACCAGTCAAAATTATGGTAGATTTATGAGAAGATATTCAATAATTTTTTTTACTTAATGATGTTTTCCATTTATGGTGGGTTTGTAAGGACATATTATACACATATAAATAATTTAATAATAGAGATGGACATTTTTTCATAAAATTGGTAGACCTAGTAAACAGAAATCATGGTTTGAACAGTTCTATGAGTCAGCATGACCTGTCCATAGAGCTCTTCACCTAAGCATCAGTGGAACACAGTCTCTTCAAGCTTACACAGTCCTGGGGTAGAAATACCAGAGCCAATAATTTAATTTGTACATAGTATATTTTCCAATGATACACATCAAATTGAAAGAAATTTGGGAATACAGTTCTAAACTCTAACTCAGAATAAATCACAAAGACCATGATAGCACTTTTTTATTGATGAAAATGAAATTGAGCATCAAAATTTATAGGGATTAGTTATATCAGTCCAGAGAGACATTTCTATTGTTTTGTTTTGACTTTTTTCTATTGTTTGACAGTTTCATGCATTTGTGTAATGAATTTTAATTATTTTCACTTTATTCTCCTGTCATAGCCCACTCTCATCCTTCAAAGCTTTCTTGCCCCAAAGTCCTCTCCTACTTTCACACCCTTTGTAATGTGTGTACCCCACTGAGTTTGATTGATTTGCCCAATTATGAATGGGGAGTTACTTACTGGAGCAATTGCAACTGACCAATTACTACCACAAAAAAAAATGGTACCCCTCCAACAACCATAACTGCTCATAGTCCATCAGGGATGGGTGGGGCCACATGGGCCACTCTCCTATCAATGATGAAAAACTAATGAGGCCAATCTTATACAGGTCTTGAGCAGATAACCACAGTTGCAATGAGTTCATGAGTGCAAGGGCTATGCCATGTCCAGAAAACATCTTTCCCTGAACATCTCCCCATCTCCTAGCTCTTACATTTTTTCCACCCTTTCTTCTGTGGTGGTCTGGGCTTGGAGGGAGTGATACAGCTGTCCCATTTAGAGCCTGAGCTCTTTTAGTTACTATCTGCACTTTGAACAGTTATGGGCTTCTTCATCAGCCACCACCTGCTGCAGTTGGAAGCTTCTCTGATGAGCTTGGGTACAAACATGAGTATTCAGAAGGCATTTCACAACATGACCATGAATAGATGAACTAGAAGCTCCTTCCTTACTGGTGAGTTTTCATGATGTTGGAAATGCAATACAGGCTTCAGGAGGAGGAAAGACATCAACAGTCTTACCCAGTTGTAAATCCTGCAAGCTACGATAATGACCTGGCAGACAAGGTGCCTTCTAGAGCAATAGTGAGTGGCATTACTATTGTGGGTGCAAATAACCACTTTCCTGTTGTATTTGAGATCTGCTTCACAGGAGGGAACTCATGCCTGGTGCTGTAAACCTGATTATTTATAACTTTTAAACCACATTAACTCATATTAGAAAAAAAATCTCAAACCAGTGATTTAAGTTCACATGTTAAATAATAGAAAAATAATGACAAATCAATCCAAAGTAGAAGGGAGGAACTAATAAAAATTTGAGTGGGAAACAATGAGACAGAAGATGGGAAAAACAATAGATAAAATCAACTAAACTAAAAGGATGAAAATGTAGCAACTCTGGCATCGACAATTCATTTTCTACATTTTTAGTTACTCATGGTAAACTATAGTTCTAAACTATTAAATAGTAACTTCCAGAAATAAAAAAAATCACTAGTTTTATGTTGTCTATTGTCCTGAGTAGCATGATGAACCCTTCTGTTGTTCCACGCAATCTCAGCATGTGAATTTTGCCTTTGTCCAATGTATCCATACCATATACAACCCATTTGTAGTTCAGTAACTATCTCAGTTACCAGATTGACTGTCATGGTATTAGCAGTACTTGTGTTCAAGTAATACTTATTTCATTTATTAATAACTCTAGAGTATAAGTGTAATTATGCTGGCAGTGTGGATATGCCAACCATAAGCTGTAAAGCACTTCTATAAAAGATCATCTTATGTCAACATATGAAAAAGAACAGTAAGTATAATACAATATGATATTTTGATAGAGGAAGGGGGCTAGAAAAATAGAACATTAATTTCAATGTTTTGTTATAATTATTTTTTATTTATTTTATTTCTGTGCCCAATTTATATCTTAAAGTATATCGTGGACATCTATTTTTAGGCAACTCTTAATGTTTTTAAGGTTTGGTACCATCCGTGGTTTCAGATATCCATTGAAATTTTTAGAGCATATCTTCTTTAAAAGGGTTGACTTAGATCAACCAAATTTATAAAATTTTGCTAGACTGAATTCTGTGAATGACTTCATACTATCACAGTAGACAACTGATGAAGCAAATTATGTAGAGAAATATAAATCAATAAAACTGATACAAATGGATTAAAAAGTGAATAGATTTATAATGGGGAAAGAAAATAAGTCATTAATTTTTTTTCAGAGAAAAGCTTGAGTCGAGGGGACTTTCTTGATGAATTGTAAAAATTCTGAAGAAGATTTGACATTGTTTCTTTGTAAACTCTTCCAAGATCTAGAGGGGCAAACTTCCCAGGTCAGTGAGATCCATATTAAGCTGGTGTCACAGCAGGCAGGGACAGTGAAGCTACAAAGCAATAGTTCCTGTGAATAGAGATGCAAAGTTGTCAATGCATTGGAAAACCAAATTCAGAAACCTAATGGATTGTGTATCATGACCAACTAGAATTTATCTCATGGATGCAAGCTTGGTTTAACATCCGAAGCAATTAGCATGCCCTATATCAATTGAATGTATTGATAATATGGACTGTCTTAATACATGCCAACAAGTATCTGATAAAATTCAATACTCTCTCATAGCTAAAGCTCTTGATAAATTAGGGGCTGTATCTTTAGGAGACTAATGTGTTTCATCATTGATGGCTGAAGGCTGATCAGAGGGGAACCTGGAAGCATGTTTCCATGGCTGTTTTTTCACACTGTAGAGATGCTAGACAGGGGTTAGGTCAGCCTAAATCTTTAGTGTATGCCCCAGTAGATTGATTGCTACCTGTTTAATAACCATAAAACAAATAAAAATAAAGAAAATGCAACAGACTTTATATGTCCTGAAAAATCCAAAGTACATATTTTAGCTAATTCTTTATGTAGAAGTTTGCTGGCCCCTGGTCTTAATTAGTAGGAATGCCTCTACTCGAAGTAGTGGGATCATTGACCAAGCTTACTTCATTTTCCCAAAGATTTACTTGTTTTTAGTTTTGTTCTGTCTCTCTGTCTCTCTCTGTGTGGGGGGAGGTGAGTGATGTGGCTGTGTGTGTGTGTGTGTGTGTGTGTGTAGGAAAGAGGGGGGGGGATGGGGGAGAGAGTGGGGAGGAAAGTGGGGCGAGAGGATCCCAGAAAGTAGAAGGAGATCTGTGAGAAGATGATGGAACCTTTGTGACAGGGAGGCAGGAGACAGAAGGGAGGGAACCACCCAGAGGGGGGCAGGGGAGAGCAGTGGGGCAGAGGTGAATTAGAGCTCAGTGTAATGACAAATGTGCAGAAAATGCCACAGTGAAGCCCCTTGTATTGCATGCTAACATAAAAAGTGGGAAGGTTAAATTAAAAATTAGATTGATAAATGAACATATGCATATTTATGGGATGCTATGTGATATTTTGATACATGCATAGGGTATATAATATTCAAATTAATGCCAGCTTATCTGTCTATGAGACATTTGCTATTTTTTTTTTACAGTGAGGACACTCAAAATCCTTTCATATAGCTTTTTTTGAAATAATACAGTATGCTATCATCAACTAGAGTCCCTCCAATATGCGGTAGCTCTTAGAACTTTTTTCCTCTTCCCAATCATACCAGCACCCAAGATCTACTCCTCTGCCCCATGGTATCTTTAATTATTTCTCTAAACTCGAGGAAAGCAAACCAAGTTCACACCTTAACATGATTATTTTCAAGGTCAGACTTTTTGATGTAAAAGGCATATACACTCCCAGGAGAAAGTTTGTCAGCATGGTTGAGAATGGAATGTGGGAGAATTTATGTACCTGGTGGAAGGTACTTGTAGATGTTCATAAAATATAGATTAGAAATGAAAACGTGAGAAGCGGGGAGTGAAGGAGGAACCCATCCAATGTGGGAGGTGGGCGGTAACTGAATCCACGGTATTGGATTGTAACAACCAAGGTCTGCTGAACAAAGTAGAGAACTGAGAGATGACAGAAGAGAGATGCAGTGTCCAGGAGAGATGCAGTGTATACCCGCCTGTGCACAGCTTGTTCTCCACACCTGTGATGACAAGGTGCTGAGAACTGAGCTTGAACAAAGACAATGTACTGCCTGGCTGCGATCTCAGAGTCCACAGTCCAGGTGGCTACAGGGTTGGCTCCTGTTGGTCATGAGGGAAGCCCTGCTGTAAACCCCTCTGTAGATTCCTGCATGCTGTGGCTTGTGGCAGCGTATCTTCCTTCACATGATATAGGCCCCTGGTCCTTCTCTAAGGAGGCCACCAGTCCTGCTGGATTAGGCCATAACATAACATCTTGATTACCTCTGTTTCCAAAAAGGTCTGCTCTGATGTGCTACAGATTTGAACTTCCGAGGAGAAACAGAGGATTCAGTTCAGCCCACAGATGTGTGTGTGTGTGTGTGTGTGTGTGTGTGTGTGTGTGTGTGTGTATGTGAGCATGTGTGCATGTGCAAAAGTTTGTGTTTCTACTTGCAAGAGACAAAGATAAGGAAGAATTAATGCCAGAAAGGAAGGAAGTTAGTGGCTATTTCCAAAAGCTTCAAAACTGGGGAGTGCTTGGAAAGGACAGAAGGGTTACTTCTTTAATGGGTAGGTTAGCACTGGTGTTCTGGGAACTAGCTGCTTTGAAGATGCTTAGAGGCTGTGTTGCCGGGGTTTATGGATCCATCAGTCTGCGCTTCTATTTCTAAAGCCTGTCTGCACCTGCTGTAGCTGCTGAATTTCACAAAGCCCCTGGGAAGTGGACCTGTCTGTACCCATTTCATGGATTAGGAAGTAGATACTCAGCCATCCTCCTTTTATACAGTGGATTTCGGATTCTCTTATAAAAGTTTAGACTCTGTGTGTCCCTAGTCTTCATTTCTGGAGCACTCCAGTGACTGCAGGATCCTTTGTGGTATGGTTATACCTTTCAGTTTTGCTCGTGAGGTGGGAATGCCTCTATGAGCTTTCCAGGGGGCACTGTAGCACTGCAAAGGGAAAGTCAGTAAAGGCGGAAAGGCACTCCATGGATTGGTTTCCTTCTCCAGACTCTCCCTATGGCCAAAGTACACCAGTGTATTAGCATCCCCTGAATCTCTCCTATTAGCAAGTGCAGCTGTTGCTAAGGGAACATATGATTCTGTCCCACCCACCCCTCAAACATGAGTATTAAGACAGTTACATCATCATATCAGACTAGCTTTGCTTTTCCATCACCTCAACCCCTGCACTGGTAACCGGCAAAATCTAATGTGGTGCTGGCTAGCCTAGCACTCACGCTGTAGCCAATGCTTGCCTTGGGCTCTTGATCCCATTTTCTTCTGTCCAAAGTACTGGGATTTCAGGCATATGCCACCATGCCTAGCTGATAAGACTTTGCACCCACACAGGAGCACAGAAGCCCACCAACACTTTCCAAGTGAGCAGGGCTTAGGGCCATGACATGACTTCCTGTACCATTCCCCTTTCAGGCAAATGACTCTGGCTTATTACTGACATTTCTGCCCCTCAGCTTCTTCTCTGAATTCGGGTTACGGGCAGCTCTAACTTCATTTGTTGGTTTCATCAGAGAAGCCTTGGTTGCCTCTCTTCCATATTGGATTTGAAGAGACATGTTTGAAGCCATTGTTTTTATACTACCATCCCAGGATGCTTTGTTCAAAGGTGAAGCTTGTCCTAGTTATAAACTCCTTTGGTCATACATTCCACCATCTGGCTCTTACATACATTCTAGTAAAGCCAGCTTTACTTTACTCAAGTAAAGAAGTGTCTGTGTAAAATGGCCTTGTGTAAGGAGGCGGTCCTGGGATTGGGGTAGGATGTTATAAGCACCAGTTCCCAAGTACCAGGGATGGAAGGCAAGGGATGGTGAGTTGAGCTGAGACCTTCCTGTTAAGTGCAGGCTCTGTCTGGAGGGGGCAACTGCTACACAACTCTTGCAGAAATTCTTGCAGCATGTGAAATGCTAGCCTGGTGCTCTCAGGTCTTGTTATTTCACAAGAACCCAGGAACTTGCATTTCTTTCTGAACTGTTTAATTTTTAACTTGGTGGGATTTATTTATTTATTTATTTATTTTCTATTTATTTGTTTGTTTATTTCTGTGGTATAGAACATATAGCCCTACCTGTGGGCTGTAATGAACCACCAATTACCTAAATACAAAAGGGAACAGAACTCTATGCTTTGCTATTGGCTTGGGGACGACCCATGGCAGAGATTGCAATCTCTCTCTCTCTCTCTGACTTACTTTTTTTTTTAAGAAGTAAGGATCATATTGGTCTTTCCAGTGCAGTAATGACAAATATATATGCAAATCTTAGCATAAAGTAACTTAGTTTTTAAACAGGCAAAAGTTTGAATAGATGTCCACCATATATATATATATATATATATATATATATATATATATATATATATATATATATATATATACACACACACACACACACACACACACACACACACACACACACACACACACAGTAAACATAGAAGGAGCTATGACTTCACTCACCATTAGGGAAATGCAAGTTAAAGCCATACTGTGTATTGTTCCATGGTGAACAGGACAATTATCAAGAAGTTCAAGTTCAAGTTAAGTGTTGGCTAGGATAGGAATAAACTGGAATTTATAACATATATAATTGTTTCAATTATTTTAGTGAAAACACAGGATGGTACAGCCACTTTGGAAAACTTTGAGTTTCTTAAAAAGTTAAACATGAGTTTACCATATAACCCAGCAATTTTACTTACAAGTATCTATCTATCTATCTATCTATCTATCTATCTATCTATCTATCTATCTAATCTCTAGATTCCCCTGAGACTTCCCTGAAGATGTGTGAAACATTATATATAGAATCATAATAATTAGGGTTCAGATGATCACATGCCAATGCATGAACACACAAAATATAATATTTTTGTCTGATCAAAGAGCAGTCAACCTAGGAGAAGGCTGGACTATGAATGAATGTAAAAGTACTATCCTTAGTAAACTGAAACCAATGCACGAGGCTGCATACCGTCTAATTGCCCTTGTAAGAATGTCCATAAAAGCAAATCTACAGAGGCAGAAAGGAACATAGTGATTGGCTGGAGTTGGGCGTGGAACAGGATTGGCATCAGGGGGTGAGGGATCTGCTTTGATCTAAAGCTATCTTCATAAATAGTTGCACAATGCCGTGAATTTGTTGAAGATCTTGGCATTGTGTTTAAGTCTGTGAATTACTTACTATGTGGATTATGCTTTAGTAAAGTTAAAAGCAAGGCAAGTCTAGCCTTGCATATGGCAATTACTTAGTAAATGCAATTGTTTTAGCTTCTCTCACAAGAAGAATGAATGAAGGGAAATTGTTCTGCAGTTAATGAACCAAGCGCTGAAGCTGAATTCAGGTCTTCCCACTATCTGGTATATACTCTTGGAAACACACTTACCTCTGTAAGCTCCAGCCTCTCCTCTATGGAAGACTGAAAATAGCAATAAAAATATTTCTCTAAAGAATGGAAGGAAATCATGCATATGAGGCATGTAATCAATGGTAAGTCCATGATGACTGATGGTGACATCCATGTCAAGACTCATCACCTTTTCCTTTAATGATAGTGATGCCTATGTAACACTTCTCTTGCTCTTGGCATCCAGACACCAATTTCCTTTCTAGAATTTGGTTCATTTATAGGTTTGCTAAGCAGTCCGGGCCTGGAATGCTGCTAATATTGTCTGACCATGGGTTTGTTAGCCACTTGTATGAGAGTGTCACCTGGCAGTAGATAAGCAACTTTAATACCATTCGACATGTTAACATATGGGCTCCATTGTCCGTGCTTCCATCTGGGATGCTCTTAGCTCTTTACAGATGTTATCATCTGGCTGCTACCTCCTGACTGTCAGGTGATCCAGAAGGAAGCCTTTTTGCAGAATGATAGAATGACACAGGGACATTGGAGAGCTTTCCAGGGATGGGAGCCACTGCCTAACAGAGAGAGATGCCTGGGGGAAGGAGGAAACCACTCACATGCATTCTCAGGTCTCAGGGCCAGGCACTTAGTGACCCATGGAGACATAGGAGCCAATGCTTCTCCAGTATTCATTTTATTGACTTCCATTGGCAAGAGGTCTGGAGCATGCCTGTTTTTCTTTATCTTAAGATCAACAGGACAAGTGTGTGACTGACGGGATCCCACTGGCCTTAGAAAGTGAGTGGTGTGAGTGGTGCTGACTGTGGTGAGTTGGAGGATCTGCCTTCCTTTCAATCCCTGTATATTCCTCAGCTCCGCCTCTGCCTCACAGGGGAATAGGCCTGTAGTGGTCAGCACTGTGCCTTTTTCAAGAAGTCATATCACCACATCTTGGAATGGAAGTACTCCTGATTTTTTAATACTAATAGTTTAAAAAGTTCATCAACCAAAAATATATCCACTGAGTGAACATGACCCAGATCTTCACTGCCATGTGACCTGCTGTGTCTGTCTAGAATGTTTAAATCAGGGGCTGAAAGGAACAGTGAGGGGGTAATGGAGAGGATCTTTGTGTTAGTAAAGATTGGGCTGAATTATTGATGAAATTCCCTCTGTCCTCTGTCTGTCTATCTCTGTCTCTCTTTCCCTCCTTCCAACCATGTGTGTATGTGGGGTGTGTGTGTGTGTGTGTGTGTGTGTGTGTGTGTGTGTGTGAGAAGTGGAAGAACAAGGAATAGTTAGCATCTGTGGCCAGGGACTTAGCTACATGCTGGCTGTCCTCAGAAGCACATCCCCAGGAGCACTTTGGTTATAGTGTGTGGGTGATAATCATACCACTGTTCTCTTTGGAGGCGTGCTTTATTTTAATAATAATCCCACAGTCTAAAGAGGAGGCTATTATAAACTAGATTAGCCAAACAGGCTTTGGAAAACTCCAGACAATTGGAAAAGCCTGTATACCAACTTCCTGCTCTCGGTGGCTATGTGGCTCACTTCCACCCCAGGTGAAGCAGGTACCACTGAAGAGTACTGCAGCCACACTTGTCACCGTCTTTGCTGATACACATTGACTGGTGCTTTCAGTATCTTCCATCTTTGTAAACAAATGACCTCAGTGGAAATAGAGATATGTCTACCCACTGATGCCCAGAGGATGTATGCAAGGCTTTACAACTGGATGTGGAATTAAGAGCTCACTTCTGATCACTCATCTATAATGACATGTGTGTATACACATGCATGTGGTTTGCCCAAACTCTGCTTTATTGTTTAATTGCTCTCATGGCATAAATCTGTGAAGTTCATTCCTTTCTCATGGAGTGTGCAGCTACTGCCATCTGTGGTCAGTATTTTTTCCATTCCTGTCTTTAAGACTAACAGTCACCCTGTGTTTACGAAGCTTAGTGACCAGCCATAACCACATAGACATTATGTTCAGGCTCTTCAAACTAGCAAGCACTCTTCACAGTCTACAAGTTCAGATATTTTTCAAAGCTCTTCTGGCCTTGAATTGATCTCAGCCCCTTTTTGTGAACTCTGTATGTTTCCTATGTCTCAAGATCATCTAGGAACATGTAAATACCTTGGATCACCCAAGTAGCCTCCGCTAGGGTTACTCCTTGGAATACTGGTACCATTGGAAGTGCCTTGCAGACCACGATTTCCAATGAAACCTCCCTGAGTCTGAATGGGCTTCTGCCATTCATTCTAATCCATCAAGCTGCTCCTCTCAGCAGAGAAGTCATCCTTGGCTTGCTCTGCCCCCTGCAGACTTCCTCATCAACTAAGCCTGAGCAGGTAGGGCATAAGGAGGCAGTGCAAGGCAAGAAAGCATAGATTTCTACGTTTCTGACCCAAAGCACAGTAGACTGTTAAAGATAATTATTTCTCAGATTATGCTATTCTGTTGCCCATGCTCCAGCTTGCTTGAAATAGTTAATTTGATTAATTTTATGTAGCCTTAGAGATACTTGGGGAGGGGGGTGTGATGCAAGGATTTGCCCACCTCATTGTTTGGCCATTGGTAAAAACTCTCAATAGAGTATGATATACACAGAAAATGGAATTTTGCCTAGCTGCTGAATGGATGGCTTAGTCCCATATGCATGCTTATGACTTTGAAGAATTTCTGGAATGCAATAAATAGGAAGACGTTTCCAAATTAGAAAGAATTGCACTATGTGTACCACACAGGTGCATGTTTGTGTGTGTATGTGTTTACATGGGTGCCCCGTGGTTATGAAAGTTTTGAGAGATATCATCAAGGTGATACTAATGGAGCTTCATGTAACTTTTATCCTCTTTGCATTTATCTGTCTTGTTTGTATATTTTACTTGTGCACAGACTATGCCACTATTTTTTTTTAATCAAGTGTAATTATATTTACTTGGGAGAGAGGAGGAATGGAGGGGGAGAGGGACAGAAGGAAGGACATAAGCTTGTCAGGAGGTTGACAGCCTACTTAAGACGGTGCTTATTTGGATCAGCCTTCTCGATTCACACCCCTATGTTGAGAGAGTTGACAGGACCGTCAGTCTCCTGCAAAACTGTCCTTTGTCATGATAAGAATATCCTCTTTTCCCATTACTGTAAAGGCTGTACCTGCCTGTCAAGGTTGGATTTGCACTTGGAGGTCCATTCTTTCTAGCTTCCTCCCCTTTGCGTCCTGCTTCCCATCTGCCATAAAATGCTGTTCCCTCTTTACCTTAAGTAACCTGACTTAGCCCTTCTATGCCAATTGATTGACACTTCCTACTTTTACATGCTCAGCCTCTCTATCCAGCACAGTTCCAAGGCCTCCTAACTAGCTATGATGCATTTACTCTCGTATTCTTTGCATCTCATTCTTTATATTATAGCCAACTCAGTCTTCTGAGGTGTTTTTTTTCTTTCTTTCAGTTTTTGAGACAGAGTCTCACCGTGGCCCAGGCTTGCCTAGAAGCTGGCCTTGAACTCGTGGTAATTCACCTGCCTTAAGCTCCCAAGTGTTAGGATTATGAGCATGAACCATGCCTAGCTCAACTCAATCTTTCTAACAAGAAACTCTGAGTGAGTCATACTCATCTTAGCACCCTTAAGTAGATAACTATTTCCAAATAGTAAAGTCATTAGTCTTGAACTTGACCTGCAGGCTCTTGGAGACCATGGGTGCTTAAGGTCCTAACTCTGGACTCCATAATGTAGTTTTGTACTTACTAGATCTATGACCTTAAGTGAGATACTTTTGTCTTCTGTGAAGTGGGATGTTGATAATATTTACTTATGAAATTATGATGAATGATGAGTATGTATATTTTATATATATGCAAAATCACCAAGAGCTGTATATGACACTCGATTATTCCATAAATGTAAGCTTTTATTATTGCCCATCTTCTATAACTCCCCATTATTTACCTATAGTCCAACCTGAGCATAGACTCCTAAAGCACTTTACTTTTCTAAACTTGTATGATTTAAAATAAACATGTTGCTTCTATCTCAGATGTAAGGCTAGCCTCCCGTCTTCATCTGAATTATTCCTTTATCTCAGAAATAAATTTCCCTATTCTAGCTAGGGATATATCTCAGTACTTGTCTAACATGCCCAAGGCCCTGTTCTGGCTGGAGGTGTAGCTTACTGGTATTGCACTTGTCTCCTTTGTATGTCTCTGGGTTCTATTTCCAGCATAGGAAAACAAAACAAAACAAAACAAAACAAAACAAAACCACCACTACTTCTAGGCTAATCTGCTTGTATTCATGAATATGCATTACAATTGTTATTTGAAAAGCTTTCTTCATTATTGACCTTGAATTCTCCAAGGTGTAGACTTTGGCTTGTTTATTACAATGTCCATTAAGTGCCCAATATACAGCTGGAATTCAGTAATTCTATTCTCCCTGCCTAGGTGATAAACCCTTCTGTAGGTGGGTAGTAGACCTTATGCATTCTCTGCATTTCTTGGCCTGTACCTTACATTGCTGGGCTTAGTGATACATGTGCATGCTCCTCCTATCAGAATGCATCTTTTCTTCATGCCTGCTGGTAGGTCAGCCTCTCATCATATATTAGCAACATAACAGAAAAGTATTGGACTAGCTTGGGAAGAGTAGCCTTGTCTGTACAAGGAGTTCTGCTTTTGTTTCCCCATCCAGTACTAGAGAATTGGTCTCTAATAGATGGAAAAAAAGTTGTCTAAGCAGATAATGGTGCCTTGGAATATAAATATCAGTCTCTCTCCTTAGCTCTGCCTTCCCAGCTGAGCAATTGGGGATGAAGTGTCTTTCCAATGATGCTGAGTGAGTTCAGCCTAGCTCAGGGAACTGGAGTTCCATTGGCCAGCCTCCACATGTAGTGTGCTGCAGGAAACTCCACCTCTACACCTTAGGTTCATCCCATCCTCTCTGCTTCCTGAAGCTGTTGTCTCACATGATGAATCCCAGGAAGAATGGTGATCCATAGACTCAGTCACGTCACCATGATGTAGCGTGTACACAGCAGGGAATTTATATAGATGTGCTCTTGGTAATCACTGTATCAACTCACTGAGCAACTCAGCACATCAGTCATGCCCTGCCCAGTGAGTTTCCTAGAGGGAGTCACTTGTCAGAGAACCAGTTACTTTGGCCGGTTCTTGAATCTTGTTTAACTGGAACAGCATGGTATGTGCCCTCTGTATCTTCTTTCAGATAGTGATGGTGGGCGTGGATGAACTTGCTGACATTCATTTCACAGGTGCTTGGAAATATTGACTCCTTAAGGTAAGCCAGATGCTGTCCTAAGTGTTTTGCAACATCATCTCTTAGTTCTTCATACTGCCCTAGGGCAGGAACTGTTAAATAGAAAAGGATCAGAGAAGTAGTGTAATTTACCTTAAATCACAGAATCTCATCCAGTTCCAGCACTGGGGTTTGAGCTCCCTAGCAAGGGCCTAGCATGCTTTCAGAATTAGATAAATTGGGTCTTCTCTGTTTTATACTGAAGATCTTATGATTATCCTGTGGTTATTCATAAAGGAGTCTCTGTGTCCTCATTTCCCCCAAATATCCCACCTGAGTACGTTGTCAGGGCTTCTCACCATGTAAGTCTTCCTGCAGTTGGTTGACTCTGCATTGGCTGCTCCTGTGTGGAACCAGGGTCCAGATTTGCCTTTTCCTAGCTATGACCAGAGTCTGTTTTCTCTGGGCCTTGCCCAAAAGACTGAGGTGCCTAATCTCTCCTTCTCCTTCTGGGTTGCAATCTTTGATGAAGGACTCAGATGTAGCTCTGCCTGACTATGTGGCTACTTGCCTATTCTCAGCTCATGGGGGTTTCTAAGGAAACGCTGGCTGCTCTGGATTTTCCTTTCTACAGAATGTAGCTCGACTTACTGTCCTCACACCTTTTTCCTGGGTGGCAGATGACCTCCTGTCTCAGGTGAGCTTGGGGGTGGTGCAGCCTGTGATACAGTACTGGAGAAATTTCCACATGTTTTGAGCAGTCCAGGCCTGATGCCTGGCCTCACAGGGGTGTGCCTGGAATCTCACTAGACTCTCCTCTTTTACAAATTCATCCTCTGGATTCATATCTCCGCTATATGACTTTTCTGCTAAACACAGTATTCATGCCTTTCCCCCTGGGCTCTGCACTAATCCATTACGTGCGGATAAGGCATAGACAATGGTAAATGCCCCCTTGCAGGCTGGAGAATTAAATAGATAATCTGAGCTCTGTTTGGGTCTGTGGCTTACTGCGTAAGGTAATTGTTAAGAGGCTTGGGCCTGCCTTCCTCAATACAAATGAAGAGAATAAGGAAAAGTGAAAGCGGCTGGCAGTTGAGCCTTTGTGAATACTGGTGCTGAAGTCACTAGGACAGGCCGACCATGCTTTTCTTCGAACCCCTTTGGGCTGCTATCCCCCAGTGAGGTCCCGTAATCAGGAAAGATCAACGTTGGCACTAATCGCGCAAGTGATTCGTGCTTGGTGCAAGTTCCATTCCACGCACAATAAATTGTGCCTTGTTCATCATTCTATCCCCAGTGCCCATAAGTGTTAGCTCATAATGGGCATTTAATAAATATTTCTCCAACATTTGTAGGAGTTAATTAGCAGGATAAAAGTTATTTCAGTAGAGAGCTGTTGTAATGTACAGAGGTCATGGACTGAAAGGATGCCAGGAACCATCACCCCCATGGTTTCTAAGTCCCTGCTGCATTTGTTCTGGATTCTAACGACTCAGAGCCAACCTGGTCCAGGTGGCTAAGCTGTTCCTCTGCCACCCGCCTTCCACCACGAGCTCTTCTCTGTGCCAAGAACACCCTCAGTGCAAACTGCCTCCTCTTCTATAAAGTACTCACTGGGGAGGCATGATGCCTCTGGTATCCCATGCCCTTTGGGGGTTGTTACCCACATCCGGCAGCTGGACCTTGATGAGCTCACAAAGGAGGAAGCTGCAGAGCTTCATGGAGAAGCTGGGGCCGGCTGTCAATTGCTGTTTCCTCGTGCTGGCCTCAGCATGGCTTCTGAGAGCACAATGTACACAAAATTATAATGTTATCAGGCACGCTGGTGCTGAGCGAGGACAGCCGCTTAGGAAGACGCACACCAGAGGCAGGAAGGCACAAAGGCCGTTCTGAGGCCATCATCGTGTGTGTTTGTGTTCTTAGCAGAGGGGAGTTGGAATATAATTTCCATGAAGATCGTATTATGGATTATGGCTTGGGAACACTTTGGCAAAGGCCTGAGGGGAGTCCTTTTCTTCCTGAGAGGACGTTTTCCTGCACAGGGTTGGAGGGAAATGAGAAGAGAAGGAAGGCTGCCATTTGTATTTGCTGGTTCTGATTTGGGATGCTGTCGTTAGGATGTATGCCGGTTTCCTAAGCAAATCTCAGCGGGGTGGTGCTTCATTTGACCAGCACAGACTCTGCTTGGCAGACGTGACACATGTCTGACCATGTTTCCAGATGCGGAGACAAAAACTAGAGGAAGATAAATGGCTGTGTTCACATAATTAGGAACACTGTAAAGTTCACATTCCTCAGCTCAGCTTACTGTCCCTCCTCCCAGGTCCAGTGCAGCACTCTGGCTTTCCATTTAATGCTAGTCGTCTTGTTCTCAGTCTAAACTCTTCCCGCAGTCCACATGTGGACCCCAGCACAGTAGGTTTCCTAGCCTCTGAGCCTCACGCACACTGTTCCTCCCTGTGTAGGCCACCTCCTCTATGCCCACTGCTTTCTCTTTCATTCTTGCCCCATGCAAAAGACTTCTCCGACCTGTCGTGCACTGGTTGCCCATCTATATGATACTGTCTGTGTGCCCTGAGCCTACTCCTGCCCTAGCATTTGCTACTGATATCATTAAATCCTCTGTCTTTGAAAGTAGACGTGGTTCTTGGAGAAATTAATGTGCCGAGTTTCCATGACAATTCTCCAAGTGAGTGGGAACAAAAAACCATGGGGAAAATGTTGGGGGTTCTTGCACCCCATAAGAACTTAGTTAGCTATGCTTAAAACATGCTCATACTGTAATGGGCTGATAGAAATGTTACCCTACTTCAGGACCCCTGAGAAACCACTTTTCCATTACCTTCAGGGGTTCTTTGTCTTCTTATATTTTTGGTTGTGAGCCTAGCCTTTAACGGCTGAGCCATCTCTCCAGCCCTCTTTGTCTTCTTAAAGTGCTCCTTGGAGCACAGTACTTTTACCTACTTTGAGTCTCAGTTTTCACAGGTAAAAATGGGAGAGAAGGTGCCAGGTGAAGTGGTTAAGAATGATAGTATATTATAAGGCATAGCATCACACAGAATATTCCGAGGTGTGACTGCTGAGTGAATGCTGTGCTCTTGTTGCCATGGAGAATAGTTAGGAAGGAGCAAACGTGGACTTTAGAAAAAGTCTGAGCATTGGACTTCAGGAGCCTGCTTGTGCTCATCAGGTAACTGCCAGGCAGAGGACAAAATGCCAAACACACAAACAGGAGCCATTTCACTCTTAGGAGATACTGTGTTCACCCTCAAATAAAAGAGTTTCAAATACTATTGAGAGTGTGAGTTTGGAAGTAGAGCTGCTAGAGAACTTCTTGCCATTGAAGAATCAAAGCCTCTGGTTCTCACTCTGTTCTGAGTACCTGCCTGGGCCAGGATCTTCTCTTGACATTCCTCCCTGGGGACTCTCCTTCTGCAAAACTGGTCCTGTGTCTGTCGCCACGCCAGAGCTTGTTATAAGAAGCTCATCTGTGATGCTTGCACCAGTTTTAAGGTGATTGACAGGCACCTGCCGGCCCACCCTTCTGTGTTTAGCGTTCTGGTGGGTGGCTGGGACATGTCCCTGTTTCTGCTTGGTCTGTCGTTCCTTCTTAGGTTCTGCCAGTAGGGGGTGCTAGAGGAAGACTCCATGCCTGGATGGGGGAAGATGATGCTAGCTCTGCTTATTAGCTCCCAGTAATAGCACAGAATAGGCCCCTAACTTGGGTGCTGTATATTTGTGGTGGGGAGGTTCTATGCACTGTAAGATGTTTATAGAACCCCTGTTCCCCACTCACTGAACTCCAGAAGCAAACCCTGAGTTGTGAAGATTAAGACTGCCTCTACGCATTGTCAAATACCTCCAGAGGGAAAAATTGTCCCCAGCTTTGAACCTGTGACCCAGAGACTGTAAGTAAGGGATTGCAGATTCGCCCTGGAAGCTGCAGTCCCTTCCTGTGACAACAGTAACCTGCTACACTGTCCCCAGAACTACTAGCCCCAGCTTTGCTACGCTTCAGGCAGGCCATGCTGGCACGTGTTGGCTGGCAGCTCTTCTTCAGAGAGAGGTCTGAGCCCACGCAGTGGGCCTCGCTGGACTCCAGCTGAGTGGTCCCTCCCCAACACCCATCTTGGAGATCTGAGCTTCTACCAATGGGGTTCTGCCAAGCTTCTGAGCTGTCTTTGCTCCTTTAGATGCTGGGAGGTGCTGTGTTTGTGGTGCCTTAGCTTTCTTTTACTCTTTCAGATTTATATTATTCTGCTTAACACTTTTTTTTTTTTTTTTTTTCGAGACAGGGTTTCTCTGTGTAGCTTTGCGCCTTTCCTGGAGCTCACTTGGTAGCCCAGGCTGGCCTCGAACTCACAGAGATCCACCTGGCTCTGCCTCCCGAGTGCTGGGATTAAAGGCGTGCGCCACCACCGCCCGGCCTGCTTAACACTTTTTAATGCTAAACTTCTTATCTAAAAGAACTGAGCTCATTTATTTTCCCTACATCTGGCTAAGACAATCTCATTCCTCCTGCCTTTTGCCTGCTTTTACCCTTTCTTCTTCTCTGCAAACAAACTCTTGGTCTCTTTTAAAAGTCTAACACATATCACCCCATTCTGTGGCTCTTCCTGAGTCTGCTGAAGCAGGGCCACCGACTCTCCTTTAGTCTCAGTCAGCATCCGTTAGCTCCAAATATTTGGTACAACTGCGAGATATGTGTGTGTGTGTGTGTGTGTGTGTGTGTGTGTGTGTGTGTGTGTGTATTAGAACCTATGTTCATTTTTGGTGACATAGGTCAGAACCACATAGCATTTGTTTTTGCATTTCCAGCACAGTGGGAATGAATAAGTGAGTGAATAAGTGAATGAATGAATGGGTAAATATGTGAATGAAAGCATGACACCAGATTACCCACCCTTTCAAGCCTAATCTTGCAGTGTGGTTTTCCACTCCGCCTTGCTAGGATTGCTCTTACAGCAAATCAAGGGGATTTGAGAGCTGAGGCTACAGAGGTAGCTGGGATATAGACTTCAGTCATTCTGGAGAAGTGAGATTGTATAGAAGTTCTGGGGGAGGGGGAAGTCCTGTTGTTCTGACATAAGGGATGGCATTATAGATCTCCACTGGAAGAGAAAAGAGTCCCTGGTATGTTAGACGAGAGACCAGTCGTGGTGCCACCCAGGAGATGCTATGCATTTAGAACCTGACAGGAGGGGTGAACCCAGGGAGCAAGGCTCCCACAGTGCTGACAGTTCTATTCTGTAGGAGGCAGATTCTTTTTGTGGAGGAAGATGAATACTCCTTGCTATAGACAATGGATACCAAAAGGAGGTGAGAAAAGGGAAGAATAGAAGCTTAATAATCATCCACACTTACAGGTTGAATGGTTCAGCTTCTTTTTTTTTTGTCTAATTATCACTGAGTTTTTCAGATCTTGATGCATTATTTAAAGATATGAAAGCTAATAAGGAAACTGTCTATTTTGGCTTTTAAACACACGTGTGCATCAGAGCCACTATCAGTGTATAGGATTCAGTTGTGTTCTCTTCTAGGAGGGGAGAAGAGTCCATTATAGTCCTTAAGAGAAAGACAACCCAGCACCCAGGGTGAAACACTCTTCCCCTCCCGTGAGATGGGGATAATGATATCAGCTTTCCTTTGTGTTCTAGGGCCTTTTGGAAAATCAAATAAGATGAAGGGTGTGGATGTTCTCTGTAAGTCATTAAGTGCCTGTCAGACACATCTTCTTTCAGTAAACATGTGTTCAACTTGTCCTGTGATGTGACAGGACCATTGTCAGGCACTTGAGGGTACATCCAGGAATCAGACAGTCTCTGTCTTTCAGGTCTTTGAATGGACACACAAATCATGACAAAGAGATTTGCCATGCCATGAGAGAGGCTACCATACTTCACATGGATCTTCTACTATTACATTTGGTACAACGGGTTCTGTTGCTAAAGGCTGCAAGGTTACTGTTTATGTTTTATTCTAAGAAAGCAGAGTTGATGTCATGGGGTTAGAAGGTTGATGACAGAATTTGGACAAGCCATGATTTTCTCATATTCACTGTACTGGATTCCTATATAACTCATAAGGTTGATGTTACTATATAAACTACCAGATTTTCAAATATTTTTAAGTTGTAACTATTGTCTATTTGTTTGTAGATCAATTAAGAAAACAGGAAAGTCAGGTGCTGTGGCATGTGCCTATAATCTCAGCTACTGAGGAGGCTGAGACAGGAGCATTGGAAGTTTAAAGCCAGCCTAGGCAATATAAAAGAAATAAAAAGGAATTAGTGAAAGTGGTTATATTTTATTTTGTGACTATTGCCATGAGTGACTCTTAAATTAGGAAAAATGAAGGGTTACTAACGTGCACAGAAAGGAATACCCATGAATGCTGCAGTAGGAATTGGTATGATAACACCTATGGAGTCCTAATGATACCTCTATGTATAGGAATCATCCCCCCCCCCTGTATTACTGAGGGGACTGAGAGGTATGGACTGTCATGTGTTTCCCCAAGATTTAGAGTTGGTACTTAGAAGAGCTTGTGCAATGGCTCAGTGTTGCACAAGCCTGACCATCCAAATTTGATCCTTAGAACCCGTGGTGGAAGGAGAGAGAATTGACTACAGAAATTTGTCCTCTGACTTCCACATGGATGCTATGGAGTGTGAATAGCACACAAACACACACACACACACACACACACACACACACACACACACACAAAAATAATAATAATAATAATAATAATAATAATAATAATAATAATAAACGTTTATAAAAGGAAGAGCAAAGAACTGGTAGAGAGGATACCTTGTGCTTTATATGGCCATGTGTGATACCATGCTTCAAACTTTACTTCTCCTTCTGTTCCCTGTGGGATACAATTTGTCTTTCTATTATCTCTAATGAGGAAGTGGGGAGGTAGAGTAGAAATCTTAGGCAAATAGATGCCCCAGAATCAGTCCCTCCCTCACAAACGTGCAAGGATCCAGAGACGATGGAAATGCACCTTGCAGGAGCGTGGAGACGGTGTGTGTCCTTTTGTGGACTTAGGGGATTCTCTTTGTTGTTGTTGGTAAATCTCACGGTGACACAGAACAATGTCCTGACTTTGCCTTGTGTCCTAGGCACATCTGATGCCCACTCCCCTGGCCCCTCCACATTTCCTGTCATTTTACCCTGGGATTGTCCCAGGTCCCAAACATCAATACCTTTGCTTGCCTTGTTCCTTCAGCTCAAGGTAGGGAAGATCAGATGTGCCAGACATCCACTTGCTTCTGGAGTCTCTGACACAGACCCACTCGCTGGCCAGACCCTGCTCCACAGAAATGGTTGTTTTCCGTCTTTGCTAAGACCCTGTACTGGCCCTGTTTATGCAGCTATGTGGAATCATGTGTATTTGTCTCCCTTTCTGGAGTAAAATCTCTGGGGAAGGGAGCTGCAGATGAAGCCCCTCTTTATCCTTCTTACCAATCAGATGCCTCCCACATGGTAAGCATTCAGGGGCCACAGATGAATGGATGTACAAATGAACAAATGAGCCAATAGGTGGTGTTCTGGCTAAGGTGGATAGACTCCCAGCAGCTGCTCAGGATGGTTTTCTGTATAGAACTAGTGGCGATTACAATGGCCTTTATCCCGGCCTTCACTATTGAAAAAACAAAAAACAAACAAACAAAAAACTTCACTGTCTTTCTATTTTTCCTGAAGGTAAATTCACTAACCTGGAGAGGGTTGAATCTGAGAAGAAACCCCTTTGGACTACATTGCATCTGTTCTTCCTTTCCCATTTTGGCCTGTCATGGAGTTTGGGGGCAAGTATTGCTCTGGGTGGGAGAGACTTGCCTATGAACAGCAGTGGAAAGGGGTATGAAAGTGCCCTGCACAGACAAAGAGGACATGTCTTTAACAGCTGCATTCCTTCATCTTCTCATTCCGTCTGGGTTGGTAGACACACAGAACCTATGATTCCGAGACCTCAGCTCTTAGATGTTGAAGGATTGAGACACAGCACTAAGGGCACAGGTCTAAGCTAGGCATACCTAGGTTCAAATCTGCAGCTTCCTGGCTATTAAGCAGGAGTAAGTTCCTGGGCCTGGCTGAGCTCTTCCTTCTGTAGAATGGTGCCATCCCTACTTACTTTACTAGCATTTGTAAGCTTACAGATGATGCACTTAAAATGCCAGGTACTGGCCAGTGAGACCGCTCAGTGGGTAAGGGTGGCTGTGCTTGCTGCCAAGCTTAGTATCCTGAGTTTAGTTTCTGGAAACTAAATGGTAGAAGGGGAGAGCTGGACTCTGTGAGTTTTTCTCTGACTCCTACCCTCCGCACACATGATGTGGCAAACACATGAGTGGCTTGTACACACACATTCATTCTCTCTCTCTCTCTCTCTCTCTCTCTCTCTCTCTCTCTCTCTCTCTCTCTCTCTCTCCTCATTGTTTTTCTCTCTCTCACACACAAATAACTACATGTAATAAAATTTTAAATGCCTGGTACATAAAAACCTTTCAATAGATTGGAGAAAAAAAAGTCATTATCATTCTGCCTTGATTTTGAGTAGCATAGAGTAACCATAAAGATTTACCCCGAGTATTTACTCTTTTCTTGTGTCTCACAGAGTCTCCAGTGAACAACCAGCACACTATCCCTGTGCAAGGAGTTCTTTCTGGTTCTATTAATCTTCATATTAGCTACCCAGGTTTCAAAATGAAATAGTGTTTTAAGTTTAAAGCTGTATTTATCAGTATAGTACTGCAATATTAATGGGGAGAGGAGCAGAGAAGCCAGCTTTATGAACACTGTGTCTGCCTTGTAGCCCTGCGTGTGCACACGTGCAGCTGCTGGTTTTAACACTCGATTCCAGCTTGAGCTTCTGCAGGTGCTGTTTGCCCTGGGGAGCTGCTTGAGCTCTGTCAGGTTGATGGTTCAGGGCCTGAGTATGACTCTTGTCAAATTTCAGTTATGAAGCCTTGTATGAACCCCATTTAGTATTCAGGAAATGTCTCCATAGCAGCTGCTGTCAGGGTAACTATCACCAAGGGTAGTGGTTGATTGCTTCCTTCCTGCTATGTGTCACCCCTAAACAGTCTTAAAGATAGCATGCCCCCATCACTAACCATTTGCAAGAGAGGAAAATGACTTTATGCTGCCTGCGGATCACAGAACTCCTGCCTCCTTGTCTACGATTGTGTGAGAGTTAACTTCTTTCTCAGAGACAGCCACTGTTCAAATTGCCTATTTGTGGTTACTTAGTCAGGAAAACTTGTAGACAGACAGACAGAGACAGAAAGAGACAAAGAGAGAGAGACAGAAATAGAGTCAGAGAGATAGACAGAAACAGAGAAATAGACAGAGACAGAGAAATAATAGACAGAGATAGAGAAATAGAGACAGGGAAATAGACAGAGACAGAGAAATAGACAGAGACAGACAGAGGCAGAAGGATGAACAGATATATAGAGAGACATACAGAGAAAACTGATATGCAGACATATAGACAAAGTACCTTTGTCAATGAGAAACACTATGAAGACAAAGAGAGATGATATTGTGAAGATGAGGAGTGGGATGGCTGTAACTGCGGGGTGACAACTGTTAACAGAGGTAACATTTAGACAGACATTAATTGCAAGAAGCAGCAGCCATGTGAAGAAGCTGGCAAGAGTCTCCTAGCTAGGGAACACTCTGTACCTGGTCCTCAGGCTGGATGGGCTGTGGACTTGTAATTAGAATAAACCTTACTGGTCCACGTATCACGTGCTAGGTGCATCAGATGAGGTCGGAGAGGCAGGCAGAGCCCAAGTCATACAGGGCTTTCATGGGATCCATGGGAAGTCCAGAATGTGTTCTGAAGGAACAGGAAGCCATTGGCTGTTTAAGGAGGGGGACAGTCTCATGTGATGCATGTTTGGAAAGGTCAATGTGGCTGCCATGTCGAGAATACCCTGTAGGGGTATGAGAGGGATGCGACAGTGGTCTTGATGATCAGTTATTGCCAGTGGAATCAAAGCATGCCTGGCTAGTGATTGTGAAAAGTTTTTATAAGGTAAATTAGCCTACAGATAAGGGTGGCTCAAAAATCAGGAGTTGACTCACGTCAATGTGAGACCATTTTTGTTCACATGATGACTCCATAAAGCTTTGTGAATTTTGAATTCTATTTACCATTAAAAACAAAAGTAGTAGGTGCTTTTCTTGGCATTCCAGACTTCATCTTCTTGCCTCCATATTCCATATTTTTTGCTGATGGATTATATGCTTCGAGGCAAGACTGACATATATGGAATCCTTGCTCCACCACCTGCTAGGTGGTTGGCTGGATAGCTGTCTGTCTTTCTTTCTCTGATTTATTTAATTTTTATTTATGTTTATGCGTGTATGTGGATACCCAGAGGCTAGAGTGGGTGTTGGAGCCATGGAGCTGGAGTGACAGGCAGTTGTGAGCCAACTGTATGTGCTGTGAACCGAACTCTAGTCTTCTGCAAAACAGTTAAGCTTTCTTAACTATTAAGCTATCACTCTATCCTCTAGTGCAGTGGTTCTCGACCTTTCTAATACTTTGGTCCTTTAATACAGTTCCTCATGTTGTCATGAATCTCAACCGTAACATTACTTTCATTGCTACTATATGACTATAATTTTGCTACTGTTAGGGATCATAATGTAAATGTCTGTATTTTTTGATGGTCTTAGGCGACCCCTGTGAAAGGGTCTGTTGACTCCCAAAGGGATAAAGACCCATAAGTTTAGAACTGAAACTCTACTGGTTAGCTTTTTAATTCAGAGTTTCAAATCCTCGGTTTCCTGGGCTGCAAAATGGGCTTAACGATCAGCCTGCTTTTTGCAGATACATTCTAAAATGTCAAGTGAGATCGTATTTGTAAAAAAATACCTAGTGAAAGTTAGGATCTAGAGAAGGCTATTTGCTTTGAGAATTCTCTCAGAAGTGGGGTTACCAGGTCATCCAGTCATTTTACTTTTAGCATTTGAAGACTCTCTGTGTTATCTTCCCTAACAGTTATGCCAATCACATTCCTGCCAACAGTGTAAATGAGTCCCCTTATCCATACCCTCACTGACACCTGTGATCTCATTTATTTATTTTTTCTTGAAGCAGTGTCTCACTATGCAGCCCTGGCTGGCCTGAAAGTCATTCTGTGGAACAGGCAGGCCTCAAACTCACAGAGACCTGCATACTTTCAAGTGCTAGAATTAAATCTATGTACCATCATGCCTGGCTAATTCTTTTCTTTTTTATAATAGCCATACTAACAGGTGTGAGGTAATTTTATGTCTTTTACAGTTTTTCACAGTAGCTAAGATGTGGAAACAAGTAAATCTACTATATCTATTAATGGAATTCATAAAGAAACAGTGATAGTGATATACATAGATAACCAGACAGTCTTATAGGGAGAGAGAGAGAGAGAGAGAGAGAGAGAGAGAGAGAGAGAGAGAGAGAGAGAGAGAGAGAGAGAAATAATTTTCAGCCATAAAAAGGAAAGTCAGGAACAAAAATATGACTGAATCTTGAGGACTATATACTAGCTGAAATAAGCCACCCCAAAGAGGCAAATTCAAACCTACTATACCTATGTATGAAAATGTCAACACAAAAATTAAGCTTTTAAATGATAAATGCTTCATGGTATTGCATGACACCAAGACAGACTAGAACGGTGGATACCAATATGGAGATCAAAAGAAATGGAGAAATGTAGGTCAAAGGGAGTTCAAACTGTGATGCATAGTGACTGACTGGTAACTAAATTACGGCATGGTGAGTCATTAAAAATAGTATATCAAATACTGAAAATTTGCTAATAGTGGACTTTTGTTTAGGTACTTTGTGCAGTTCATATGCATACATGTGCACTCACATACTATCTCTGTAAGATCATGGATGTATTAATTTGCTTGCATGTAGGAATCATTTCATTATTCACATATATGTGACCATATTCATAAACCTTAAATATATAACCTACATAAATAAATAAGAAAGTTCTCTGGTTTTGCCATTGAATCAACTCCTTCGACTCTCCACTTCCCTAGCCTTGGTGTACTAGCCGATGCTTCTGCTTTAAGCCTTTTGACCTGTGCAGCAAACAGGAGCTGGGCTGAAAGATTGGGAGTGGTCTTGACTTTTACCTTCCTTGAAGTACTGCATGAATGTGGATGAGCTCTCTCCCCTCTACACTGCAACTTCCTCACCTGCCAAATGAGGCCACTAGATGGGCCAGTCCGAGTAATAACACAGTTTCATCTAATGCCAACATTAGCTGACAATAACCATCTGCGTTATCAGCTATTGAACTCAGTGGGCTGGACTGTGAATGCCATGCCTGTTACTGTTTGAATCTGAAATATTCTCCACCTGGCAGCCTGTGGTGCTATTGGAGATGGAACAACCTTTAGAAGGTGGGACTGAATAGCAAGAAGTAGGTTATTGGAGACACGCCCCTGTAGAGGATTAGGAGGCCAGCTTTCACCCCCTCTCCTTGTGTCCTGGCTACCTTGAGTCATGCACCTTGGCTCCACTGCGTTCCTCTCCAGTGATGCTCTGCATTGCTATTCTACCCTAGTCCCATGGTGGAGATGTGAGCACGAGCTGAAGCCTTGAGCAAAAATAAGTCTTTGCTTCATTAAGCTGGTCTCCTTGATGGTGCAGCAGAGGGCAGAGATGTGGCCCTCAGGAAGCCCAGGACCTAGTCAAGGGAGGTGTGCTCAACTCTGACTGTTTTTGACTCCGTCTAGGTGGCCCACCCTGAAGAGTACATCTGTAATGGGATTCCTTGGCATCTGAAGTGAGTGTGCTGGCTCAGTTGTACACAGCACATTGTGGTTTTTCTGAGTTTAACAAAAACAAAAGCTTTCCCCAGTTACTCCATCCACAGTCCTGCCATGTCCCTGTGCTTTGCTTACATGCTCCCTCAGTTGTACTGATTTCTCTCCCTTTTTCATCCTGTCTGTGTTGGTTCCAGACATACTAAATGAGACAGGCATTGAGATGGAAGAGGAGGCAGAAGAAATAAGGAGAGAGGCCATTGTCTTTCTTGGGCCTGTTTGTGGGCACAGGGGGAAGAGGCTCATTACTAAAACTGGAAATCGGAGCCAGGCGGTGGTGGCGCATGCCTTTAATCCCAGCACTCGGGAGGCAGAGGCAGGCGGATCTCTGTGAGTTCGAGGCCAGCCTGGGCTACCAAGTGAGTCCCAGGAAAGGCGCAAAGCTACACAGAGAAACCCTGTCTCAAAAAAACCAAAAAAAAAAAAAAAAAAACCTGGAAATCGGGACCATTGTGGGTGACCCAAAGTGTATCCTATAGCCTGGCTGAGTCTGAAGTTCCTTCCTGGGAAACACTGCGGCTCCTTCGTGAGTTGGATCAAATAGCCAGGCTTTACATCACCCAGCACTTACAAGCTGTGTGACCTTATGCAAGTCACTTAACCTCAGTTTTTGTTTGTGTGCCTTGAGGACATATATGAGGGATGTTATGAAGATTAAGTTGCATAATCCACATAAGATGTTTGGCGTGATGCCTGGAATATCATAAGCTCTCTATAAATCTCAGCGATTAGTAATGACCAAACTGGTTAACAGACTTAATGGATATAAAAGCATTTTGTAAACTGCAGTGGCCTGCACACATGTTAGTTATTACTGCATCCAGGTGACTGTTATCTTGAAATAAGGGAGAAAGGGCTTCTGATCATTTTTACTTGTCAAGTCCTTTTTCTTTTTTTTAATTTGGGTTTTATATTTATCTCCTTCAATAACATGCTATTAATATTATATGAGCTGATTCCTTCCAGGGCATTCTTGTTCCTGAATCTAGGGCATCAAAGGCCATCTTGTGCCTTTCTATATGCAGAAATGGGAAATCAGCCAAAAGGCTGCATAATTTCATTTTTACCTTTTGCTTTTCTCATTGAAGTTGGTAGTTCCCATCTGAATGAACTGAGTGACTGGGCTTTGAATGCTTCCTTCAATAGCCCCAGCAAGCCAGAGAGCACTGTGATTAAAATGCACTGACCCTCTTTAGAGAAATAAAAATGGAACCAAACTAAACGGAAGGAGAAAAGAATTAAATAAGGAAAAGAGGGGAAAAATGTGCTGTCAAGACATGCTCTTATTTGTGTGGTGAAAACCCGGCTACAAAAGTACACATGCAGGTCACGGGGGCTGTGGTAGTGTGGCTGGGGCAGGAGGTTGCTGTCCTTGGTTTTCGCACTAACAGTCTTTGTCATAGAAGACAAGCAAAGTGAACCCCCCACCCCCCCCCACCCCCGAAATGCTGGGATTGGGGAGGAATAATGGCAGCTTAGAGGACAGCTGTGTTATTTCAGGCTCTTATTGTAGGTAGTTTCTGTTCTGGGGACCAGGATTTTGACCTGCTTTATATTGAATCCATACCATAATAAGCACTGCTATTGCTTGCCTCCTCTGCCAAGGCTCCTATTGCTCTAGGTTCATCCTCTAAGTGTGTGAAGCAGCTTTGAATGCAAATGGAGGCCCCAGAACTGTCCAACCAGACACCATCCTTAATCATAAGGGACTCCTGGTGGCAAATGCTGTTGGAAGGTCTCAGGAACAAAGCAGTTAGCAGCTGATTTGAACTGATACCTGCTGTTATGTGGAATGATCTTTTGAAACATTGTGTGCTGGTTTAAGATGCACTGGTGGGATGGAAAACCAGCTAGTTCCCTATGTAGCCCTCATCGCTCTTTCTGCATGAATGCTTCTTCAGGCAATGTCTATCATGTGAGAGGCTCTATCAGTTACACACCTCTGATCAAGAAGAGACTAATTAAGGGCCTACTGTGTGTGTTTATACTCTGCCAGGCACTAATTCTTTCCTGTCCCTACCCTTAGATCAGTGTATCTCAGATTTCAGTGTGCTCTAGGATTTTCTGGACTACTTATTAAAACTCTGCTGTCTGGGCCCCATACCCAGAGTTCCTGACCCAATTGCCCTAACAGGTAAAGGTAAGTGTTTTAGCTTCAGTACAGTGGCAGCATCTTAATCTACTGACATTTCAGCCAATTGCAACACCACAGTTACCGGCCTGCTTCTCTGGCAGGGCAGCGGCTCAACGGCTCAGGCCACACAGCCTGGTGGGAATTCTGTTCCCACAGGCACTGGCTCTGCTGCTCCTGCTAAAGGTGGCTTTAACTAAATCTCTATCATTCTATTTATAAATAAAACTTGAGATTCAAAGGCTGGGGTGAAAACCTGCTAGCTCAGAGAGGTTGAATTGCACCTAGCTAGCCTTCTCTCCTTGCTGGCATCTCCTAAAGAGCTTGTCCTTCTGCCATACAACAACAAAAGGCCCCATCACTCCAAATCCCTCCCTACTACTTCCAGTGCCTCTCTCTCTCTCTCTCTCTCTCTCTCTCTCTCTCTCTCTCTCTCTCTCTTCCAGATGCCCTCTGATGCTCTATGCTTACTTTCTGTTAACTAGTTACTAACTCAGCCTCCTGACCCCAAGGTTAATTATATTTAATTAGTGCAAATGCAAACTCGGGGTTCATAGTGTGATCGAATATTCCCCAATAAGTAAGAATTTGTATTTCCGACAAATACAGAGTGACAGGTCATGGGCTACTTTGAGAATCACTGCCTTAGCTAACTCTTGGCATGTGAAATAAAAGGGACAGACAACTGGTTCCCACAGATTAGCTTCCAAGAACAGTTAAGACGGAGGCCTAAGAAAAAGGCTTCTGGTGGTGGAGAGGAGGGAGCAGTTCTGCACAGCAGGACAGTGGGGGAAAGCAGACATCAGTAGGAGCCTCTGAGCAAGGCCTTCCAGCACAGGAGGGAATTGGGCAGGTGCAAAGCTGCAGAAAGAAGTTTCCATGGAGCACAGAAGGTGGTCCCAGTCACACCCAGTCTTCCTTTCCTTCTCTGGTCTTGGGGGTAGAAGGGAGCAAAGGATTAGGTCCAAGGAATCTTCTGAATGGAAATAGGAGCTTCTCAAGATTTCCATTCTTCCAGAGGCAGGAATGAGGCTGTCATCTGAAGTCAGTGCCCATCCCCTAGATCAGGCTGAAGACAGTCCATTTCCTTTAGAAACAAAAACACCATTGCTTCGTGCTCCGGGGAACTTCAGAGAAATTAAAAATGGAATTAACAGTTCATCTGGAAACCCTCCTTTTAAAATTATATGCTTAGCTCACTGTTCCATGAAAACTGCTTCTGAGGCACCCGCTGTTGCCATCACATCCCTGCCCCTTCTGTGTCTGACCCAGGGACAAAGGCTAGCCAGTGGCGAGGGGTGGTTGACGTGTGCCAGGAACATGACTGGAGGGTGAAGATGGGAGAATGCAGCCCTGGCTGCTGATAAGCCAGCTGTGGGAAAGGCTATTCGTGCCCCACCCCCAGCTCAGGGGACTGAGCCCACAAAAGTGACCATGGTGTTAGCTTGTAAAAACTGGTTGAAATGTAGCCAGGCAGTGGAGGACAGGGGGCCATCATGCGTAAAGATGTGGTACACAGGCCAGCCATGTTTTTAGGACAGAGTGGAGTTTCCATGACTGGATTCAGGTAAGGAAATCAGTTGGGGACTAAAAGTGGAAGGTACAGTTGTAGTTGGAAGTTTTTAGGGCAAAACATGGGGCTCCCAGCAACAAAACACTTGGTTTGGACACCTTGCTCAGAGCACCAATTAAAGAGACAAGTCACTGTGAAAAGCAGAGAAAGGTTTCATGGTAAGAAGAACTGAAAAAGGGGCCTATGATCCCAATTCCATATTCAGGGCAGGTACCAAAATGGCTTAGACAGAAGAATTGGGACAGGAAGTGAGAAGCATGCATAATTTGGCAGTAATGGTCAGGGTGCAGTGTGGTTGCTCATTGACTCAGCCCTGGTCCTGGAAGGTGATCAGAAGAAGTCCCTGTTGGTTGACGGAGAAGATGGCTCTCAGTCAAGGATGACTTCTACTCCAGAGTGCAGCCTTACCTCATGGGTAATTGTCCTCAATTGTAGGTGGTCTGTTCCACTAGGATTTACTCTGGCTAGAATCCAAGGTGATCTCAATGTTAGGTCATTGACTTACCTTTGCTTTCAGACTTGAAGATAGATGTGATGGGTTAGGCAGACGTGGGAAGGATTAGCATGCTGACCTGCAGAAGTAAACAGGTGACCCAAGAGAAGAAGACGACCCAAAATCAAAGGCAGAGATGCCAGGTTTTTATCCTTTTTTCATCTGCCTTGTGGGACCAAGGGAGGATTCAGTGCTTTTTTACCCAAGGCAGCTTCTAAGTGTCTGTTTACCTTTCTGTAGGTGGAAGGAATTACCTGCAATCCTCTGAATGTGCCATTTTACAGCCGTCCTTCACACAAGCTCATTCCCTCTGTCTGTGGTACCTTCCCCAGACTCTCTCAAGCTCCTATCTGTATTTCAAAACTAAAGCAGTTTTCCTTTCTTTGGGGAAACTTTTCCATTTCTGGTAGGCTGAGTTTTCGTATCTTCTGCCAGTTCCCAACATGCTTTGTCTTACCTTGTAGTACAGCGGTTCTCAACTTGTGAGTCATGACCCCCACAGGGGTCACATATCAGATATCCTGCATCTCAGATATTTAAATTATGATTAATAACAGAAGCAAAATTACAGTTACGAAGTGTCAACGAAATAATTTTGTGGTTGGGGGTCACCACAACATGAGGAGCTGTATTAAAGAGTCACAGCGTTAGGAAGGTTGAGACCCACTGCTCTAGTGTAATTGGCATTGTATTGGAACTAGCTACAGATACTTTTATACTTACAGAGGGGTTACATCCCAATAAAACTTTCAAAGGTCAAAAGGCTGCAAACTGAAAATGCATTTGTGCCACCTACCTCACAAACATCACAACCCACTGCTCTGCTGAGGCCTGAAAGGTTCTCCCTGGGTCACATGACTGACTGGGAGCTCTGGCTGGCTGCTGCTGCCCAACAATGAGAGATTCTCCTAGTGTATGTCACTGGACTGGGAAAGACCACAATTTGAAGAATGGCTTCTACTGAAAATTATTGTGTCATATTTGTCTCATCTATAAAATTCAGAAAGAACTAAGTCAAAGCATACTAAGTTGGTGACTTATCTATTTTTGCTTGCTCATGACTACATTTATTCGGTCATTTGGTCATTAACAGACTTGCACAGAGGCATGTGTGCCCGAAAGTCTGCTAGTCTTTAGGGTACAGGGCAAATAAAGTGAACAAGGGCTTGGCTTTGGGGACTCAGATCAGTTGGGGAGATGGATTAAACTAGATGAACAGCAAAATGGATGCATCATTGGGGAATAGTAGATTTTGTCAGAGGAAACCAAGTCCCCATTGTACTTTCCTAGGTCTGTGCTTCTTGGGATTTTCTCAGCCCCTCTAATACAGTGATATTGTTGAGCCTGGGCCGGGGGGTGGGGAGGGGGAGGGAGCACAAGTTTTCAAATGCCAGCCCTTGCCAAGTACAAGGGTATCTGATCACATGCCCCTCTCCCTCTCCCAATGAGCTGCCCCTCCCCCTCCCCCCCATGAGCTCTGCTGGAAATGTCACTTCCCTTCCATGTCAGTGCTGAAGACATAGTTGTGACACCTGATTGCATTCTGAAACATTTGGGGAAGCAAAAGAGTGTAATTTTCCTATCTAGCCTGACGTGGCATCTTAACCAAACAATGAGAATTTGCCTGTATAGGGAGAGACTTGAGAAGGAACAAGAATGGTTTTACCCATTGTTAAATGAAGGATGTTCAGTTGATGGATTTGTGATAAACCATGCTAGTTAATCTATGAGATGCACAAAATCTGCCATGGCAGGATTCTGTGATAGAAGGTATCTGGGCACCAGTGATTCTGGAGAAAAATATGTGGTTATAAAGGAAAGTAAGATGATCCTATCTCATCATAAGGATTTGAAGAGCTTGATGGTGATTTCTAACTTTTTTTTGGTCTTTTGAGACAGGGTTTCTCTGTGTAGTTTTGGTGCCTCCCCTGGATCTCACTCTGTAGACCAAGCTGGCCTCGAACTCACGAAGGTCCACCTAGCTCTGCCTTCCGAGTGCTGGGATTAAAGCCGTGCACCACTACCACCCCACGGTGATTTCTGTTTATTAAGTAGCTACTGTGCATGATTCTATATATTAGCTCACTTAGCCCCCCACATATCCCTCTAAATTAAAGTGCTTTGTAGATAAATTTGGATGCAATTAAGTAATTTTCCCAAGTTCGCACATCCAAGTGGAATGGCAAGTGGCAAGCATTAGCTGCCAGCTTGGCCCAGCCTAAAGTCATCTGAGAAGGGACTCTCAGGTAAGGGATTGCCCAGGTCAGACTGGCTGGTGGGCATGTCTATAATTGATGGTTGTTACTGGGGTGGGGAAAGTCTAAGATTATATACACTCTTGGAGTTCAAAAGAGGGGAGACATATCCCTCTGGAGAAGGCACAGCGTGAGCACCATCCCTTCATCCACCCACCTGTCTACCCCAACCCACCTATCCACCCACACACCTGTTCATCACATCCCTTCATCTTTTGTACTCTTCTTTTCTGTTTCATTTTTACTACTACCCTATTCCTACTAGGAACTCAGTCCCCCTTCCCTCTTCTCTGGAGGAGACACTTTATCACTTTCTGCTAAAATCACCATCCTCCTTCAAGCTATTATGTTTCTCACTCTCAGACTGAGTATCTTGAAGGAACAGATGTTATTGCCCCATCTTGATGCTCATGTCTTTTGTGGGCTTTCCATATCTCCCAGGGTCCTGTACCATACCTATCCCACCATCAGCATCGTCTACTAGCTCTTCCCTGAACCCTGACCTTGATTCTTACCTCTATGTCATCATGTAAGCTACATGATTCCCTGGCAATAACTTTAGCAGTCCTCTGTATCCCAGGATCCTACCTTTTTGGGGTAAAAATTCTATTCTAGGAAACTTTTCTGACCTCCGTAACAAGGAGTTAGTCCTTTGTCTTTGGAGTGCAGACTGTTTAAGGAGTCAGTTTAAGCTAGTTTTAGATTAAGACCCAAGAGCCCTAGGAACTGCTACAACAAATAAGAAGCTTGGGTTCTGGATTAAATAGGACAAGGCCATGGGTGGATGGATAAATGGATAGATGAGAGAGCTCGAGGAAAATGGAAAGTAGATAAATAGGGTAGCCAATGATGCATGAATGGATGAAAGATTGTGGATAGATGGAAGTTGGATGAATGAGGTTGTTGGATGGTAGATAAATGGTGAGGTAAGTGAGTATATAGAAGGTAGGCAGATATATGGACGATAAATAGATAAATGGATGGGGGATGGGTTGGTATAAATGAAATACTTACTGTCTTGGACTCAACTCAAGTGCCAAAAGCAGTATAATTGGATATGCCATGGACAAAGAAGCAGAAACAGAGTCCACGTATACTTCTCTTAGTATTGTTACCTCAGACAAAGAGACAAAGCATTTAATGTATCTGAAGATCCCTGTCATTGTCTTTAAATAGTTAACTTAGATAATATGAGTCACAGGGACTCTTGAAGGTTGTAGTTGTATGTTTGATTCCTTGTGGTGAAAAAGTACATATATGTTTATGTAGCATGAATTTTAACAGTTCTTATTATTAAAATCAAACCTGTGAGCCAGGTATTGGGGTGAAGCTGGAAGATCAGAGATAAAGAACAAGCCATGGCTACCTCACCTCGCCGGATCCTCAGCTGGTCTTGTTTCCTCAGACTGGAGGCCTCTGAGTCCTCATCTAGAATGGGTCTCTGCTGAACTGCTGCTCGAAAGCCTGAAGCTTAACCAGCTAAAAGTTTAACCAGCCAAATGCTTCTAGTTTCTGGTCCTCATGCCTTATATACCTTTCTGCTTTCTATCACCACTCCCTGGGATTATAGGCTTGCTTTCTGGGATTAAAGGCATGATGAGTCACCATGCCTGTCTGTATCCTTGAACACATGGATTTCTGCCTCTGGAATGCTAGGATTAAAGGCGTGTGCCACTGCCTATCCTTTATGTTTAATATTGTGGCTGCTCTGTCTCTGACCCCAGATAAGATTATTAGTATGCACAATATTTGGGGGAATACAATACCACATTTCCTCTCTTTTTGTCTAAAATTTAAAAAAGCTTATAACTAATACAAGAAAAATTATATCCAGTAAGTATATACAATATACAGTCAAGATTACATTAATGGTGTCTAGTCCATTAACATTTGACAGATTCAGATAAAAACTCCATTATATATATTAACAATGTCCAGTCCAGTAACATTTGATAAACTCAGACCAAAAAATTTTCATTGCTTATCTTATTTAAAACAAGTAGTTCCTTTTTAAAAGTAGATTCCATAATCTCCCTTTTTATCTTATCATATCCATATTCTCTCTCTCTTCTTTTCATAATACATTCAGTGGTCTACCTTTTGTCATTTTTATATCTCCCTCTTTTTCTTCAGTGTAGATTCAGTGATCTACCTATTCATCCTATCCTTTTCTTTATCTTTTTTCTCAGAGTAGATTCGATGATCTATCTCATATCTATATTCTGTTTTTCTTTTTGCTTTCTAGGGGTGAAGATATCTTTAGGGAATCTTGAAAAGAAAAATTTTGAGTTACTTGTCAAGTCCTGTATCATTTGTCCAGTCATTGATAGTAGGAAAGAATACAATACCACATGTTTATATATTTTTTTCAATAAATTTTGGTCTTTCACAGTTTCATGCAGTATATAATGCATTCTGATGGCTTCCCTTGCTACCATCTCTTATTTCCCTTCTATCTCTGCCATCCCCAAATTCTTTCTTACAAATCTCTTTCCTGTGTTCGTGACTTTTTGTTTTGTTTTGTTTTCCAGAGTTTAAGCAGGGCTGTCTGTGTGACCATGGGTTTAGAACTATCCACCAGAGCCTGGTGTGCTCACCAGTGGGTGGGTAACTTTATACTGCACCTCGATTGCTCCCAGAATCTGTTAGTTGCTAATAGTAAGTGGGAGAGCCCCACGAGTTCCTTCCCCATCCCTTGCTGGCTATGAGGCAGTATGATCCCGGTTCCAGTAGGCACAGTTGTTGTGAGTTCATGATTGCCATGGTCATGTTGTGATTCGAAGATGGCATTTCACAACCTTTCTCCAACTCTTCTGGTTCTTAGATCCTTTCTTCCCCACATTCAGTGTTCTCTGAGCCCTGGGGGTGTTTTGTTTAGGGCTGAGCCATTAACTCTCCTTTATTCTCAGCATCTTTTTAAACTGGTGTTTAAAAATATATACGCATACACAAGTACTCAGTTTTGTTATTTTTTCTCAGAGACCACAGCAAACCAACACACACATGTTCTACTCAATGCTGTTCACTTTCTACTTTTGGGCCCTTCTTGAGCTGTCACTTCCTGCCAGCACTAGCTCCTGGGGGCAACAGTGATGATGTGCTTTTCATTTGGATCTGAGAAGACAGCTTGGTTTTAGTAGAAAACTCGCAGTTTAGAATCAGACAAGTGTAGTATCAAATTCTGGATTCTGCACTTATTTATGGTATTTAGTAAGTTATCTCCTCAGTATCTCTTACCTGTCAGATGTTGTTACTAATGCCAAATAGTCAGGATTAAAGGGGGCAGCTGTTTAGGGAAGTCAGTGAGTCCTGATAACCAGGATAAAGGTAAGTCTCCTTTCTGCCTTGTGAGCGATGCTAGTAGGTGTTGAGAGAGTACTTGTTGCATGCAGTAGATTTCAGTGGATTTGAATTCCATCCAACCTCTGGGTTTTACTGGCTTTGAAGCTAATGCTTTCGATCTATCACCAGCAGAGTAGGACATGCAAATGTGAAACTTCACAAATGGCTTCTGCACATTATAAATCTGGCATTTCAAGAGCCTGGCTGCCAATAGCTTTTCCAACAACTGCAGTCTGGTGTTAATGCAGCCCTGGGTATGGAGAGGACATTGGACACTGACCTCAGTGTCTGATGTGCTGTGGACAGACATGCAGCTGAAGGACATGAATGCTGGAGGACCCAAGAAAACACTCAGACCACATAGAGAGTGACCTTACTTCCAGAAGGAGTGATGGCTAAGTCATATACCTCCCTTGAGGTGTTAGAGAGAAAAAAAGTATGTGGTGGGTAGTGAAGGCACCTTCTCTATAAATGTTCTTCTTAGATATAGACTTTTATATTATCACTTACCTTAGTTTGCCCTATTACCAGGGGTATTGATACCAGGAGACCTTTAATTCCAGGCCACCTGCTCCTGAATCCATTATCTGAGAACTGGGGACTGCTGTTTTACCGTGACATCAAATATGCATGCTGTCATGGCCTTCCTGTTCTTCTCTCTCAGCAAACGCTTTGTTGCAGTGATCAGAGCAGTTATGCCTGGTCTCTGGTGACTGTGATATTTAGCTGCCCAGCCCTGCTTCTACATATGAACAAACCCAGCCTCTGAGCAGGTGATTAACCGGCCCCCAAATACGCAAGAGTTTGGTAGCAGAGTGAAGACTGCAGCCAGAGTTCCTGATTCCAAGTTGCAGTTACTCTCAGCATTCCATGGCATGTGACTATCTGTCCTAAGACAAAGTGAGGGACGCACCTCTCATTTGTCCCAGGATCCTAAATCCCTCAGCCATGTCCCAAATTCTACAATACATCTTTCCTTTACTTGAAGGCGGCGTTTCCCAAGCACTACCTCTCTGATGCTCTGGATGGTCAAAGGGATCTGTTGGTTACTTTTCTCTATTGGTTACTTTTCTCATCTCTGTGATGAGTCACATGACTAAAGCCAATGGGATGGCACTTTGCTCCTCCCCCACATTCTGGCTAGGCCTTCCTTCTTCCATTAATCCAGAGGTGATTCAAGGAGTTGGGAAGGTAGGCGATGAGTGCCTGTTATTCTCTCAAACAACCCAAGTGCAGTCCTCACAACCCACACTGGGCAGCTCCTAAGTGCCTGTAACTCCTGCTTTAGGGAATCCAACACCCTACTCTGGCCTTGATGTGCACACATGCACAGGCACACAAACACACACACGTGCATGTGTTCATGGAGTTGGGGAGAGAGAGAGATACACATAAATAAAAATAAAATAAATCTCTAAATAATTCCAGTCCAGACCAGTTGACAATGAAGATTAACCCATTACAGTGAGTTAAGGGAATTAAGAAACTTTGCAAAAAAAAAAAAAAAAAAAAATGCCGTTCTACATTCAGAGAAGGCAACTAGTCTAGTTCCATTTTGGTAAATAAATCACCTACCCTTGTTATTCCATATTTCTGAAACTGTTTGGGTACAGAACCTCTGTACTCTACCGCCCACCAGCTTCTTTAGTGCCAGGTTTCTGATCCATACTGGTAGGTAAATGGTTGATGCCACCTGACATTTTCCATTATGCGTGTGGTTTGGTGTAGAAAGACAACAGTGTAGACATCATGAGTCGATGTTTTAGAACTCCTGTGTCCTCATTGCCTCTTCTGACTTGCAGCAGCCCTGTGGGGAGACAGTTTCCCCGTCCTTAACAAAACCCAGAGGCTTAGAGGCTCGATGGGCCTGGAGGCAGGGAATGAGGTTGTGGAGTGGCTTCCTGCTGGTGCAGGAACTCTTTCAGGCCTCTTCTCTGCAGGAAGACAGATTCTTGGTCCAGCTTTGCTGACCAGGTGCCATCTGCCTCCTAGATTTTGATTTAACAACACACCCTCATCTTGTGTCTTACCTGCTAGAACTTGGACATTTGTGTCCTTTCAAAATCCATGGAATGAAACTTTAACCCCAAAGTGATGATGTTTAAAGATAGATCATGAGGACTCGGGTCTCCTAAATGGGAATAAAGGCCCCAGATTGCTTCTTGGCCCTTAGATTTCCGCTATCATCTAAGGATAAGGGGTGTGTCTCTTCCTATGAGAATGATGTAAGGAGGAGCCATCTTGCAAGCAGACAGTAAGCCTTTCCCAGACACCAAGCCAGCTGGCACCTTGACCATGGACTTCATAGTCTCAGGGGTAGGACAGTAAATTCCTATCATTTATAAACTGTCTTGTTTGAGGTATGCTGCCATTGCAATGTGAATGAGCAAAGACGTGACTTTATGTAATAACTAAGTCAAATCAAGTTCAGATTGGACAAGTGATGGCTAATGTCACATAACTATCTACTCTTGGAACTAGAGGCCTGTTGAAGATGAGGACTATGTGTGCCTTGAGTATGGAAGGAAGCCTAGGAAGAAAGGGAGAACATGAAAAAGGAGTAATTGAAAAGCCTGGGAGGAGAAATTGGCGATGTTATTGTCAGCCTTGTGATTAATTGCAATCACTGATCCACGAGGCCAGCTAGCTGCCTGCCAAGAGTGGCTGCACCAAAGGCTAACACTTGAACACTTAACAGAGTGACTTGTGCTGACTCAGAGGGGCCTCGTTTGTTTAGGAACTTCATCTATTTGAAAAGCAGTTGAGGTCCTTGAATGAGGATAAAAGGTCTCTCAGCAACTGAAAAAAAAATTCCATCAACTTACCTTCAGTTGCTATTTAACTGAATTAAGAAGAGAAGCAGGCATGGGGCATTTACCCTAGATACCTGCAGGCAGGTACAGGCCAGGGAGGCTTCTCTACCCTCACGGAGCTTCTAGCTCAGGGTGTGAGAGAGAGCCAAAAAGACAAAGAGAGAGAGAGGATTTGTTCAAGAAGAGATGAGAGACTAGTTATAGTTATAGTTTTCCTTGTTAACAAATTCAGAAAAGAAATTCACTAAAGAGGTGTAAATTATACAGATATTTAAAGAGATATTTAAAGATAGTTTGGGGTTGGTAATGCAAGTTAGGATAGAAAGTGAATTAGGTATAACACTTTGGACTCACCAGGATAGGGTAGATAATGGAGTATTTTCTCTGAACTCGTCAAGTATTAATGGACTCGACATTGTTGATGTAATTATTGTCTGTCTGTATATACATAGTTATTGTATATTGTTTTCTTATATTAGTTATAACCTTTTTTAAAATTTTAGACAAAAAGGGAAATGTGGTGATATTTTGCTTGTGCTCTAACAAAGCTTTCTGAAGATCAGAGGGTGGAGCCAGCCATTTGTTAACCATAGAGGTCTGTAGGTCTGTACAGGCAGGAGACAGGAAGTGATATGGCTGGGTGGAGAGAGAAATATAAGGTAGGCAGAGACAGGAGCTTGACCCCTTTTTCAGTTGGAGGATTCGGAGAGGTAAGAGGTGACTATGGCTGCTCCTTTACTTCTCTGATCTTTCAGCATTTACCCCAACATTTGACTCTGGGCTCTTATCATTAAGACCTATAAGACAAATTGCTAAACAGTCTTAATAAAAAAAAACAAAACAAAAACAAAAACAACCCAGAGCCAGATATTGGGGTTAAAACCTGAGAGATCAGAGGAATTGGAAAAGCCACACCAAACTCACCTTACCAGGCCTCAGTCTCCAAAGAGAGCTACTTTCTGTATACCCACGCCTATATGCCTTTCTGTTCTGCAATCTCATTTCCTCTCTCCACCCAGCTACGTCACTTCCTATCTGTACAGACCTCCAGACCTTTATGGTTAGTGCTGGGATTAAAGGCGTGTGTCACCATGCCTGGCTCTGTTCCCCAGTGTGGCCTTGAACTCATAGAGATTCGGGTGAATCCCTGCCTCCAAAATGCTAGATAAAAGGTGTGTGCTATCATTGCCTGACTTCTATGTTTAATATAGTGGCTGGGTTTTCCCTCTGATCCTCAGATAAGCTTTATTAGGGTACACAATATTTTGGGGGACACAATATATCACCACAAAGACCAATTAGAATTCATGCTCCATCTGGCTCTCCATGTGGTTATGGAAGAGAAGCCGGAGGGCTGCAGGTACCTGAGGAGGAAGTCCAGATATGCCAGACCAGGCAATGCCAGGGACTTCTGGAGGGAGACTAGCATTCTGAGATGATGCTCTGGGAGGTGATATTAAGGATTGATCAGGTGAAAAGGAAAGTGACTGAAGGAAATAAAGCTGCCACAGCAAAGGAGAGATGTATCCACAGCCAGTGGGGTGCTGTTAACCAAGGACAGGTATAAGATGCATGATGGAGGGCTGGCAATATGGCCCAGTGGCTAAAGGAACTTGCTACCAAGCTTGATGACCTAAGTTTACTCCCTGGGGACCCACATGGAAGAAGGAGAGAACTCATTCTCATGAGTTGTTCTCAGACCAATACAAATGGCTCTGTTGTATGCATGCACACCCATCCCCCCTTCCCAAAATACACATATTCTTTTAAAATACAGTAAGATGAGTAGCTGAGAAAGTATGAATAATGTTTTTAAAATATGAAAAAAAAAGACATGCAACTAGACCATGAAGCCATTGCATGCCAAACCAGGTTATTTCCCCAAATGTAGCAGCTTCAATGCCAAGAATGAAAAATAGGACACAGGCTTGTTTTCAGTTTTAAAGAAGAACTAATAATGATCTCTCTGTTTTGATATGTAAATAGAGATGATGCCTGAGAGACTATAAGCTCATGAGAATGTGTGTGTCTGTGTGGTGGTGGTGGTGGTGGGGGGGAGTCCTCAGTAGGATTTTGAATTGAGGGTCAGGAAATTGAGTTCACATTATTAAAGGGCAGGAAGGTCAGAACTGATATCCGGGTTATGCTAATCCACTTTAATTATGTCATCCTGGAGGACAGGGTCCTCTACTCCCATCTCTGTAGGCTGCATGTGTACATCCAACATCTTTGCTGTGATGGGTTTTCTCCACATGGGAGGGGCTCAGAGCAGCCAACCCTGTGCATATTATCCTGTCACATCGTTGGGGCTTGGGAGCAAACAGGAAACTAGCTACTCCTTTAGGGAATGTGGGTAGATAGATCGGTGTTCCACTTCTCACACAGGGGACAAGCACATCCTCTCAGATCCTGTCTGCAATGATGGAGAGGAGCATGTCTATCTACTTTAAAGCCAAGGTGTTGCTGAAGATGAGCTCCTTCCCAACGCTTCCTAGTGGTCCTGGATCCACTGTGCTTGATATCTCTGTATTCTGGAAGGCTTGCAGGCTCTGGAGCAGCCTCAAACAACTTCTCACAGCCTGTGACTGCCTGCTGGAGGCCTGGAGATTGCCTTACTGGGGAGGGGGAGAAGTATCAAGAAGCTTTTGTGGTTCTCTTCCGAATTTCCTGCATCCTTGCAGGCATCTTGGCCTTGGTCTAGCACTGGGTAGCAACAGGCAGCCCTAACAGTTAAGGCCCTTTCTTTTGGTGTAACATCCTCTATGGGAAAAAAAAAGCCAGAATCATTCCATGCCAGAAGCAAGTCAGTGTGAGATCTAAAAGTCCCTTTTCATGGAGTCAGAGTGGTGGAGTGGCCTGAGTTCTAGAAGTGCCCCTCTAAGGTCAAGGCATGACCTTTCCTGGAGCCCTCCTCCAAAGCATGGGTTAATGACACTCTGTGTCCCCTCACTTTGGTGGTATTCCTATCAGTAAAATAGGCTAGGTGTACCTAATGTATTCCCTCAGTGATCAGCAACAGAGGATGTGCTTACCTGTCCCATAGACAGCATAAGCTCTCTATAAATGTTATCATTATTATCATTATTAACATCCCCTTTGCAGTGGTCTAATGGAGACTTAGACTGAAAGGAACACCCATGAAGTCCTAACTAAATTCAATCAGGGTAAAATATACAGAATTTCAAATGCAACAAAGCCAAAATTTGTGTTTTTAACATTATAGTGATTAAAAGCTCAATAAAGATGCAGAACCATCTAAGGATGCCATTCCTAAAAGTGCTGCATCTCTGTGCTGTTTGTTTCCAGATTATTGAAATTTTCTTCTCAGTGTACCGTGAACAAATTGATATTTTAGTCAACACGAGTTCCTGGTAAAATGCTTCATTTTGCACTAATTTATAACTTTCATCTTTTGTTACAACATAAGGATGCCAGAAAAATAAGAAAATTGGCTCTTGACTCCCTCTTGATTAAAATATTAATGATGAACACCTGTTAGCTGACTTAACCACTGAGCCTGAAGACCAGAGTTCCTTCTCCTTGTCCCACAGGGTGGGAGGAGACAACTGATGACGGAGTCCTTTGACCTCCATACACACCTCACAACACATGTGTCTCCCCCCTCCACAAAGTAGCTAAATACAGGTAACTTAGAAATATTAATAATGATGATGACAGTGAAAAGTGATAAATCAGTGGTTCTCAACCTATTGGTTGAGATCCCTTTGGGGGTCAAATGGCCCTTTCACAAGGGCTGCCTCAGACCATCAGAAAACACAGATATTTACATTACAATTCATTGCAGTAGCAAAATTACAGCTATGAGGTAGCAATGAAAATAATTTTGTGGTTGGGGGTCACCCCAGCAGGAGGAACTCTAGTAAAGGGTCTCAGCATTAAGAAGGCTGAGAAGCACTGGTGGTAAGCGGTTCTAGAGCAGTCTGTTACCACCATATTGTGTTCCTCCTGTGGTAGCAGCCACTGGTTCTTTCTGACTACTTGCCTTACTGGGGAAGGGGAGAAGTATCAAGAAGCTTTTGTGGTTTTCTTCCAAATTTCCTGCTCCTCTGCAGACATCATGGCCTTGGTCTAGCAATGGATAGCAACAGGCAGTCTTTTGGTGTGTGCTGGTTCTATAGCTAATTACTTTAGGTGCAGGTCAAAGTTCAGAACACCTCTCATGAGGAAGGTGTTGTCATTAGTCCTGCAGCAAAGGTCAAGAAAGGCAAAGACACCTGTTCAAGGGCACATGGCTAACAAGTGGCAAGTCCTACCTGACTCCACAGTCCACATGCTTAACTACCATGATGGCTTGTTCACATCTATCAATGTGAGGAGACTCCATGGAGAAGTCAAATATGCAATATTTAATTGTTTATTTCCTGTTTCCTCATAAGTAACTCCCTACATGTAATTCATTGAGACTATGCAAATGTATGAAAGAGATGTCCCAGTATCACTTAGGAGACATGTATCCTGGCAAATCTGGTCTTGGAGATGTAGGAAGCTCACCACTCCTTGGACATGACACATCTCCTACTTCAGCACTACATCACAGCCCTGTGCAGCAACCAATGCTGACAATCAGGACATGACAATGAAAATGTATTTTAAAAAGCAGGGATGAGGTCAACATGCTATGTATTTTTAAGGGTAATAGACATCTTAGAATACCAGCGCGAAAGTCCACAGTTGCTCATTTCTGTATGAGTTCCTAAGATAGGGTAAATAAGGTCTTGGGAATTATATATATATAAATCTAAGATTATATATGGGTGTATATAACATATAATTTTATAGCAACCCTCTTATTTCCCTGTTTATGTGCCTCTCAGATCGCACTGCCACAGGATGCTGCTATATAAACACATATTCATACGTCTGTATGCATATATATAGTCACAGTAACTGAGATGCTGAGATGACAAGTTACTGTGAAAACCTAGATGTTTACACTACATGTTTTAAAATAGTCTGCCATTTCTGCCATTCATTCGATGCACATGCCACTGAGGATTTTGCACCACGCTTTGCATGCTTGCACGTGGTTTCATGCAGTAGAGTGAGAAGAAGAAGGAACTTGGCAGGTGCAAATGTTGACCTGCCTCTTCTTAGCTGGGCCACCTTGAGCAGTGCGACTGAGCCGTCTATGTCAGTGGTTCTCAACCTGTGGGTCATGACCCCTCTGGGGGTTGAATTTCAGATATCCTGCATTTCAGGTATTTACATTACAAATCATGACAGTAACAAAATTGCAGTTACGAAGTAGCGATGAAATAATTTTATGGTGGGGATCACCACAGCATGAGGAACTGTGTTAAAGGGTTGCAGCATTAGGGAGGTTGAGAACCACTACTTTAAGTACTTATATGTGTAATTAATCTTAGTTTGCAGTAGTTTGTATCCTGCATGGGGCCCACATTTCCATAGGTAGACAGAGCTTCTATCCTGTCTTCAGAGAGAAAGGATGGGAGCCTCTGCTTTCTCTTTCTTGCCCTTGTGGGCCTCTGACAGGCCAGAATATCTCCTCTGCTGACTGGGCGTGGTGAGTGTGTGCACCAAAGCCAGCCTCTCAGCAAGCTCCAGAACACTCATGTTCATTCTTCACTTGCCTCCATATAGAAGTCCTCTCTTCAAGAGAGTCCCTGGGGTGAAAAGATGCAACAGGCTTCATCCTGATCCCAGGCTGGCATTTTCTGCAGTCTAGCTTTGTCAGAAATAACACACTGTTTGCATTTCTCACCTGGTTCTGGATGGTAAGGAGAGGAAGCAGGTAGATAACACCCTTCACACTCCAACACTTCACAAGCAGATCATATGGTTCGAGCAAGAAAACAGATGTTGAGAGTCTAACAAAGGCTGGCATGGTGACACGTGCCTGTCATCTTGGCACCTGGGAGACTGAGGCAGGAGGATTAGTAATTCAAGGCTAACTTGTAAAATACATAAAGACTCTGTCTCAGAAAGCAACCAAGTAAATCTAATAATAGCATATGATGTCACACACAGTAGATGTTTGTTGCTTGCTATGGCTGCCTTCTGCTATCGTATCTGACTGACACACACAGCCTAGCCTGAGATTCATAATTGTCTCCCCCTTCTCTGCCCCAGTACTAAGTATACAGTGTTGGGCATGAATTGAGGAAGATTTTATTTGTGAGCATCAAGTGGAAGAGGCTAACACCAATTAGTCCTGCTCCCTCCTTTTTCAAATGGTAACTTTTCGGACCAAAGACTCCAAATGCCTGGTTTGAGATCACACAGTTCACAAGGGAGCCCCGGACCCCTGGAAGATCTTGTCACTCATACCACATGATTTTAGAGAACAAAGGGTAACAATATATTCTATAGAGGGTAAATTACAAGGCTGCCTAAAACCGAAGAGCTTTGTCAAGGTAAAATGCTTCCATTTTGATAAAAGAACAAGAGAGCTCCCAAAATACTTTTCTTTTGACCTACTTAGCTATTATTCATCTCTCTCCTGCTCCCACCCTCATCAACAATTACTTCACCTTAGAAAATCCTGCTGTAGTTCATCATTCTTTCCTTGGCTATGGTTTAAAAGATGTTCTCAGAGTATGGCTTAAGTAAAACCTGCCCCAAGAAGACACCAGAGATGATGGGGACCATCTGGTTCCTCTACCTATCCTCAATGACATGTTCTAAAACACTCAAAGAAACTCAGTGGAGGAACGGGGAGGAAATAGAAGAATTCTTTTTTTTTTTTTTTTTTTTTTTTGGAGTCTTTTCTCTTGGATTAGATGCCATCATGTCCTTGGAGTACCTTGCTGATACTAGCTCCAGGCTAGATCTGGAGAGAGGTGGTGACCATATGGAGTGCATATTTCTTCCTGCCTTGGTGGGAGTTATGCTGTAAAGACAAACTTTTTCACCTTAAGAGATCTGAAAAGAGGAGAAGGCAGACACAGGAAAGTAGAATAGAGAGAGACTGGAAGACCATAAGATTATCTCACTTCTATCATTCACTGATTTTTTTTTTAAAAATTCGTTTGTAATATACTTCCTCCACTTAGCTTTCCTGGAAAGCTCATAGTCACCATCAGAGTCTGCTCAGACTATGTTTTCATTCTGACCTCATAGCTTCTATGTTACATATGGAGTTCATTTCAATGGGTGTGTGTAATTTGTTGGGTCTGTCTAGCTTTCAGAAATATCTTTACTTTTAATAGTGATTGTCAGTGCCCTGCTATCTCCATATTGTAGGCAAGTCCTTGGCTCAGATAGATTATAAAAGACATGCCAGGTCACTTGGGTGGGAAATGATGGGGGATAGTTCTTCAACAGAGGGCAACTGGTCTTCAAGGCTCAGTCTCTCTACTGTGTCCTGAAACTGTCCGCTTCATATAAAGGATTCAAATGAAAACATACATTTGACCCTCAGCTGATGCCCATTGGCAATAACAACTCAGTCTCATTACTGTACTAGGTTATGATTTACCAAGTTGTTTTTCATAGTAGGTCATCTCATTGGGTCCATAGAACAAAGATAGGAGGTGAGGTGAGGTTGCTTTTAACTTGTAACTTACTTATAATTTTAATACTGGCTTCTCTACAGGCAAGGACACAGACATGAAAAGGAAAGAGTTGCTCAAAGTCATCTCATTATGTTTTGACAGTTAGCAACTTTTGGGAAATTCCACACACCCCTCCACCCCATGGCTGGTAACTCCAAAACACCTTGCCACACTGTGGCAGTTCATCAACATGCACATCATGGAAGTTCAGCACAGGGGTGGCAGAACTCCAAACAGTTTAATGATGACACCAAGATATCCTTTTCTGTTCTAGTTCTCAGTCAACTTTTCTCCTTTGGCCATGGTGGGTGTCAAGTTGAATATCAAAGTGAAGCAGAGACTGGCAGACCTCAGAGAGTGCTGAAAAACACTCTGCCCTGTATCTGGCATAGATAGTATCATCTGCTTGATTTGCTGCTGTAGCATGGTGTCTCAATGCTTACTTTTTTCTTTATCCATGAAACGCCATGGCTGTGAAAAAACTTGAGGGTGCATGGTATTCAGTAATAGTCACATGACCCTTTTCCACTCACGATCAAGGAAGGGCCCGAAAGCAATATTGTTAAAAGAAAATTCTAAATCTTTGGTTTATTTAGAAAAGTATAAATATTTCTCTCCCTCCCCTCCCATCTCCCCTCCTTTTCTCCCCTCTCTTCCATTCCTTCATGTTTCCACGGGTGTGGTAACTCAGAGGTAACCAGTGCTTCTAGTATACCTTACAACTGGTGGAGATGACCTTTCGTGGCACTCTTGAGAAATGCAGCGCTAGCTAGGGTGGGGCTCATAGGTGAGAGGGTGAGTAGATACAGTATATTGGCTGCCATTTTAGACAGGATGCCTTGTACTACCAGTGCAAAGGGGTGAGGAGAATGTTCTGATGGGGAAAATCAAACATGCTGACAGAAAACCGAATCTTGCTTGAATGTGGAGTTATGCATGGTATTTTCATAGGTGGGAGAATAAGTATAGAAAAGGGAACATGAACACCTAACCCTTTCTCTTGGGCACAGAAGCATCGAGTCCCCTTGTTACATTCATAATAGACAGCTTGAAAGAAAGAGGCAAGAATTGTGTCTGAAAAGTAAAGAGTGCTTGGACACCGTGCTATGCTTGGAAGTTGATCCCATGGATGTGGAGAAGATGCGGGTCTGGGGAGTGGCACACCTGTGTTGGGACGATCATTCTAGAAACTCTGATCCTATGGTGGCAGTGATCATAACCTCACAAAAAAGCTTGTGGTTCAACGTAGGAACTAGAAGCGCTAGCTGATGAGCTGAAAAAAAAAAAATCAAAGATCCCATTTTCCTCCTCATGTCAAGTCAAATAAATGGAGCTAGATAAATGTGGAAAAAAAATCGAGATAGTAGCAAAATTGCCTGGAAGCAGAATGTTTTTCTGAGTCCCTAATGAGGTGTCAGGGAACCTAACGAGATGAAGCTCCCCACCCTACACCTAGTTTTTCAGGCTGTCCTTTTCATGCAGTCATAATTAAGTTGTGAAATTGGAATTATATCCCATCATTAAGGACGAAGGCTCACTTTGCTACACTCTTACTTCTTGGAAGAAGTGGCTGCATGGCATCTGGTCCACAGTGTCTTCTCCCACTGAGTTTCCCTTGATGTGGCTGCAGGCTATGGCATGGTCATTTTATATGATGATTAAGAAGGGCTGTGTGGCTCTTCTGCATTGATCTTAGTATTTAATTCCATTATTCTCAGGTAGGAATTATTAGGCCGATGAAGTTGAAAGACTTTGGTGCCATTGGCTATTTGCAGAAGGGAGGGGCACACAGGAGAAAGAAGCACCCACTAGAGCCAGCTTCCCTAGGGCCTCTAGATATGTGAGATCACTGTGAGTCTTTTTGGATGTCACCAAGACTCATTATTCCCTGAACTAGTATGCAAACAGAGACACAGGTTATAAGGTCCCTTAGAGGAGAGTCAAATCCAGATCAGGATTATTCCAAACCTATACCTTTCTCCTACACTGGAAAAAAAATGACATCTGCATTTTTATATGTACAGGCCCAATGACAGGGGCCCCACTGAAAGCTACCAGCTGCTCCTCGAGTGTCTCACTGTGTCTCTGGTATTTTTCTGGTACATGTGTAGGTAAGGTACACCCTGTTTTTGTACTCTGAAGAGAATCTAAGTGACTTACTTCAAACCACACACAGATTCTACCTCCCTGTGTAGCCTTGCCAGTGGGGAACTCCACAGGCTAAGATGCCAGAGCCCACAGGATGAGGTCAGTTCAAGACATTTCAAGTATCAAAGCCAGCGATTAGGATGAGGGAGCTATTTGGAAGGTGGGAATTTTTTTCCAAATCCCTAACATTCAGGGACGTGAGGGGAAGGTATAGAGGAAGGGGGAAGAGAAGTGAGCAAAGACTAGCTCCACACAGGGAAGCAGCTGAGTCTGAGTCCTATGAGCCCCCAAATCCCCAAAGAGCATCTAGGACAACTTAGTCATCCAGTAAATAAGAGTATCCTGCCCCCTCCCTGCAGGACTATTTAAAGACACTTACTAGATCAATGACTGAAGTGTGGCTGACCCTACAAGAAATTTGCTGTGGAGGCTCCCCGTCCTGTGGTCAGGCCTGGCTGCTGTCCTCAGCCAGAGAGGCTTCAAGCTCAACCTTTGCTTCCATTTGACTGGGGACATGCAGCTTTTTGCTGGCTTTGTTCTCTGTGCACGTCTGCCACTGTTATCTTGGTATAAAAATGCAGACACACATCCATGATGCTCTGCTTGAAACCTTAGGATCCTGGGGTGTTTTAGAATTGAGGAAGTCTACATGATATATGTATTATTTAATATGTAACACCCACACCCCACTGGGGTTGAGGCAGTACCCCTACTCATATACACTGATGTGTGCTGTTGTAAAAGTATATGATAAAGTAAGAATTCACTATAAGCAGTCTTCTGCAGTTTAGATTTTACTGCTAAAGTTAGTTAAATACATACAGCCTGATATGCATAAAAATGTACATACACCAAACTTGATTTTCAGAGCTTTTTGGATTCCTACAGTTCAGCTAAGAAATTGCAAATGAAGATTTGTTAAATCCTTGCTACTTTAAAATAGTGCTCATGTGTGTCGAGTGCATACTCTGTGCCAGGTACTCTACTGAGCAGACTTTCACTTCCTGTCTGAGATGTTGGAACTCCTGATGATTGTAGCATCATTGTGCATATTTTGCAGTCTAGAAGCATGTGGCATAAGTGCTAGCCACTGAAGACATGTAGTTATTTATATCTAAATTAATGAACTTTATTAAAATTTACTTCTATGATTTTACCATCAAGATTTGGATGGCCTCTTTAGGGCTAGTGGCTAATCCTGGGCATAGTTCTCATATGAGATGGCATGAACACATCTGTATGAGTAGAAAGTTATACTATGTAGTACTGGTCTACCATCTGTATAGTATAGCAGCTATGTGCATTGATTCTGAAGCTATTCTGTCCAGATTTCTATTTCCTAAGCATGTACTGTTTGTCATTTTCTTTTGCCTCATTGCCCCTATGTTTTCTCAACTATGAAAAGAGAATTAAAATGGTGTTTACCTCACTGATGGTTGTGAAATTTAAGTGAGTCAATGAATATGATATACTTAGGACAGTGACTGGCATGTAATTACCATTATCTAGTATGACTGGTTCCACTTCTGGTAGGTGAAGTGGAAGGCAAGACACAGAGTGGTTGCCTTCAACTCACAAGCTCTGGCTCAGAACCTCTTCTTCTTTGTCTCCCTGGGCCATCTCTGCTCTTGTTTGTGAATGAGTGAGTGAGTGAGTGAGTGAGTGAGTGAGTGAGTGAGTGAATGAGTGAGTAAGTGAGTGAGTGAGTGAGTGAGTGAATGAGTGAGTGAGTGAATGAATGAGTGAGTAAGTGAGTGAGTGAGTGAGTGAATGAAGGAGTCTAGGAGTACTGACTTAGAAGCCAAGAGCAAGAACTCTCCACTCCTGCCTGGTCTCCTAGTCTTTAGAGTCTGGGTCAGAGGGAGAGGCCCACAATGAGCCATGGCTATCCTTTATTGAGTCCTCAGAACAAGACTTGATTCATATAATTTACTTCTAGTTTGTTCCTTTTCTGGTTTCTTTTTATTTTTAAATAAATTTATTTATTTTATATCTAGGCTGGAGTTTCCCCTCCTTTTCCATTCTGCACCCCCTCCCCCACCAAATCCACTCCTCCTCCACTTCTGTTCAGAAAAGGGCAGGCCTCTCTATCAACAAAACATGGCATATCAAGTGTCAGTAAGACCAAGAATCTCCCCATTTATTAAGGCTGGGGAAGGTGACCCATTATGATGAATAGGATCCCAAGAGCCAGCAAAAGAGTCAGAGACAGCTCCTGTGCCCACTATTAGGAGTCCCACAAGGACACCAAGCTACACTACTGTCACATATATGCAGAGGGCCTAGGTCAGTCCCATGAAGGCTCCCTGTTGTTGGTTCAGTCTCTGTGAGCCCCTATGAGCCCAGGTTAGATGTGAGTTTTGTGGTGTCCTTGACTCCTCTGGCTCCCACAATCTTTTCTCCTCCTTTTCTATAGGATTCCCTGAACTCTGCCCAATGTTTGGCTGTGAGTCGGGATCTGTTTCCACCAGTTGGTGGATGAAGCTTCTCTGATGACAGTTGGGCTAGGTCACAGGGGATGGCCAGGTCAGGCAACACATCCACTGTTGCTCAGACTCTTAGCTGGGTTCATCCTTATAGATTCCTGGGAGATTCTCTTGCACCAGGTTTTTATCTGACCCTGAAATGCCCCCTCTTTCAAGTAGTCTCTTTCAGTATTCTCCCCTTGTGCCCCCCATAACCCGATAGCTCATGTTCCCACTCTCATCCACCCCCAGTCCACTCTAGAAATACCTTCTATTTCCCCTTCCCAGGGAGATCTCAGCACCACCCCCATGACCCCATGAACCCTTTTTGAAATCAGCTATAATGAGGCTATTGTAAGGCATGGAACCCACTTTCAGTACTATGTATTTGAGATAATATGTTGCAACTTCATTGATTCTGTGTGACAGCTGTTGAAACAGAAATAAAGTGAAGCTGCTACTTCCAAGCCACCCAATGAAACACCAGACCATTTGGGAGTGAGGTGGAAGCTTGGGTTTAGATATGAATGATACCTGAATGGAATTATATGGGAACCCAGGACCAGAGTCAAATAACCTAGCTCAGTTTAGACCTGAACTGAACCTGCTCTGCTATGTCCTGACTCCAACTTCTGAGCCAGCTTTGCCATTTTCAACCTGGGATATAATTCTGATTCTACATCTGCCACTTAGAATACAAGCCAGGCAGAAAGCGGAGTAAGAACTTTGCAATTATAAAGCTCTGAGCACACAGGGGTCACTTACCAGTTCAGACACCGACTTTCTTCTGAAAAATAGTAAATCTCTGAGCTTTGGGAGAGGTAAATAGAAATATTGGGTATGCCTTGAGAACTGACATTGCTTACCAAGTGATAATAAACATTCCGTGTCAGTAGCAAGAAGAATGCTGTAATCTATGGATGATGTGAGTAGCCATTGAAGGAAGGACTTTGTGTGCTTCCTAAAAAGACTTGTAAGTCTCTAGCAAAGGCACTGTAGTTTAGGTAGTTCTTTGTCTTGTTTATAGACTGATTTTGAATTTTACACCAATAGGAAGAACTGTCCCTTTTATAAATTTGTGTTTTTCCTTTAGTTAAAAAAATAATGTTGCATTGCACTTGTTAAACACATGTCTGTATTTGCAGCACATGGGAGATTAAAGCAGGGACCACAAGCTTGAGGTCAGCCTGGGCTGCACAGTGAGACCCCATCTCAAAACACAACAAAAAGTCCAATTTTAAACCAAATGTTGTATTTCATTTTCTTTTCTGGCCACCAGCACAGATTTTTTTTAATGTTCAATCACAGTTGTTACCATATTCTATAGTGTTTTCTTTTATTGCTTTAATAATAAAAAAATGATCAGGAGTCAGATATTAGGGTAAAACCTGATAGTCCACAGAGTGACAGAGAAAATGATTGGCAACCTGTACTCTCTATGCTTCTCTGCTCCAAAATAGTTCACCCATCCCTATGGGTCAATCTGTATTCTTCTTGTGTGTCCATCTATCTCCCTTGAATCGGCCAGAGAACTCTATGGTCCACTCCTGCCTGCTGAATGTGGACCCTGCCCTCCAAAGCCAAGCCTGATTCCATTGGTGGTCTCGGAGCAACAACACAAACAAATCTCCTGCAAACGATGTTCCTCCCCAGTATAAGAACTCAATTACAGAATGAGAAAACAGGAAGAAAGGAGTCTGAAATTTAGCTTTTTTATCCTACAGAAGAAGAAATTGGAAACCTGGAGAGACTGAACAGGATGCTCCAGGACCAAAAGGCTGTCTGTTGCAGACCGGAGCTGGAGCACCTGTTTCAGACTCATAGCCCACTCATCAAGCTAGTTTAAGAAATATGTGATAGGCTGGAGAGATGGCTCAGTAAGTAAGAGTGCTTGCATACAAGTCTGATGCCTCAAGTTCAATCCCAGGATCCTTGTAAAAAGCTAGATGTGGTTGTATGCATCTGTAAGGAGAGGTGAAAGTCAGGGCTAAACAGGCTAGAGTATGCTGTGCAGAAGAAACGATGAGGACCTTGCCTCAAGGAGATGGAAGGTGGAAACTCACTCTGGAAAGTTAACTTCTGACTTGTGTTCTGCCACACATCTGTTCTAGCATGTATGTGCTTGCACATGAACATATACACAAATAAATAAATAATATTATAAAACTAAGAGTTCAATGGTGAACAAGGATTCAGATAAAAGAGTTGCACTAAACCGGTGTGTATCATAAGTGCCAGGTGAAGCTGTTTTACTACCAGGATGGCTTTGCTAATATACTGGAAACATTTGAAGCTCTTGGCTACTGTATCAGACAGGATTATGCACAGCAACAAGCCAGATCATAACTCCCAACGTATAGTGGCTAAACAAATTGAACTTTATTTTTCTCTCCTTAGATAAAGCCCCAGAAATAAGTTATTGTTAGCATTAGTTCAGTAATTCAGAGATGCCTCCAGGGACATAGGCTCTTTTACTTACTATGTCTTATTTACAAGATGGCTACTTCGGTTTGGCATTGCCCCACTTTCTAGGAAGGATGAGAATGAAAAACCCAAAGGGAGTGCTTTCTCCATCTTTTGAGTAAATTTTCACTTCTATTTAATGCCTTGGGCCATTACCTGGCCATATAACTCAGAGAAGATTGGGGAACTGTGTACCGGCATTGGTAGTAGCACTCTTTGTCAGTAGGGTGATATGAAAATTTTAAACAATTAGTAGAGCATGAGTATAGACCAACTTCAATGTATGCCAACCTCAACACTTGCCACATGTGTAACAAAACCTACTGGCTGCACATTGGTTTTGCCTACCAAAGGGGTGACATGGAGACAGACTTTGGAGACAGACTTAGAAATTCTCAGTATTGATGTACCATGTTTGGTGAGTCAGCAAAGGGTTATTAGTAAATCATTACAGTTATGTGCTTTAAGTTGCTCTTGCCATTGTTGCATAGGAGCAGTGAGAAACAATGAATAAATGAATGGACAGAGCTGTCTTTCAATAAAACTTTTATAGTAACAGACAGGGGGCCACGTTTGGCCTTTGAGGTGGTGTGATAACCCTGCTGGGTATCTAGCTTGATGTTAGTGAAGCTTGATCACTAGTGGACAGTGGGACCAAAAGTCAGTGTTGACCATCTCAGGTAGTCTGTTTCTAGGAGATAGCAAAGGGACTTTGTCAACATTTTCTCATTTTTAACTAGCTCCCTCTTTCTGCCCCTTTCTTCCTTCATCATGATTTACACACAAATGTCACATACTAGCAATAATGATGGAGTCATTCATTCTCAGGAAGGCAATCTTAAGTCTTTGACTTTGGGGAGTGTTCCTCACATTATGTATATGTTATTTAAATGTTATCATCTAGAATTATCATAATACTCAGGGTAATTCTATAAAATCCTGGTTATAGAACTACTTTGCATGCTCCAAAACAGTGGGCAACTCTTCCTTGAGACATGTTTTTATGTCTGCAGATGCTACTATACTTCAAGGACCTTGTGTATTTCCCAAAGACTGCACACGGTTCCTGGCATGATTCTCTTCCCTACAGCATTATGGACTGCTGAGGGAGTGTACTAATTACCATAATAGGGTCATAGAAATGAGTTCCTCTGTTATGAGAACCCCCTGGGGAATCTGGTCCACAAACACATGACTATACTTACTCTTAGTTGATGAAAGTTTGCCTCAGCTTTTGAGAACAGATACTTTAGGATGCTGGAGTGGATGATGTTGATGAAAAGCTGGAACTTGTCAGAATCTGCTATTTCCTGAGGCACAATATGTAAGCACATGTAAGAGGTTGGAAAGAAGCCTTTTGCCTGGGGCTCATGAGCCACCAGAATATTGGGTGTCATCCTTTATATGCTCCTAGTCCATGTATCTTCCAACCAATCAGAAGCTGGGTCCTTTTCGATTAGAATTCCACACATCTCCTCATGTCATTGAGGTGGGTGGAAGGCCAAATCCTGAGCATCATGCCTTTCAGGAAAGTTTCTAGCTTCCCAGTCTGTTTTTGGCCCCTGTCTCTGTGCTGCAAGTGTGCTTCTTTTAGCACTGGACCAGCAATACTATAATTGCACCTTTGTATGTGTCCCTTACTGGCCATGAGTCTATAAGGACAGAGCCTGTGGGTCTTCCTCATCGTCTATGCCAAATATGGAGACAGGCCTTCAGCCAGAATTCAGCCAGCAGTTTATCCATTCCTCTGCTCATAGCTGAGCTGCATCCCAGAGTGTGGATTTGTCCTGTTTTCAAAGGCTCCAGGGAAGGCTGTTTCCATAGCCTTTACATGTGCTTTTACTTTCTGACTGGAGTTTCTAATTTGAACCACACAACTTACAGCCACTGCATCAGGGCAGACTTTGGAAGTATGGTGTTTTTGTACAAGTGACAAAGAAAAGCATGATGAGGCTGGAACAGTGGTCCAGTTATTAAGAGCATTTGCTCTTGCAGAGGATCTGGGTTCCATAATCAGTACCCACATCAGGTACCTCACTTCCAGGAGATCTGATGCCCTCTTCTGTTCTGTGTGGGAACCTGCAAATACATGGTACACATACACAATCAGGCATGTGTGTTCATGTTGTGCATGCACACACACAAATTTCTAAAATTTAGAACAAAGAAAAGCACTAAAAGTATTTCATAATCCTCTGATCTAGAGTTTTCTTAATTGTGTTTCAAGAATATACCATGTGCCATGAGATGTTGAAAGTGGTTTTTAGGGAAAACAAAGGCCTCTCATGATATAAACACACACACACACACACACACACACACACACACACACACACACACCGTCTCACCAACACTGCACAGCAGTTCATGATCAAAACTATGCAAAACTCATCCATTGGCAGTGACACTAACGTAATTTGAATGTAGCTTTTCCTAAGTTTACCTGGCTCTGGGGACTTCTTTTACCCCTCACTGATCTTCTTGTCCCGAACCATGTTTCTTGTGACAAAGATTAATGGCTAGAAGGATCTCTGATGTCCTTTCTAGTTTATTCATTTCAAGATGAGGCCAACAAAGTGACTTGTCCAAGATCACACAGCTGAGCAAAAGCAGAGGCTCATAGCAGATTTAAGACACCAAGACACCATGCTTCTCTCCCCCCCAGGGTGCCATGTACATTTGTAGAGAAGAATGTGCTATTGTGTTGGTATGGGCCTGACTACAAATAACCAGACTCCTGGCCTGCTGCAGGAGCTTTGCCCCCCACACCACCCTCCCTGAAGGGCCCTAACTCAGAAATAGTGATGCGCCATTCCCTGGCCAAGATGTCAGGCGTATAAATTCTTACCCTAATGAACAACAGAGACTTGTAAAAACTGCACACAGTGAGAAATGCAACAGCTCCCATGGCCCGAGGGGTTGAGGTACTACTGAAATATGTTTGCAAACTCAACTCCTCAACACCCTCCTAAATAATAATGGGCTATAATCAGGTGATAATTAACACTGAATCTAGACTCAGCAGGAACAGAGCGAAGAGATTTCACATTTTGGGTAGCAGAAGATGCATCTTGAACCCATGGGGGAATCTGTCTATGGCTGTAAAGCTCACCGTGTATCTGCCTTCTGGCTGCAAGGCAAGGAAAGTGTATTTAAGGATAGACTTTAATCCCAATTTTGCCATTTTCTCACTGGGTAACTGTATGGGATTTGCATAACTTCTCTGGCTTTAATTTCTTACCTCTCTGAGATGAAACTAATGAATCCATGCAGGGCTCATGTTATAAGTAAATCACACAGTATCTGTCAGAAGTCCAACATGCCAAGTCTAAGTCAATGCTTCTCAGAGAAAGCTATTGGGATTGTGTACACAGTCTCCTCTTCAAAGCTCCAGGTCACTCTGGTAACAATTGCATGGAGTGGGCTTACTACTGTAGCTGCTTGTATGTTGGGTAAGTAACTCATCCTTGCTGAGTTTGCTCTGTTGTCCTTTCTTCCATCTTCCAAATCTCCTGTGGATGTAGCCACGGTGAACAAGGGAGCATGGCGCTAGCTGCTTTCATGGAGGTTGGGTTTGGAGTCCAGAATCATTACACTGATACTTTTACGTCATTCATTGAGTTTTTTCTACTAAGACCCTGAGAGCTTTGTGACTCTTGACTTACCTGAACCCAGATTACTCAGTTTTCTGACCATTACACAGCTAACCTGTGCAATTTCAAGTAGATTTCTGTTGCTTGCAACTGGGGCTCCTTAGCAGTTGCAGACAGGCATTATGTTCATGCTGTGCTGGCCTCACACTGAGTTCACCTGCCACCTGGATACTCAGAACACAGCTGCTAGCCTTTAACTGTTCAGACTCCTTTCAGATATTTCCTTCTTAATTTGCAGTCTCCCCATTTCAATGAGAATTCTAGAGCAAGCCAAATAGGTTATACAGTTAAAAGAGAAGCCAGGTACCTGAAAATCAAGACCCTACTAGGTCAGTCTCTGGAACCTCAGGTCCAATTCTTCAGTCTGACCCCTGCTAGGGCTGCCTTTGAACCCTGTGTATCTTACTCCTTCAACTCAGGCTGCTCTCTAGCCTGGGTACCTACATCACACTTTTCTCTGAAGCACCATCTCAGCTTTATTCAGAGTGCCTGTCAATCTTTCTCCCAGCTAAATGTCATATGCATGCTTGTCACTGGGGTATTTTATACTATTTGGGGCATTTGTATGCCATTAAGCATAAGGCAGCCCAGGTTAATTGAAATAGTTATTTTTGGAGTGGAAATTATTTTTTTCTAATTAAAACCATTCCCCAGAATAAAAATGTCATATGCTTTGTAGTTCACAGCTGTGGTTCTGAAATTTAGCGTACATTAGCATCAGTGGATCTTAAATACTGATTCCTGGGTACCACCTCAAGACATGCAAGCTTAGCACAGTGCTAGTGAAGCCTCAGAATCTGCATTTTTAAGGCAGGGAACAGATCTGTGCTTGCATTATTAAGCTGTTTTTATCCTTAACTGCAAAATAGTGTATTTCAATCCAGGTAAGCCAGGAAAGCCAGGTAAGAGAAAACATTGTGACTCGTGTTAGTTTTGTTCAAGGTCTAACATTCAGTGGGCTTATCTAGTACTGGTTCAAGCAGGCATTGAGAATTACCACCAACAACCGAAGGGTGTTTTCCCTGGATTCTATCTGTCTCCACATTTCCAACCTCATCTCACCACCGAGACATTAACAGCTGGTCTTTAACTTCAATCTTTCCTGTTTGTGCTTACTCTCAACAGACCAAAGACACTTGACTAAAATCCAAATCGGATGCTATTACCTTCAGCTGAAAAAAAAATATACCTCTGTGAGTCCTCAGTGCTCTCAGATTGAAGATCCAACTTCTCCCATATGCCCTGCATGGTGTGGTTCTGTCTAGTGCACATTTCTCTCTACCTCATCTCTTGCTGTTGCGTTTCCATCCACTGTGTGCCCTTCAAAGCTTCCCACTTGCTTTCCTCCAAGGCACTGGCTGTTGGATACCCCAGCTTAAAGCATGCCAGTTCCTCTTTGTCCCCAGCCATGGGCTTTTCTGTTTTCTTCTTAGCTGCCATTCCTCTGTGAACTGCCTCCCACTCCCACTCTTGAATGCTAATATAGCTTTGTTTTACGCACTGTGGCTCCATCCTGTATCTGCACTGTTATATAACTTTCTCATTATAATAAATACATCTGAGTGCTCTTCTGGGGTCTGGATTCAGTTTTGGGTATCAGGGACTTAGTCTTCATGGCTCAGAGGAATGTCTGACACATAGTCCATGCAGATACTAAATATAGGGAAGGAAAGGAATAGGGAACCTAGACTTTTATGGAGGATTTGGAAAACCTAATGGAGTTCTATAGAGAAAAGAATGTAGAAGCATGAGGTGGAACCTCGGGCTTAGTTCTTGGCTGACTCTGTCTTGAACATGCCCATGGCCTACAAGGAGGGGCCCTTGATTCAAATCATAACTTCACAGTTATCATGGTGTCCCTGTCAATGATTCTTCCTGGGGTGGGTAAATCACTTCTTTTTCCTGGAAACAAGGGAGAAACCTGGTGCTAGGGAAATTCCCAGGAATCTGCAGGACAACCCAGATTAGACTACTAGCCGTAGTGGTGAGGGTGCCTAAACTGGCCTACCCTGGTAAGGAGATTGGTGAATATCCTAACTGACATCATAGAGCCTTCATCCAGTATCTGATGGAATCAGATGCAGTGATCCACAAGCACCAGGCTGAGCTCTGGGAGTCCAGAGGAAAAGAGAGCGAAAAGGGATTATATGAGCAAGGGTGCAGGGGGGGTGGGGGTGGGGTCAAGATCATGATGGGGGAAATCTACAGAGACAACTGAACCAAGCTCATAGGAACTCATGAACATTAGACCAATAGCTGTAGAACCTGCATGGGACTGGACTGGACCCTCTGCATATGGGAGAGAGATGTGTAGTTGGGTCTGTTTGAGGGGCCCCTGGCAGTGTGATCAGGATCTATCCCAGGTGCATGAACTGGCTTTCTGGATCCAATTACCTATGGTCAGACACTTTGCTCACCCTTGATGCAGCAGGGAGGGGCTTGGTCCTGCCTCAACTGAATGTACCAGGCTTAGCTGTCCTCCCATGGGAGAACTTACCCTTTTGGAGGAGGGGATGAAGGGAGGTTGGGGAGAGGATGGTAGGAGGTATCTGGAGGAGGGATGACAGGGGGATCTGCGGTTGGCATACAAAATGAATAAATCAATCTTTTAAAATTAAAATAAAATGGAGAGAGTAAATATTCAAAAGAGATAAAATGGAGATAAATGAGGCAAGTTTTATTTTAAAGTGCTCTTTGCAGATTGCTAAGCCAGGGTCTTTGTTGGACTGTGATTCATCTCTGTTTCTCTGGGGAGTTCACTGCTAAATGAAGTTTTATTAAGTCAACAGGTAAGAAGTAACAAGAACATGCAGAGAGTAGATGGCTATGGAGCATCTTGGCTTCTGTATTGCATTAGCAGTAAAGATAGAGCCTGTGTTGAATGAGCCATGCATTTGGACATTGCTCTCTTCCTTCATAGTGGATTTTCAGATTGATAGGGGCCTGTCTATGACTGGATCTCAAATCTTTTCCACTGTCACTCTGGTGCTTCCCCATCAGCGTCTCTTTCTGCTGCCCTTCCTTCCCTGTCAACAGAGTTTCTGGTATGAAACGTTCCTGCATACATACAAGCAGAGTGTGTGCCAGAGAGCCACGACAGCTTGTGTGAAGATGAGCAGTGAAGAGTCCCAGAAAAGCATATCCTACTGAGGGATGTAGATGCAGATTCACAGACATGGTCTTGCTTAGAAGTGAGCAAGGCCTAATTTTAAAATGCACTGGATTATCCTTCAGCCCACAGGCCATTTGGAATGAGCATGGCTCACTACTCAAAGCAGGAATGTTCCATGACCTTAAGACTCTGCCTTCTCCAGCAGCCATCTTTTCCAGGGCTCCATCTCATGAAGGAGTGTCAAAGCACAAAATTTATGGAGTCCTCTGAGTTTCTGTGGTCACAAATCACAAGACTTTATCAAGCCGAGAGGGAAGTTTGCCTTGGAGGGTGAGAACACACTTTTCAGACATAGCGATGGGAATATAAACAGGCCAATTCAATTTCTTTTGGGGTCATGGCTTGTAGCTTTATTGAATGTACAGCACTCCCCTTTGAAAGTCCATGGGATATTTCCACTTCAGAGAATAATTGCAACATCCCATTCAACACCAAGAAATGCATAATTATTATATCACTTGGTGGTTACTTATCACAGTTTGAATGGAAATAAATTGCTTCAAAGTGAAATCATGTTACATGGGTACCTGTCTGCCCTATTAATCTTTCATTTAATTTTTTTTATTTTAATGTGCATACAAATGTTGCGACCTGTCTCATCTGTCTCCCTCATAATTCCCTCCAATCGATTTAAATATGTTAAAAGAAATTAAATAAATGGGTTAAAAGAAGGCTGAGGAGTTGGGGAATGAGGTTTAGCTGAGAAGGGTAATTTAGTTCTGAACTGGATCTGTCACTTTCCTTAGGCTGGGTTGACTCATGGATATTCCTGCTTAGGCTAGCTACAGTAGTCACCAGTGGTGACTGCTATATCTTTGTGGGTCTAGTGCTATCCATGATGCCCAATGATTGCATTCTAACTCACAAAGGATGCTGAATAGCACTGCTTTCCTTTCACACTGAACGTTGAAATCTCTCTTCCCTTAGCTTCCCTATTTTGGCTCTATCCATCTAAACCCTGAACATCTAAACCAGAAGACTGGTCTCATTCAGTGTGAGAAAAACACAGTGAGGTCACTGTGCTAGGTGGTGAAGATCTGGCAGCTACTGCCCACTAGCATTCCTCTCACATTCCCCTTCCTGTGCCCAGCACAGCTCTGCATGCATGCTCATGAGAGAGCAAGGATGGTTTTCCCAGTAGTCAATGGGGACTTCCTGGAGAAAGGAAGTATTTCCAGAGAACTTTTAGAGTGGGAGCTGATCTTTCAGAGGACCTGAGGGTGGAAACTACTCCATGAGGATTGTGAGGAAGGGTTTATTCTTGCTTCCAAGCTGGAGATAAAGTGAGTGGATAAAGGAGACAGGACATGACCACCCATCAGAAAACATGCAAGCAAGTACCGAAGTCTCCATCAGATACTGAGTAGAGCCACTGAGGAAACAGACTAGGGAAATATCCCAATGAAGGTGAGATGGTGGATGACAGGAACATGAGGTGGGGTCCAAATTGGTGGAGGCTAAGAAAGGTACTAGCTATGTATGAGGGAACACCAAAATTCAACAACACCACATCAAAAACAAAGCTATCACTAAAGAGCACCCACCCTGTCACATGAAGGTATATTGGAGCCCGAGGCAAAAGAAAAAAGAATTATCCTAAGACTGTCTTTGTTTAAATATTTAATTATTTCTATAATTGTCGGTAAGCAAATGTCTGTTGGACTGCAGGCACACACCTTCAGTTACATGTTGTCCCAGTCTGTCTTTCTATAGTGTTAAGTACTTGCAACACTCTTACGCTCAGGCTTTTTACAGAATAGTTTTTCTATTCCCAGGCCTAAATGATCATTGACATGTCTTCAGGTTCTGATAGTTTTATGTTGAATTTTCTGTTAATTTTGTTAGTTTTGATGCAAGCTGGACTCTAACTGTTGTGGGTATTTCATTTATGCTTTGCATTCATGAAATAAGCTTTAATAGAGTCCTAACCGTGTACCAGATGTCATATATGTCTTGATTGATAGTCTGATTCACATACATGTTCTCTCCCTTCGAACAGACTTCAAGCTGCTGTAGAACCCACGGAAGGGTCAAACTAGCTTTTACTCACTGACCAGGATTGATTGCCTGTAGTTCTTAGCTAGAGTTAATGTGGTACTTCTGGGGGCATCAGGAAATGTGGGGGATAGTTTTGGTTATCATGGTGACCAAGGATTGTGAATGCTTTACAACATGCAGGACAATGACAAATTGTCCTTCCCTGAATGAAAATGGAGGCTCTTCAAAACATTCTAAGAGATCTGGATATTTTCTTTATTTTAATGTGCTCTTCAAAGCATTCAAAGAGATCTTCTGCAAGGAACTACTTTTCTTTGGCAATTTTTTGTATTGTTCTTAGGTTTAAGGTACTTCAAATGATGTTATACATTTTAATGGAAATGCTGGTGTCAGAAATTGTGGAAATGGATGAGCAAGAGGACTTGAATGATGCTTACAAGCAGGTTTTTCAGTAAATTTTTATTGATTTGTTTGTATTTTAATTCATTAAAGAAAAACAAGTCTCTAAGAATTGGGGCAGGTTTCTATTTCCCATCATTATTCAAAAATACAGACCCTTTTCTGTAAATAAAAACCACATATTTTGGTTAATTAACATCTCTTATTTTTCTGAAAAAAATCTTCTTAAAGAATAGCCTAATGTTCTCATGTAAACTCTTAGAATTTGACCATACTTCCATTAAAAAATATGAAGCTAGAGAATAGCCTCATTAGGCATGACTATAAGGATACCAACAAGCAATGGGCATAGCAAGTTCCCCAAGAGCTCGTAGGTTTCCATCTTCGTAGGATGTATATGTATATACTCTTATATAAAGGAGAGCAGTGCAACAGTACCCATTGAGGAAGGCAAGACAAGGCAGAGTCAAAAGTGAGGGTTTTGTAGATCTATCTATGACTAGATTTGAATCCATACTTCATGCCTGACTGTCTTTGTAGCCTTGGAGAAGTAACGGGCTTACCTTTGCTTCAATGTTCTCATTAAATCATCTAAAACATGGAAAGGGCTCAGATGAGTGTAGGTCAAAGATCAGTATCCACAGAATATCTGCTTTTGCCATAGTGAAGAGCCTGTCTAGCCATTATGAGGATGCTGGGATTACCCTTAGGAGTCACATGGACAAGGGTCATTTAAATCCTGCTGCAGACTTCCCAAACATGTAGGAATCAGTTCTACTAACTGTGCTTTCCCCAGGTGAGGCTGGACAAATGGAGCTTTATATCCTCAGCTTCCCTTTCCCATGCTTCTATCCTTAAAGTAATGTTCAATTCTTTGACCTGTCTATATCCACTAGATATATTAAGATAGTAACTTAGGCCTTAGTCGTGTGCCAAGTTTGTTATAGGTTGGCATTAGAAATAAATTATAACATATTTGTTATTACTAAGTATGTTCTGGGCATTTTCTTGGGCCATAAGTTCTAAACATTGTTGAGGCACTTTCATGGTCATTTAAGTTACACAGGCTACTTCATCCACCCTTCAGCTTGTCCCACATTAATCGCCCTCAGGTCACCTAACCCAAGACTGTTCTCATTTTCAGGTCTGAACTGTTTACCTCATTTTGTCTGGGTGTTTCTTCCCATATAATTGATGATCCCTTTAGCAGCTGACCCCAATGACTGATTTTCCTCTTCGCAGCTCCACATAGACCTGATGATGCTCATCATTGTTTTTTCTATGTTTATCTCTCATCCTCCTCTTTGCTCTCAGTTCCCTTTATCTTTTTGATGTGACTGCTTTGGATTTCTTTTGCCAAGACCTTACTTTACATATACAGAAGGTGAGACTCTTCTCCTAAAGGGCAGGACCCACACTAACTAACTACATCCATCTATTCAAAAATACCTGTTTTGATGGTGACATCCAACAATCAAAGTAAGTTAACATATAGTACATGCTTACAAACACTGCAGAGATTGGAACTAATTTGATAGGTTCTCCAGAAGTTAAGCAGGGTTATATATGGTCCACATGGTCTACTTCTGGGAATATACCAGAAAGCTGAAAGCATGAACTCCTAAGAAACACCCACATATATGTTCATAGCAACGTTATTCCCAATGGCTGAAAGGCTGAAAGATCTCAGATGTCTTCTGACTGATGAAAAGATAACCAAAATGGGGTGAATCAACACACTGAAATACCATCCAACTTATAAAAGAAATGGAATTCAGACACATGTAACACCATAAAAGATACCTAAAGGCTTTAGGCTAGGTGAAACAAGCCAGACATGAAAGAACAGTATGACATGACTCCACTGACATTTAAAAAAATATTTATTTAGTGTGCACTCATGTCTGCCTGTGTGATAAGGGAAGTAGAGGGTGGGCGTGGTAGCATGTGTGTGTGCCATGGTGCACATGTGGAGGGCAGAAGAAAACTTGCAGGAATTAGTGTTCCCCTTCACCATGTGGGTCCCAGAAATTGAAATTGGATTGTTAGGTCTAGATATAAGTGCCTTTTCCTGCTGAGCCATTTTCCCAACCACTTCTATGATGTAACTAGAGTCGGCAAAATCATAGATGCAAAGAGTAGGCAAAGAGTAGACTATCGTGGGTCAGCAGAAAGAGAATATTTATGTTTTAATGAGAATAAAGTTTCAATTTGGGATGAAGAAAAGTACTTCAAATGGCTGGTGCATTACTGAATGGCACTGAAGTATGTACTCAAAATTAGTTAGAACCGTAGAGTTTATATTCTCTACATTTTGCCACCATAGAAAACTTTCTAAGAATTCAGCATAAATAATAAAACTCGGGCAGAGAAGAGTTTTAAGATGTAGGTGAAAAGGGAGCCAATTTTAAATGAAAGGGATTGAGCAAAGAGTAGAAAAAACATGTCATGTGATCTCTGGGAGTTAGGAGAAAGTATCTTGGTAATAAGACTGTAGAGTGGGAAAGCTGGTAAGTATAGTGCATGCATTGCATATATGGTTATTTACTTTTTGTGGTGCTGGGAATATAAGCCAAGGCCTTGGGTAAACCAGGCAAAGGCTCTACCACCAAGCTTACAACTCTACCCTCAATGTAGTGTTTACACTGTATGTCTTGAACTGAGCTGCTCTTGTCCCTTCTAGTTTTGCATTTATTTTTTATATAACCTTATTCAGCAAATCTAGCTTCTCTATGCCTCACCTCTAGTATATATGTATATAAGAGGATCAGTTATCCCTCTCTAGTCATCCTTCTCTAGTGTTTGGTATGGTGATGTTCAGGAGATCCTCTGGCACAGGGTGTGGTCATGGACTAATCTATAATCAGTGATAAGAACAGAACATCCTAGGGTTAGTGGCTGACATTTTTTCTGATGTGTTTGTTGGTACCTGCCTGGCACTTAGAGACTACAGAACAAATTGCTGATAGTAGTTTGTTCCTTGATCCATGGCAGTACTGAAATATATGAAAGCCTTTCACATGGTAAAGAATCCATAACATTACTTTTCTATTGCTGTGCTGACATCATGACTAAGACAATTTTTAGAAGAAAGAGTTTATTGGGGCTTACAGTTTCAGAGTATGTCCATGACCATTGTGCCAGGGAGCATGGTGGCAGGCAGACAGGCAGGCTGGAATGGCACTGGAACAGTCGCTGAGAGCCTTCAGCCTGATCCACAAGTATGAGCCAGAGAGTTCCACCAGCTAGGGTTCAAACATTCAAATACATGAGGCCATGGGGGCTATTCTCACTCAAACTACCATACATGGTAATAGATAAATGTTAACTTTCTTCATTCCATCAATCAGTCATCCATTGGATCATTAGAAATGATGGAGACATAGTTCCCATTGTTAAGATGTTTATCTTTGAACATTCAGACAGTCCAGTAAAACACAAAGGAAGGATACTTGGGAAGATTTGTAATGTGCCCATATATGCACACAGAAAGGCAACTGCAGCTAGCTTCCCATGGGGAAAATGTCTGGGAAGGGTGCAGATATAGGTCCTCTTACAGGACCCCACTGCAGTCACTAGTAAACCACAGCCTTGGGCAAAAATTCTTGAAATACCCTGAGGCATGTGTTGTTGCTTGCTGCTGTCTTCCATTTGCCACCCCCCCCCACGCCACCCCCCGTAGCCTCCTGCCTCCCTTGGCGCCTGTTTCTTGACTTGGGGTCACCACCCACCATCTTCCTCACCCTCTGTGTTATGCTAATGGATTTTCCATCCCAAATCCCTCTACCCCAGATTGCTAAAACCATCAATACTTAGTGGACAGTTTCCTAGAAACTTAACCTCTGTGGTTGTGTGTCTGTGGGTAGCTTTCATCTGAGGCTTTCTCTTGGGATTTGTGCAACACCATCTTTTCTGGGTCTTCATGTCTTCCTCCTTCTGTACATGGCTGAAGTCAAATTTCTTTCTTAAAGTGCACCAGTAAAATCAGATTAGGATCCATCCATGAGTCCTCATTTGTTCGTTCCCTAGTTATAATACATATATATTCATCATCTGAAAACACATCTTGAGTTACTGGAGGGTAGGATTCAAAATAAGAGGGAACTCAACTTACCCTCTAACACCCTCTGGCTTCTGGTTGAATTGGGCCAATGGGAGTGTCTTTGGCTTCAGGGTAGGTGGAAATGCAAGAGTGACTTTTGAGTATTATGAACCCCTAGCTTGTTCCCTCTAGTGCCTGGAGTTAGTATCACAGCTATTGTGAGACAGCGTTCCCACCTTGGCTGGCCCCAGCCCTCTCCAGGGTTTGGTTCCCATAGCCTTTCCTTGAGCCCTCAGAAAGAAGGTGATGACAGAACTCATAACAACCACCTGTGAGCTCTCTCTGTCCACACTACACCTTCATAAAGAGGCCCTTTTCTAGGTTCACTTACAAGCCCCCAATTTGATTTGCTATTTATGTCTTCATGAAGGCCTGACTGCTGGAGATCCTAGTGGTGCGGAGAGAAATGGTTTCCCTCTAGGGTTTATGGTGGACCTTGAAAGCAAATGGCAGGGCCTCCTGTACACCTGAAACTGTTTTCTTGGGCTTTTTGTGGTATCCTCCACAGATGGCTTTGTTGGCTTTTGCTAGAGAGAAGAAGCACAGGAGGAGAAGACGGGTGAGTAGTGAGGTGTGGAATGGAGACCACCATCTTTACTTACAACTGCCTGGTGAGCATATCATCTGCCTCTCTGGCCCTTTCATTTCCATAACTGTAAAGAAGGATAGGAGCCTCAATTGTTTTGTTGTGCAGAATTGATTAAATTACAGTAAATGACAGAGCAAATGTCCAGTAAATGCTTCATTTTATTTCTTTCATAACAGGAAAACAGCCTCTGGTACAACTAATTTGGAAATGCTTCTCGCTGTTCTTGGAGGAAACAAGGAAAGAACCAGGGGCAGCATTAAGGGCCAGGAGGGATCACAAATGGGCTCCCGGCTGGTTAGGCTTCACATTATTTCTCTGACTTCCATCTGTTTTCCAGAAAGCAACACAGAGACAGTGGCATCAGCCAGTCCTCTCCATCATGACTGGTGAACTAAGGCGGTGGAGGTGCAGGCATTGTCTTCATCTTCAGCCTCGTCTCATGCCAGCATCACTCTGGCACCCTGCTCTGCCTTGCACACTTCATGTATCTTTTTGCCTCCAGGTCCTTACTCATCCTTTTCCTTCTGCTCAGAAACTCATCTCTTGTTCAGCCAAGTAAGCATCTTTTTTCCCTTGGGAGTTCAATGGCCACAGGTTTATTAGTTGTTATGTTTTTTGTTGTTGTTGTGACAGAACACCCGGCACAAACAACCTGAGAAAGGAATGGCTTCGTCCGCTCACAATTTGAGATGATAGTCTGTCATGTTGAGAAGGGTATGCCAATGAGAGGGCACAATTCACCATGGCAGAAAGGAGGCAGCTGGTTGTGGGTCCAGTCAGATATCAGAGATGAATGCTGAGGCTCCTCTGATTTCCTCCACTTCCCCTTTCCACATATAGTTGAGAACTCTAGCCCATGGAACGGCACCACCTGATCTCCCGGTGGCTATCCCAGTAGGGAAAATGACACCCCTTCTTCTAGCAGCCATTCTTCAGGAAAGGATGGGGCCTCATGGGCAGGTCCTCTGCCTGTGATGAAGTTGGAGGCTCCAATCTTGTTCCAGTACCCACAGCTTCTGTGTGCTCACGGGTGCAATGGCAGTGCCATGCCTAGATGACAGCATTTTATGGCGCTCTTCCCCATTCTAAGGCTCTTACATTCTTTCTGCCTTCTCTGTTGAGATGGTCCTTGTACCTGTGGGGTTGGTGGTGGTGGTCATGTATGTGTGCTGCTTAAGTTGAGTGCATAGCAATCACTTCTTTGAAGCACTTTGACCAGGTATGAGTCACTATAGGAACCATCACTCTCTGCAAAAAGAAACTCTTCTGCTCCAGACTGAGAGCTGCACTGGTCTATGGGTATAAATGTAAACATTTAGAAGTCAGTTTGACAACCTGTCTATTTAGGGGACTGATGGCAATATGTTCTCCACTTGGGCTCTTCCCAGTCATAGGGTTTTGGGCAGGTTTATATTCCCTCCTATAGAGCTAGCCTCAAATCCAGTCACAAAGCAGTTGGTTATCCTCAAAATAATTGTGCCATGGCTGTACCAGTGGACATATCTTACAGGTGGGTTGTATTGTCACATACATGATCTATATCTGGGTGAGACCTCAGATGAGTATTTTCCTTCAGCAGCATGGATAGCACCTGCCAACACTATGAATGCTAGCCAGCATGAAAGATACCTCTGTGTTCTGTAACTAAAGGGGGTGTTGTCTTCCATCTAGTTCAGGTAGATGACCAAGAGCAATAGCAATAGCCTGTATTTTTTAGGGCCTTTGAAGCACCTCTGGCCAACAGTCTATAGGGAGGTATCCTTCACTTTGTACTCAAGTTTGTGATTATAACCCTGTGACTTATGTGAGCTATGGTTTTCCTGCTCATCAAATTAAACCAGTGATGAAGTGTAGCTGTCTTAATGAGTGTTTTTGTTGTGCTTTGAAACAGGGTCTTGCTCTATAGCCCAGGCTAGCCTGAAATGTACTAGGTAGCTCAAGCTAGCTTCAAACTCATGGTGATCATCCTGTCTCATCCTAAGTACAGAGATTATAGACATGAATGATAATGCATGGTTTAATGAGTACTTTAAAAATGATTTATTCATTTTATTTTGTATGTATGAGAGTTTTGTCTACATGCATGTCTGTGCACTGTGGATGTTCCTGGTGCCTGATGAGTTCAGAAGAGGATGCTGAGTCTCCTGGAACTGGAGTTATAGGCAATTGTGAGCTGCTGTGTAGGTGCTGGGGATTGAACCTGGATCCTCTGGAAGAATAACCAATGCTCTTAAGTGCCGAGCCATCTCTCCAGCCCCTCAACAAGTACTCTTGTCTAGTGTCTGATGACCTCATTCATAGGTGAACAAGCACACATACACACTTGAGTGTCACACCAGAACTGTCACAAAGCAAATACATTGAACTCATCTTCCTTAATTAAGTCTATAAAGTCATTACTTAGGATTGATTTACACTTATTTTACAATTATAGTAATTCTGATGATCTGGTTTCTTGGTTTGAAAGAAATTAGAAATTAGTAGGAACGATGACCTAAAAGGAAGGTATGGAAAAGGGAAAAATAGAGTCAGAGTCAGGCCTTGAGCACATTCAAGTACTTGTATCTTAAAATCCTGATAGTTTGGGGTCACTTCCCTTAAGAGAAATGGTACTTATAAATCTCTTTGATAATCTCATTGCTTTTAAAAGTGATGTATGGTTTTTCCTGAGAAGACTATTTCTATCCACCCAAGATAGAGAAGGCAATGAGACACCAAAGAAAGAATGCCATCCAAATTCAGCTTGGTGAACCAATGAATTTATTGAGTTTAATTACAGCAACAAGGGTGAAGGGCTATTTATGGAACATTGGCAACTCAGGCAGGTGTGTGACCAATGTTCTCTGTCTATAGTGGAGTTCTCAATGTAACTAATAGGCATCTATACAGCAAAAGCCCCACCTGGAAGCTCTTCTGTGCTTTGTCTTACTTTGTCTTTCTCTCCTGCCAGCTAACAAATACATAGGAAATGTCACCCAATGCCCAGACCTTCACTGGACATACACTGTCTGGCCATCAGGGACTTATATATGGTTAGAAATCTTTCCCTACATAAATGTAACTGCTAAATTATTAATGCTTTTAAGGCATTTTTAGATATGATAATTGGTAGCTCCAGGCTGAACTTCTATGTATGTGCTGAGGATACAGAGGACTTCAATGCCTTTTCTTGTGACCCAGATTCACAGCAATGTGAGTCCAGGGTAGGATGCTTAAAAATATCAATCAGGAATTCTTTACTAATTGCTTCTCATGTGCCTAACACCATTATGGGGTGTGAGGTGAGAGGAAAAAGAATGAATATGATTCTGGTCCTCAACCCTGCCTCTTTTGTAACCTATAAAGAGTCAGCTAACTCCTGTGTCTCCTCTGAAAAATGGAGTTCATAATGACAGCTACTTCTCCAGAGGATTGTAAGCAGTAGAGAAAATATCTACCAAGGACTTGGATTATGTCTTGGGACAGAAAATACCAAATAAAATAAGCTTGGAATTTTCTAGTTTCTTCATAGGAACAATTGTTCAGTTGCAAATCATCTTTATTTTTATTTTTAATTATGTGATCATAAATGTGTGTATATGAGACTATACACATGAGTTTAGTACCCATGGAGGCCAGAAGAGGGTGTCAGAAACCCGGAAGCTTGAGATACAAGTGGTTGTGAGTCATCTGACATGGTTGCTAGGAACCAAACTCAGGTCTCCTTCAAGAGCAGTGTGCTCCTAGCCACTGATCCATCCCTCCAGCCCCTCAAGTGATAGGGTTTGAGAATAAAATGGCCACTGAAGCCAAACATGTCCTGAGACAATTTACAGTCTAGAGCAAGGATCAGCAAACTCCAGCCCCAGAGCCAAATCCCCAGTGTCTACTTTCCTGCAAAATTTCTACTGGTGGTATTGTATAGCTATATAACTGATAGTATGGCTTCCAAAACCTAATGTATTTTCCCCTAAGGCCCTTTACAGAAAAAGTTTACCAACGTAGAGCCTAGAGACTTGTTGTAAGTAGGAACCTTCAATAGCAACGTCAGCAGAAAGCAGGCATGGAGATGCAGAAATCCCAGCCCCACCACAGCCATGCAGAATCTGGATTGACATTTAATGCAATCATGGGCTTATTTGATGCACAATAAAGTTTGTTAAGCACTGTTGCAGCAGATGTCAAAGACATTCAAACCACTCACTGATCCTGTGTGCAGTGTTGTAATAGAAGGTATATGAGGCTGTTTCTTGAATACTTAGTGTTAGAACCCTACCTTGGTGCTTTCTAGCTAATACTTTAGTTGGCCCTAAAATGATGATTTAGGAGAGGATCATACTTTTAACTTTAGTTGAAGAAACCAACACTCAAGAAGCTGGATGCTTTTTCACAACAGCTTTCAGGTGGCTCATGGTTAGCAGGAGTTTGCTTCCTGATCTACCAACTGCCATCTTTTTGCTTGTCATTACTATGCTCTGCTTCCTAAAAATCAAAACAAAGGATGGAGCAAGGAGACATTTCACAAAGAAATCTTGTAGAATTGGCTTAGTGCCTGTGTCTGTCAGACTCTATCACAAAAACAAAATCGACTTTTAAAAGAATGGAAAACAGCAAATTGAATTCCAAGAATTGGTTACACAGTGATGGAAAAACCACAAAGCCATCAGGAGATTGGAAGGCACCCAGGGCATGGTGACAGCAGGAAGCTGCTGCCACCCATAGGCAGGAGGGAGAAAGTGAAGGAACCCATTTATTGCAACCCCATGTAACCTGGGAAGTGCTCCCCCAGCACTGGTTGACCTCCCCAGAAGTCTATCTAGCTACTGATAGAGCTTGGCAGAGCTGCCCATGGCAGAGATAAAGGAGTAAGGAAACTCCAACCAGCACAGCCTCTGGTCTCTGCTCCCTGGTAGATGGAAACTAGCTAATTGGAATCCTGAGCATGTGGTCAGGCTTCTGCAATACATAGCTGGCCAAGAGCAAACAGTACCCTGTAACCTCTGTGTGCGGAAAAGGTCTGAGAAACCACTATGCTAAGGTGGTCTTTCCAGTCACAGTCAGTCTGTTGAAGTTGTCCCAGTTGGTGCCCATGGATTGCTGTTGTCTCTAGAATTCTTTTCTCTTTTTGTCCCTTGTGTGCACCCTTTATTTAACAGTCATATTCTTAGCTCCTGTTCTGTCCCTAGGTTTCCTTGAGTGCATTAGCCTTTGGATTACATTTCCCACACCTCCTTGTTCAGCTCCTAGCTCAAGTTTTGCAGGCATTCCTGTGCCTTGGAGATGACACACGACTGTGAAGTGGAGTCATCAGTGACAAGTAGAGAGTCCTTTGGGCAGAAAAGGGTGGTTTGGAACTCTCAGACAAAAGGGGTCATATACAGTGGAGCCTATGGGAGTGGGAAAATGTAACATCATGAAATAGTTAGACAATTCTGGTGGAAAACCATTGATATATTTAAATAGAAATGATATATGATTGTATTTGTTTTATATGTACTTCACTCTGGCTGCAGGATTGTGCTTAACTTAATAGAAACCAAATTGGGAGTAGAGAGTCCTATTAGAAACCTGTGGCAATGATCCTGGTGAGGTGTAACCTCTCGCTGGTGTAAGGAATGCCAGGGCTGGAAGAGGATAGATTATAGTAATGGCTGCCACTCTGTTCTATTCTCCATTTTTCCTAGCAACAGAAACTCGGTTTTATTTGAGTGCATACTCTCTGCTTAGACATGTATTCCAATAAAGGGCTCTCAAGTCAGTGACTCTGGTTTAGTTTTATCATACCCATTCTTTTCTCTTCATGACTTTTTTAAATTTAGAAAGTAATAAAATATTATAAGATTCTGGAACAAGAGTCCACTAGGGTTGGTGGGAGTGGGCTCTAAGGGAGGCATTCTCTATCTACACAATGAAATCACTTCCAGTTGCGACTGAGAGGCGAGACCAGCACAGACATCATGGTAGCTATCTTGAATGGTTGAGGAGATTGATAAAGAAGGCAAGCCATCCAATCCTCTTGTGGGGTAAGAACTTGTCTTCAAAACTCCATTGATACTCTTAGCTACCCATTCTGGAAATCTTCAATCTTAAGCTATTTTCCTAACAGATATGCATTATCAGCAGATTATAGACCTTGTAGCTTAGCTTCTTGAATGGGGCATATAGACCGACAATCATTGGGTTATTGGGCCATTAGATAGAGCAGGATGCAACTACTAACATGAAAATCCCATTAGTCTTGGCAGAATGGTATGGGTGAGAACATACATGTTTAGAAGCAGCCAGACTTTGGTTGGTATGTAGTGTATGAGTGGGTGCTATGGTAAACTAAGTCTGGGGTCTGTTTGTATCCCTAGTAATGATGTCCTGGTGGGTGGATCTGAGGTCTGTTATTTGCTTTCTCTGTGACCTTAGGCATGTTGCCTTCTATTTGGGAGCTTCAGTGGTTAACCACATGGGGCTAATGCTCCTTGTTTCAGAGAGACATCAGAGAAGATAAAATGCAGTGAGTACACAAACTCAGCAGAACTCTCACCACCTAGTGGGCTACACAGAGAGTCTGGGTGGTGGTGTGCCACGATTTCCTACTGAACATCAACTGAGAAGGACCTTGGGCTGATTAGGAAGGACCACAGACTGTGCTCATCCTCAGACGTGAGCCTGGGTCTGTGGCTGTCAGCATTTCACAGGTTCTGAATCTTTTATTGAAGGCAACGGTTTTGGAAGAGCAAATGAATAAAACTAATAAAACACAGTTGCTTTGTTAAAGGTGGTAGAAGGCAGAAGCGCTAGGAAAAGCCTTCTTTCTTTTGCCTCCCGTGACTCTCTGAGCAGTTGGAAGGTAGGAAAGAATCTGCAGATCTTTGTGAGAGCGGCTTGGAAACTGTTGATCCAGACAACAGTGGCTGTGGAGAGGGTGTGACCAGGCATGAGCTACCCAGGAGGAACACCTTTAGAGGAGCAAGGGGCTAAGGAATTATATCTGAAGCTGAGTCCACTCCTGTATTTCAGGTTTTCCCCTCAGAGATCCCTATGCATCTCTAGAATATTGATAGGGACACTTCTGGGAAGGCTTCCCCGAACTGTCCCAGGTATCCTTTCTCTGTGCCCCCTGCCAGAGGAACTGTTGGTCCTTGTTAGTCTCTCTGTTTGTCTGGCTCTGGCCTGGCATGTGAGGTCATCTGTGTACTCAGTCTGGAGACTGACAGGTGGTTGCATTGTCCCTGAAAATGGACACCAACTCTGCAGGTGTAGAGCACTGACTTGGAGCCTCAGGGGTGAAGAACACTTGCCCCCCCCCCTCAAATTCCAGTGTTAGAGGAAAGAGAGAAGGAGACAGGGAGGAGGGAACCCAAACTGGAAGAATCATCCTTAGCCCTGATAGGAGAAACTGAGTGTGGTATATGACAGGGGCTAGGTGCCTATGAGTTCTGAAAGGTTCAATGATATGTCCAGTGGATTTCAGTCTGGTCTCTCTCAATCAGCCTTCTCACCCCGCCCCTCTTTCCCCCAACCCTCCTACCACCATGCCACCATGCCAGCATAATGACATGCAGTTATCTCTAGGAAAGACCTGTTGACTGAGTGAAACCCATCCACCTTGTTTTTGTAGATTTCAGCTCTCCATCACATGGAGTTTTCCTGACCCTGCTTGGCATTGCAAACCACACAACCTCAGCGTGTTGTTCTACATCGGCCCAGGCACCACCTCCCCTCCCGTGCCTTTCCCATGCTGGTTCTTGGTGTTCAAGATCAAAGAGAAACACTGTTCAAACTGCAGATGAAGAAACAAGGCTGGCCGCCTTTGATGTCAGGCCACGGAGGTGTGATGGGGTGCCCCCCCCCTTGCTGTTGCTGCAGATGCAATTTGCAGCTGTGATGTTGAGTCTAGGTAATTGTTTCTCACATCCAAACACCGCTAGTATTTTTTATTTAAGTGCAAATTTTCATTTGGCTAAATAAACAGTTCCTGTCTGCCCCCCAGAAGACAGGGGTCCTGAAACACTGGGTACTGGCATTTTCATGAAAACAGAGCCCAGGTAATCAGGAAGGCCTAACAAGAGGCCATTATGTAGAGTGCGCCCTTCTTTAACTTTCCCTTTTATTGGAATGGTGTAATTTCAGTTTCATAAATACTAAGAGGTTTACCGCTGGGCACTGGGGCTATCCATCTCATTCACCTCGGAAATTAAGGCAGCCTTTCCCTGCAATGTTTCTCTTTGTCTCTAATCTCACTTTAGCTGCCTTTAGGAACTGAGCCAAGATGTAAAGAATTCAGACCATTTTATTTTTTACAAGGTCAGATTGCTCATGATTCCTAATAGAGAACATTGAAAACCTTTTTATTGAGGGGCAATCTTCCCTCTCATAGATCTCTCCTTCCAGAAACAGTTACCGTCCAAGACATTAACACAAAACCTTAATCTTTGTTCAAGATAATAATAGTCGTGGTAATAGTAGCAGTGGCAGGAAATGTCATGCTTCTGTAAACACGTTACACAGTCTAGGCGCCACATGCACATCATTCATTTAACCCTTGCCTTGGCTCTTCAAGGAAACTGCTAGAGCTCCGGTTTACAGTGTGTCAAGGCTCAGGGAAAGCAAATGGATTGCCCAATGGAAGAAGGAGTCTGGGTAAGAGCCCTTGCTTCTCCATTAAACACTTGGGCTGTGTGCTCTTCTTCAGATGTAATGAGGACAGGTGGTATAGGTTTTCACAGTGCATTAATTGTGACCAAATCAAGAATGAGGGTACAGTAGGTAGGTTGTAAAGCAGGAGGCTGCAGCCCCATTTTTCGGAGTTGTGGCTTATGAAGATCTGGAATGTCAAGTTAATTACCATGCCTTTTCCCTCTCTAACATGTCATCTCCACTGCCTTGGCCTTCCTCTTCTCTGCTGGTTCCTTCTCAGGTAAGACTTTCCTGTTCTCATTGTTTCCTCTCCTGCTCTGTGTGACGTCTTGGCCTGTCTTCTTTTATGGATCTATTGCATGGTACCTCTAACAGTCTTGATGACTGTTACTAGTACCAGGCTATGAACTTCTTGAGAGCAGAAGGAGTATCTTATTCAATTTTGTATTCTATTGCCTGACAATGCCTTGGTGGAAGACATTTATTGAATGAATGAATGAAATGAATAAGTTAAAAATCAGATGAACAGCCTACTATGTCACTATTCAGAAAGTTTGCCAATCTTACTTCCCTTCAAAGTGGGTGGGGCATAACTCTAGAATTGGACTCTGCTTCTTTGAATAGGTGTCACTGGCTTTTCTGTTTCACCATATGTTTTCACCATAATAGGGTGAGAATGACAGGTGTCTATCATTCCTTCCTGATGGAACTTTCCCAATGGATTCCATTAAAGAAGATAAGAGCAGTGTCCCCAACATCTGCACTCATTAGTTAGAGATGAATTTTCTGTAGATAGGAGAATATCTCTATCATCCAACAAGCCACACATGTCCACTAAATGCAGATCTTTATTTACTATGTGCATTCCTCCCAGCAACATGCCCTTATCCTGTTTTTCACTTTTTTCTATATCTTAAAATAATCCCCATAGATTCTTTTGTTTGTTTGGTTTTTTTTTGTTTGTTTGTTTTTTGGTTTTTCGAGACAGGGTTTCTCTGTGTAGCTTTGCACCTTTCCTGGAACTCACTCTGTAGTCCAGGCTGGCCTCGAACTCGCAGAGATCCGCCTGGCTCTGCCTCCAGAGTGCTCCATAGATTCTCAAGGTAAAGTTCTTCACATACAACACCCTAGTCCTCTGAGGGGTGAAAAGAGAGGGGAAGAAAGGAGGGAGAGAAAAGGAGGGGTAAAGGGAGGGAGATGGAGAAAGAAGGGTGGGAATCAGTCTAAGATTACAGGTTACAGTTGAGAGAAGGTCTCAGATTTGCCTTCTGAGTCTTGTAGTCCCAGTCTGAAACTTTGATTTTAATGCAGGCAGGACATAACTTTATCTTGATCTCTTTAGCATAGTAATGTCCTGTAGGGAGTTCCAGAAAGAACTTCTGTGCAGCTCTTAGGAGGACTATGGAGAAAAATGCCCATAGAAACAAAGTGAATTTAAGACAGCCACAGGTTGCCTTCCTGGGCATTTGTAGACCAAGAGCTACAAGAAGGCTGGTGCTGTGTTTAATTTTCTCTCTGCCCTCTGGCCTGGATCATAGTGGTGTTTAATCAACGCTTGGAAGAATGAGTAGACCACTATGGAAGGAATAAGATGGTTGGGCTAGCTGTCATACCTAAATTATCTCTGTAATTTTCCCCATCATGAACTTGAGCCCTCCCCCCCCACTCATAAAATCCCCCTCCCTCCCTCTCCTCGACTGGACTACAGAGACAAAACCAAGTTCGTGGGAACTCACGAACTATAGACCAACTGCTATGGAGCCTGCATGGGACCAGACTAGGCCCTCTGTATAGGGGAGACAGTTGTGGAGCTGGGTCTGTTTGGGGGAACCCTGGATCAGGATCTATCCCTGGTGCATGAGCTAGCTTTCTGGAGCCCATTGCCTATGGTGGGATGCCTTGCTCAGCCTTGATGCAGTGGGGAGGGGCTTGGGGCTTGGTCCTACCTTAACTAAATATACCAGGCTTTGTTGACTCCCCATGGGAGGCCTTACCCTTTTGGTGGAGGGGATAGGAGCTGGGTCGGGGATAGCTGGGGGAAGTGGGAGGAGAGATAAGAGGGGGATCTGTGGTTGGTATGTAAAATGAATAAAAATTTTTCTTAAGTAAAATAATAATAATAATAATAATAATAATAATAATAATAAGAAGAAGAAGAAGAAGAAGAAGAAGAAGAAGAAGAAGAAGAAGAAGAATTGTCTCTTGAGTCTGGATAAGTTTGTGCAAATTTCGTCTTTGGTCAACCAATAGCTCCCCACCCCCTCTTTCTCCATCTCCAACTCCATCCCCACTCTCCCTCTAGCTTCCTGCTTCTGGGAAATGCCATGCTGCTTCCGGGGAAATGAACCGCAAATTTCCTACTCTGGCTTGGGTCGACATTAGGGTCTGGGGCCCACTGGCTCTCCAACCTGTCAGTTCCAGTTTTCTGTAGAGAAGGAAGTGGGGACTGGGTCCTGTACAACTCACAGCAGATCTGCCCAGCAGAGTGATTGACATGCAATCCTGGGAGATCTTCCCAACTTCCGGGCACCTTTAAAAAGCCCTTGTTTGGTAGAGTGACCTGATAGGCAAGTAATGAATATTAGTATGCGGGCGATAACAGAATTGAGATCCGTTCTCTTCAGCCGCTGATTGACTCATGTTAAGTTTTCCTTCTTAAAGTGGGACTTCTTTAAAAGTTAATTGGTTTTAAGAGGGCACAGCTAGAGAGTAATAAAGCACAAGCATAGTTATTGAGTTCCTATTACAGCACTGGGAGACAGTAATAGCTGCTGTCTGTGATAGCCTCTGACTACACAGCACCTTCTGTGGGCTGTCACACTGAGTTCCCATTCCAGGCGTACCACGCAAGCATTGTTCTTGTTTCCAGGTAATTGTTTCCATTATGTGTTTGAGGAAACACATACGGGCCTGGCAAGAGTATATATTTTGCATATGATCACATGGCCAGAAGGTAATCAGCCGGACTAGTGATTTCCAGGTTCCATGGCCCATGTGTTTTTGTATTCTAGCTGGAGGAACCAATACCAAATGCTGAAACACAACTCAAGGAGTGGCAGGAAAGCAAATGATTTTGAAGTGGGTTTTCCTTCTCAGCTTTGAACTGTGAACAGGGATTTCTGACTAGAGAACAGAAGGGAAGTCCACAGGGATGAAAGGGCAGGACAAGGTGAAAATCCATACCTGCGCATTCAGGAATGGTGGGCAGTTTTGTGGTACAGCATGGCTGGACCAGGCCAGAGTGAGGGACACTGGCCAGAGGGGAGAACATGAGAGGCTGGTGAGACCTTTCAAAGCCCAAACTTCAGATTCTGGTTAATGAGGTGCCACCAAAGAGTTCCAGATATCAGAGTACGTGGTGATGTTTTTCTCCCCAGGACCAGGCACTAATAGTGGGACTGTGGACAGGGACAGATGGGGAAGTCTCGGTAGCATGCTTTAATCCCTTCAGCTTCATCAGCAGGTGGAAAACTTCAAAACAAGACAGAAACTTCTGTTAAAGGCATCTGGTGTCAAGCCAGAAGCTTGATGCTTGGTGGTGGCTGCATTGGTGGAGCTGGCCGCTCGGCATTCAGGACTCTGCCCCTTAATTCCTCCCCAGAACCTCTGTTTGAAGTGGAAGGTAATGAGAGCAATGTTTCTGCCCCATGCAGTGCAGACTCATGCTGTACCACTAGCTAATGAAAAAAAAAAAAAAAAAAAAAAAAACGAAAAAAAAAAAAAACACTCCAATATTTGTTGGAAATGAGTGATAACATCCCAACAGGAAAACTAGGATGGGGGTGGAGGGTTTAGGAGGGACTTGTTTTATTTTAATGGGGGTCTTAAATACCTGTTGGCCTTTCTTTCTTTTTAAGTCTTATTTATTTATTTTTTAGGAGAATGATTGTATTTCAAAATCAGGTTTTATATCGTGTTTTAAAATTCAGAAAAATGAGAACACCAAGTTTACAATAAGCCCTCATCCTCGCGGAGGGCGGCAGCTTCATGGTTTTTGCCCTGTTCTTTGAGTGAGCTTTCAGCTCAGAGGATCAAATATCAGATCCCACAGGGACACTGGGTAGAAAACCAGTTCCCACATCTGGCCTGGCTATACTAGGTCCCACCGTGCCTGGGGAAGAGGCAATTTCATGAGCCAACATTCTTATAAAAAGTAGATTCATTTCCCCCTCCTGATCAAATACCATTTTTCATTTCACTGGCCTTGTTAAATGCCTAATATAAAACCCCAAATGTATTCTACCCATCTGCTTTTGAAGGCAATCTCCTCGTCATGTAAGAAAATGCACCTGTGTTATTAACCCACTGTGCAATGGTGGCCTTTACATGCACATGACTTTTCAAGCTTATTTCTCCCAGAGTAACTGTTATCATTTTCCCCTGAACTTCCTGTGACATCCTATGTCTATGTAGTGAGATAGTGGGTATGTATGTGCATGAGTGTGTGTGTGTGTGTGTGTGAGAGAGAGAGAGAGAGAGAGAGAGAGAGAGAGAACTTATATGCATATAAGTAAGTCTCCTGTCAAAGCATTTATTTCTGTATGCTGTGGCAGAGATGGCAGCTGAGGCTCAGAGAGGGAAAGAGACTTGCTTAGGGACCCACTGGTCAGTAATTGATGGGCGTAGATATCAAATCCTGGACTCTGATGCTGTGGATATCACTCTATGTAAATAAAACACTGATGGCCAATGACCAGGCAGGAGGTAGGTGGGACAAGGAGAGAGGAGAATTCTGGGAAGCGGAAGGCTGGGGAAGAGAGACTGGAGCGACCGCCAGGAGAAGAGCATGTAGAGACACCGGTAAGCCACCAGCCACGTGGCAAGCTATAGATTTATAAAAATGGGTTAATTTAAGATAAAAGAACAGTTAGCGAGAAGCCTGCCACGGCCATACAGTTTATAAGTGATATAAGCGTCTGAGTGATTATTTTATAAGTGGATTGTGGGACTGCGGGGCTTGGGGAACCTGGAGAGAAGCCCTCCAGCTACAAATGGCGCCCAACGGCTCGAGTTTCCACCTTAAACCTGAGAATATTTAATAACCAATTCTAAACAGAGCCAAAACCAGGTTCCTGCTTCTTGTCTCATATGAGCAGCTAGACGCCGCAAAACGCAGTTTGAACACTGGCGGGTTCCTGGCGGGTGCGTTTGACCGGCAGTATGGCGGAAATGAGGCATCTGCCAGCGGCAAATTAAGCTGTGTGGTAGATTTAGTCTTTACTAGTATTTAAAAAAAAAAAAAAAAAAAAAAAGAGGTTTCTGGGCTACATGCTGCTTTGATAAAAGCTTAGACCCACTATTTCTGAGACTTGATGACTCCCAGAGCTGGCGGAAAACGTACCACTGCCATGTTGGGAAGCTGAAATGGGCGGAGCCAGCAGCCACAGCGCCGTTTCAGGCTTACAATGGTACAGTTTAAAGCAATAGGCTCAAGGCTCAAGGTAATATAAAACATAAGCCACATAAAGATGGCTACCACACAGAGAATCTGGATTATGTTCTCTTTGATATTCATAACTAAAGAAAAACATTTGATTACAAAACCTGTTGAGTTATGCCAAAATGTATATTTTAAAGGTACCTTGACTTCAAAATTTGGATATAAGGATATGTTACTTTGGAAAAGAGGTTCTGCTTTTGTTTCCACAGAAAGCCAGAGGCTGTGGACTTGTTCCAGATTAAGATACATCAGGTTTCACCAGCCAAGACCCCCTGAAAGGACTCCGATGACACCATGGCCCAGATGATCCAACATCCAGATCGGTTTCAAGGCAACTGGTTCACACAATACAGCCTCACGGACTACCCCATAGGTCTAAAATTTTCTTTGCGTCCCCATAAGATACAGCGCCCCCCTCCAGCAGGAAGTAGTAAGAGATGCTACGCCCAAATTCCCAAATATACCAAGCTGGCTTTGGAGGTGGAATTGGCTCACTCCCCCTCTAAACCCAGACATATTGCTTTAAAAAAAAAAATGGTTAAGGGATTCTTGTGTCCCAAATCAGAAGAGCCCTCTGGTGTGGGACAGAGAAAAACCAATATTTTTATTTAAAACAGGTTGATTGTAAATATGATCTCTTTCTAAAAAAGAAAAGGGGATATGATATATAGGAGGATATGGAGATGATAGGATAAAAGGGTGGATTGATGAACCTGCTTTTGAAGAATAACTTGTTTGAAGTGTTTTACATTGGTATAGATTTTAGTTTATGTTTAAAATGTTTTACGTTGGTATGAATTTTGGTTCATTGATACAAACTTGAAGTTAATTTTGTTATACTCTCTCTCTATATATATATATTTCTATTCTTGTTTGAGGTATTATGTTTGTATAACTCATTTAAAATTGTAATGGATAATTAAAAAATAGATTAATAATCAGTCATCTATGATAATCATATTTGTAGCCATGTTAGTTAAGTCTTCTAGGTATACATAGATATATTTCAGATAGATAGGTAATCTTCAAACACTTCATAGACCTAGAGAATATGGCATTTAAATAACTTAGAATTCTGTTGATGTGAGACACAATTGCTCCTGGCTGCACCAATTGATCCCGAGAGAATGTTGGGCTTCTAAGACATTTCCATTTGGAAGTTTGTCTTTTTGGCACAAAATGGCCTACTGGGCAAAGAACTGCCCTTGCCTTGACGGCTGACAGTACAAATGCAATGCTGTCCTTTCTGGACAAGCGGGACACAAGGAAAGCGACCACTGTACTCTGCCAAGACAGGGTAAGATGGTCTCTCAGAATTCCTGCTTCTGAAAATGGTCTGTCAGATACTCTAGGCCTGTAGCCAATTTGAATGCACCAACAATGCTGAGAAACATCAGGTGACTGTCCAGGCTGCCAGCTGTCTTGGTCTACTCTTGCAAGATTCCCGAAGTTGCTTGCATCCGTCTACCATTTCTCAGGTACCATTATGTTCCTTCTCAGGTCTTTGATGTGGTTGAAGGCTAGATAGTCGTAATTTCCTCAGTTATGATAAAAGATAAGTTAGCTATAAAACCTTAAACTCACAAATATAAGATAGATAGGACATCTTCTTTAATATTGTAACTATAATTCTTGCTCGGTAATTGTTTTGTTATATGTAATTTTACCATGTTAAAGTTAAAACCTTCCTTTTTAAAAAAAGAAGAAAGGGGAAGTGCTGTGGATATCACTCTATGTAAATAAAACACTGATGGCCAATGACCAGGCAGGAGGTAGGTGGGACAAGGAGAGAGGAGAATTCTGGGAAGCGGAAGGCTGGGGAAGAGAGACTGGAGCGACCGCCAGGAGAAGAGCATGTAGAGACACCGGTAAGCCACCAGCCACGTGGCAAGCTATAGATTTATAAAAATGGGTTAATTTAAGATAAAAGAACAGTTAGCGAGAAGCCTGCCACGGCCATACAGTTTATAAGTGATATAAGCGTCTGAGTGATTATTTTATAAGTGGATTGTGGGACTGCGGGGCTTGGGGAACCTGGAGAGAAGCCCTCCAGCTACACTCTGAAATTTCAAGCCCAGGCTTTCCCACAGAGTCACACAGCTTCCTGAGAGAATGGGCATGGCAGCTAGCTTATTCTTAGAGGCTGGGACTTGTAGCTTTTGTTATGGCTTACCTAAGGCAAGGTAGTTCCATACATCTGGATACATTTCCTCACTAGTACTCCGTGGAAAATTGGATTACTTCTGAGCAATCCTGGGATAGTCCTGTCTCATCCCTTTAGCAAAATGGAAGAGAGCGAGCTACTGCAGACACCTGCATAGATACATACACATATATGCAGCCTTCTGTGTCTTTTACTACACACACACACACACACACACACACACACACACACACACACACACACACACCAGACAATTTATAGGTCCAGATACGACCTGATCATTTTCTTCTGGTTTCTTTTCCTTTTTCATGGGAACTGTTCTGTTCCAATAACACAGCTGGCTGGTAGCCTTCTCCAGGGACCACATCTGTTGTTCTCTCTCCCTTTATACTTGCCTTTGCTCAGGTATGTCATCTCCTCAAGATCTTCCTGGCCATCACCACATATTTTTTAATACTTCAATATTGCTTTTCTTTTTTTCTTTCTTCCTTTCCTTTCCTTCCTTCCCTCTTTCTTTCTCTTTCTCCCCTCTTTCTTTCTTTCTTTCTTTTTTTTTTTTGGTTTCTCGAGACAGGGTTTCTCTGTGTAGCTTTGCGCCTTTCCTGGAACTCTCTTGGTAGTCCAGGCTGGCCTCGAACTCACAGAGATCTGCCTGCCTCTGCCTCCCGAGTGCTGGGATTAAAGGCGTGCGCCACCACCACCCGGCTCTTTCTTTCTTTCTTTCTTTCTTTCTTTCTTTCTTTCTTTCTTTCTTTCTTTCTTTCTTCCTTCCTTCCTTCCTTCCTTCCTTCCTTTCTTTCTTTCTTCCTTTCTTTCTTCCTTCCCTCCTTCCTTCCTTCCTTCCTTCCTTCCTTCCTTCCTTCCTTCCTTCCTTCCTTTCTTTTCTCCTCTTCCTTCTTCAAATCTGAACAGCTGCCCTCTCTGTTATTATATTCTATGTTTGCCTGCCTAGTTATTGCTGGCTCCTCCTCTACATGTATATAGAACATACATGTCATAAGCAATGGCTTTGTCTCCTATCTACTGATGTCTAACACATGGCTGGTGTAGAATGGACACTCACATTCTTCAGAGTATCTGTTATGTGCACAATTACTTACAGATTGAGTTCATTGCCGAAACATCATATCATTACATTCACCGAGAACAGTCTCAGTCCTCAGTTTTAGACATCCATCCTTTCCATTGCTTGGTACTTAGTAAGTTCCCATCTGACAGGCCCTGGGAGCTGATGGGTCCAGCTCTAGCTTGCATAGAAGTAGAAGGCTCTGGGAGAAAGGAAAAGAAAAGAACAAGATGCTAGATGGTGGGGCTTGGTGGTAGAGAATGTGTTTAGTATAGCTTGAGGCCCTGGGTTTGATCCCCAGCATGTCAGAATAAAATACAACCATCACAATGCTGTGAAGAGCAAGAGCCTATATACTGATAAGTGGTGACCAAAGAGGAAATCTGGGCTCCCACCACCCCAAGGCCTATAACTGATCCAATGAAATCTATTGTTTGTGACTGGGTGAGCTTTTACTCCTGTTATTAAGGAAAGTACAACAACAAAAAGAGAGAGAGAGTATGAAAAATAGAATCACTTGGTATAGTCCTATTGCTCCTACAAAATACCTGTATTTCTGGACTGGGAGGAAAAAGAGATGTACAGAAATGTTTGTTCCTCCACTCAGGGAGCTGAACAGAAAGAAGCTGAAGAAGCTGAGCCTTGTGCTGTTTTATTGACATCTAAGAATACCACTTATCAAAAATCACAACTTAGAGATTGCTTGAAGTGGGTTCATTTTCTCCTCTAAACCACTTGACTGGTTTTCGCCAGAGAAGAGTAAATTTCACACTCTTTGAAAGCCAATCTTTTCCAGAGTCCCCTACTAGCCCCAACAACAACAGGGATCTCTGCCCCCTCCCAGCTTTCAGAGGCTGATGTCTACAGTCCCCACTCAGCTTGCCAAGGCTGACATCGTGTGCCTCTCTGTTGTGTCCTGTGCCCTCTGATCAGAGGCTCTTGCAGATCTCAGATCTTAAATTCCCATAATTCCCTTTTAGGCAATGTTTATGCTGATTTCCAATGTCTCTGCTGCTGGTGGAAAGTGCTCTCCTTTATTGCATACTTGACTACTGACCAGACAATGCAAGTAGGTGTCTAGCTTCAGTGGGAAAATGTACCAGGTCCCACCAATCACAATTCTCAGGAGACAGTGCACCCAAGTAGGGGAGAAGAAAGATAAGGGCTTTACTCTTTCATTGCTACTTAAGATTCAAAAGTGGAGAGCTGATCTTTCCACTACATTTTTTCTATATATTTTTTTCATTGAATCATTTAATTATATGTAATAGGTTCTAGCCAAAGAATTGTGAACCCCTTATGGTGTAGCTGGAGTTTTCTCTCCAGGTCCTACCAAGCCCCAGCAGTCCCTTAGCCCACTTATAAAATAAACATACAGATGCTTATATTATTTAAACTGCTTGGCCATTAGCTCAGGCCTACCATTGTCTAGCTCTTACTCTTATATTCAGCCCATTTCTATTAATCTATGCTTTGCCATGTGGCTCATGCCTTACTGGTACCTTACATCTTCCTTGTCCTGGTGGCAGCTGCAGGCAGTCTCCCCCTTCCCTTCCTGTTCCCTCAGTTCTCCTCTCTCCTTGTCATGCCTATACTTCCTGTCTGGTTACTGGCCAATCAGTGTTTTATTTATTAACACATTTGCCATACAGAACATCCCACAGCATTATGGTATTGGTCACCCTTGAGCTAAACACCACAAGGCAGAAATGAGGCCATCTCATGTTCCCCTTCTGCCAGGTTTCACACAATAGCTGCTCATCGGTCCAGATTCTGGAATGAGGCTAATGGAGTGAAGAGCCTCAGATGAACCAATGTGGAGAGGCACAGAACAGAAACAAGTTCTTAATTGATGGGAGTCACTGCCATTATCGTACTATTTGTTACTGAATCCTGCCAGCATGTTTTGACTGGCCCAATCAGTATCTCCATTTTATGTGAGGAAACTGAAGCTCAGTTAAATGAAATTGGCAGACTTTCTTGGGATCACAGAAGCCTTATAAGCTTCCAAGCTTGGGACCCACAGTCAGGATTCTGCTTTTTTGGTGTTCTTTGCCCTGTAACTATCACCTGGCATATTAATTGGCATCCCATATTAAGACTTACTCCACTGGAGGCTAACCTGGGGCTCCTGCATTCTTGATCCCATTTTGGAAGTAGCAAGGGATAGTGACAAACATGAACTTTGGGATTCAGTAGAGATGGGAATTGCCATTTGTTACTTCAGTGTCCTTGGCATGTGGCAGTGTTTGCTCCCCTGAGTTTTCCAAATTATCCAGGACTTAAGAGATTGGCAGTCTTTAACAGTAAGGCACCGCTGCTGCAGATGTGTGGCATCAAGCTTCAGTGGCAAGGCAGAGCATTCCTTGGCCTGCAGTCTGCCTGGCCAGCCCTCCTCAGATGCAGGAGGCTAAATGACTTTGTGATCACATATGAATGACAACCTCAACTCCAACTCTCTGTGGTTCCAAAGTGTTCTCCTGTCTCTACATGAAACTAGCTGTGCTGGCATTCTACATCCATGAAAAAAGAGGGGGAGAGCCCAATTTTAATGATTGGCTTCAGTGTGGAGAGCCTTCCTATTTCAGTCTTATTTGTCTTAGAGTTTCAAGTTGACTTAATCTTTGAGCAGTCTCCTTTCTGTCACTTCAACTTAGTATCAACAGCAGTGGGCATTGCCTTGGCAAGGTTATAGGATAAATTTGCTGTTTCTAGGACATCTGCATCCAGAAAAAAACCTTTTTCCCCCTATCTCTTGAGTATAATCCTGTGACAACACATCTGTTGCTCTGGGGCCCTACCTGGATGAGGTCCTTTTCCACTTTTGGTTAGAAAATGTGCTGTGAACATATGATGGAGAAAATTTCACATGCACTGGAATCACAGATACATTGTGTATTTAGAGAAACATCTTAGAATCCTGACCAATAAAGTTTTATTGAAAAGATGAGAATGACACCTGTGGTTCAGATGTCCATTTCAGGATGTCAGGGTACCTGGACTGCATCTGGAGTCTTTTCTGACTCAGCCATTGGAATGTGGGAAGCTCTGAGGTTTGGGCATTCTGGGAGATGGACCTTGCATCTCCTAGAAACCTGTCTTGGAGACATCTCTCCACCCTTTCCCATATTGAGCACCTCATTCATGCAGTCATCTTCAACCTCATCTTCTTCAGTGGATATTCCAGAGTCTGTGGAAAGGATATGCGTAATAGTTAAAAACTTAGTACTATATCATTCATTCATTCATCCATTCTGGCACAACTATTGAGCATCCAATAAGTACCAAACACTGTACTAGACACTAGTAATCTAACTCCTGACCTTACTGAGCTTTTATATGGAAGCTTACAAAGCCAAAGTCCCTTAAAATATGGTGGAAACATCAACTACTACTTAGCTCCATTTATTCATCATTCACTTCTTTGTTTAAAAGTACTGAGTGCTGATCAGATGACAAGCCATGTTCTAGCAGTTAGGAAAATGTAAATAGACAAATGGCTCTATGCTATGGGATATCTTTCTGTACACTGTGAATATATGTTGTTCCCACTGGCTAATAAATAAGCTGCTTTGGCCTATGGCACGGCAGCTTAGAGGCAGGTGGAAAATCCAAGCAGAGATACAAGAAAGAGACAGGCTGGAAGAGGAGACACCAGCCTGCTGCCCAAAGAGCAACAAGACCAGTGATGCCACAGCCACATGGCAACATAGAGGTGAATAGAAATGGAATAATTAAGATGAAAGTGCTAGTTAGCAAGAAGCTTAAGCTATAGGCCATACAATTTGTAATTAATATAAGCCTCTGTTTATTTACTTGGGACCAAGCAGCTGCAGGACCAGATGGGACACAGAAAAACTTCTGACTACTGCTCTGTCCTTGTGAAGCTTAGCTGTTGGTGGAGTGGACAGATAATAAATAGAAATAGAGTACAATGAAAATGGTGAGAATGAGCATTCTCTAGGCAAATCCTTGAGTGAGAAGGGTTCGATGGGGCTTTTCATTCTGCCAGGTAAGCAGAAAAGGCTCTCAATAGAAGGTTGAGTTTTAGGGGAGCCTTGTATTGATGCTGGGGCCACAAGATCCACAGCATCCCCAGGTGTCACTGTGGCTAATCTAGCCCACAGCTCTTTGGAGACTTTGCTTGATCACCTTACATCTCTGAGTCTTTGTCTCTTCCTCTGGTCTTCAGAGAGGTGTGGTGACCAATGTGTCAGCTCCTAGGATGGTAGAGATAAAGAGAGAAAAAGTTTCAAATGAGTTACCTTGCTGTCTATTCTTCTGCCCATGAATGAGTCTCATGTCCCAATTCTCCAGAAGGCGTTGGCCATCACAGTCTCATACATCATGGGTGTTGATATAAAGTCAGACTCACTTTAAATGCTTCTTCCAAAAAGTAAGTCTAGGGGCTAGAGAAATTGCTCAGTAGTTAAGAGTTCAAACTGATACTGTTCTTGCAAAGGACCTGGGCTCAGCTTCCCTCACCCACATTGGGTAGCTCACAATGGCCCATAACTCCAGCTCCAGGGACTTCAATGCCCTCTTCTGGCCTCTGCTAGCACCTGTAACATGTACACACACACACACACACACACACACACACACACACACACACACACACACACACACACAAACATACACATTATCTTTAAAGTAGTAAAAATAAATCTCTCTCTTCTAGCATTGTTTTTACTTTTTGAGATTATAGTACAATTACAATATTTCTTCCTTCTCTTTTCTCCCTCACAACCCTCCCATATATTCCTTCTTGCTCTCTTTCAAATTCATGTGCTCTTTTTTAAAATTATTACATGCATATATGTATATATATACATATACATGTATACTCCTAAATATAACATGCTCAGTCTGAATAAGGCTACTTGGACATATGTTTTCAGGCCTGACCATTTGGTATTGAACAACCAATTGCTGTGCTCTTCCCCAGGGAAGACTATTTTTTCCCACTCTCAGCATGGCTTGGGGTTGAGACTTGTGGGCTTTTTCCTGTCCACATTGGCATGCCTCTAGGTGGTGTCATCCTTTTCCAGTTCATATTTGGGCATTTATGTTGGTGAAACTTTATGGGTGTAGCTTCTGACATTACTAGGAGACACAATCTTACCTCTTTTTAAAACATTGGGGCTAACCTCCTTGTACCCATGCCCAGCTGTCTGGTGGGGATGAGGAACACAATCTCCCTTCCCAGGCTGATATAGACTACATGAGACCCTGCCTTCTTTAGTAAGTGCCTCTGTAAGAGGCACTTGGCATTGTCCTTCCTGTGTTAGCTCTCCTGTGGCTTCCTTCATTGATGTTGAAGATAAGTCTCTCCAGCACATTGTTAGGACTTCACACATATCCATGGCCCTTTCCTCCTTTCATTTCTTATTCGCAGGAGACCTTGTTTCTGTCCCCTTTGACCAGAGGCTGCTAGTAGGAGGCAACTTCTTATCGGTTTGCTTTTTTTTTTCTTTTCTTTTTTTTTTTTTTTGTTCTGGGGAGAGAACTGTGTGGGGAAACTCTTTAGCTTCCTTTTCTTGGAAATTTTCATTATGCATTCACCAAAGGCTGGCTTTACCTTAATCCCTTTACATATTTATTGACCTACTTGATTTTGACGTTGACATTGTGAAGTCCATATGGCTATCACACTCATTTTGTACACATAAAAACTGAGATATGGTGATTTTATGTGTCCTCTTCAAGGTCACTGGTCTGATAATATCTCCAGCTCACATCTCTAGAACAATAGGACAGTAAGTCTCCAAAGAGTTGCAGTAAAAGTGGGGTGTTACTTCAATCTGCGTTTCTCTAGATACCCAGGTGGCAGGTGAAATGTTGGGATAGCCTCATCCCCAAGATGAGGAAACACCCCATGCCAAGAATGACAGAGAGATGTCTCTGGTCACCTGGACTCTGCTTAACCTTCTCTGATCAATTACCATCATTCCCCTCCCTGGGACTGGAAGTATGTCTGAGAAGAGTTTTAAATTGCCCACCTCAGAGAAGGTCACTGAAGAAAGACAAAGTGAGTAATTAAAGGGGGAAAATGGAGCTTTGTGTGTTTGACTGTCAGATAAGGGCTTAGCTGTGCTCACACTGCCCAGTGCTGCTTGTCTCAAAGCTGGGGTCAGTTATTGCCCACTCCCCATAGCTTGCCCTCTGAGAAGAACCCAGGTGCCCTAGCTTCTGAGAGGCAGTTGTGGGTTTCTAGGCTCACAGCAGTATAAGGCCTTTCAAGTCTGCCCACCTGTCCTTTCTCTTCCTTCCTGAAAGGCAGTGGCTTTGAGAAATAGTGGGGGTGCTTAGTCAATTAGGCTGCAGCACACCCATTGATCTTTGGGATGCTAAGGTTAGAAGAACAATTACCCAGCCTGTAATCTGTCTCTACCTTGCTCTCCAGAGCTGTTGCAATTACTGAAGACTGTCAATGCCAGCTTTGTTCCCTGGTGTCTTTCCCTCCTGCTGTTCCTCTTTCCTATCCATCGCTGTCTTTGTCTTCTTCATTCTCATTATTTTCCTGACCTCCCCTCTTTCCTTCTCTTTTCTCTTCATCTAGGGAATAATGAGCCTACTTGGTCACTTTCAAGGCCCTTCCCTTCCCTGGCTTACTGTGGATTATCTGTTCAGTGAGGTGACACTACCATACAGAGGAAATCTTTGTGAACCAGACCTGGGTGAATTCAAATCCTGGTTGTTGGTTTGTTTGCCTTGAGGACCTTTTGTTTCCTCCTCTCTGGGTAGACTGGATCAGCATGTGAATGGATTTGGCACTGGCCAATGACAAGTGACTTACCAGATGATAATATTATCACTGTTATCTGTTATTCTCTGTAGAAAAAAAAAAAAAAAGGTGTCCATAAAAATAGTCTCTGCCCCTCATAGCTCCATCAGATCTTAACTACAGTAACAACTATTGCTTTGCAAGGCTCTGTCTCCTCTCAACCTGAGTCAATAATGTGCAGTTCAGTGGGCTATTGGGAGCTCTGTCCTTAAAGCAAAACAAAACAACCAACAAAGCAATGGTCTATTGCAGTCAACTGTGCAGTTATCCAGGTGAATTGACATGGGAAGAATTCCCCCATCCCATAAACAGCTCCAAAGGCACAGGCTTTTCTGACCACTTCTCTGTGCCCACTCTGACCATCTACCTGTTTCAAGTTTCCTACTGGGATTGGAGGGCACTTGAGCCAGTGAGTGGGAGGGGAAAGGAGACTACTTATGGCTCTTAGAATAGACACAAATGTCTTTGTGCAATAGATCCGAAGAAGTACTGCAGTTTGGATCAGTGGGAATGGGTCTTAGTTATCCTTGTACAAGTTGTTCCTCATCTGAGCATAACCCTGTGGTGGTATTGTGTTCCCCAAAATATTGTGTACCTTAATAAACTTATCTGGAGTCAGAGAACAGAAAAGCCACTAGTTAGGCAGTGACAGCACACGTCTTTAATCCTAGCATTCCAGAGGCAGAAATCCATCTGGGATCTCTGTGAGTTCAAGGCCACATTGGAAATAGCCAGGCATGGTGACTCATGCCTTTAATCCCAGGAAGCAAGCCTTTAATCCTAGGGAGTGATGGTAGAAAGCAGAAAGGTATATAAGGCGTGAGGACCAGAAACTAGAAGCATTTGGCTGGTTAAGCATTTGGCTGGTTAAGCTTCAGGCTTTTGAGCAACACAGTTCAGCTGAGATTCATTCTGGATGAGGACTCAGAGGCTTCCAGTCTGAGGAAACAGGACCAGCAGAGGAAATGGCAAGGTGAGATAGCTGTGGCTTGTTCTGTCTCTCTAATCTACCAGCATTGACCCCAATAACTGGCCTCAGGTTTGATTTTATTAATAAGAACTTTTAAGATTCCTGTTATATAACCCTACAATCCAATAGCAACAGTTGTTAGGGTAGATGTGCTAAACATAGTTCTCAGAGGTCTCTTGGTGAGCTGGATGCTTAGCATGGATTTCTGCTCCTTCAGAAGCAATAGTCAGCTTGGAGATACCAGATGTTTGTAGCAGATGTTAAGCATAATTTGAGAGACAGAACAACTTTGAGGTCAAATGTAAGGACTCATGTCTTGGCCTGGGTCAATGTCTCTGATCTGCTTATTGGCTATTACTTGGGCAAATTAACTTCCATGTGTCCTCATTTTCTCACCTTTAAAATGTGACTTGAAATATTAGTACCTGTTTTATTGAGCTATTCCAAGGGCAAAGACAGTGACTAGATATAAGATCTTAGAACCATCACTATCCAGATGAATCTTTAGCTTGGCTTTGGTACTATCACTGTATGCTCATCTTATAATAAATCTGCTTTAATTCCCTCTCAATAAGCTATTTTATGTTCTTGAATCCTCTGGCCATATTTGATTGGACTAGGGGTTGGCAACAGTTTTTGAGTTGAACTGATTAAATTCCTAGTAATTTTGGAATTAAATAAAGGTGTATATGAGCATGTATGAAACAGAGAGATGAGGAGAGAGACTGAACTATGAAAATTAGACACAAGATTCACAAGGCAAACATCTTTCCCTTGATTCCCACTGGTGTGGACTAGAGGAGCTGGACAAGAAATAGAGATGGGCAAAGAGGGAGTCAGAGATGGAGGGAAGATAGACAGAGGAGAATGAGCAGGAGGAGACACAGGTGGGATGCAGAGATGGACAGCATTATAAACTCCGATTCTAATGTGTTTTTGTATCCCACCTGAATTTCTGGCAGATATTCTGTGTCATTACAATAAATGTTCCTGGATTTGTATTGATGTAACAAACATTCTCAAACCACAATGGTTTGATACTCCATAGATTCTGTTCTCCTGTGCCCGAGCTGCATGTCTGGAAGTGTTCCACTTTGTTCCCACCTCTCAGAGAGGATGTCTTTATCTTGACTTTAACTTTAGTTTAAGATGTGAATATGGAAAATTATGCATTGGTTGTCAGCTTTCCTGTTGGAAGTGACAAAGATTGCTTCTTACAATTTCATTGACCAAAAATTTCATGTGACCACATGGATCTTTCGAAGACATGAGAAGCTCATACTTACCATTGGTGGGTAAGGCATTCAAGAATATTTTTGAACAGCCACTTTCCCTCCCATCCTACTTTGAATTATTGATATTAAATGAGCTAATAAACAAAAGTAGCACCTAACAAAAATGGCTAGAAAAGAAAGCCTTAGTTTCCTAGATGACTGGGTGAAAGATTGTGTGGGACAAACCAATAGTGATTTTGAACCTGAAAAAGAAGGAACAGAAGGGTTGATAATTTTAGAAGATGGGTCAAGGATATAGCATTGAGCTTGGCTTTGGTTTTGGGAACCTTTCCTTGGAGCTTTTATCAGTCAGTCTTTAAAATGTTAATAAAAGTACATATGAAAGGGCTGGAGAGATGCCTCAGTGGTGAAGAGTGCTCACTGCTCTTGCAAGAGGACCCAAATTCAGTTCCCAGAACCCACATGACAGCTCACAACTGCCTATCACTCCAGTTCCATGAGAATCCAACAGCCTCTTCACTTACACACACACACACACACACACACACACACACACACACACACACACACAACTCTCTCTCTCTCTCTTTCTCTCTCTCTCTCTCTCTCTCTCTCTCTCTCTCTCTCTCTCTCTCTCTCTTTCTCTCTCTCTTTCTCTCTTTCTCTCTCAAAAGCACACAGGACTAGGCACCCTGAGAGCTGGAGTCTGTACTCTTGCTTGCTAGGAGCAAAGTGAGTTGATGCATGGCTGGCACCTAGTGGAAAATGTAGAGTTGACTAGATGTTTGGGAAAAGTCAACTGCCCTCCCTGACTCTTCAGTTAGTGCTGTGAGAAAGCTTTCTGTTTGTTTTTCTCTAGAGAATCTAAACATGTGAAATTTTGAGGAGCCACAGGATTGAGGAATTTGCCATTTTACTGGAAGACCATCTTAATGTTGGCATAAAATTTGTTGCTCTAGTATTATAAGTCAACAGACTTGAAGATCTGAGATACTGTCTGTTTCATATAGATATATATATTCAGAATCTTCTCTGAGAATGCTATTTTCCACTCAAATTCAGAGATCCATACTTTTTCTTCATAATGGAAATCTCAGGCTATTTATTTTCTCTCTGGTGACTATTAATCTATGGAACTAAAGAAAACAATACTATAGGTGAACAGTAACATTTGACTCCCAGGGAGATATAATTTTATTTCTAAGCAACAGCTTTGGGAATGGTTCTCTTCCTCTCTGATAAGACCAACAAGTCATTCATGACCACAAGGCAAAGTTGAAATATGATTCTAGTAACATCTCTTGCAGTATTTTATCCCTTCCTACTTTTTGCCTTTGGTTATGCCATTTCTTTATGCAGTAATATTTATCCTATCTGTAGCTTCACAGCAAGAATGTTTAGACTGTAGTTTCTGTTTCATGTAATAGATAACACACCTCAAAGAGACTTAGTAATGGAATGCATAGTCTCCTGTATTTGCAAAGTCAGAGATAGAAGTAAAGTCAAAGTTGGTTTGACCCTGTGATCAATCATCATTACAGAAGCATGTTCTTTGTATCCTTTTTGATCTACTTTCTTATGGACTCAGTTTTATTTGTTCAAAGTCTCAGTCTAGCCATTGATCTTGCCATGTCCACCTTGGTTGCATGCTCCATTGGCCCTAACTTTGTAAGTCAGTTGCATACTCTGGATTATTCTGGCCCACATAATGGGTTTCATGAATTGGCTTATGTTTATTCCTGACTGACCCACAAGATAAGTTGACTTGGTTCCTGGAAACATCCTATCACCATCCCAAATTCTACCTGAATGTTTTACTTTGATGTTCCCTAGTTGTAATGTGCAAGCCTGTAAGAAAGAAGTCAAGAAAGTGTCTATTTGGGATTATATTCTTAAATATATTGAACAAAAATATTAATGGAGGGCTTACTATGTTCTAGATAGCCTGACATATATAGTCTTAAGCTTACAGGAGGTCATGGCAAGTTATACAGACTGTTAAGAGAGAAGGTGCTTTGTGGCTCTAGGAGAAGTCCTTACTAGAGGTTGGAAGTGGGTATCATTAGAGAGGACTGCCCAAGGTGCATGGTGCTGAGCTAAGAGTTAATCATCTGAGAATGTGGAAAGAAGGGGGACGCTATAACAGTGTTATAGACAGAGAGCAGTGTGTGAAGGCAGAGCAGTGGGACAGTCTGGAGATCTGGGTGATACAGTCAGTGCAGGTGCTCATGGATTACAACATTATGAGCTCTGGCATTGATGCTGATACTGTCATGCCTGAGATCATGGCCAGTTCCACCAGTTAGGATTGCTGTGATGTGTAAGTTACTAGACTTTTCTGATCTCTTGTTTCTCCATTATAAAAGCAGTATAAGAATGACCACCTTCTTAAATGTTGGTAAAGTGTAAATGAGGTATATTGTAAAGTACTTGGGCTATTTTTATAATCATGGTGTTAGTGATTATGATCGTCATGATGAGTCCATACACTCACTTAACCAGTATGGGGTGAAGCTGCAGGCAGCTCTGGCTTGTGTGTGATACTCTCTTCATGTCTTCATGTTTCCTGTGGTTAGACTTGGCAGAACTTCAAGGTATGAGGACTACAGAGGCACCACTGTTCTTTCCTACACTGATGGCCTATGCTGCTGAATCAGAGACATTTCACATGATGGTATCACTGGTATAATCACACTGTTTCTGCAGTCTCCTCTACTGAGTGATTTCCTCACTGCAAGGCATGAATCAAAATCATCTGTGCTTAAATATGAGCACATTGGAATCAGATCTATATGGTTTGAATCCCAGTCTCTCATATGTGAAACACAGCTCTTCAGTTATCTCATATACTCTCTGGGCTGAGTGGGATTGGGGCTCACATTTGCACACAAGGAAACTGGGATTTGCTGCTGGAGTTGTCCAAGGTGGAGAATATAGGGTGTTCTTGCATTCTCTCTGTCTGTCCCTGTCTATCTCTGCCTCTGTCTCTCTCTCTCTCAGAATAATGGCAGTACCTACCTCCATCTTGGTGTGAAGATGAAGTAAGATGGTCCCTGTGAATTACTCAGCACTATGACATGTCTGTTCCCTAGTAAAACTTAATGAATTAACTATATTGGTCATGTTTACCTTTCTTTTGTGTTTGGTAGAGATTCAGTGAAAAGACATAGAGTGGAAAACCCCATTCATGGGATAATATAAATAAGCTTGTGATCATTCAATTCATACAAAATTGTAACCCTACTCTCACATAAACACTCGCTGTCCCCATCCTGCTTAATTTTCTCTGGAGGATGCCTCCACATCAAACTTTCTGCATTATAATTACATAGTGCTTTATTTATGTTCCCTGCTAGAACTGAAGCTCCACAAGGCCAAGAGTTATATTTACTTTTGCTCTTTGTGTCTCCATGCTTAGAATAGTGCTTAGACCAAAGAAGTGTTGAACAAATATTTGTGAAGTAAAGAAAATGAATTAGTGAGTTTAATATTAGAAACAGGAGAAGTGAGGCCCCTTTTAGTTTTGAGATCATATGATCAGGTAGGCTTCAGCTACTTTCTCCACTATTGCTGATATGAGGAAGAGGAAGAGAGTGAAGACGTGCTTGGTTATTATGCTGATTCTGCCCAATTCACAAGCCACATGTACAATGTTGCTCAGCCTCACCATGGCTGTTATTTCCCATATGGTCATTCTCTGGGCTCAGGTTCATGTTTTAAGACAATTTCCATATTTGTTTGGAATCACTGTTTGTCAAGCATGAATGTCATGTCAAAAGTGATGATACCATGGCTTCCTGAGCACAGACTCCTGGAGGGTAGCCACAGCCCCCATCATTCACAGTTTTTGTTCTCAGACAGGCAGCATTGGAGACTTCTCCCTAGTTCCTAATATCTAGAGAAACGTTTTCTCAGCTGGCGAGCAATATCTTTCTTTCTAAGTATATACAACACAGAAGAGGACTTCCTTCTCTTGCTCCTCCTCCTCCTCCTTCCAAGCCAGGGTTTCTCTGTACATCTCTGGCTGTACTGGATATGCTCTGTAGATCAGGCTGGCCTCAGACTCACAGAGATCTGCCTGCCCCTGCCTCCAGAGTGCTGGGGTTAAAGACGTGTGCCACCACTGCCTGGCTTCTCTTCCTTCTTTTTGAGCAGCTGCTGATTCCTGATGCTGCCTGTTGCTCTGATCACTCCTGCTTGACCACATGGACTCTTCTTGGTATTTCTAGCATGGTTCTTTACTTTCACATCTTATCACACCTCGTTCCCTTACAGTCCCATTCACATCCCTGACTGCCAGGACCAGGACTGCTGATTTATCCATGGCCTAAGACTTTCTCGGCTCCAGGTTCCAAATGCAAGCTGGGCAGCTCTACCTGGAATTCCTGTAGGCACTTGCTCACATTCAGCACAATCATACTTTGTCTTAGCAAACTCTATGTCTATGCCCTACCTCAGTGATTGGCAGCTTCAGTCATCCAAGCACATGGGCCAAAGCCTAGCTTGTCAGCTCCGACCATGATGTTTCCTCTTACTTTACTCAGTTGCCCTCTCTTGTCCTCCTCTTGGTTGTCCAGAGATGTGGCTTTGGCATTCTGTCACCCAGGAGTATAAGAATACAGTTTTCCTCACCTGAGTGTCCTGGCCCCAGGCCCTTATCACACCTCATATATGTGCTCTAAACCCCCAGGCCCCAAGTTTTACCTTCTTTCACAGTAGCACAGTGAATTTTCTAGACGACAGTTCCAATGTTATCTTACTCGTTGTTAAAAATTCTTTTACGGCTTCTGAGAAGTGAGTCCAGCTTGCTTAACCTGGTCTGATCCAGCTCTCATGGATGTCACAGCCACTGCTCTTAGCTTCCTCTGCTATAAGCTATAAACGAATAGGGCTGCTGTGATGACTAGCTGCGCCAGTCCTTGTCACAGGTGACAATGGGTAATAGAATACCTGGCATATAGAAGTTGCTCAGCACTGCCTTTTCTCCTTTCCCTTTGACCTGACCTTTGGCGTGATCACAGACATTGGAGATTTCTCTTTTGTAAGTTAAGACTGAAGCATTTGTCTTCCCTCTGCTCAGAGGAGAGCTGATCGCTGCCCTCCGATTTCATCCCTGCAATGACTCATCAAGTAATGAGGGCAGTGTTCTGGAAACTGTGTTGGCTCCCTGGTGGATGGGTCTCTAAGTGCCTGGCCTACTACTGAGCAAGGAATGTGCTTTCTCTCCATGTTCTTTTCCCTAGAACCCTGGGCCTGAGCCTGGAGTGCCTGCAAAAAGGGGAAGTGAATTCCTACGTTACTGGCTCTCAGGGTACATCGGCCATTCCTCATATCTCCACTAATGATATTTCAGGTGGAAGTCTGGCCATGGGGCTTAATGAAACAAGTGTGTGTGCTGCCATCAGACAATGAGGCTGTCAGCCCTGGCTTGAGCTTTTACTGCTATCCGCCTAGTGCACAGTACCTACTCTTTCTGTATCTCAGTTTCCTTAACTCTGAAATGGGGATAGTGTTCTTTTTTTTACCTCTGGACTTGTGAAAAGATTAAACTAAAAGTATATCACACTCAGCATTATTTTTAAATGAGCGTACTACTTACTGATGTTAGAAGAAAACAAATGATGCAGAAGGGGTGGTAAAGGCAGACAATGGACTAATGAATGCAGATCAACAACAGACAGCTAAAGCAATCCTTTGCCATGAGGAAACACCCCAGGGGGGGCCTCTCACAGGCCTCCATGTCAAATTTGGTTCAGTCCTTTCCTGTCACCATGGAAGAAACTCCTTCTCAGAGCAATTAAAGAACCTAATGCCTATTGTAAAAACAAAACAAAACAGCAACAACAACAACAAAAACATTCTGCTCATACTGAGAGAAAAGTTAAAGGAAAAAAAAATTCAGGAGAAACCATAAATCAAAATTGATAGAGATTAGATTTGGAAACTCCCCAAAGTTAGGGTTGGGGAAGGGTTTTGTTTTTGTCTTTCAGAACAATGAAGGCTAAGGAATCTGAAGAACACTGGACAAATGAGACATCTGAAGAACAAGGACAAATCATTCAGAAGACTTGCCCTCAAAAAAAGATTTTCTGCAGTGAACCATGACCACACCTAACAGCGACTTTGAAGTATCCAAAAAGATGATGGGACCCTACAATGATGATTCCATCAGGACAATGATAATGCCATTAAGCTGACAAACACCATCCAAAGATTGGCTTTGAAATTCAAACTGCTCAGGACAATATTGGGATGGCTAGCTGAAGTGATATAGCCTCACAGATTATTCCAGTCAGGACTTGACCATAATCCTAAATTTTCTCAGGGTTCCCATAAGATTAACAGCACTCACAATCATCAGGAAGTAATCTTAAGAACAAGAATCCCACATTTCCAAGAGGTGGGGTGGGTGGTTTTTGGCCTTTCAATGGGTTATAGATAACTGTCATTGTTTAGAATGGTTAATTACAAATTGTTAATTGATAATGGTCAGGGAAAAAGCTAAACAAAGGAGATAAGACTCAGGGCTCTTGTTTGGAAAAAAAAAGAAAAAAGAGGATATAGATAAGATAATATAAAAGGTAGATTATTGAATCTATTCTGAAAAAAATTAGAAATGATAAGATAAAAGGGTAGATTATTGAATTTACTCTGAAAAGAAAGAAAGGAGAATATGGATATGATAACATAAAAAGGTAGATTATTGAATCTACTTTTAAAAAGCAACTACTAGTTTTAAATATTTTGCATTGGATTGGATTTCTGTATATTGTATACAAATTTTATGTATTGATACAAGTTTGAGGTTATTTTTATTAGAACATGCTGTACAACATTTCTAATTTTGTTCAAGGTATTATACCTATACAGCTCATTTAACATTGTAATGCAAGTTGCTAGTAATTGAGTTATTATTACCAACTATTTAGGATAATAAAGAAATGCAGGTTAGTAGTTAGTTACCTATTACAATGGAACTTGTCAGGTTAGATGTTTTCAAGGTCAAACAGATATATTTTTGATAAACAGGTCATCTTCAAACACTTCAGAAATGTATAGAATATGGCATTTAAGATGTTTTAGTAACATAGATTCTTTTTTTTTTATGACTATGAGACATGTTTGCTCCTGTCAGCACCAATCTATTTCAGAGAAGATGATGGGCATTGAAGAAACTCCTTATAGAGTTTACTTTCTTTGTGGCAAAAGTTAGCCACTGGATAAGAAAATGCCCTTGCCTCAACTCCTGACAGTATGCTGTCCAAAATGGACAAGCAGGACACAAAAGAAAGGACTGCTGAACTTTGCCAACACAAGGTAGGAAGGTCCTTTAGAATATCTTGCTTCACAGAAAAGTCTGTCAGATACACTAAGCTTAAAGGCCAAAGACGGATGCACCAATGTTGCAGAGGAACCTTGGGTGACTGTCCAAGCAGCCAGATGTTTCTGCCATTTCTCGAATTTTTTGGAAGTTGCTTATTTGTACTTCCTGCTTACTCAGTTAATATTATTTCCTTCTTGGGTCTCTGGGGGATTTGAAGATTAGATAGTTATAGTTTTCCTTGTTAACAAATTCAGAAAAGAAACTCATTAAAGAGGTGTAAAGTGTGTAAGTTTGAAAAACTTCAAAAGATAGTTTTGGGTTGGTAATACAAGTTAGGATAGACAGTGAATTAGGTACAACATTTTGGACTCACCAAAATAGAGTAAATAATGGATAATTTTCTCAGGATCTTTCAAATGTTAATAGACTGGACATTGTTAATGTAATTCTTGACTGTATATATTATATAGAGTTATTGTACTTATTGTATGTAGTTTTCCCTATATTAGTTATAACTTTTATTATTTGAGACAAAACAAGAGGAAATGTGGTGATATGTTGTGTACCCTAATAAAATTTGCCTGAAGATCAGAGAACAAAATAAGTCACTAGATTAAACATAGAGGCCAAGCTGTGGTGTCACACTTTTAATCCTAGTATTCAGGAGACAGAGATCTGTCTGGATCTCTGGGAGTTCAAAGCCACCCTGGACTACATGAGAGTGACTCAGTCTAGGAGAGAAACAGAGCCATACAGTGGTGGCACACACCTTTAATCCCAGCACTTGACAAGCACACATACCTTTAATGGCTGGGCAGAGAAAGGTATATAAGGTGTGAGGAGAAAGGAACTAAAGGCTTTTCGACTGAGGAAGCCCTTTTGGCTAGGCTCTTTCGGCTGAATCCTTTCAGCTGAGAGGACCCCTTTCAGCTGAGAACTCAGAGACATTCAAACACAGATGATTTGTTGAATTGGTGAGGTGAAATGTGGCAGTGGCTTGTTCCTTTGTCTCTCTGATCTTTTAGCATTTACCCCAATATCTGGCTCTGGGTTTTTTATTGTAAGACTGTTTAGATTTTTTGCAACAATTCCCTATGATAAAAGCATTCTACTTGGAGAGGGGTCCCTTCTCACTCACTGTTTGTGAACTAGGGTTTGTTGATTCTAGAAGACTCAGTTTTAAAATAGGGACAATTTCCCTGCACATTTCACTGAATTGTTGTGTATGTGTTCTCGGTAAAACCAGAAAGTCACAATGATAATTACTGTTCTCCAGGCTAATTATGATACATAAAATTATTCTTCTTTAGTAAAGTGTAACTGTGAATACATTATTCTTAGAGGCCAGTGACCCATTTAGAAACCGTGGGCAAGTTAGATAATCTCTTCGTTTCCTCAGGTGTTACATTAAAAGGGTGAGTTTGGTAGATACTTGAATCAACCCGGCGATACAGTAGGAGAGCAATAAAGAGTAACACCAAGTGCTCAGCAATTCAAGTCATATAAGTGAATGAATGAGTGATGAATATTATTTCATGGGGTGGTTAGGTAGTATATGTGAAATATGAAAGTACATCATAATACTGTAGAGTGATGCCCACGTAAGGACTATTATTACATGCTAGAACAGTGTATGACCAACTTTCTTCAGCCTTCTCCCTCCAGAACTACCTCCTTTGGAATGTCTGTGTGATCTAATGAAACACACATGGTCTCCTCACACCACACTCAGTCCTCAGGGACAGAGGTCAATCCTGACCATGAAGCCTAAGGATGATGTGGGTGAACCAAGTAAAACCGGCAGCAACAAACATGGGGGAGGTGCCTTTGGTTTCTCTCTATTTCCACGTATTCTCATGCTCTCAAATTTTGAACCCACAAATCATGGATCCCTAGTACTTGCAATCAGCAACCTTTCTTTTGAGTTTTTGTATTTCTGGAAGTTGGTACATACATTCTTCAGAGCTTTTCTTGTCCCTGACAAGTAGTGAATTGGATAGAACTCTTTCGCTGAAATGAAGGTGAATTAAGGAAAGGAAATCCTCCAGTATATATTTTGAAAGTATGCCAGATCCTCCTGCCTTTCATATCATAGGCACAGGGCCCTCAAGGTACTTGGACAATGCTCTAATTTCCTCTGCTACAGCCTGGGAAGTCTCTGTGTGTACTCTCCATTGTGGATCCCTTCAGCTGTCCCATGCAACTGGCCCAGGACTGAGCAGTGAAGATGCAAGGAGGAAGCATGACCTCTGTTCATCATGACTGAAGTTTCGGTAGGAAAAAATGCCACAATGACTCGAGTTACACAACTTTATTTAATTTACACTGTGATGTTTATCGCTAAGAAATTAACGTTACATTTAGGGCAAGATTTGTGGGATAAGAGAATTACCCCGATCAGAGAGGAGAGGATGCTCTCAGAAAGAGGGGACAGAAGGAGCCAAAGCCTCATGGTGGTGGTGGTGGTGGTGTCTCGATGCAAGGAATGAGAGCTGCGGGGTGAAGCCAGGAGGGCAGGACGGAGATCCCGAGCCTGCAGAGCAGGCCGCTCAGGTGAGGAGTTTGCTCTTTAAAATGAGGACGCTGTGGGGCTTTGAAAAGGAGAACGACACTGTTCAGTTCTGTTTGAAGAGCACTCTGCCTGCAGAGCGGGAAACAGACAGGTGGAAAATGAGCGATCAGGAGCCCTGCAGGTATCCGTGGAGCAATTCATGCACCTGGAGTGGGACTCTGCATGTAGGAACATGGCCAGGATCACACACCTGGGTACCCTCCAGTGCAGTAATCATGTTGCCACCTGGCAACCTGGGTGCCAAGGGCTGTGGACCCACTTCTCATCACTCCTGCAAGCTTGGCCAGGTCACGCAACCTCTCTCTGTTCTATCTTCTCCTATGGGAAATAATACTTACTTTATATAAAGATTGTAAGATTGTGGGGATTAATTTAAGCAAAGCACTTAGAACAGGGTTTGGCACATACTAGATGTTATTTTACAGCAGGTGCCTGTGTGCATGTGCATGTAGAGCCAGCAGCCAGCGTGAGGTGTCTATCTCAATTGCTCCCTATCATATTTCTTAAGACATAGTCCTTCCCTGAAACTGGAATTCATGAGTTTGGCTAGACTTGGCGAGCAAGCATGTCCCAATTCTTTCTTCCTCTGCCTCCCCAGCACTGGGATTATGGGCATGTGGGCCATGCCTGGCTTTCTGTGTGGGTTGTGGAAATCTGAACTTCACTGAAGAGGTCATCTTCCCAACCCCCATTGCTATTATTTGTATTTACCATTGTGCATATTGGGGGGAGGTCACTGCTGCAGTATGCATCCGGAGGTCAGAGGACAACTTTGTAGAGTCGTTTCTCTCCTTTGACCTTTACATGGGTTGTAGATCTCAAACTCTTATCTGCTCGATCTCTGTGTGTGTGTGTGTATACACATGTGTGTGGTGTGTGTGTGTGTGTGTGTGTGTGTGTGTGTGTGTGTGTGTGGTGTTTTGTATATGCATGTTCACATGTGTGGAGGGATATGTGTGCACATGCATGTGGCACCCCAAACTTGGTGGTTCCTATCTTCCTGGATCAATCTCTACTTTTTGTACTGAGGCAGAGCCTTGCTGAACCTGACCCTTGACTATTGTGGCTAATCTAGCTAGCCGGTTTGCCCTAGGGAGTCCTTGTCTCTGCCTTCTGAGTATTGGGATTACAGGCAGTCACCACACTTGCCTGGCTTTTACGTGGGTTCTGGGGATCTGAACTTTGGTCCCCATGCTGCCCTAGCAGGTGTTTTATCTGCTGAGCCATCTTCCCAGTCCCAACTTACTATTATTTTTAACAACTACACACTGTTGACTAAAAGCAATGTTTAGGGAAATTAAATCCATAGGATCTCATTATAACAGAAAATCAATCTCTATTTCTCATCACCTACCAGGTCATGCTAAATGCTTGTCTCCACTACCTATCACTACCTATGAGCGACCCCTCCCCACCCGCTCCAGGGTGTGTTTGCGCCTGGAGCCATGTGCTCTGCTTCTCTGTCTCAGCCTTGTGTCCTCGTTTTTTTTTTTTTTTTTTTTTTTTTTTTTTTTTTGTTTGTTTGTTTGTTTGTTTTTTTTGTTCTGAGGACCTGTTTCCTGGCCTCCTAGTTCACATCTCTCCTTCCACCCAGGTCTGGCTGTTCCTCCCTCACCACGTGCTCCACTCCATCTTATTCTTATTGGCTGTCACTATCTCGGACAGCCCCCCAACGATAACTCCTTGTCCCCGCCCCTGGACTACATCTCTAGGCTGAGAAAGCTTAGCAGGTCCTCTGGGGAAAGTCCAGGGGACTGATCCCTCTTCTGTGCTGTTTTTGACAGGTAGAGTCCAGGTGGGTAGCACCTGTCCCCTGCTGTCACCTCCAGCTTCCTGTCTCTCCACCGGTGTGCATTCCAGGGGCAGATCACATGCTGACAGGCCTCTTTCTCACTGCTCTGACCACTTGTCACTAGAGGAGGTGTCCAGGGAGCTCAGCAGCCTGCCTGCTGCTTATCCCAGCTGGGAAGCCACTTGTCCCACCTCCTACCAACCTGCCTGAACATTTTCCTCCCAGGACCCATCAGTCTGCGATTGACGACATTTGATTGCTCACTTCCTTCCACTCCGAGATCCCTGCACTAAAATGAAAAATTCTTTTTCTCTTCACATTTTTATGTTGGCCAGCTTTTTGTGATACAATTATATAGCGTGGTGACTATACTTAATACACCCATGCTATATACTTGAAATTTGCTAAAATAATATGATTCTCTCTACTTTTAAAGATTTTTGTTTTAGCAGACCTTTTGGAGCTATCATTATACAGCATGGTGACTACAGTTAATACCACTATATTTTACACCTGAAATTTGCTGAAATATAAGGTTCTTGTCAACCTTGAAGGTACTCAGCACATATAGTTGAGTGAATATGGTGTAATACAATGGCTAAGCTCACCTGGTTTTTGAACCTAAACATCTGGGTCTTAAGTCCTGACTGTGAGTGAGTGACACTTCCTAACCAGTGTTCCTGCACAAGCTTTCAAGTTTTGGGAACTATAGGGTTTGGCCTAAGGCATACCTCACGCGTAGAGAAGGTGCTCAGTAAATCCTAGCAGCTGACAGACAGTTCATTTCCGGGGTGGCTGTGAGGATGGCATAGATAATATGTGCTTATTACTTAACATAGCATCTCATTCCGAGTAAGCAGTTGCTACGCATACCTTTTGTTTTCAATTGTTCTATGTAGGTGCATTTTAGAAAGCTAGTTCATGTCTAGCCATGTTCAAGTCCCTTACAGTACCAGGCAGGCATGGTGCTGAGCAGAAGGAAGGTACAAATTAGAACCCAATTGGCTAATGAGAACTTTGTTCTTTTTAGCTTTATAAGGCAGGGAATGGCTTGCCTACTTTCTGATAACTCCACTGTGCCTAACCCAGCATGGGCCATACAAGCACACACTCCACATGGCACTTTAAAGAGGTCCATTGAGCAGGATGTTGAAATGTGGTCTCCATGGTGACTTCCAGCCCAGCAATTTGAGGAAGGTGCTTCCAGACTCCATAGCTGGCACACTGCAATCTCCAAACATGTGCCACATTTTTACACATTTCTTAGACAGATTGTGGCTTGCGTGTTCGTTAATTAAGAGGAAAGTAATTGGTCCCAGCAAATAGCTTGCACATCAGCTTGCAAACTGTGTACCCAAGGAGGCCCTGTGTTCTTTCTTTCCCATCTTGCATCTCTGTAGCTCAGTCCATGGCTTCTGACTGTTTCCAAAACCCTTAGGCTCTCATCTTACTCTTACCAGTTGAAAATTAAAGAGAAAGTAAGGTTTGAAATGGAATTTCCTTGGCTTATTGCTTAGGGAGGGGAGAAGAGTAAACCTTCTATATGTATATAATAAGTGGTAACTTAAAAAATGCTTTTACATGTCTGGTTTCATCTATACTTCACTTCCTGACTGAGAAAAATTTATTCTTAGTAAAGGTATGAAGGCCATAGGTGACAGATGGCCAATCTTGACGTTACTACTTAAATACCATGGAACTGGCAACGCGCATGGACTTTCCAAGGGTACATCCCCAATGTGAACATTGGGGTGACTTAGAACCTACCTCAGGACTGTGCTGTAGATGAAATGAGGACCTGAAGGGGAATGTCCTCAGTGGGGTTTCTGTTGTTTGTTGTTGTAGGTATTCACTGTCAGGGAAGACTTTACTTTGTCTTGCTCTTTGCCATCAGAATCTAATTCATGGTGATCCCAAGTTCAGTGCTGGCTACATATATGAATGAGTGTGGTGGTTTGAATAAGAATGGCCTCATAGACTCAGGTTTAAATGCTTATTCCCTAGTTGGTAGAACTGTTTGGGAAGGAATAGGAAGTGTGGCCTTGTTGGAGGAGGAGTGTCACTGGGGGGCAGGCTTAGAGGTTCCAAAAACTTACCAATTTCTCAGTTAGTTCTCTTTGCCTCATGCTTGCAGATTAAGATGTAAGCTCTCAGCTACTGCTCCACCACCATCCCTGCCTGCTTAACTGCGATGCTCCCCACCATGATGGTCATGGATTCTAACCCTCTGAAACTGGGAGCCCCAAACAAGCTCGATCTATAAGTTTCCATGGTCATGGTGTCTGCACAATAATGAAATGTAACTAAGACAATGAGTCAATGAGCTGACCAATAAACCAAAACAGTTGGCTCATTTTATGTTACTTGGTGGCATATCCCGCTTATCCAGACTGAAGTGCAAGATATTTTGGACCTTCTGCGTGAAGGTGAACATCATTCATAATGTTCATTCATGTCAGTATTGTAAATTACAAATGGCTGAGAGACTTTCAAAATAGAAAGGCCTTTGAGTGTCCAGACAGACATACCTCACTGGGCATCCAGGCTTGGATCCTGGTGCTATGGCTATTGGATTCACACTGTATCAAGAAGAATGGACAGAGGATATAGGCATGTTTCTTTATGATTAAGTCTGTTCTATGGACATTGTTGAACAGCTAAGAAGCACGATGCAAGATGAGTGTTTCAAAGAGGAATGTGGGATAGCTATGTAAAAAATTGTAGAGGAAGAGACAAGCAAAGGTTGCAGGAATTAGGGAGGCAGGTGACTCGAGCTTTGCCTAGATGCCACCCTTGAACCCTGAATAGGATTCTTCTATTCAAAGATGATAAAATTAAATGCAAATTCATGTAGTAGAGTCCTGGCCAAGGACTAGTAAGATTTGTGCTTTGATTTTCATCTTACTCTTGACTAGGTCTGTAGCTTTAAACAAAATGCAAGGCAGCTCGAGCCTTTTTATCATCTAATATGCAAATATTTCTATCCTGAGCCATTCTCTTGTATTGTAGTAAAGCTTGACCCATATAATGGCCATAGGAGAGATTGGAGAAAGATCATCATGCTGCGTGATACCCACTGTTGGTGTTATTGTAGGGCAGTGAAGAACTATGTATAGTAACATGTATATGTATGATATAAATATAGATTTAGCTATGGCATTTTAACACAGAGAATCTTTTGTAAGACTAGAAGGTTTCATAGTCCAATGAGAAGAAGAAATACTTCTAGTCTAAAGCCAATCACTAAATGAGTAAAATCGATTTTTGTGTTTCTTCTATCTCTTCCCTCTCTTCCTCCATCCATCCTTCTTCCCTCCTAGCCTCAACTTCCTTACTATGTGGGACAGATAAGCTAACTGACATTAAGCAACTGAAAGGTGTGTTTGGATACTAAATCCAGTTGATTTCTGGACAGTGGACTTGTTACATGGAAGAGAGATCTTTTCTCATTCTCAGGAAAGGATGATGAGTTTCTCTAATAATTGGTCTTTGTAGGTACTTAACCTTTTTTACCTTATTAGTCTGTTTCCTGTTGCTATACCAAAATACCCAAGGCTGGATACTTCACATGGAAAAGGGGTTCCTCATGCCTTGTTGGGGAGCTAACATTCAAGATCAAGGCCTGTCTGTTTAAGCCTCTGATAATATCCTCCCTGGTTGCATCACAAAATGACAGAAACAGAATAGGAAAGGGACCAGCAGTGTGGGATGGCCTTCCTTTATAACAGAACCATTCACAGAAGGGACCAACTGTGTGAGATGACCTTGCTTTATAGCAGAACCATTCATAGGAGGGACCAACTGTGTGGGATGGCCTTGCTTTATAACAGAACTACTCTTATGAAAACTCACTCACTCAGAGACCAGCATTAATTGTTTTAAAGAGCTGTGTAGCCATCTTCTAATTATCCTGTGCTAGGCCCCATTTCTTACGGTGTCTCTGTCATGTCAACAGTACCAAAATGGAGACTGGGCTTCCAGAGACTGTACCATATCCAAACCAGAGCACCTACCCTGTTTAATTCTCACACACCCTCACGAGGTATCATACACCCTGATAGCCCACTGAGGAGGAGATAGCCTTGGTGAATATTATGCCCTGAATTGTGTCTCCTCCCCATCCTCCAAATGCATAAATTAAAGTCCTAAACCCCAGAACCTCAGAATGTTATCTTCCTTAGGAATAGTTACATATATTAGTTGGAAGATGTCATTAGGCTGAGCCCTCATCTAATATTACCAGTATCTTATGAAAGGGGGGCATTTGAACACATAAGGAATGTCATATGAAGTCGGGAGGCAGGATGATAATCAATATCCCTGGATCACCACTGCTGCTCAACAATATTCAGAACTGTGTGAGGGCTTCAGAACTGTGAGGCAATAAATGCCATTGATCAAGCCACCCAGTTGGTGGCCCTCTATTATGGCAACCCCAGGAAATAGATGCACAGAGACTGCATGGCCATTTGGGGTTGCAACGCTAGTAGCTCAGACACAGGGTTTTTTTGTTTTTGTTTTTGTTTTTGTTTTGCTCCAAGGCCTTTGGACTTGGAACAGCACACTCTCTTTCTCCTGCCTATGTGTGTGAAGGATAGGAGACCACAGAGAGTGTTTCCAAGCCCACCACAGGCCTAGGTGTCTCTCCCCTGCTCGTTAGTCCTCTCTTCCATCGAAAGAAGAGGGTCGCTAAGGATCAATAGTCCTTCCTCCTGCTGTCCCTCTTGCTGGCAGAACTGGAGGAAGTGGTGGGGAGGCAGACAGCCCATGGCTTGGCTGGCTTCCCTAAACAGTGGCTTCCCACAGTTAGAATGTGCCATCCCCCTGCCAAGGAACCAGATGCCCCATGTCAGAATGCAGTGTCACGGTTGGAGGCTGAGCTAGCAAAGGTAAGCAGGGATGCTGCCCCTACTAATCTGGCATTTGACTGTGAGCCCAAGGCTCCTGGGCCATGGGCTGAGAGCAGGCGGTGTATCCAAGTGTCTGTGTGTACTGGATCGCACAACCCAAGGCATACTCTCTGCTTGGAGTCCATGTAGTGGGCTCTCAGGCATAAGATACCATGAGCCCCTCTGAGGGGTGAAGGAGATTGATGGAAAGGCACCAAGAAGGAAACAATTCTGCCCCCTCCTGCCCCCAAGGATCTCCTGTTTGCTCTGTGCTCCTGTTTGTGACCCTCGAGTGAGGCAGCTTCAACCAGCTTCACTCTTGACTCAGGTGAAGAAAAGGTTTTGGAAAGATGAAGTCATTATTTCAGATTTGGACAGTAAGCAGATGGAGACCTGGGGTTGACAGTGGCTCTGCCTATTCCAGTCTCTATACTCCTTTCCAGTCACCATCAGTAAAACCTGATAGCCATGGTGTGGCACTCTGTCTTCTCTGCCTGCTCCTTACTTTAGACTAGAGGGTGAACCTTGATCATTCAGTGGCCCAGCCCTTCCAGAAAAAATTTGACATAGACCCAATTGACATTAGCATCTTCTTTGCCCTTCTTCCCCCTGGTAAGGCTGCCCCTGGCCAGCACTGTTCTTCCAGCCCAGGAAGTTCTCTTGTCAGCCTTTAGTTCTGTGATAATGCTGTAACATAGGGACCATCAGTATATGTGCTAGAGCCAGACTGCCTGAAGACAGATCGTCTCTCAGCCTCTTCCCAGCTGAGTAACCTTGGGGGAATTGCTTTTCTTTGCTAGGACTTTACTGGGGATGAAGATTGGGGATGCTTCCTGCCAATAGGCTACTGGGTATACTGAAAATGATCAGCAGATGAGGCGCTCTGTCTAGTGCACTGCTCTATGGGTTTCTCTTGATTGCCTCCCTCTTTTGACCATGGGCTTCCTGAAGCTGAAGACTATGTCTTCTGTGACTTTAAAACCTCAGGTGTTCCTAAGACAGGGCCTGGTGACTGCTTGGTACATGTTGAATAGATGGATTATTTATGTTCATGCATATCAACATAAATAAAGCAAAATGACCATATTTATAGTGATAGCATCTGGTGTGTGTTCTGATGGTGGTAACATTAAGGGTAGAATCCACTAGATTGTTTATGAAGTGGTTACTATTTGCCAGACACTGTTGTAAAACACTTTAACACATCGAATTGTCTCAAGAACCATCTTGAAGAAGTTCCTATTATTTTCATAGTGGTACACATGAAAAAGAATGTACACAGAATTTCAGTGACTCTCCTATTACTACCTTCTAGGATATAGCACAGAGGGAGTCACCCCAGGCTGTGTGGCTCAGAACCCATGCTCATGTCTATTCCAGTCTGCTGCTTCCATAACTGTAGTGGCGGTCACCAGCCCCAGAAGCAAGGCGCAGAGGGTGGGGGGGATATACACTTAGGTCAAGTAGTGAGGACTGAGACCTTCACTACAAAGGACTCTGAACATTCTTACCTTTTTTCCAGATATTGATCTTTTTTATCTTAAAGGTGCTAGGATAGTATAAGTGGCCAGAGACACAACAGACATGGCTCTACTTGAGGGCAGAAAGATAAATGATTCCCACCTTTTGCTTTGCTTTAGAATGCCCAGTACACCTTATATATTAAACACATGACATTTGAATGAATGAATGAATGAATGAGGATAAAAGACTCCAGAATTTAGCAGCGTGAGCATGATGAGTACTCAATTTCTACTTGGATTACTTGTCTGAAGCACTTTGCATCCATATGCTTGAAAGTGTGGATTGAGTGGAATCCCATCTTCCCATGATGAGGCTGTGCTATCTCAGAAGCTGTACCTCCCACTACCAGCATCTTTGTGGCCTTGGGTAGTGCTGCACTTCTGGAGCTCCAGTGGGTAGCATTGCTGAGTGATGAAGCCCTCAGATGGTCTTGCTGGTGAGCAAACATTAACACTTTGAATCAATTGTGCCTTCTTGATTACTGGGAAATGGTTCAGAGGGTTCAGGGGCTGGCAGGGAGTTATTGCACCATGCAGCACATAGCATGATAGAGTAAGAGCAGGCGGCATAAATGAGTTTAAGGCAAAGATGGATTTTCAGATGGAAACTGAAATCATGCAGTGGGATGTGCTGGTGGAGCCGCAATGGCAGAAGGCCAAACATAATGCAGATGGCTGCCGGCTGTCTCTGCCTCTGCCTTACAGCAGGGCTAACTGGAAAATGGAGAGAATCCATCTCAAAGGATACTGAGTGTGGCCCCAAAGTTAGTAGAAACAAGATGTTTCCGACAGTGGGGAGCATGCAGTAAGCACTCACTGGATGTTAGCATTAATGCAGTCTGAATTCAGCCAAGGATCAGATAGACTGGATCATGCTGTCCTCGCAGAGCTGACAACCCAAATAGATGAAGACATCAACCAGTCACAAAACTGGCCACATTGCAAAAGGTATCATGGGAGCAAAACCATGGGACATTAGGTAACTTAGAGGAGGGTTTTCCTCAGCTGGATTTGGATGGTGGAGAGGTGTCTTACTTGGGTTACAATTGTATTATGATGAAACACCATGGCCAAAAGCAAGTTGGAGAGGAAAGGGTTTATTTGGCTTATACTTCCACATCCATAGTCCATCCCTGAAGGAAGTCAGGGCAGGAACTCAAACAGCGCATGAAACTGGTGGCAGGAGCAGATGCAGAGACCATGGAGGGGTGCTGCTTACTGGCTTGCTCCTCATGGCTCACTCACTCAGGCTGCTTTCTTGTAAAACCCATGGCCACTAGCCCAGGGATAGCACCACCCACCTACAATGGGCTGGACCCTCCCCCATCAGTCACCAATCAAAAAAATGTCCTACAGGCTTGCCTATAGCTCAATCTTATGGAAGCATTTTCTTTTTCTTTTTTTTTTTTTTTTTTTTGGTTTTTCGAGACAGTGTTTCTCTATGTAGCTTTGCACCTTTCCTGGAACTCACTTGGTAGTCCAGGCTGGCCTTGAACTAACAGAGATTCGCCTGGCTCTGCCTCCTGAGTGCTGGGATTAAAGGCGTGCGCCACCACCGCCCGGCCGGAAGCATTTTCTTAATTGAGGTTCTCTCCTCTCAGATTACTTTAGCTCATGCCAAGTTGACATAAAACTATCTAGCACAAAAGGGTGTCCTAGATAAAGAGGTATGATGAGGAAAGTAAAAGCAAAAGGTGGACCAGAGGAGAAAGGGGATGAAGATGCCCCTCAGCAATGAAAAGGTAAGACACCACAGCGGGAACTCACAGGATAGCCTCATTGCAATGTGGAGCCGGTGGGTCTATTTGTTCCCCGAAATTAAGCACCACAAATTGAAGGTCTTCAGACAATAGGATGTACTTTCAAATGATTCTAGTGGCTAGAACTAAAAATTCAAGATGCCAGCAGGGTAAGGCTCTCTCTGGAGGTGCTGGGAAAGAACACTCCTTTGTGTCTTCTTAGTGTCTGGTACGTTCTAACAGCCCTTAGTCTGCATTACTCCCATCTCTGCCTCTGCTTTTTCCTCTCTGTTTCTCTTTCTTTTTTCCCCTTTAAAATAGCAGTCATTAGATTAGAACCCACTCTAATTCAACATAAACACGTTTTATTATAACTAATGAGCCTGCTTCCAAATGAGGTTTCTGAGATTCTGGGTAGATATGAATTTTGAGGGACTATTATCTGACCCAGTAGATTAGAAGTAGCCACAAGGATTAGAAATGACTGAGGGTGAGAAAAGCCACAAGCCAGATCATGAAGGGATTAGTAATAATACCAGCAAGCAAAGCTTCCCGAGCATGTGTTGTGGTGCGTCAAGAACCATGCTAAGCACTCCAAATGCATACATGCAGAGTCCGTATGTGGAGGCAGAGTAAGACTGGGTAAGGCCAAAGGGGAAAATCAGAACTCAGGGTTTGCAATGTGGATCACCAGAGTCTTGTAAAAAGCAGATGGCACACTTGGCTTAGGGTGATTTAAAAGGGGGTGATAAAGGAGTTTATGAAAGACCTGTGAGCAGGGTATGGGGGAATCTCTTAAGACTGGACAGTTCTCTGGGCTTGTTACCATTCATGAACCTGAAAGATGTATAGTAGAGCACAAAACTAGAAAGTCATGGGAAGAGACTACCTTTGGGAGAATGGTGGCTTTGGGCCAAACGAAGGTGGTCAGCCTAAGGGACCACATACAGAGGGAACCTTTTGTTTCCTGACATTAGATATCCCTGATGGAAGCTCAGGGATACAGGCCAAGAGATTGGCCTCCCAGGGCCCCAGCTAAGTAGAAAATATGAGGCGAGATCAAGAGAAGTAGACAGAAATTTGTTGCACTGAGATGATGATGGAAAGGAAGAGCCTGGTAGTCAGAGAACAGAATTGTTCATCTGTGATGAGGAAGGCCATAGAACCTCTACTTAAGAAGGAGTATGGGTGGACTTTGGGTTCAGCTCACTCACTCACATCTTCATCTAGCCTTCTTTGGGCACATACCTGTCCCATAGGGTTATGAATACAATTGTGTACACCATTATAAGTCAAGGGCTTAACAGGCTACATGGCACTTCTAGTGAGGACTCAACTGGAATTCTTACTGTTCTTGTCAACTGCACTAAACAGCAGTTTGCTGCATGGAGTCTCCCTTGAAGGCCCATGCCGCTCATTTTCACTCGATGCAGCATGGCATCATTTATTTGTACATGCTACTTGTTCCCCCCACACTACCCCCAGGCTTCCAGTATTTCCTGGTCACTTATCTAGCTTGCAGCAGTGGACCAAGCACCCTCATGTAGCCCACATTCTGACGAGGAAAGTAAATGATAAACAAAGACACTTCACACCTGTCAGAAGACGCAATGGGTAAAATTAAAGCTGAAAGGGAAGGCAAGGAATACGGAGGGTGAGGGGGTCAATGGAGATGCAGTCATGAGGGACCACTGAAGGTATTTGAGTAAATAGCTGAATAGAGTTGAAGTGAAGCAGGGAACGTTCTGACACTGGAGGGGAGAGGGTTAGAGTGGAGTGGAGAGCAGGTATAAGGACACTGGGGTACCGCGTCCTTGGAGCATCCGAGGTGCCGCAAGCAGCCCCGTGGGAGCTGAATGTGATGCTGTTGCAGAGGGGACAGGAGCTAGGTCTGCAAAGCCCATGTCTTGAAAGGTCTGAATTCTACATGGCACACCAGCAAGTTCTATGACCCATTTTCCTCCCATCTGCACAGCGGCCCAGCCAGCAGCCTCATGTGTCGTTTTAAAGATCCAGCAAAAAGATGAGCTAGGCTGTTGCTCTGAAAATCATTAAGTATTAGGCAAGATAATGTCTGCATTGCTCAGTACTTTAGCCTCAGGCTACCTGCTGCTGAGCGGAAGAGCTGCCCATGCTCCTGAGGACATGGTTGTGCTGGCCCATTGCTTGGCAGCAGGTTATCGCCTCTCTCATGTGACACTTATCTTCCTCCTGTGCCTCTTCCTCTCTGTGGCCTAGTGTTTCAACAGTAGCTCCCCGACTGTGCTTGTGCCCCTGACCTCCTCAGTGGAATTACACACCAGTAATTCACAGTGGCCTCTTATTATCCTATATGCAGTAAAGACTTTCTGGAGGTTATAGGAAATAAATGTGCCTTTTACTGTCAACCATGGTTCTTATTAAACGTGTTCCCCTGGTGCGGAAGTATCTTTGTGGGACAAAGTGGTTTTATGCCCAAACAGCCAATGAGCTGCTAATGGGTTTTATGTCCAGCTGTAACCAGCGGCATAGCAGGCAAGCCGCTGCTCACTGCAGTCAGGAGTCACGGGGTTCTCACCCACTGCACGTACAGTCTTCTTATTAATAGGGTGGAGTCTCCCTGTAAACAGACAAGCTGATGTCCTTGTGGATATGTGTCAGTGGAATTGTGGGACCAGAGAGGCCTTATGACTTATGGAATGAAGTCTGGAGCAGTCACGAGTGGCATGAGATTGAGCACGTGAAAAGGAAGTGTGCAAAGAACAGCATAGGCGGTGTCTTCAAGCCACGAGACGTTCTTTCTCTCGCAGACATGGGGACTATTCTCTGACGTCTTGGTAGGGGATGGAGGCAAAAGTCAAAGCTAAAATTGGCTGCTAGTTGTTCTGTGAGCTTCACAGGCATCTGCTGATTGACACAAACTGATGAAATTGGCTAGTCTAATCTCAACTCTACTTGCACAAACCATCTAGGAAAGGATTAAGCTCTATAGATGTAACACAAAATCTTAAAATGGTCTTAAAAAAAAAACCCTGGAACCAGATATTGGGGTAAATGCTGAAAGATCAGAGAGACAAAGGAACAAGCCACAACCACATCTTACCTCTAAGACTCCTCATCCTGAAAAGGCCTTAGTTCCTGTCTTCTCACGCCGTATGTACTTTTCTCCTCCTAGCCATATCACTTCCTTCTTAGTGCTGGAAGTAAAAGCCTATGATTCCCAAGTACCGGGATTAAAGGTGTGTACCACCACTGCCTGGTTCTGTTTCTCTCCTAGACTGAATCAGTCTCATGTAGTCCAGGGTGGCTTTGAATTCACAGAGATTCAGACAGATCTCTGCCTCCTGAGTGCTAGGATTAAAGGTGTGTGCCACCACTGCCTGGCCTCTATGTTTAATCTAGTGGCTTGTTATGTTCTCTGATCTTCAGGCAAATTTTATTAGGGTACATAATATATCACCACATATAGCTGGGTCATAACAAAATATTTTGGAACCTCAAGGTGGCCATTCCAAGTCAAGCAGATCTAATATCTCATCTATAAGTCATGGCATCATACTGCTGGAGCAGTGTGGCAAAGCCAGGCCCAGGACTCCAGGCAGAAGTGAGCAGCACTGGAATTTAGTGAGGTTCAGCAAGCAGTTACCCTGCCTAGTTCCTGCCCTCTGTCATCTCTTTAGTCTTCTGTGTATAAACATATCCACTGAAGCAGCCATGTGAAACCAGGGACCAGGAAAGGAGAAGAGAAGCGAGACCCACACAGAACAGCAAGGGATTGGAGAGAGTCTCGGGCTTTCCTTGGGATTCAGGACTGTTGTTTTCACATTTCAAGTGACTACATAGAGTGTAATGACGTGTCGATATAGAAGCCAGATTTCTCCGTGTTAACTGGGAAAGCGAAGAGGGGAATGAATCAGTGCTTACGGGTACCTCTATGTGGAGATCCTCCCTCTTATATTCCTTAGTGTATTTCCATGAAATTGCAAAATTCCACCAGGGTGGAGTTTGGGTCTCCTTTTGTGTGCAAATGTGTCTTGAACCTAGAATACTATGTGGCAAATGCACATGCACACATATATCAACAGAAAACTTGGAGTATAAAATGTACTCAATATATTATTGTATTGAATATGTATATTTTGTACATATTATAGAATAAGTTTGAATAAACAAGCTCACTGGCCTCTTCTCTGTGACAAAATTCCTGACAGAAGCAGATTAAGGAAGAGCTTGTTTGGGCTCACAGTTTGGAGAGCACAATTTATGGTGGGGAGGGCATAGTGGTGGGGTGTCAGGTTGCTGGTCACTTGGCATCCCTGGTCAGCAAGTGAGGGGAGATGAACGCTGGTGCTGGTACCTTCTCCTGTCTTTTTTTACACCATCTGAGACCCTTGCCTATGGGGTGGCGCTACTGGTGTTTAGGATGAATCTTCCCTCCTTGGCCAAACTGCTCTAGAAACTCACTCACAAATACTCCCAGATGTGTGTCTCCTAAATGATTGGAAATCCAGTCAATCTGACCATGAAGATTAACCACTGCAATAAGTAATGCCCATTTAATATTAGGAATATCCTACAAAACAAGAGTGACTTTTCCTACTTTGTACATAAACATGTCTAGAGAAATGAAATCCCAAACCCCACTTTATATGACAATTTCAATCTAAAATCTGGTTTCCTACTATTCCGACATGTGTTGTCCCGGCTAATCCAATGTCACCCCCTAATGCATTACTTGGTAGCAGCTTACATAGAATCAGAAAACGCCAGGCATGGCCAGTCCTTCTGATGTGTCTTGGATAGCCTGCAGAGCCTTTCAGTAGAGTTGGCGATTGACTGTGTGTCACTGTCACTGGAAAGCAGTGTGCAGACAGTGCAAGTCATTCACATTTCTGTTTTTCTGGATGCCAGATAAATAGTTGTTGACTGAGTTTTCATCTCCAGCTGAGATGACCCAGTTTATTCCTGGCCAGAGGCCTCATCAGAGAAAGTCCATGTTTCCCACAGGCATGGAAATTGTCTGTGTTTCAGGCACAGAGCGAGGATCTAACAACATCTAACAAGAGAAGGACATCCCTGCTGGTGGCTGATCACACCCATCCTGCACGTTTTGAGAGAAGCCTCCCATTGTTCATCAAGCCTCAGGCAGCAGCCACAGAGAAGGCCCACTTCCGGGGAAGTGGGAATTCATATGGTGCTAGTATTGGGGATATTTTGGCTTAAGGAAAAGACATTATTGTTTTTTTATTTTTGATCACTTCATTGTAAAGAGCTTACAAACCAAAACAAAAACCATGCAGTTGGATTAATGGAGGCAGTCAAACAAATAGAGTACAGACCCAAAGTCTGCACCCCACATGGAACGTCTCTGCAGTTAGAATAACTAACTCTTCAGAATACATTCTTCGAATTGATTTCATCTTTTGCTTCTTCACTTACACAAATGTGACTTCAGTTTCCGATGACATAGATGGCGTACATTGGTGCTGTTTCATACGGTTCATGGCGATGATAAAACCAGATTTTCAGTATAACCGAGATTTGAATGTCGTGTTTGGCCTGTAAACATGTTATGCAAATGTCATGTCGTGGTACAAATTAGGAGGGATTTTTGAGCTTATGTAGAACATCCGTGTGTTACTGAAGCTCAGAAACACAAAGCAACTTTGCCCAAGATCACACAGCTGGCAGGGGCAGAGGTGCATTTTGAAATTGTGTTTCGACCTCCAAATCAGCTTGCACCCCATCAGTGAGTGACCTGTAGAATACCAGCATCCTGGGATCCAGAATGTGCCCCGAGAGCTAGCACCACTCTTTCCCTAGCAGCTGTGCCTGGCACACTTCATAGTCTGAGCCACTTAATTTACACCACTCTATAAAGTCCACAAGGATAGGTTGCTTTGTTCTCTGGAAACTCACAGAGAGGTGAAAACCATACTTGATGGACCAGCTGGAAGCGGAAAAACAGGTTCTAGCCAAGGAATGTGAAAGCTGATGTGGTAATATGTTCATCATCACTAGCAATTAAAACATGCAAATAAAAAATAGGCTTATGTACCATTATTTGTAACTATTCATCCTTTTCTGGTTTTACTGGGTCTTAAAGAACTTTGTAATCTTACTTCAGATAAAAATATACCAGTAGAAAGTTGGACCGTCAAACACATTCCTCCTTCCTGCTACTCTGTTATATGGAAGGAGCAGGCTTCAGTTCAGGGTATTGTTTGGACTGCTTGGGTATTTCACTTATTTTGATAGCTTGGCTGTGCAGAAAAATCTAGTTATCCCCATTATGTATTTGATATACGGTGGGCAAAGCATTTATCTTTGTTTAGCTTCAGGCAATTCAAAATGTCCTGGCTTTTTCTTAAATATCTAGTAGAGCATTTCCTTGGGAGAAACCAACAAGCTTTGTTCAGTTTTCGGTGTCTCCAGTAGAACCTCATAGAAGACAGGCTAAAGTGAGTAAGGCTGGGCTGCATAGGAGGGTACTGTCCTACCCGTTCAGATGCCATAGATGCAACAGTCCCTTTGTGTGGGTGACCTCCTTCTAACAACCTCAAAACCCTGAGCATGGGGTGATAATTTTCAAGAAAGGAAGCAAGAGCCCCACAAAGCTGACATCTGGCCTTCAATGCCTGGCAGCCAGTGTGGTGGGGATCTGGACTCAGAATACATGTGGCTCCCAAAGCTATGGCACTATACCTTGTAGAGGAGGAGGAGAAGAAAGAGAACAGAGAAAGGAAATGGACAGGGGGGAAGGGGGAATCAGAAGAAGGATAGAGGAAAGCAAGGGTGAGAGAGGCTGGGCTTTTGTGTCTTTCAGCACACAGTGTAAGAAGAAAGACAAAGAGAAGTGTCAGAGGTCCCGGGGATGAAATTATGCCTGGCAATTTAGAGAGAAATTTTCTAAAACACAGGTTAGGAAGTCAGCCCTTGTGGCAGGCTTGGCTGTCTGGAGTTCCCCAAGGACAGCTTCTTCTCCTGCTACCTCATTATCGCTGGTAACAATCTGCATGGCCAGTAATGAGAGGGTCTTAATGCTGGTGTCTCAGGGGTGGGTAATGGCCCTGCACACGGGGTTGGGGGCACAGGTTCAGGCCCTAGCACTATGGAAAGAGCTGTGAGGAGCTGCAGATTGTCCCCCTGGACCCACAGTCCATTAGCCCTCAGCCCTCAGCATGGGGATAATGAGGAGGTGGAGTCTCTGCAGCACCCCCCTCCCCTCCCCCGGTAGGTAGGCAGGGCAGGCTGTGCTCCCCAATGGCAGCACTTCCTGTTGCTGCTGCTGCATGCTCACAACCCTGCTCTTCTTGCTAAGCCATGGCTTGTGTCAACTCATCTAGGTTCTGTGTCCTCTGTACTTTGCCCCTAACAAAACCCACACAAATAATTAGGTGCTCAGATGGGCTTGGCTTCATATTTATAACGTCCTTTATAGTTTCCCGTTGTCTGTAAGCCCATGCTATCAAGCTGAAAAAGCAAAAGCATTTGAGCCAGAGTTCTGTCCTCATCCTTTGCCCCTTCCCAGGTGACCTTGGACATGTAAACACACTTCTGCCAAAACCCAGTTTCTTTATAATAATAGCACCAGCCTCCATCTCTTTGTTTACACTATTGTTTGCTTGTTAATAATAATAATTAATGCTGAGTACTATGAATTGCATTCAAGGCTCACATACATCATGTCTAACCTTCCCAACTTTACATATTGATGCTACTTTTATCTCTAACTTACAGAAGTAGAAATAACCGGAGACCCAGTTGTCACACGACTCTCTTGACAAAATTTTTAACCTTAATGATGACATTATAATGAAATTATGGCTCCAGCACCCACAGCAAGAGCTTGGTGAGGAAGAGTACATTGGCAAATAATAGTGGTTCTTGTCTCCCTTGCTCCATGGTTAAGGTATGTGCTACGATCGAGGGAGAACATCAAAATCTCTTTAGATACTTAAAATGTAGAGTTGAACACAAGGGTTGTGTATTGGCAGGGCCTAGAAACCTATGCAGGTCCTAGGACTAGTTGGGAATCAGGAAGAAGACACTGCAACCAGAGGAGGGAGATACAGAGGGAGAGAAGGTGGTAGACGCAAGTCCAGAGCTTGCTTTCTGAAGTGGCACCTGTTGACAAGCCTTGGAGGTAATGCTGCTGCCTTAGAGATGCAGTTCAGAGCTAGGAGAGTGACAGATAGACACATACTGTCCCCTCCCAGTCCTAGCCTCCAGGTTCCCACAGTTCCTCAGTTTCATAAGAAACTTGAAAGCAAAGGAGCTAGGAGAAATGCCATTTCCTTGGCAAAGAAAATAGTGAAAGGACACGCGTTTGTATAACTGGTGTACCTAACAGCCTGTGACATAGGTGGCCTTTCCTAGTATCTGCTTGACTCTGCCAAGTGTTCTGTCCACTGCACAGTAGCATCTCATCTCCCAGATGAGAAGGGCTAAGTCCAGCAAGACATGAAGCAGTACTTCCAGATCACCTAAGAGGCTGCCTCTGTTCCCGTGTGCAAGAAAGCTTCAAAGTGGGCGGGGCTGTGATGACTCCCCATCTGTGGCCAAGGAGGATTTTGCCAGAAGGTGAGCTTAAAAGAGAGCAGGAGAAGAAAATGTGCTGCTGTATTGGCTAAAGAACTGAGGTTGTATAGTCTCTGAATTATCTGCTGAAACAGTTAATTTTACCCTTTAAACTTGTCCTGGAGTTTGAAGAGATAGAATTCAATTATTTTCATAGCATGCTGGCTAGTCTTATGTCAACCTGACACAAGCTAGAGTCATATAGAATGAGGGAAACTCAGCTAAGAAAATGCCTCTGTAAGTTCCAGCTGTGAGGCCTTTTCTTAATTAGTGATTGATAGGGGAGGGCCCAGTCCATAGTGGGTGGTGCCACCCTGAGCTCATGGTCCTGGGTTCTATAAGAAAATAGGCTGAGCAAGCCATGAGGAGCAAGCCAGTAAGTAGCACCTCTTCATGGCCTCTGCATCAGCTCCTGCTTCCAGCTTCCTGCCCTGTTTGAGTTCATGTCCTGACTTCCTTTGATGATGAGCAGTGACATTGAAATGTAAGCCTTACCCCCCGACACACACACACAACTTGCTTTGGTCATGGTGTTTCATCACAGCAATAGTAACCCTAAAACACATGGTACCTGCTTTCTAATATTCAATTGCATATTAACCCTTCTGGGCATTGGCACTATAAGATCCCTTTCTGTTGATAGAGATACTGATTCTAAAATGTGGACAATTGTTACTTAAGCAAGACCTGCCAAAAAGGGACAGAGAATTTGTTGTCTCTTCCATCTTCTTCCTGCTGGGGTCTAAGTTGGGAAACAGCACAGTGGTGACTCCTTCCCTTTGGATCATTTTATAAGGACTGTGGATCTATGAGTATCTGGGGACACATGCCTGTGCACTGAATTTGATGGATGAACTGTACTGCTGAGCAGCTGTTAGCTTGCAGCAAACCTTATCCTTGGAATTCCTTCCTCTGCTTTCTCCTGGTTCCAGTCCACACCCATCCTGTGGTAGGTGGAGCTCATTTTGAAATGCAAATCTAATGGTTTTAATACCCTTCTCCTCCTTAGTTAAAAACCTGTCAAAGGAGCCCATGCCTTCAGGATAAATCTGAGCTACTTAGAGTATTTTGGCTCCCTCTTAAGTCAACTTTCAATTCTCCTGCCTTGAACTCTTGAGTTTCAAGTGTAACAAGCTACCAACCATGCTAGGCTTTGTGCCTCTTTCCTCCTTATTGTATCTGTCCCCAGTTTCTGTCTGTGGCAATGTCTACCGCTTCCTAAAAAAGGCTTCTCTCTGCCTGTTCCTCTCACACTGTGTGTGTTTTTAGTGTGCTGTGCAGATGCTGTCAGTAGGAACCATCACTCAGGATTTGGAGTTGAGGGTGCATATCGCCCCCAAAAAGGATAGACACAATGGATCCAATAGATAGTGGCTATGGGGGGGGGGTTATTGCTGTTTGCTTATTTTTATGTTTCATGTGCCTAATAGTGTTTGATATACAGTATGAAATAAATGATGGCTGAGTATCCTAAGAGGTGGGGGTTGGGAGTAGAAGGAATCTTCAACATTGTCAGCACTTCTATTTACAGTTATTAAGTGAAGGTCCTGAAGCCAGCCCCACCTCAGAAGTCCCATGTAGGAATGCACCTCCAAAGCTGGCCAGCAGAAGGCCATTTGCATTTGGTTAGACATGCATCAGTAAGCCAGCTTCTCTTTAAAACATCTCTGTGATTCTATACCTGCCCTATTGTTCTTTGATCTGATGGCTGCCTATGGGAGAATTTCTTCACAAGTAAACTCATCGTGGGCAGCTGACCTGGCCTGTATGGACCCCATGGATTGGTCTTGGCAGATGAGGGTGAATACTGTGGTTCTGCTATTCATCTTCACTTCAATTTCAAACTGTGCAGATATTTAAATTGGAAGGTTGGCACTGGGAATGGGCCCTGTTATATATATATATATATATATATATATATATATATATATATATAGTATGTATATATAACAAAATTTCCTGTAGTCAGACCCCAGTGTCATCTTGTGGCACTGCCGATGTCTGAGAGTGGTAAGCCAATGTAAACATTTTTTCCCTCTGTCTCCCTGACCCAGTGTCCAAATCCTCCACAGTGTAGGGTATCCAAAAAGCTGCCAGTATGTTTGGGGAATCTGAGTGGCCAGTTCTGGGACGTTGCCAAGGAAGCCCTTGTCTGAGGGAGAGTGGTGCCAGCTAGCGGAAAGGGCATCCAGTCCACAACCCCATAGGCTGGCCTGGAATCGGCACTCTCACAGCTGTCTGCTGTGTGAGCTTTTGTGAGTTACCCTACCTACCCTCCAGTGCCCCAGGTTCTGCATCTGTAACATAGGGAGGTATGTAGATGTTTGTGTTCAGAGTTGTGTCTGCTCGGCAATAAGCACTACGTACATCTGCTTCTCACAAGTCACCCCACAAGCATGCTGAGAGCCTGCTAGGGGCCAAGTGTTCTCCACACTACGTAAGGAAACAGAGGAAAAGGTTTGGCTCTGACTTCAGTAATCTTAGCCAAAAACCGAGAGCAGGAACCAGGAAGTGAATCATTGCAGTGCAGTTCGACAGCTGCCATACACGGGATCGCACAGAGGATGGGAACAGAGAGGCTGGGAGTCTGCAAGCCTGCCAAGGCCCCCAGGGAAGGCACTGTAGGCTCTAGAGAGGAGAGAACATTGGGCTACTGGAGAAACAGGAGTAGGGGAGGGAGGCGAGGAAATATTATAAGAAAGGATATTCCATATAGTCCGTGGAATAGTTTCAAGGGTGCAGAGCTGGGCACTAATGTGGCCTTTTGGGGGAAGTCTAGATTCAGTGGTATACACGTGTGAAAGGGAGGGACAAGGAGGCTAGAGAATCAGATGAGGGCCAGTCTGTGGGCCCCAGGGGCTCAGAGTCAAGTGTGGGTCTAACTAGGGGTTACTGCGGGTTGTGAGAGTCAGAAAAGGAGAGATAGTTGCGATGCATGGCTCATTACAATTTGTGCTTTTATGTTTTTTTTAAGAGAGAGAGAAAAAAAAAAAGGGTACATCAAAAACTGAACTATGAGGCTGCCCTTAGACCCAAGCTCTCATATTTTCCAGGAGAATATTGGTTGATGAGTGAATTCTCTTTGGGCACATGGTATATTTTTAACTCTATGATTCCTCAGACCAAGGTTCTTAATCCAAAGAAAATGCGTTTAGCCTGAAGGTTCTGAACCAATTACATAGTTTTATAAGGTCAAAATAAAAGTTGGGAGTCATTTTATCTTCCTCCGTACTGGAGGAAGTTACAGAACCAAGCTGCTTTAATGAGAAAAAGCACTGGGATGGGAAATGTGCAAATGGAAGTGTCAGCACCATCAGAAGCTCCATGGCATCCTGGATGCCGGCAGATGAGGCCAGGGCTGGGCTGTGAAGTCCTTTGACAACACGGTCTGTATCCCTGAACAAGTTGCCAAGGCTTCAAGAGGGATAGACATGAAACACAACATCCTTCCACCCTTATTAAGATTTAATCCTGCTTTCAACAGGATTGCAATGTTATTAAATTAGATTTTTTTTTCCTCCCTGAAAAAGGGGATTTAACTTTTGCTTTTCTGACATCATAATCAACACGGAACAGATGCAAAGGGGAAATTGTGTGACCATTGGTAATGTGGACCTATACTTAACATGTAGCATGTGAAGTTATTAAAATGGAAATTAATTCCCTTTATTACTATCGTGCCCTATCAATTAATTTGGTTGGAGGTACTTATGAATATGCAATCACGCCTTGCTGCTGCCCACCCCATGCTTTAAGGATGTGGAAGGCAGTGGCACAGCAGCTTTGCTAGGATACTTCATGTTTGCTCCCTAACAATTGATGTTGGTGGTAACTGACAGCTAATGAATTTTTACATGCTGGGCACTGTTATAAACACCTTATATTCATTTTTATTAATCCTCACAATCATTTCTTAAAATGCATAACTTTATTTCCCCCTCTATAGAGAAGAGGAAAGGAGCACAAAGAAATAGGAAGATCATCCCCGGGTCACCCAGACATTCTGTTACCCAAATCTGGACCCTTTATTACTTTGCTTTGTTGCCTGCCTCTCGTGGTGATGGCGGAAGGGATGTAGACAGAGAAGAGTGTGGGGTAGCAAACTCCTGTAGGCTCAAAAAGGATGTGGGGCATCAGGGGTGGAACTGAATACTGAGCAGGGAAAACATCTGTAAAATAGATCTTATTTTTATTTAGGAATGACAGGGTCAACAGATCAGGATAAGACAGTTAACCACAAGATACCTGGAGGTAAGTTGGGTCATAGGGCCCCTAAGAGAAGTACAGTGTTGATCAAGAGACCGAGGGAAGAAGGGCATGGGCTGGAGCTTTAAGTAGAGAGGCTATGGGAAGAAACAGGTGGGCAGGCTATGAGGATTGGCTCATATGAGTAATTCTATAGGTCCTAGGAGTGAGCAGAGAGGCTATCTCTTCTGTCTGGTGGTTAAGTGCAATGTTCTGGAGTGAGTCTGGTAAAGGAGGTAGCTGGAACCTGCATTCTAGATGGAATGGTTTGCATTTGAAAGGTGGAACTCTTGGATAAATGATTTCCTGCTTCTGAGATGAAGAGAGAAAGAGAGAGAGAGAGAGAGAGAGAGAGAGAGAGAGAGAGAGAGAAGAGAGAAGAGAGAAGAGAGAAGAGAGAAGAGAGAGAGAGAGAGTTCCCTGTGGTATTATCAAATCATCAGGAATGCCTGAGATAAAAGATAAGGTTAAAAGAGCCAGAGATCAGTGGAGAGGTGACATGAGAGGTGAATAGTGTAGGTGGCCAGTAAGAAAGAAAACTGGATTGGTGGCAATATGAATGCCAGGGAGGCAATGAAATTAAGCCTTCAAGTAATTATATTTTTTTGACATCATTCAACTGCATTTTAATTTGATGTACAAACTGAGCTCTGAGAGGCATCCTAGCTCACTGCTTCATCTGGACTTTGCTTTCTTGGGAGCAAGGATCTTGTGGTCATTGTCGCTGTACACCTCCACAGACTGGTAGGAATTCTATTCTCCCAGAATGCAACAGTCCTGTTTGGTCTATACCTCCTGGTTTCCCAGTAACACTGAGTCTCAGCAGATGCCCATGCAAACTGAGGTTTAGAGAGGAGGAAGCTTGTCAAGCCAGCTGAGAGTATGCTCTGAAGGACCCTGGTCACAGCTCGGTGCTTAATGGGAAACCCAGGATTCTCGGTTGATTTTCTTTTCAATTTACTTTTGAAAAATGTAAGAGAAATTATAGATGGTGAACCAAGATAGTGCCACAGGCAAACCAATTAAAGGTTTGTTATATTATCAAGTTCTAGGACAATTAAGTGATCTATCCACTGTGTGTAGACTATTTAATCACTAGCCCAGGACCAATGGATTATTGGGATTCTTCCCACACTCCCATCTTCATGTCTAATCCATTAGTACATTCTCTTCTTTCCGTCTCTAAATGCTGTTACTGGATGCTTGGACAGACATCAGACAAACCAGGCTCAGCTACTGGCCTGATTTAACTAAGAGGGAAAGTGGTCATGACGCAACAAAGGAAATTATTCTCAGCGTGGTTGCATCAGGGGCAGATTGGTAACTGGAATCCCTGTCTCTCTGAGGAACTAATGACAGTCTTGGGATATACAGGGAAGGAACCAAAACAGAATAGAGGAGCAAATCTCATGCATAGTCAAGCAGTCAAACTGGTCTGGCTGGTCATTATCTCAGGTCTGGTTCTGTGGGGTCCTGCTGATGTCATGGGAAATGGTTGCCTGCAAGGCTCATTGTTCCTGGAACCTGAGATATGCTGGGGAGGCAGCTGCTCCAAGAGTGGATTGCAGGGACAAAAATGGAGTTAATTTGGGGCAATTGACTAGGTGCTGCTCTCACCCAGGACACTGTAAAAGCTGAGAGTCAATAATCAGATGATTATGATGACTCCGCAAATATTGAAAAGAACTACTTCTTAATTTTGAGTCCTTAGCCTTGAATGAAGAGGATGGGCAGTTTTAAAGAATCTTCCTCAGATAACTTGTGTCCAGGCAGAGCAAGAGACTGAGCCAGTGTTTAAGGCTGCAAGGAGACAGATACAGACTGGAGACAAGATGCTAAGTTTTTTCTGGGCTTAGTTACCCACTAGGGATTTTTGGGCCCAAGTGAAGTGTCCATGCTTAGAGTCAAAGCTGTCATAGTCATGTCTGTGATGCTGTGACCAGTGTCACCTGTACTTCCCAAAAAGCCTTTCCATGAGGCTTCTTATTTTCCATCTCATCTCCTTCGGTCTGTTCTCCATATGAGGACCACTGATTCTTCAGAATATGAACAACATTGAATAAAGGTTGTGGGATATTTGTACACTGTGTGAAGATCTATTTCTGTGATTGATTTAATAAAGAGCTGAATGACCAATAGCTAGGTAGGAAGAGGTTAGACAGGACTTCCAGGGACAGAGAGGACTCTGGGAAGAAGAGAGGCAGAGACACCAGGAGACACAGGGCAAGCAGGATGTGCAGGAGGAGAAGTAACAGCCATGAATTACATGGCAGACCATAGATTAATATAAATGGGTTAATTTAAGTTATAAAAACTAGTTAGGAACAAGCCTAAGCTATAGGCCGAGTTTTCATAATTAACAGGAAGTCTCCATGTCATTATTTTGGGAGATGGCTGGTGAGACAGAGAAAAACTTGTTACAAATCAATCCTTTGTTTTGTGTATATATAATATATATTATATATGCATACACATACATATACATACATACAAACAGGCAGATGAATAAATGTATTAGCCAGGAAGGGTAATTTCTATAACAAAAGAATCCAAAAATATAGTTAGGATACAAAGAAACAAGTCAACAAATGAATAGGGTTTTTGTCTTTTTTTTTTTTTTTTTTTTTTTTTTTTTTAAATAGGGCCTCTGTACATAGTCCTGGCTGTCCTGGAACTCACTCTGTAGGCCAGGCTGACCTCTGACTCACAGAGATTTACCTGCCTCTGTGTCCCAGGTACACCACCATGCCTGGCCAGGTTCACTTCTTTAGGGCCATGAATGCAAGGTTTCAAAGCCATCCTAGGTCAGATTTCCTGCAAGCAGAAACCAGACTTCATTTGATGGTAGTAACACTTCAGGATGCGTTGGGAGGGAGGAGGGTAACATAAACATAGGGACATGGGAGAGGAAGCTGAGCAAGAATGTTACACACCAAGCAAAGCCCGGGAAGTACGTACGTAGCCTTAGATTCACTCCATGAGGACAGATCTGGCGAGATCCGAACTCATCCATCAGAAAAGGGGGAGCTGGGGGTATTGAAGCCCAGGTACTTTATCATTTGCTGGGCTTTATTATCTCAGAGTGCTGGGGCAATTAGTAGCCGCCTTCAGCCTAGAATTGCAGTACTATTGTTATGATGATAAAAGTGTTAATTTGACCTTTGGGTGAGAGTGTTTGATGGATTGTGATAAAGTAGATAATGAAGCAATTGTTCACATTTAGTGGAGACTCTAAGTATTAGAGCCAGCCTCAAATAAGCTCTCTAGAAGCAGAGAGCTCCTTCCTCCCTGCGGATAGCCTGGAGTGCTTGAACACGCTGAGCTGGGCACATCACCATCATTGCCGGGGTGGAACCCACTCACCCTTTCCAAATTAGTTAATGCAGACGTGCCTCAATTCCCCTATCTATGAAGTGAGCTGATGACTTGTCCTAATTCTTGGGTTTATTGTGAAGATGAAATGAGTTAATATGTTGGGAGGGGCTTAGACGGACCCTGGAACAGACTAAGAACCTCAGCAAGTGCTTTAGTAACCCACAGAGTGCAGGCAACCTCTTTCAATTGTCAGCCTGTCTTCCTGCTGGAGCTGGGGGTCTCGCCTCCACCAGTCCGTCGAATGAACTCTCTACATACTTTTCAAAATAGGAACAACCTTAAGTCACCCCTCTGCTTGGCACCTTATAATATATTACTCAGGGCAGGCCAACCTCTGTAACAAAAGGATCTTCTGCTAGTAGCAATTTTTCTCTGTCCTTCCTCTATAACTTGACCTCAGAGTATCTGGAGGTAGCCAAGGAAGCAAGCTCCTGTTTAAAATGGAACATGAGAAGTGTATCTCTGGTCACTAGGCAACACTCACAGTCAAAAGCCTGGTCTTTCCCAGCCCTCTCACCTGTATAACCTTGCAGCTTGTGCCAAAGCTGTAATTTTCCTTAGGTGACCAATGGGCTTCAGACCAACGGAGGATTCCTGGAGCCATTAGGTCACTAATGGTATGAGACTCTCCAAGATAGGCAGTGTCTTCTGCACTGCGTACTGGCTATCTGCCTCACTGTTTCAGTAATGCACACACATTTAACAGTTGTGACCATCTGCATATAAGTTCTGATTTACTTGGTATTGGTGCGATCTGGAATAACTAGAATTTCTCACCAAACCTCATTTTCCTCATCAGCAGTGGAGTGTCAAGAAACAAACGTAGAGTTGGTGGTGTGGTATGTGAGGAATAAAAGGAGAGCAGGTGAAGAGCTACGTATGTCCCTGGCAATGCCTTGGTTGTTGATTGGTGTGTTAGAGATCACCTTAAAAGTGGCTTAACACAGCGCCAACTGTCGACTTACTTCTGAATCAACAATCCAGGCAGGACATATGGTCGCTTCTTGTGTGGCTTCTAGCAGCTCACCCGAGTCTGTAAGACCCAAGAGGGATCTAAGAGGCTGCAGCTAGCCAGGATGGCGGAAACACTGGAGGCAGGCTTGGAGCATTCTTGTTGTCCTGACTCCTCCTTGTCCTTTCCTTTCACACACCATCCCCTTCTCTGTCTCCTTTCTCTCTTTCCCTTCTCCTTCTTTTCCTCTCTCCAGTCTTAAATCTTCTGCTGCTCCCCTTTCCCACATGGCTTCCTTTGCAACCAAGAAACCAGCATTCTTAACCTAATATTCCATATCCTTTAAAATGCAAAAATAAAGTCCACCACGTTTCCATGGCTCTGGAAATGGTGCCCCCCATTCTCTATTGGTCTCAGCTTTTCGGAGGGAGATACAGTGCCTACCTTCATAGCTGGAAAAAAAATCACTGGTGACCGTTTTGCAGACAGTTGAGAACAGCAAGTGGCAACTTTGTTTATCACTGGCTTTGAATTTGTGTAGAGAAGAGCCAAGAGCTGCAAAACCACATTGCCATTGAGACAAAACCCCTAAGGACCAGGAAAGTTCAGGTTCGCTAGGCAGAATAACTCGTGTTGTATTTCTCCTTCGGGATTGAAGGTAGCCTTTTCAAGGTAAGCTTTCCTTGGCTTGTTTTCCTCTGAGTTCCCCACTCTCGTTTACTATTTGTGGAATCTGGTAGACTAAGATCAAGAGTCATGTCACTAATGTTTAATTTGGAGAAATTCTTGAGTTGAGTATCCAATAATGTGCGACAAACTGCTCCACCATTTTGCAGCGGAAGTAACATTTAATGTACCACATTTCTATAGGAGGAGAGTCAGCTTAGCTAGGTCTTCAGGCTCATCTGAAATGCTAGTTGGAGCTGGAGACATCCCAAGGGTTGAGTGAAGTGAACACTTGTCTTGATTAGGGTTTCTATCGCTGTGATGAAACACCATGACCGAAAAGCAACCTCAGGAGAAAAGGTTTAGTTCATCTTACAGCTCGTGGTCCATCACCCAGCAAAGTTATGACAGGAACTCAGAGTAGGAACCTTGGGGCAAGAACTGAAGCAGAGACCATGAAGGAATGCTGCTTGCTGTCTTATTCCTCACGACTTCTCAGCCTGCTTTCTTGTAGCACTCAGGACCTCCAGCTCAGGAGTGGCACGGCCCACAGTGGTCTGGACCCTCCCACATCAATCATCAATTAAGAAATGCCCCATAGGCTTGCCTGCTGGCCAATCTGGTAGATGTAGTGATTCAACTGAGATTCCATCTTCCCAAATGACTCTAGGTTGTGTTAAGTGGACATAAAACTAAACTAGCCAACACAAACCCCTCATAAACTCCCCCTTGTGTGTGTGTGTGTGTGTGTGTGTGTGTGTGTGTGTGTGTGTGTGTTAATTCAATCCATGACAAGCTATTGGCAGGCTCGCCCTTTGTAGCTCAGCATATGGGCCTCTCAGTAGGCTGGCTCATGAATGTGGTAGCTACCTCCATCATAGCAAGAAAGCAAAACAGCCAGAAAGGATGAGTACCAGAGGACCAAAGTCACTCTCTTGTAAGATGACACTGCAGCTATGTCCTGCCACTGTTGCTGTGATCCTTTAGGTAGGAGCACCTCACTAGGTCCTGTCTATACCGAAGAGTAGAAGATAACAGGCTAAGAATACCAGGAGGAGGCAGAGCCCACCGGCCATCCCAGGATTCCGGTTCTCATTACATTCCTAGCAGCTTTCGAGTTCTCAAGTTTTACAGCAGCCTTGGATATTACACCACCATGTGTGGGTTATAATTAGGAGAACTGTGTGTTCCAGTTTTCCTGAAATAGGGCCAGTTTAGATGATTTCTTTTTCAAGGATCACTCTCTAAGTACAGGGAAAAAAATATCCCACAACACCTTACTATCAGCTGAAGAATTCATTTTCTCAAGAGAAGTGATTTCCATAAGAAAATTTAACGTTGTCATTCTTAATTTATTCAACCAGTATTTATAGCACACTTTCTACATGCTGGAACTACAAAATAGAGTAGAAGTGTCAACCACACCCGTGAAGAAGTCATAAAACTTGAACATGAGTACTACTGTGTATGCAATGCCGTGAAACCAGAAGCCAGGGTGTTCTGGACTTGCGGGCAGCAACCCTTGGGTTGAGTTTTGAAAGACACATTGGAATTGCCTTGGTGAAAAGCTCAGTCAGCCTTCAAACCAGGAGCAGAATGTACATTCAGAGTAGGGAGACTGAGGCATTTTATTTCCAAAGGTAAGGTTTAAGGCATCAGGGAAGTTGTAAGGTGCCAGGCTGAGACCATGCCAGGCTCCACTGGATGGGAGAAGGCTGCAACAATGACCTCAAATCTGGATGGCATCTGTCTCATGAAGGTGGTGGCTTTTTTGGCTGGAATATGTACAGATTATACAATCCTTACCAGGAAGAGTAGAGGGAACACATACTCTGACCTCACTCTCCTCTCTCAGCGATCCTTGACAAAAGCAGCAGGAAACTAGAGTATCTGGGAGCTCCATTGTAGCTCACATAGACGAACTTTTAGGGGCCCTGGGTAGAGCAAAGATGAAGATGAAGTTGGGCCTGGAAGGGTGAACAGAAGCTGTTGGGCCCAATGATGTCAGAGCAACTCATAGCGGAGTAAGGAGCTAGCGAGAATTGAGGAAGATGTGCAACGTCCTGAGCTCTTGGTTAACCAATACGACCTCAGACCAGGGGTGGGGATCAGGTCAGGAGGACAATGGCCTGGGGTCAGGTGACAATCCAGTTGTACTGTGAACTGTGCTAGGAGCTGCATGGAAGCCTCCTAGCAGGGCTCATGGACAATTTGCTCAGCACTGAAGATAGGCTGGCAGTGCAGGAGTGAATTAGCAAGGCCTGGATCAGACTCCAGCTCCTCCACGAGTACTTCACTCATGGAACCTGGCAGCCTTTAACCTCTCTGGACCCTAGTTTGTTGAAGGGTTTGCAGCTCCTGCTGCCTGACATGCGAGTTAGATGGGACAATCACTAATAAAATACAAAGTTCTATGCATGCAGGTGTGGGAATTTCTATACAGATCAGTGTTTGCTTTTGAGGGAAATGGCAGTGAGGAAGGAATGAAGGAATGTGAGACCTCTCACCACGTGCCAGGCAGTGTGCCTGAGCAGTTAACAACTAATGTGCCTTGTTCTCTTCACAGCTGCCCCTAAGATGCTGTTATCTCGCTTTCCAGAAGAGGAAATGGAAGCCTGTTTTAATTGTACATCATGTGCCAGGCACAGTGCCTAGGGGATTAGATCACAAGAGGAGTAAGAAATGGGCCTGACCTTCAGAAAATCATAATTATGGCTGATAAGGTTACTAGGTCAATGCTTTTTGAATTGTAATTTGCATCTGCAACACCCACCTGGCATGTTCATAAAGTGTATATTCTCACTCACTAGTGCTAGGGTCTGGCCAGAGAGTCTGTGTTCCCATGGCTCTCCAGGCTTTTCCTCTTTGAACTACACTGAGAAACAGGGATGGGTGTTAAGCTCCATGCACACACGTGCGCGCGTGTATTTGCAGCCTTACTGAATTAAAGCAGAGGGCATGATATGTACAGTAGTTCCACCTTTGGAAAGGGGGGAATAGAAGGGAAGCATCTCTGATATGGGAATGAACAGAAGTTTCCAAGGCAAGGCTTTCTGCTGCAGTCTAAGCCTTTCCTTGTTTGGGCTGAACAGGATGTTGTTTTCCTGCCCCGTGGATACATCCCATTATGAGCTTTGATCAAAGCAAACCTTTCCCTTTGAGGCTTAGTGCACATGTTAATGGTTTTGTTATTCGCATGTATCTGCATATATTTGCAAAGCAATTCAGCTTATTTTGAGGGGGAGAAGGACTCGGGGGTTGGAGGAGTCAGAGTCTTTACATCTCTCTAAAGGTTAGTACTTAGCATCCCCCAGCTGATGGCTGAGACATCTTGGTGATGGAAGGGACTAATGCAGGCTCACCTGGCTAAGTGTTCAGCACCTGTCACTGACCTTTTCACCGTGGGTAGCTTTGCTCCATGCTGGGTTCTGTCTCTCCCCCTCCATCTCTCTCCCACTCACTGATGCCCAAGCATCTTCCCAAACATCTCCCCAAATTATTCACTCCAATTCAAAGTCTTTAGACAATTTTCCTGTTACCAGAGTTGTTCTGGTCAGGATTTGGGCTTTGGCAGTCCAAACAATCCGCATGCCCTCAATAGAGTAACTAAACAAACAACCTACTACAAAAGGCAAGGAAGGAAGACTTAGTCAATGTGGACACATGGGGAAGAAGATCTAATTAAGGGATCCAGTGACCTCCCCACCCCACTTAAGTTCATCTTCAGGGTCCTGACATGAGGTTTAGGTTTAAATAGAGAGCAAGTTGTATGTGTAACTAGACAGTCCTGGTCAAGGTGTGGTGCTGCCCATCCCTCACCTATCATTGTCTTGGTTTCCGGTCATTCTTGCAAGGTGGTCTGGTAAGTTGTACCACCTGTGTGAAATCCCTCTTTGGGACACAAGCTCCCCCTCTTGTTGGCATCAGAGCCCAGCTTTTTCCATGCCCAACATCAGACTCCTGGGAAAATTCCAATTCCTGGCTGTCTATTGTCTCAATAGCCTTCGAGGCAAAGGGAGAGATAGTATCTCCACTAAGAATATCTTTTCTCTTACCAAGACAGTTTCCTGTCTATAGGAAAAAGCTGGTTGTAACGCGTTCTTCAAAACCCTTCCCAGATAACCAGCTCCTAATGGTTTGCGTGGCCCTGCCCACCTGACCCTCCCAAGGTCTTCAAGCTGTTAGTCAAATCAAGGCACTTCTTGTTCTGTAAGCCCTAGCATTTTCCCTTAATTTTCACTGGAGTCTGGAATGCTCTCTCTGTGTTTGGGGGGGGGGGGCGCATGCTCCACTCCAAACGCCTCCTCCCAACTTCCTACCTGGAGAAATTCTTCTCTCATCCCAGTTCCCCTCGCATTTAGCATTCCCTAAACCATTCTTGGAGGGTGGACACCTTGATTTGTTTGTGTATTCAGACCATCACTGCTTGTGATATGTCTAGAGCGAGAGTGTGGTTACTAAATTTTTATGTGGATGATTGAAGCCAGACAGATGCCTTTGGACTGTGATTGTGTAGCAACCTGTGGTTCCTAGGCGCTCATTCTTACCATACATGTTTATTGAGCCCCGCTCTGTTGCAGGCACAGTGTTCTGGCAGTATAATCATGAATAGAGGGAGAATCCCAGGCCCTCCTGGGGCTTTTCTGGGGATGGGGCCATCTCATATTCTTTGTTTAATTAAGTTGGCTACACTCCAACTAGTTGCTTAATAATAAATGATTTGAAAAATCGGAAAACATCTGATATTTTTACAGATCAGTGACCTGTTAGATGAACAGGCTAAATCTTGTTTAATCTCTGCCTCTGTTCATCAAAGCACCCTTTTGGGCGTGGAGTGTGATAGCAAATTGGATTGTACTTCCATTGTGCTCTTCGCCTCCCCATCTCTAACCTGATGATAGTACGTTCTTATTGTAGAAGCCTTGCAAGTTTAAAAAAAAAAAAAAAAAAGAATAAAGAGTTCTCAAAAATTTCCAAACAAGACATCAGTGATTGTTAGCATTTGGCATAGTATCTTTTAGTGTATTTTTGTTTCTTTTGTTTTCTTATGAACACACACAGTTTTATTTGTGCCTGTTGTATTTTATTTGTTAATTTTTATTCATACTGCACTTTGAATATTTTCATTTCCTGTGTTGTTAAAAATTCTTCAACAATCATTTTTAGTTACACTTCTCTCCTATGTGACTGTTTCATCATTTTAAACCAAATACTCACTCACAAAAGCTGAAACTGAGAAAGATCTTAGCTGCAAACATCTTTATGCATCAATATTTTCCCCCATTAGATCATTTTGGTATTCTTAACATGAAGCCAATGAGTTTAAGGACACAGACATGTTGAAGTCATTTCCCCCCCTCTCCTTATTGATTGTGTTTAACCCAAGATGGTTAATTTTTCAGATTTTACATTTCAGCTTCACCTCAATTATTAAATACCCCTTTGTAATTAACATGGTGCCTGTGGGCCCCTCCCTCATTAAGGCACAGCCAGTAGCTTCAAGATGGTTTTTGAGACAATGCCTAGTTCATCAGTATCCACACTGCTGGGTGCTGCTGCTGCTCTCTCTGTGGCCCTAGGTGGTAGATTTTTGGCAACTCTAAGTGAACTTGACATCAGCCCCCCTCCCCCCCACACACACCAGCACACTTTTTTGGTCTCTCTCTCTGTGTGTGTGTGTGTGTGTGTGTGTGTGTGTGTGTGTGTGTGACTCTACCCACACTTTGATCTTCTCACTGAACTATATTGTAAGTACTTCTATTGCGAGCAGAACCTTCACTGAGCCATCCCACAGAGGCCGCTTTGAATTAGCTCAGAATCACTGGTTTCTCAGCTTGCTGGGAGAAGGACATGGACCTCTTGGGGTCTGGTCCTTAACTTGATCTCTTTCTGCTGTAAGAGAATACGAGTTCATTGTACTTGGCCTTGATGCTGAAGAGTGTGACCTCACTTCAATTGAGCCCACTTAGAACAATCCTTTATATTTGTATAATGCTTGGCAGCTTACAAAGCGTTGACTAATTTGAGCCTCATCATCCTTCTGAGAGCTGGCAAATTCAAACCACTCTTGTTTCATGGTGTAGCTGGGGCACAGGCAGATGCAATGAAGGGGTTTGCGATGGAAAGAACATGGGTCATTGGAGACATATAAGCCCAATTTCAAATTGCCACTAACTGCTGTCATAACAAAAAATTCTTTGAGGCTCAGATCTGTGCAAAAGAAAAACATAGTGGATCCTTACTGTTAACCAGCTCACACTTGTGATTTTGATGACTCACTAAAATGTATTTGTAACCCCCAAATCAAGACTCTGGTTCTGATGTGGTCATTCATGGACCCGTACAGAATGGCAAAAATAATTTTTAGTTGCCTGAATTCCAGCTTGCCAGCTGTTGTTGAAGAGGTTGCTACTCTGCCATCCTCTCCAGCTTCCTGCTATAGAGCAAGCATCTGTTTAGCACTTATACTTTATGGTTTTGTGTTTTTAAATTTTTTTTTTGTAATTCACTATTTACTATAGCCCATGAGCATGGTACTGAGGAGTTCCTGAGGGCATGAAGGCTATGATGTGCTGGATGGACAGTATCCACTCATTGCTCAAGTAGGAGTTGGGGTACCATTGGCCAGGAGTTCAGTGTTAATGAGTCAAAAATGTATGCTGGATAAGAATTTTTAAATGGAGACACACACAAAATAATGTTATGCACTTATTAGTTATTGAAAATCTTGTGACCATAAGCTTGCAAGAACCTAAGCCTTTGCTTTCTCTCAGATATAAACTTATTAGACCTAACAATGTAGGTGGATATTCATGTACCTACCTTGTAGGGGCATTCTGTGTATTAACAATGGTGCATGGACATGCCAGTGTGTTGGTTTCTGTAGTGAGGAAACCATCTTTAGTGTTTTTATTTGTATTAGCATATATTAATTATAAATAATAGTGGGTTTCATGATATTTTCATGTGTAGATTACTTTGATCATAGTCACAGCCATAACCCATCCTTGCATCTTCACCCCAACCCCACTGATCCCTTTACTCTTCCCAGCCAGTCCCACTTCTTCTCTTCTTCTTTTCTGTTTCTTCTTCTTGTTACTGATTGGTTTTGGTGCCTACCAAATTTAATCAGGGTTGCTTAGAGAAGCATGGGTTGAGGGTGAATGTGAGGGATTATTTACATGAGCATGGGCATCTTATCCATGTCTGTACTACTGAAGAAAATGTCTCTCTTTCACCTAGCAAACATTAGCTTTGTTAGTACCCCCAGCAAGGGACAGGGTCTTGTGATCCTCTCTCCACTCATTGATAGGATGTTAAACAACCCGATGTTGTACAGGTCTTGTGCTGATGATCACAACCGCTGAAGGTCATGCCTAGTTCTCACACTCTTTCTGCCCTCTCTTTAACAATGTTCTCTGAGATTTGGGAGGAGTGATATGGATGTTTAAAGCTCACTTCTCAAGAGTCAGATATTCTCAGAATGGCAGTCAGTTATAAGTCTTTGCAGAAACTGACATTGACTGAAAAAGTAAATCTCTTGGCCAAAGCCAACAGCAGCACTGACCTAAGGCATAAACAACAACAAAAATATTTAGAAGGCACATAATAATTTGATAGGCACATCATATCTAGTTAACAAAACGATTAAACTTAATGAAAACATTGCCCTGTTCATCTCACCACCTAGAACAGAACTGTCTTTGTTACTGACTTAGTAGTCTTTGGAAGCCACAGCTCTGATTTAGTCTAGGACCTTTTCATGATCTAGCCTGAGCTTATTACACACTCAGGGATGAATGGTATATTATGATAGATTGGATCTAAAAGTAACTAAGATCACTTGGTTGTTCTATGGATGATTGTAGGGTTAGACCTAGTTCCAAGTGTGACCCATTTCTCCTTTCAGCCCAGAGAAAGGTGGGGGTTAGTTTCAAGCACAGGAGAAGTCAAGTCAGTAGCCTTCATCTTCCCAGTCCTACCTTTGACAGGCATACATATCTCACAAATTGATCTCCAGGAAAAGAATGAATACTTGGAGGTGGCAAATAAGTGTTTTTAACTATCCAGAAACAGAGCACACATATAACTCTCTGGAGAATCTATATTCTTAGGGGAATTTATCAAGGAGGAGAGGCAGGCTGTAGAAGATGAGACCATAACTCTCTACCCACCTTCCAGTAGATACCCTTCAAAAAAGGACATGATCTACAAGATAAGTTAGTCCAAGGACTTTTTCACTTTCCTATGAACCAGTGAATCAGGAATCTTCCATTGTCTAAGTCTGATCTCACTTGCTAAAGTATTGATAAACATTTTAGGAGCTAAACTCAAGTTCAGCCTTTAAGTGGTCTATGTAATGCATCCTGATAATGTGTTGAGTGATTAGCATGTTTGATCCATGAGGCCACTTTAAGAGCTGGATACTATCATCTTCCCCATACATGGGAAGGAACTGAGTCACTGAAAGTTTAATCTCAGTCTATCTCTCACTGGTAAAGAGCTCAGGTGACTGGAGTCCGGCTTTGTCCCTCCAGAGCTCTTCTAAACAATATCCTGGGCTGCTGAGACAGCTCAGTGGGTAAAGATATTTGCCCTCTGACTTTCACGTGCACACCGTGGCAAATGCACACCCCTGGATGCATATACACGCACAATTAATTAATTTTTAAAATGTGGTAATATTTAAAAACAAACAGTACTGTATTGTGCCAGGCATCCTTACTATGCCCTTTTTCCAAACACTTTCTGCTTTGCAAATAAATTTCTGTGCTAGCTAATGCTTTTGCTTGTTTGTTTTATCATTTGGAAACAAGCTGGAGTCATCTGAGAGGAGATGGTACCCTCCCTGAGCAGGTGGCCCCGAGTGGTATAGGAAAGCAGGCTGAGCAAGCCACAAGAACCAGTATAGTCAGCAGGATTTCTCCAGGGCTTCAACATCAGTTCCTGCCTCTAGGTTCCTACCTGCCTTAAGTTCCTGCTCTGATTTCCCTCGGTGATAGAGTATGACCTGAAAGTAATAAGATGAAATAAACTCTTTACTACCCAAATGTTTTTTTTTTTCAGTCATTGTGTTTTATAAAAGCAATAGAAACCCTAGCTAAAACAATGTCCAACTTTAAATTTTGCTTTTGGTCACCAAGTAGGAAAAATAGCCTACATCCATTGGCATAATATATGTAAACTTGCTATATAAAAGATTCAGAGCTCTGAGGACACAGGCATGAAGCATGCAGCTATGTTTTTGCTCAGTCTCCATTATGTGGTAGAGCCATGCACACATGTGTCTCTGGTGTGAAGGAGTCTGTTAGAAAGACAGGAGAGACACTTCATGAGTAGAATGACATCTGAGACAAAACTTCGAGGCATGAATGTTTGAGGCAGAAGTGGGGAGGTGAGAAAAAAGTAGTTCATTGTGCAAGAAAGGGCACTCAAAATTTGGGGGCAAGTTGAGCTTTGAGATTATGTATGTTGTACTAAAAGATGCCACTGGAGACTTACCCATAGACTGAATTGTGAGTGACTCTTAGTCGGTATCCCAAGACTGGCTTGTGTTGAATGGTGATGGGCGTACCCCAGAAATTTCTGGTAACAGGCTTCATGTGTGGTCTTTCCAGTTTACCATCATTCACAGGGAGAAAATAGAAAGGAACCAAGTCTATGGATCTGATGCAACGAATGTTCAAATATCAACACTTGGTTTCTGCTCCTTAGTTGAAACCATTTTGATGCATAGATCCCAAATAAGGTCTGCTCATTCCCAGAGGCCTGTTAAAAACATAGATGCTCGGGTTCTGCACCTTTGAGGCACTTATTAAGTAGATCTAGGCTGAAGGCTGGGAGTTGTTCTTTTTCTACCTGGCTAGCTAACTCTAATAATCACTGACTTACATTATTCTAATAGGTCCACTGAAAATACTTTTAGAAATAGAAATACTTTGTTTAGAATTATCTCGTTAGATCACAAAGGAAAGTATGTGTTGCTAGAAACCCATGTTAATGAGTTCTCCAGAGAAACAGAACCAAGAGGGCATGGATGTGTGTGTGTGTGTGTGTGTGTGTGTGTGTGTGTGCGCGCGCGTGCGCGCGCGCGCGCGCGCGCGCAAAGCATGTGCACACATTGAGGGAATTGGAGGCATAAGATCCATTTTAAAGAATTGACTCTTGCAAGTTTGGAAATAAACATATCTCCAGATCTGTGGTAAATGAGTGACTCATACATACCAATGTCAACGCTTTAGTTCTGGTTTCTCTCTGAAGAGCTGGTGGCACAGATCCAGGTGTAAAAGCCACAAGCTTGAGACCTAGTAAGGCCTGATGGTTGAGTTTGAAAGCAGGAAAAACTGATAACCCAGCTCAAATAGAGAGATAGCAAGAAATGTTGCTTTAGCCAGCCTTTGTGTGTTTCTTTAGACCTTCATCTGACTGGAGGAGGCCCACCTGTGCTAACAAGGACAGCATGCTTTACTCAGTCTCAAATTTTAATGTCGTCTGTAAGCATCCTTATAGAATACTCAGAATAACAAGATATTTAGACATCCCATGGCCCAGTCAAGTTGACATGTAAAATTAACACAAGATGCTAAAGACGTTGTTATCATAGTGGATCCCAACCAAAACAGTGGTAGAAAGAATCACTGTTAGGTGGATCCCTATAATACCACAGGAAGTAGCTACCCAGTGTGTTTGCAGCTGAATACATAAGACAAGCAAGCATATCTACATAGATGTTTGGAACATTGTAAGTGGTTTTCTCATCTCTTATTTCACACATGGTAACTCAACTGGGTATTTGAAATACATTTCATTTTTGCCTTCCATTTTTGATATGGGTCATTAAAGGTATGGAGATGTAAGCTCACTTGTCCAAAAATTACCACAGCAAATGGGGCCAGCCACACCCAGAGCTTCCTATCTGATCTTTCTACCACATTCCAGTTCATTGCTTATTTATTGTTGGCAAAAATCCATCCACCACTTTCTGTCCCCCTCTCCTGACCATTAGCAATTTTCTGATCTGATGACTATCTATTGCTATGTCTAAATATAGAGAAGGTACAAATTAACAAGCAAATCTAAGAGATATATTTGTACTTAACGCTACTAACAGGCAACATAATTACAAGAGAGCTGAGAGCATTGCTTGACAAACAAATTAATAATAAAAAAAAAACTCTCATGCCACTCTTGAGTATAAATTATACCACAGAAGGCAAGAAGAGGCTGTGCTTGACAGTTGTGAGATAACAACCTTGAAATATATCTGCATTATGTGAGAGGCGTTGGAGGTCTGTTTTGGGATATAGTTAGAGACTATGCTAATCAACTACCTAATGTTCATATTTTTACAGGATGCATCCTTATTTCTTTCAAGGCCAAGTTTCAAGGCCATAGTTGAAAACTGCTTAGTTTTATGTGAAGGTCCTCATTAATTTAAATGTTTGAATTAGTCAAACCTGTCCAGTAAATTGGAAGTTGTTAGATTAGTATATAGCTTTTTATCTCACAATATTTTAATAAACTTATATGAAGTGACTTACATAAATTATCATTTACCTTTCTCCTGTGCTTCCTAGTTCATTCATTTGACAATTTGTTGAAGGCAATCTTCAGTGAGAGGTAAAGTGAGTGACGCAAACCCTACTTGTGGTCTAGTGGCTCACCTCTTCGTGTGTTCTCAACTCTGGCTGTACGTTAGTTCACCGAAGAAAATTTAAAGACAGCAACATCCAGACCCCAACTCAAAGAACTGCATTTGTCTGATCTGGGAATGGGGCAGGCATTGGTGTTTTCTAAAAGCTTCCTAGGGCTTGCTAGCATGCAGAGTCCATCAGCTGGTAGCAGGGACAATTGTACAGCTAGATGTGGTACATTATTTTAAGGACAAGAGGGGGAATGTGTGTTTCTGGGTGTGGAATGGGTATCATATTGCCTTCCCACCTTGTAGGAGCTATTATACTTGAAGACATTATGAAAAGTTGTTTTTATTTTTAATTTTAGAATAAAGCTTCATTATGTTACTTGATTTTGTTTCTATTTTGAAAGGTGACAGCTGAGCAAAGAAGGAAAAAGAAATGCACAGGTAAACACACACACACCACAAAAGTACTTGGGGAAACGATCTGTGTTTTTAGAGGATGTGGGGTTGTTTGGTTAGACTGAAGTGTGAACATAGTTAATTCTTTCTAACAAGCCCATTGGCTATTCAGGGAAATAAATCACGAATGACAATAATGATGGTGGTCGTAGAAATAATGACTGTAACTCTCACAAGACACTCAGATGAAATAGAAGTAAAATTCTAATGTTGTGTCATACAGATATTTAGGTAAAATGGCCTACGGTCAGGAGAGTTGGGAGGGAGGACATGAGCAGTGAGGATTCTACTTGGAGAATTCTTGAAAGTTCCCTGTTGAGGACAAGGGAAGCGAGGCGGAGCCTTTAGGTCCTGGTACGCTGTGGTCCAGACACAGGTCAAGGATTGCTCTTACACACAAGCCTGGAGGGAAAGGCCTTGTCTGTGTGTGCTTCCTACAGTTAGGCCAAATCAGAAAAATCTGGTGTGATCTCTCCCCTTAGACAGGGAGCCGGGGTGAGCAACGTTTTGATAAATGACAATAGTAACTAGGCTGTAGAGAACAATATGGTCCCTGTTCTTTATTCTTCTTGTTTGTCTGTTTTTCATTCTTTTAAAATGTGAAAGATGGGCTGGTGAGATGGCTCATCTTGCTGCCAAACCTGACAGCCTGAGTCCATCTTGGGGACCCATGCTATGGAAGGAGGGAAATCCTGCAAGTTGTCCTCTGATTTCTGACATATTGTGGCATGGGTGCCCCTGCCCCATGCATGTCCATGCATGCTCATACACATAAAAATGTAATAAAGAAATGTTTTAAAATGTACAAGCCACACTTAGCATCATCAATCTAGAGGAGAAATGGCCTGACCCTTTAGGGAGGGAGTCTGTTGTGGGAATCAGCCCGTACTCCAGAGTTGATTAACTGTTTCAGAGCAGGGCTAGGTGAATGCTCCCATGGACCCATCCTGAGACACATGGGACAACTGGCAGCTTTCTCCAGGGTTCTCTGTGACAAGAGTGGCAGAGAAACCTCAGAAGGAAAACAATCATAGAGCATGACTGGCGTCTCCAAGGACGAGGAAGTCACAAGTTCCCGCTTAGGATAGGGAGCCACAGGAAGGGTGACTATATGGTTAATGTGTTGAACAGGGACACTTGTGAAGAGGACCATTAGTAACTCATTGGCTTAGTTGGAAACAAAGATGGGGCAATGGGACTAAATTAGCCTTTCCTGAGACAAACCAGGAGGTCTGGTCAGGCCACTCCAAAGGGATCAAGGAAACTGCAAGCGAGAAGCCTCCTTGAAAAAGAGCCTCTAAGATGACACAGTCCCCACGGAAACCACCAGCTGCATGTGACTGCTGAGTACTTGAAATCTTGTGTCTAACCAGAAGTGCTGAAGATGGTATAAAAGAGAAAGCATACAGTAGATATTTCACGGTGATTATATGTTAAATGATACTGTTTTATATATTGTTAGATGTTTTCATTGGTTTGAAAAATACCTGAAGAAACAACTCAAGGGAGGAACGATTATTTCAGCTCATGGTCTCAGAAGTCTCAGTCCATCATGGCTGTCCTCATCACCATGACCAGGAAGCAAAGAAACATAAATACTGCACTGTTGGGCTTCTTCTTCTTCTTCTTCTTCTTCTTCTTCTTCTTCTTCTTCTTCTTCTTCTTCTTCTTCTTCTTCTTCTTCCACATTTTCCCCACCCAGACCCCAGCCCAGTGGGTGACTCAATTCTTCTGCCTTCAGAAGAGGGCTATTCGCTTTATTTAGTCTCGTCTGGAATCCATCTCCAGATACACCCAGAGGTGTCATCTCTTAGGTGAATCTCAACCCAGTCAAATTGATAATCAGGATTAGCCATCTCAGACAAGTTAGGTCAAATACAATATATCATTTATGTTATCCTTACCTGTTTATTTTTACCTTTTAAAACATGGAAACTAGAAAATAGAAATGTGCATATGCGTCTCACACTTAGGGTCTGTGTTTTATTTTCTTTAGTCATCTTTGCTCTGAATCACCCCCACAATTGCCCTCTAAACAAGAGATTGCCTTAAAGGTTTAAAAGATCCAGAGGCCCTAAAACAGGTTTGCTAGTTTGGTGATATAGTGTTCCCCAATATATTGTGCACCCTAATAAACTTATCTGGGGTCAGAGAACAGAACAGCCACTAGGTATAGAGGCCAGAAAATGGTGACACTCACACCTTTAATCTTATCACTTGGGAGGCAGAGATCCATTCAGATTTCTGTGAGTTTAAAGCCACACTGGAAACAGCCAGGCATGGTGACTCATGCCTTTAATCCCAGAAGTGAGCCTTTAATCCCAGGAAGTGATGGCAGAAAGCAGAAAGGTATATAAGGCATGAGGACCAGGAACTAGTTAAGCTTTTAGGCTTTTGAGCAGCACAGTTCAGCTGAGAGGCATTCAGTTTGAGGAAACAGGATCAACTGAGGAATTGGTGAGGTGAGGTAGCTGTGGCTTGTTCTGCTTCTCTGATCTTTCAGCATTCACCCCAATACCTGGCTTCAGGTTTGTTTTTATTAATAAGAACTTTTAAGATTCATGCTACAAGCTAGACTCTGAATGTAAGCAGGACCTGTAAGCAGACAAATCTCTCCCTCCCGCCTATTCACAAATAACCAGTCAGAAGCTAAATATTAATTATAAACTGTTTGGCTTATGGCTCAGGCTTCTTACTAGCTAGTTCTTACACCTTAAATTAACCCAGTTTTATTAATCTACATGCTGCCATGTGGCCGACAGCTCACCAGTACTTTCACATCTTGCTTCTTGAGCGGCTTGCTGGCATCTCTCTGACTCCACCCTCTTCTCCCTGTATCTCTGCTTAGATCTCCCACCTGGCTCTATTCTGCCTTGTCATAGGCCAAAGCAGCTTCTTTATTGCCCAATGGGAGCAACACATATTCAGAGTATAGAAAGACAACCCACAGCAAGGACTTCTCTTGACTCTCCTTTTCCTGTATACCATCCAGTCTAAGGCAGGCAGAGGAACAAGAGTCAAGAAGGTGCAAAAAAAATAATTTAACTCAGGACAAAGGTGGATGAGAGAAACAAGTAGAAGCATTGGTGGACCCTGACTGCTACCTGTCCTACTGTGGGGTTTCTTTCTCTAAAGTGGCCAGAACCTACTAAATCTTGGTTACATTTTGTTTTATAAGGACTGGACCTTCTCATTACTGAGTTGAAATTGAATTTGTAACTTAAAAACAAAAACAAGACACATGCCTATTGTCTAAGAGTGAGAAAGAATGTCATGGAGTTTAAATCTCAGGGTAGGAAAAGACTACTTCGCTAAAGGTATTTATTTTCTAGTCCATTATTGATTCTTAACTTTTACTATGAGAAAGATGAAGCATACATTACAGTAGGAAGAATAACTAAACTCAGAAACACCTACATTTCACCAATTTTATTTTACCTAATTTGTTTCTTTGGGGAGTAGGGACAGGACTCAAGTATTTTAAAGCAAATCCCAGGTATCTTATTATTGTATGCATAAATACCATGATATAAAGAGGATAAGGATTTTTCTTATAATATAATTCATCTTATTTTAAGAAGGTGGCAAAAAATTAAGAAGTAAGTATATTTTAGATATATCATGAGTGGTGCCTTTTAATACACTGTATCAACAGTAACACACAACTGCAGGAGACCCTTGTCCTCTGCTGAAGGTCACTGTGGGGAAGGAATTGAATAAAGTCCCTGGAGATAGGTCTGGTACTTAAATCCAGGTCTACCCTCTAAACATTTGGTGGGCTTGTTCATTTTACACCCCATGGGACCCATCAGAAAAGCTTGAACTTGGCTTTCCGAGTCTCTCTAGCACCTTCAAGAACTTGCCTTTTCATTTATATTCCACATCCCAAGGAGGAGATTCTGCACTATCAATTGTCCTTTCATCAGCCACAGCTTAGCTCTCTTCTTCATGTGACTGTTTGGTACTTAATGTCTTAGAGAGGCCTTGAGGGATGCTTCGGGAAGACACAAAGAGCAGGCAGATCCTTGAGGCACCCAGGACTTTAAATTAGATGCTTGGCTTACAAAGGAAGAGTTGAAGACTCTTCCCATGGACTCTCTAGCTTCTCAGAGAGGACAGCGGGTCATCTGAATCCTCCACCATGATGAGTTCCTCCATCCCTAGAAAGTCATCCTTCACCCTCTTGGGCACAGATTTACTTTCTAAGAGGAGAAAGAGGATTGAATCACCTGCTTCTTGGCCCGGCTCCAGTTCTGTTGTTGCTTCTGCGTACATTCCAAGTCTCAGCTGTAGTCACATGACCTTAGCTGAATGAGATGCCTCATTTTCTGATCCTTGGAGCAGCTCCTTGCCTCTTGATGATTTAAACCCACCTCTCCACCTATCTGTCTCAGCTGACTCTCCAGCCTTTCCTTTTAGCCACACCTATCTACCCTTAGACTTCCATTCTCTCGAACCACTTCTCTGACCACTTGCTGTTCCTCTTTTGGTCTTTTGTCCACATGGATGCTTCTCCATTTTCTCCAGGCATCACAGCATCTTACCTTACTTTTCCACTTAAGCCCATGGTCTTGTGGAGTCTTACTCTGTTTTAGAAATCTTCCTTCCAGGACTTCTACTTAGAAAACTAAAGCTCTTTTTTGGTTCTCCTATTGTGGAGTATGTAAATTGGCGTACGTGGGTCAATCTCTCTATGCTTCAGTTTCCTCATCCATTACAAATATGAAGTGACTATGGTAGATGGTTGTTTTTTTTTTTTTTTTTTTTTTTTTACTGAGAATTAAACACATCAGACTCTCTAAAGAACACTTTCAATAGTGACTGGCACCAGTTGTTTGGGTCATTCACACATGCTCAGCCTTGTGCCCGAAGTATGACAGCCATGCAGGAAGACTGCACCTGGAAGACCTGATTGTCTCCACACACTGGGTTCAAACCAGTGTTTCTTACAACCCTCAAAGCCATAGTCTTGAGCTCAGGGTGCTTATTTAAGTTCTTGTTCTCACCTCCATAACACTTGGCTTCATTGGTAAACATCATTTGGGTGCTACTAGAGCCTTTTGTTTGTTTGTTTGTTTTTTCTTTTGGAGGCTTATTAATGCTAAAGGTTTTTTTTGTTTGTTTTTTTTTTTTTTTTGGCTCAGTTTCTCACTAGAATCATCAGCTCTGTAAACCAGACAAAAGAGGGTTTGTGTGCAGCGACCACTTTATTCTTTCCTGAGGAAGAAACATTCACTGAAATTATGATTCCAGTTGAAGCCCGTTTGTTGGAGAAATAGCTGAGTTTGTCTTGATTAAATGCTGCAGCAGCACCACCACCACCACCACCCATCCCCCCCACCCCTCCACCCCCTGCCGCCACCGCCGCCACTGCTGCTGTCCTTATGGAACATTCCATTGCGTTCTTACATGGTATCTTTGTTCTCAGCTTATGGTCTAGTGAGGAAGCTAAAATGTACTCAAGCTCCTTACAGGAATGCCCGAGTTAATGGCTGTGAGAAAAGCAGAAAGTTATTTTAGGCGTTAATGGCCATGGCTTCCTATAGAAGTGGTAGTTAAGCACTTCCTTGAAGATAGAGGATAAAAGGCAAGGCTCCTCGTTATGTGGGGTAGCTCAGGTTTATGCTGCATAGGCTGTGGGTGGACATGTCCCATGCTGCTGAATCAGATTCCACCAGGTTCATGCTACCGCCTGGATAGATTGAGGTCTTTGGTTCCAGTAGGACATGAAGAGGATATTGTGAGGGCTCCTGAAGGACTTTTACCAAATTTGAGAATGTATTTATTGTTCTAAAAAGGAAAAGAATGACATTTGGCAGCTTTTCAGGGGTGGTTATTGATATTTGAAATCAAGTTGGATTTAAGATAATAGAATCATGGCCTTTAAGATTGGGATTAACTGTGGTAGTCACTAAGCATAATGATTCATGGCTTAACTCCTAGGACAGTGGACCTGCATATAGCATCCCAGATTTCTTCCTTCCTTCCTTCCTTCCTTCCTTCCTTCCTTCCTTCCTTCCTCCCTTCCTTCCTTCCTTCCTTTATAGACTTATTGTAGTTCCTCACTCCTTTCCTTCCAGCACCCCTCCCCACACACACATACTCCATTTCTCTTCAGAATAGGGCAGATCTCCTATGGATATCAACCAGCCATGGCTCATCAAGTTGCAGTAAAAATTGGCCCCTCCTCTCCTATTAAGGCTGGGTAAGGCAACTCAGTAGAAGGAAAGGGTCCCAGAAGCAGGTAACAGAGTCAGAGATAGCCCCTGCTCCCACTGTTAGGAGTCCCACAAGAAGACCAAGCTATACAACTATAATATACATGCCGAGGCTTCTCAGATTCTTACTTGCTTAGTTCTACTGGTAGAGACCACTCTACTTAGCAAGAACATTAAAAATATTCAGGCCAGGAGGTGGTGGTGCACACCTTTAGTCCTAGCCTCAGGAGGCAGAGGCAGAGGCAGGTGGATTTCTGTGAGTTCCAGGCCAGGCTACAAAGCTATGCAGAGAAACCTTGTCTCAACAAACAAAACAACAACAACAAAAAAAGAATATTCAGAAGTGATACAATAGGGGAAAAATGAGCTGAATATCAGCCTAGGCCTGAGATCATATTGATCTTATTTAGTTATGTGATGTTGGACAAGTCTTATCCTCTTGGCTTTCAGATTTCATGTATACAAAATATAGACAATATTACCTACCCCATGCCCTTCTTTTGTGCATATATATGTGTGTATATGCACACACACACACATATATATATACATACACACACACACACACACATATATATATATGTATATATATATATATACATATAATAAAGAAACAGCATAAGAAATGTCTCTGGCTTAGTATAATCACTTAGTGAATGGTAATTTATAGTAGGTAGCCAATAAATGTTAATTTATGTTCTTCTTCCTGGGCTAAATATTTTCTTGCCTTCTGGGGTTGACAAATGTACCATATTATTGATGGGGTAGAAGCTATTAATAAAGCTATAAACACAAAAGCACCATTTTATTCCCTTTCTATTTTCTAAATTTAATGCCTAATGTTATAGCTGTGAAATTATGGGCATTTGTTCCAGTGGCGAATAGGGCCATTGTAGCTGGCCAAAGGAACTTTTCCATAATTTAAAAATAAATAAAATATGAATTGCCACAGCAGTCTGAATCACCATTCATTTTTTGGCCATTGGAATGACCTGAGACATTTTAGCATCTTGTCCTATTAGAGCTGGGAGTCATCTTAGAAATCGTCATACCTGGGCCATTTATTTTATAGATGAAGAAACTGAGGCCCAGAGAGATTACATGAGTAGCTCTAGGTCACACTGCTAGTTTGTGGTGTGGCTGCAACTAAACATTGGTCTCCTAACTCCAAATCCTTTCATTGTGTCACGTTGCCTCTCCAGGGAATAACATCATTGTCATATGACACAATCATGTCCCTGCTGCATGTCCAAGTCATTAGTGATGCAACTGGAATTTTTCTCCTTTATGTACCATCTTTTATCATGCATCTGAACCACATGGGTACCATAGTGCAGCAGGATTTGGGGTTTCTCGGAGAAGAGCAGAAAGTGTCTGAAAGAAGAAGGAGCATTGGCATGGGTTAGAAAACAAGAAGTATGGTTACAGAAGTAGTTAACACCATTTGATTCTTGCCCCCTCCAAAAAAAAAAGTGACTGGTGAGGATTTAAATAGAGCTTGATGTCTAGCAAAAATAATACTAGCATATTTGCAAAGATCCATTGGCTCAGATATTCTGGATCACGTCTGCATCTCCTAATACAACAAGCAGCTGTAGTGGAAGGACAGATGACCCCAGGCCGTCTCAGCCCTTATAGTTCTGAGCACAGTGAGGATGTGCTCAGTAAGGAAGGGCAGGAAGCTACTTCCATATATATGATTCTAGGCCCAGGAAGAGGGTGGGCAGTGGTAATGGCAGTTTGAGATCATGAAACCTTGCTGAATTCAATTATTCTTCACACATTCACCCACCACATGCCAGTTGCAGGATCGATATCAGGGACCACATCCTGCTCTTTCATTTAGCCACTCAACAATCATGTCATATGCTTGCAAGATGTGAGACCTTAGATCCCGCGTTGCTTGGTCATTTGTTAGGCTTTCAGCTGCTCACTCTGTAACTATTTCGGAATCTCTCTGTGCCAGGTGTGCTGCTCCCCCGTGCACATCCACACTTTCAGCCTTTCTGGCTAAGACAGTGGGAAACAGGACTCTCTCCTCTCAAGCCGTGGTGGACCTCCTCCAACCCCATTGCTGTCCTTGAGTTCAGAAGAGCACACTGTCAGTGCTTCTGTCCATTGGAATGAAAATCAGCTTCCCCCGAAGTAGAGATGGTGTTCTAAACCGGAATTTGTGGCTGGTTTAGCTCACAGCACTGCCTGTTTCTTCTGCAAACTGTCTTTGGAATTCATTGACTTTTTCCTCAGGAGACAAGGTGGCAAATCCCGTCAGCATAGGTATTGTGTACTAATCATCTCTATGTCCCCTCCCAAGACCAGCCTTAGTATAGCTTTTACAATTCTTACCATTTTCCTTGTCTTCTTTCCTTCTTTCCCTCCTTCTCCTTCTTCACCTTTCCTTCTCTCCCAGTCCTTTCCCGATCTTCCTATTCCTTCTATCTTCTGTACTTCTCCTCTCTCATTTTTCTTTCCTAAGTGTATCCTCTGCCTTTGTTCCATTGCACTGGGATCTATGGGTTCTGCAGTCCCGGACTTCACAGAACTTAAAACTGAGAGACAGAGGAGGCAGCTGTGGTCCATAAGACAACAAACACAGTACTATCTGGTGAGTGGTGGAAGTGGGCACTGGCTATAAGGCAGCTCAAAGACAGGCCAATAGCTAAGATGGAATGGGGTAGAATGGTATGCTATCAGGTGTTTAACACTGAGAGTTTGCCACCCCCCCCCCAAATGAGACATGTTGAAAAAGAGATGGGTCTATGCAGAGTGCATTGTTGCAGCAAGGGCATTGTCTTAGTTACTTGCCATTTTGCTGTGACAAAATACCCTGACAAAAGCATGTTAAGGGAAGAGGTCTTATTTTGGTTTACAGCCCAATGATTCAGTACATCAAAGGGAAGTCCTGGTATCAGGGGCTTCAGGCAGTTGATCACTTTACATCTACAGTCAGGAAGCATGAATGAAGGATGAATGAATATTGCTATTCATCTAGTTTTCCCCTTTATGTACAGTCTAGGATCCAAGAATTCTTTTAGTGGCATGGGAGGGGGGGTTCTTCCCATGTGAATGAACTTAATCAAAATAATTCCTCTTAGCCATGGCCATAGGCTAATCTAGGTAATCCCTCACAGGGGTATCCAGAGACTAGCTTCCTAGTTGACCTGTCAAGATGACAATCAATACGAACCATCACACAATCCATCTATAGAGATGTGAGCTGGGAGGGGGCAGTTATTAGTGTATGTTATAGCTAAAGTCCCAACACCCAGTTGATATTTATTCCTAAACCCCTGGTCTTGGAAATTTCATTGCAGTTGCACAATTCTTCTTGACCGCCTGTATCTTTGAGATCTCAGTATCCAGGCAAGTGCACATTTGGAGTCCCAGGGTCTATAAACCAGTGATTCTATGTCGAATTCATCAGTAGACATGAACATCCTTGAAAGGCAAGAAAGGTGAACAAGATCACTATCCACTCCTGGGGAGGGAGTAGAGGGCTGGGGGGTATGTGTCTGGGAAGATAGAGTTTGTTACTAGGCAACCAGACCCAAGGCCTAGAAATGCAGAGATCTCTAAGACCTGTGGATATTTGGACAGGTAAGGTACAGAGATGCTGGCAGCTGGAGCATAACTCAGCTACTAAAGGAATGCCAGGAGAAAGAGAATGCAGGGAAGACATAAGCGAGAAAAGGAGGAAAAGAGGGAGGAAGGCAGAGAAAGAAACAGAGAGATAGAGATAGATAGATAGATAGATAGATAGATAGAGAGAGAGAGAGAGAGAGAGAGAGAGAGAGAGAGAGAGCAGACATAGAGACAAAGAGGACCTGGGTGTTGCATTAGGGTACAGAAGCCCAGTAAATGGAGTCAAAAGCATGGCCACTATAATCAGTGTCTATTCATTGAATTGCAGTCATTCTTCTGAGCTTGGTTTTGATATATGGGAATGACTTAATAATGTGTTAGAATATAATGGGCCTTAAAGTGCCAGGCACAGTGGCAAATAGAACTTTGACCATTATTTCATGACCTGGCTGAGACAGGCTAGTAAGAGCACAGGACTACTCCACTCCCTGGGTGCTACTGACCTAAGCAAGTTGACAGGAACTTAACCACAGCACTGGCAAAGCCTGTTTACTGACAGGATGGGGGCTTGGGGCTGGGAACCAGGGTGAGGCTTAATACCAAGATTTGAGTTTTATCTCTGTGCTAGCCTTCCTCTGTGAAATCAGGAGCTATTAGAACCCCTGAACCTGCCCCTGCCTACCAGCTCCACCAATGGGGCTACCACAGCACACAAACCTCCAGCTGGGAGCCCATAGTGAAGGTGGCCACAGCAGAGGAGGCGGCCATAAGCACTCACAGAGCGCCTCAGGCTCCTGACACACACTGGCTTCTTCACATCCCTCTAAAACTTCCAGATTGATCCTGGGTGGTGGGTGGCAGGACTCTGTTTTAGAGATGGCGTTGCAGGGGCCAGTGGAGGCTGGGGGATTTCCCCAGCAAGAGCAAGGTTTGAACTCACGTCTGTCCAGCTGTAGGGCTCCTTCTGCCTTGAAGTTTGCAATGTGAGAAGCAAATGGAGTAGAGGCAGCCAGGGTGTCAGGCCGGCATGGCACAGACTTACCGGAGCATGCACAGACTTGGGGGGGGGGGAGGGCGCAGTGTTCTGAGGACTCCCAGCCACTTCAGCACTGAGGCTCTCATCATTCTCTGGGATCTGGCCCTGTTTTGGCACAGGTGGTAGTGCTACTTGGCAAGAGCAGAGCAATGGGTTTCCAACACGGGTGTTTTAATAGTCTGTGCCTAATTGCACAGCCCTTGTGCTGATGAGACATTTGTCACAGGCTTTCTGCCAAAGTGAGATCCAGGTGTCATTCTGGGTATCTTTGATCAGAAGTGCTCAAAGTGACAGTATGGCTCAGAAAGCCAGTCCGATACAAGGACACACAAGCAGGGGACTGGGAGAGGTGTACTGAGGAGGGCAGTGAAGGGACAGATCTGCCTCCCTTTGTACTGCTGCCAGCACTGATAGTGTGTGTGACCTTGGGCAGGTAACTCAATCTTCCATGGCCTTACTTTCATGATCTGTGAATAAGAAGAAATATTAATACATGGACTGAGGCATGTCTTGAAGGCTCCAACTCTGCTCCAAATTTCCCGGTTCAGAGACTGGGGTGCAGGAGGTCTGGATTAGGGTAGCTCTTTTTATTGCTCATTAAGCATCTGTTATCATCCCATCTTAAGCTTAGTGAAGACAGGAGCTGTGTCTACCTTGTTCATTGCTGTATTGTCTTTTCTGTTCTGGCCTTGTATCTATATGTAGCCGATAGTTTTAGATGATAGAGAACTATTTTATAGTTGGGTCTGACAAAAACGGTCATTGGTTGGTAAATGACAGTAGACACAATTAGTGTGAGCAATTCACAGAGAGGCTATCATTTACTAAATGAGGATGTCAGGCCAAGGGTAAGTAAGGAAGATGAGGTCAGTTTTGAATGTGTCAAGGAGGGTTTTAATAACAGATATAAAAAATGTGCATAGGATGTTCTGTAGAAAGGAGGTCAGCCATGTTGATTTTCTCAGTAGCATCCAAGTGGCCATGGGATGCAGGTCACAAACACACTGACCCAGGATAACTAACACAGGTCACCAACTTAAAACCACAGGTCACTAGCTCTAGCTCAGACTACCTACCTTCCTTCCTTCCTTCCTTCCTTCCTTCCTTCCTTCCTTCCTTCCTTCCTTTTATCTTTCCTTCTTTCTGTCCTTCCTTCCTTCTTCCCTCCCTCCCTGCTCTCTTTCTTTCTTTCTTTCTTTCTTTCTTTCTTTCTTTCTTTCTTTCTTTCTTTCTTTCTTTCTTTCTTTCTTTCTTTTTTTGGAGGGGAGAGGTGTTGAGATAGGGTCTATGTAACTCTAGCTGCCCTGGAACACACTGTATAGACCTGGATATCCTAGAACTCACTATGTAGACCAGGCTGGCCTTGAATTCACAGAGATCTGCCTGCCTCTGCCTTCCAAATATTGGGATTAAAGGCATGTACCACCACACCTGGCACAACCTTTTTCTTATAAATCACATTTTATTAGAATTTAGCCATGTCCAATAATTTATATATTGTCTAAGCTATTTTCATGCTATAAATTCAGAGTAGGGTTTCAAAAGTCATATGATTAGTAAAGACTAAAATATAACCCTTTATTAAAAGAAAAACAAAGCCTATTTGGGCGCCTACTTAAACACTAATGAGCTCTCCTATCTCATTGAGTAAGATGAACCCTAGATCCTCAGCACAAGAGTGAATACCTGGGTACCTAAGTTTCTTCTCATTTCACTCAGCTCCACCATCCCCAGTACCTTGACCCCTCCTCCACCATGCTGTTCGTATCCCTTCTTTGTTGGAAAATGGCAACAGCAAACAGAACTTGTGGTTGATATACTATGCACCCTAATAAATTTATCTGGGGTAATAAATTTATCTGGGGTCAGAGAACAGAACAGCCACTAAATAGAAATAGAAGCCAGAAAATGGTGGCACTCACACCTTTAATCCTAGCCTTCTGGAGGCAGAGATCCATCTGGATCTCTGTGAGTTTAAAGCCATACTGGAAACGGCCGGGCAAGGTGACTCACACCTTTAATCTCAGGAAGTGATGGCAAAAAGCAGAAAGGCATTTAAGGCATGAGGACCAGGAACTAGAGGCAGCTAAGCTTTTGACTGCTTAAACTTTCAGGCTTTTGAGAAGTAGTTCAACTGAGATCCATTTGGATATGAGGACACAGAGGCTTCCAGTCTGAGGAAACAGGATCAGCTGAGGAACTGGCAAAGTGAGGTGGCTGCTGTGGCTTGTTCTGTTTCTCTGATCTTCTATCATTCACCCCAATACCTGGCTCCAGGTTTGTTTTTATTAATAAGACCTTCTAACAATTTGTGCTGCAAGATCTCTGTTGTATCTGGGAATGACTCACACTAATGCAGAGGACAGCCCCATCATTTTCTGGTGTCCTCCTTGTAGAAATGTCACAGTATCCACTGGGTGTCCTTACTCTGAGCTCCAGTCTCAGTCCCATGCCCTTGCACAGGAGACAGCATTAATAGACTGCCGTTGAACCTACAAGGCTCAAGCCTGGCCATGTATTAGAATGACCCCCAAGACTTTTGAAAAGAGAATCTGCATAGGACCTAGCTATCAGACTTTTTAAAAGCATCCATGTGATTCTAATGTTCAGCCAAGAGGACATGGCCGCTGAAACAGGTTAATCATTTTGGGGATACCTAGATGCTGCAAGCACACTCATCTTGACTCGTCCAGTGTCCATGGAGTAAACAGTAGCTAGCAGCTGTGCAGAATGGGTTCCTGCTTAGGACATGATCAAGGGGGGAAGTCTTGGCAGCTGCCTGGACTAGACAAAATATTTATACAGTGAAGGCCAAAATCAATAGCATCAAGAGCATAAATTGTGACCGACTAGGAAAGCCACAGTCAGTGCCAAGAAACAGAACTATGTGTCAGGTCTGGGGGTGCAGATAGAAAGAGGACATAGGAGAATGTTCCAAGTATGAGAGTGTGTGAGCAAAGGGAGAGTGTGGACAAAGGTGAGACATTTGGATACAGGGAACAAAGAGGCTGGATGTGATGCTTGGCTGTTCTGTAGAAGAGATGGTTGCTTTGTAGGGCCCAAGGGCCATGTGGGACCACAGTGGCTAGGACACACGTGTCCCCATCTTGGACCTAAGGGCTCCATTTGGCATTGTTCACACTGGCAGCGTTAAGCCAAATAAATAAATAGGGAGCTGCCTCCAGCTGCCTCTTGTTTGACTCTGGCTTTCTTGCTTGGGACACAAAAGAAGCTTTGTTGATGAGAAAGCATCAAAGACTCGTGAGGGTTGGCTTCGTACAAGCTCGGCCACCAGGAAGGTGTTCAAGGTACTCTCTAGTGACCGCTGTTGCCATGTCCCTATGCCTCCATTCTTTGTTTTGTCCCTTTTCTCTTGGGGGCCAGGCCCAACACTGTCAGACTTCCTGTTACATCCCTCCCTCATTCAGTTGTTCCGTTGGCATCCATCCAGTCATATATTTAGTCACTTAACCACTCAATAGATATTCATAGAGTGTCTACTGAGTGCTTGGCCTGAGGTGGTAGACCTTTAAATCCACTGCCAGCAAACCCAGTGTAAAAATAGATAGATAGAGAGCAAGAGTGAGTGAGTGAGTGAGTGTGTGCGTGCGTGCATGAGAGAGAGAGAGAGAGAGAGAGAGAGAGAGAGAACATAAGCATGGGGCAAGATCTACTTGCAGTGTGGTCTTTCCAGTTCTGAATCTAGGTGGTACGGGTAAGGAAGAATGCAGGCCCAGGAACCACATCTGAACCCGCCATCTCTGTTTGGTCTTAAGCTCTCAAGTCAATGCAGTCAGCCTCTTGAGCTGTAAAATAGCCCAGCCATGACTGCTTAGTCACCTATGGGAATCTCTGGGGGATAAACACCTGCAGCATTTGATGTTTTACTCAATTGCATAACCCCATACAAAGAGAGGTCTCTCGTAAGTATTTTGTTATTCTTTCCCTTGCTCTGTCCACAAAACCCACAGTGACCCTCGGGAATCTGAAATTGAAAGTGAGCTCCCCTTTTACTTCTTCTGACAGGGTAGAAATAATACAAGCCTGGGGTCAGACAGCTTATTTCAGAGTGGGGTTTCCCCAGTTCACTGGGCCTTGGCTCTCAGCACATTCCTTAGCTTCTCTAGGTTTTATTTTCTGTTTTGGAGCAGAAATAACACAGCGCCATCTACTTGAGAGGATGTCATGGGACCAGAGGACTAACGCATCGCTGGTATTTGTTAAGTTTAGAGGCTTGGCACATCATCTCCATGACCACATCGAGTACGATAGCTGGGGTTATTAATTGTGCTATGACCAGTGATGAGGGAGTCCATGCTCACCCCCAGACATCCTTTTTAAAAAGGAGTCAGGACAAGCGGAAAGGAGAAGAACCATACTCTGTGGGTCAGTTCCTGCCGTGTGAGGCTATCCGCTGTGAATGACGAGGCTAGGATGCCGCCGGATGAGGGGCGAAGGAGTCGTGTGCACAGAGGACTCTTCTGCCATGAGCCCCTTCAAGCACGCCACTGATGAGTATTAATGTCACTCAAGTGAAGCAGGTGACAATGGGACAGAAGCAGGGTAGTGCTGGCGTGAAGACAACCACCCAGATGTTGTAGGAAGGAGTCTCTGCCAGGCCATGCCTGGCACTACTGTCTGCCAGACTCTTTGCTGGGCATGATCTCTAGTCAGTTAATGAGTCAATACCTGTGAGTAGGGTAGTTACTGTGAAAGGAAGAATCCCAAGGGAGCCTTCAGTACATGTGGCTCAGGATGGCATGGACCTGTGCCACCTGTCTGGCCTCCTCCCATGGATTGGGTTCTTTGCTAACTCGATACTTGGGGTCCCCACTGCTTTTCTAAGGTGAAATGAGTAATGGCCACTCTGCCACATGAGTTCATTTGGGAGTTTTCCTGCTCATTTATTATTTGGCCCTCGCAGCAGGCTATTGTTACCTCCATGTTTGAGGAAAACAAATAGAATCTCTATTACACAGGGTAATTTAACAAAGGCTACTGTAACAAATAATCTTGAAGTCCCAGTGGCCTTACATAGCACAGTTTATTTTTCATATCACAGTATGAAGTGGTCCGGAGGTCTCTCCCCTTAGGGGTAACTCAGAGGAATTCTGTTGGCCCCCTGCCTCCTAGGGAAGTTGACAAATGAAGCCTTTTCATTTCCTAAGGAAGAGAGCAGTGAAGCATCAGCTTTAGCCCTCATCCAGGTCAGGCTGGCATTGGATAACTGTAGTCATTCCAGGTCTGGTCTCTGAACTCTCTGCAGTCTCCCCAAATCCCCCTCCTTGCTTGTTAGTAGATACCTTTATTCAGACTTCTTTAGCAGACTGCTATAGACAGGATAAAGTTCACAACATTCATTTCCTATGGTTACAAGATCTAGGTAGCTCAAGGTTCCTCATATGGAAGACAGTACAGAGCCAAAGCAAGTTCTCATGTCTCTTCTTACAAGGGCATAAATCTCATTCATGAAAACCACACCCTCATGGCCTAATCTCCTTCCAAAGCGTCCTTCTCATAGCACCAAATTGGGTGTTGGGCATCAGCACATGAGTTTGGAAGAGAAGTAAAATCATCTAGCCCGTATGGAATCTCAGATGCATGAACCTAGAAGGGATTTCTGAAGAAGCTAAGGGGTGATGGAGATGTGGGAGGTATGCAGCCTAGGTTCCCAAATCCCTTCATGGAGTAAAGAGCCTCCTTACCCTATTCAGATTCTGATGGAGAAGGAAAGCCTGGCTGGATTAAAGATCTGAGATTTGGAGGTTAGTTTGTCTCAGCTGCTGTAGTCAGTTGCCCTGGTTACATCTGAATGGGTCCAAAGATCTGTATTGTTCTTGTCCATGCTCTGGACCTTTGATATCAGACCAAGCTGCAAGGTCATTGCCTCTCTTCAGACCAGACTGCAAGCTCCCTGGAAACAGACACTATCTGAGTGGTATCTATGCAGCCCATGATCTCTGTAAAACCTTTTTAGATAAGTAAGCAATCAGTTGATTAGCTAAAATATGTATACTTACTTGATAAGCATTCATTTTTATAAAAATATTTTTTAAAACTAAAAATGGAGCTTTCAGTACCTTCTGACAATTAAATAAGGAGATAATCATTTTTTAAAATTTCGTACTGAGATTGCAAGTAGGTTTTTTTTTTATTTTCATATGTTAGTATTAATTGCTTGCAATCGGTTGCTCGGAAAGCTGTGTTAAGAAATAATTGGAATGTCCTGTTCTCAGGAGTGTGGACTGTGGAGGGAGTAGTTGATAGATTAGTGATGTCTGCAATAGACATGGAAGGGGGGAGTAGCATATGTGTTGTGTTTCTGTGAACCCTGCAGGGCTAGTAGAAGTTGGAGCATCAGTAAATGTTAGTTGAGTCAAGTGGAGTTTAAACATAGCCATTGTGCCTCTCTCAATTTTTAAGCAAATAATTGAAGTGAATATAAAGAAACTGAAATGGGACACAGGGAAATTAACATGGAAATCATACTGCAGGCACTTGACAAACTAATTAAACTGGGAAATGCAGCTAGATTTTTTTTGGTGCATAAACATTCTTCTTCTTTTGCAACAAGGGGGTAAAGAGACAAGTGTTCAAATTACACTTTTATGTGTGTGCTCTTCCAAGCATGTGAGGCACTCTGAAGAAGGTTCTCTTGTGCTTGGAGCAGCAGAGTCTAATTGCTCTGAGAATTCTTGGAATTTTGTCAGATATGTGTACTTTTCCCTGAATGAAGGCAAAGCAGAATTTTCTTTCTGTAATAAAAGAATGCAGCTGCTTTCCCATCAAGTGCGTGGCCTGGAGTCTCAGTGTTTTCATCTCTAAGGTGGAACAAATCCTACCAATCTTAGGGCTGCTATGAGGATTGGAGGAGAGAATGGTCATGATAGGGTTTGTGTATAACTGTTCATATGCTCTTGGAAACAGTCATTAGCAGAGTGAGTGTTGGGGATACGTGCGTGACTGCCTTGGCTAGAATTCTAGGCCTGCCCCTCTCTAAAGCTGACCAAATTCATTTCTTTTCTGTCTGTCCCCTTCCCTGAAAAAAATGAAGAAAATAGCTGCTGGTGGTGGTGCATGCTTTTAATCCTAACACTCCCAAGGCAGAGGCAAGCGGATCTCTGCGAGTTCAAGGCCAGCCTGGGCTACAGAACGAGTTCTCATATAGCCAGAACTGTTACATAGAGAAACTCTGTCTCAAAAAAGGGTGAAGGGGAGGGGGAGAAAATAATAACATCAACCTTGTAGAGTTGTGCTAGAAGCTAAGACCTGCAAAACACAAGTCAATCCAAAGTTGGCACGGTTACTGTGATAAGTATTATCACATAAAAGGCAGTTACTTCAGTCGATGTTGCGTTTCTTGGAAATATCCTGAACTATGAGGGGAATTACAGTGGGACCAGGGGCAAATCGAACATGTTCATTTCTGTCAGGGCTTTAATGTCACAGTAGTGGTAAATGGAGATGTGTGCAGAAATTACCACATTAAAAGAATTTAGGAGATTTTAAAAAGTCCTTTCTTATAATACCCGATGATGAAGTAGACTGGCAAGACACTGAAACTGGATACAAGGCAATTAAAATGTCTGCATGTATACTGTATCATCTTATCTTCCTCACAACCCAATACCCTATAAATATCATGTATCCTACCGACATCGTGGATTTTACAAAATACCATCCATCGTATAAGCAAAAGGAATCCCTGTGATACGTGCTCTCAGTAAACCGTCCCTGTCCACTGTGCTTGCCTCAGCTTTCTGCTAACTTTGCCTATCTGCAGCTAAAGTGAAGCACGAGCACCTGCCGGTTTGCAGCGGACACTTCTGGAGGGTTCCATTGCTTGAAGATTGAGCAATGCCAAGTTAAGTGGCTAGTGCGAAGCGATTGTAACAGAGTGGAGCAAAAATTTAAATCGTCTGCCTTCTCATCTCCAAGGAGCTGATCTGAATTTAGCTGACCAAAGTCTCCCAATCTCAGTGTCCATGTCTACAAAGAGGAAAAAGGAACCTACCTGTATGAGGTAGAAAATAGAATTTTTATATGCCTTTCTGAGCATAATTTTTTGGAATATATACAAATAAACACATATGGTTCTTTAGTCATTCACACTAATTGCTTAGCTATGTAATTGGTACACAAGGCTTAACACGATCAGCCCATGTGGTAATGAGTCTTCCAGAACAAAGTAAATCAGTCACCTAGCATGGATATTAGGAAATACAGTGGTCAGAGTTGTGTAGCAATGAGCAGAAGAATTGGGGGTGGATTTGAACTCAGATTTTTGGACCTCACATACTGGGACTTGGATATATTCAGTAAGGGCATGTGTTTTAGCAATGCTGGTATCTCAGACTGGCAAAAAAAAAAAAAACCCAAACATTTCACTATATTCTGCAGGTAAAAGATACAGTTAATTTTCTTTGACTTTTTAAAAACAATAGACAAACTATGTGGTAAGTTCTACAGTTCGATCTCGCATCCTTCTTCAGCCCCCTTCACTGTCTACCTTCTTCACAGCCCAAGCTCCTGTACTTCAACCTCTGCTTTTTGACTCCATAGCCTTGTCTCTACTACGAATGTCTTGCAGAGATTGATCACCATGTGCTCTGCCCCTCCAGACTTGAGCCAACTGGTTTCTCCTCTAGAGAATCTTCTTCACCTCCTCCCACTTGGCCCTCTTGGCACCCTATACCGAGCCTTCATTATTTAGTCACATTTTACTTACTCCTTGTCCTGCAAGAATTTACATGATTGACACAACCTAAGCACTTGCAATTTTGGAGATGATGTATCTGAGTGTAGTAGTTCCGAAATCCCAGCTCTCCTTCCTCCTAGCTGTGTGGTCTTGTGCAAGTCACTGAAATAAGTGTCACGGTTCTTATCTACAAATGGAGATGACCTGCCCCTTGATGTAGAAGGGTTAGTGAGATCTCACTGCATGGTGTCTGACTGATAGTGCTCCATACTGGAGGGGCCTCTTTTTTCTCTGTTTTCCTCTCCTGAAAATTGAAGCTTTCGTATGGCCCATGCCTCCATCTCATGCACTATACCCGACACAGAAGAGGTGATTAGGTGATGGTATTTGTTCACTTCTGAATTAATAACGGATGCATGAAAGATTGCAGTATGGCCTACAGACATCCCCTTTTCCTACTTTGTGTCTGTGGTAAGCAGTGACCATATTCTGGATCCTTCCTTAGCAGAGGACATGTGTGTGTGTGTGTGTGTGTGTGTGTGTGTGTGTGTGTGTGTGTGTGTATGTGTGTGTGTGTGTGTGTGTGTGTGTGTGTGTATGTGTATAGGGTGCACATGCATGTGTGTGTATGAGCTGATGGTCACCTTCAGGCATTGTTGCTCAGGTATTGTCTACCTTTTCTTTTGAGATAGTCTCTCACTGAGAGCTGAGTAGGTTTGCTGAGAGACTAGGCTGGTTGACTAGTGAGCCCCAGGGACCTGCCTGTCTCTGCCTCCTTAGTGCTGCTGGGTTTAAACGCAAGCACTGCTGCACTCAGCTTTTTACACGGATACTGGGGATTGAACTCGGGTCCTCATGCTTGTGGCAGGAACTTTCCTGACTGAGCCATGCTCCTCAACTCCAGAGGACATTACCAATCAACTCTGCTTCAAGTACATCCTTCAGCTGCCTCTGTTCATTTGCATGGCTCTCCATGTTCAGTATGGTGCGCTATGCTAGCAATAGGTGATCTGCGGTAAGGATGACACCATACAGGACCCGGTGACCTTCACCTCTGAGTTCAACCCACATCATCCACCCGTGGGCAGCAACACCAAAGAGACAGCCAGTGTGCTGTACCCCAGCGAGTTCTGTTGCTCATATATCAAATTTGCTCTACATCTGTGGTTGTTAAAGTGAGAGAAAAAGATTAATAAAGTACATGTTTAAGCTTGAAAGAATAATTAACAGGACGGTATGTTTTAGTTGTGAAGCCGTCTTCACATTTAGCATAAAGCAGAGCCTTCCTTCTAATCCTTCTGAGGATGAAGGATTGGCTGGAATGAAATTGCTTTTTTTTTCTTGTGCATCTTGAAAGCTTTTAAAAAATGTTATCATTTTTAAAAAAATATTATTTTTCAAATTTCAAATAAGCTTTTAATCAGCCTCGTTGTGGGATCTGCCTTGTTTTGGGATTTGCCTGTCATTTGACTAGCTGTTGCCTGTGCTCTGATAAAAGGGTGCTTGGATCTTGGGCCGCCCTGGCCTTAAAATCACACATCTTCACAGAGTGAGTACTGTCACTCAGTCACTGCCAGGGCTGCTGTGGCGGCTGCTAACAGCCCACCTCGTGGAGACACAGACTGAGTGATTGGTGTACATAATAAACTAACATCTGTAAAGTGCATCTCTGCATGGGTGTCAGGGAAGCTGGAGACAAAGCCGAATGGCATCATTAGGGCCAGATTTAAGACTCCAATTTGTGTTGCATTTGCATAACAATGCACAGGAGCAACTATTCACTGTTCCCTTTCAGGATTCAGTGTTTCACCTTCCCCAGGCATTCCCCAGGGAGAGAAGGCAGGGGATGCCTGCAGAAGGGGATCAGCTAGTCAGAATGTCCTTCTCCAAACACAGGCTTTCCTGCCTAGGTAAGGAGGCCCCTGTCACTTGAATCCTGGGAGCCGCTTTAGACTAACCTCTGGTCTTCCTCAGGCCTCCCAGTTAACACATGGTAATGAGCATGGCAAGATCAAGGAAAGCTGTGTAGCTGGGCAGGGTGCATATTGCTTGGAATTGATCCCAGCTACTCTTCAGGCTGGGCAGGGGGATGGCAAGATGAAAGCCTACTTGGGTGACATAGTACTGAGTTTAAGGTTAGCCTGGGAAAGTTAGTGAGATTCTGTCCAATTACAAAAACATAAAATAAAATAAAGAACGGGCCAGGGCTGGGAGTGGGGCATAGTGGCAGGGTATTTACCCAGTCTTAGGCCCTGTATCTGCTCTCCTATGCCAAAACAAGAAAAAAGAAGGAAGGAAAGAAAGAAAGAAAGAAAGAAAGAAAGAAAGAAAGAAAGAAAGAAAGAAAGAAAGAAAGAAAGAAAGGCAGGCTTTGGGTGTCAAGAGCCAGAACCCACAGATGGCCTAGGTTCCCTTTATCGCCCCAGGCTCGGAGCTCCCTAGTTCACCTTGTGAGCTCTCGTCTCCTTACCTCAGCTGTCAGTGAGAGGCCGTGTGGCAGAAGGTGCCAACTGTCTTCCAAGGCTGAAGATCCTGTTCCCATCTCTTTCCTTGTCAGTACACTGAGGAAGCTCAACAGTGTCCACATAGCGCTGTTGACTGACACTTCTGGGGCCCAGGCACTGGTGCTGAGGATGAAGCCTGGAGTGCCTGGAACGGAAGTTATCTATTCTGTCCTCAGCCCTGGCCAAGTACTCCAGGCTTAGACTCTGGGTATCACTAGGTATGTCTGTTCCACCCTCAGGCTTTTTTTGGCTTAAGTCCTGCCAAGGCTAATTCACCCTTAGCTGCTTAAAAGGGCAAAGGTACAAGGGACCAAGATTTTTGGGGGAAAATGGCTTATAGTAATGATTAATTACAGAGCTGCGAAATTTTGCTTTAAAAAAAAAAAAAACCAATGATTTCTAAATTCGACATTGGCCAATGTGTTATGCAAAACACAGAGAAATCAATTAAAAACAAAATAGGCATGCATTTGAGGATGCTCATGCTCAGGCAAGTCAATTAAATAAACAAACTCAGTTTCCACACCAGGAAAACAGGGTCAGTTCCTTGTATCTAGGGCTTATGATTGGCCGAGAAGGTTGCAATATACATCTTGTGATTGTTGGAAGCATAACCATGTTCATAAAAATATTAGTGTCTGAGAAGATGCCTCCATGGTTAAAATGCTTGCCATACACTCAAGAGATTCTGTATTTTTTTTTTTTTAAATCCCTGGCACCTACATAAAAAGCTGAGCATGGCAGCATGTAACTGTCACCAAAGCCCTGAAGAACAGAGACAGGTAGAGCCTAAGTGCTCACTGTACAATCAGCTTAGTGAGATCCAGTTCAGTGAGGACCCCCTCTCAAAGAAAGGGGGGGTAGGGAGTGCCAGAGGTAGACATCCCCACATCAACCTCCGGCCTCCACAGGCAGCATCAGCCTCTGGCCTCCACATGCAGCATCGGCCTCTGGCCTCCACATGCATCCGCTCAGGCTATTCCTGGCCTGTTAAGCAGAGGGAACAGCTTCTGAACTCTGCTTTTAACTAGCTGTGTGACCTTGATGATATCTACAGTTGGAAAATGTCTGAGTGTTTATGTACCATAGGCCTAAGCTACATTTACCAATGCACATTACTACTGACCTGGGGCAGGGGCTGTGAGAAATGAATTTTTAGGTGTGGGGAAAGTTTTCATAAGAGTGAAACTGAAGGTCCTTTTCTCAGGCGTGAGTGCAGAGAGAGAACGGAGTTGTGGAAGGAGTGACTGGGGATACGTTTCCCTTGTATTGGGCCTCACCTCTCCTCTTTCAGCTGGAGGAGGCTGAGGAAACAGAGAGCCCAAAACCGAGATGGTTTCCGTCTAGGCTTTGAACAGGGCAAGGTAAAACTGGGAAGCAGCCTTAAGATGCTGCGCCAGCTTCTTCTGTCTGTTTATAAACTTTAAGGCCAACAGGTGCTTAGAGCGGCCATCTGACAGTGATGGCCAGTGACATTTCCCAGGTGGCCATGCTATGCAGAGAGCATCCACAGATGCCAGTCAAAAAGCAATGACCCGGTGGACTTTCAATCTCACCCGAAGACGTTGACAGGGCGCCAGGGTGCGGGAGAGGCGGCCTGCATGCTGAGGCTGGCACACAAAGACTGCTGTTTCCAGGTCTGTGCAGGTAGAGTCTAGATAGGAAAAGGGTGGCTGACACCTGGGGTAATGTTAATGTCCTCATTTGAATTCGATTTTAGAGGCAAGTCGCATGAATGAAACCCTCAAGTCTTTCCTTAATGTAAAATTGACTGATAAAATGAAGTTTCTTTCTTATACAATGTAAGTCTTAAATAACGTAGTTGGATTTCCATAAAACCAAGGGCCATCTATTAAAAAAAAAAGCATGTCAGGAGAGAGAAGCCATCAGAATCAGGCTGCTGCTTTGAAGTTTCTTTTGTCAGTGAAGCAGAGAGGAGCACAATGTCCCTACTTGCCTGATGAAAAAAAGACATATTCTGAGTCCTTACTATGCTATGGCCACTGGGCCAGCTACTGTTAAGTCCTTACAATTACCTGATCATAAAAGGACAGGGCACTTGAGGCTCTAAAAACTGAAGTAATTATGCTATGAAGATATAGTTAATAAAAGGAACCCAACTTTGGTTTCCTGTGTTAATAATATAGTTCTAAGTCATATGTTGTATGTTAAATGTTACAAACAGGTCCCCACATATTAATGAATCCTACCACAGTAAACCTCTATGACTGCCAGAGCAGTCCCCATAGCACATAGAAGGGAAGGGAGACTTTAAAAAACATAATTCACAGTGGTGGTGGAGCTCACCTTTAATCCTGTAGTCAGGGCCAAGTTGGGTGGATCTCGGTGAGTTTGAGGCCAGGCTAGTCTGCAAAGTGAGTTCCACGACAGCCAGGGCATAGTAAAACCCTCACAAACAAAAACAAAAACAAGAACAATAAAACATAGTCCAGGTCTGGAGATATGACTCAGCAGTTAAGAGCATGTACTGTTCTTGCAGAGGACTGGAGTTCAGTTCCCAGGATCCAGGTTGGGCAGCTTATAGCTGTCTATAACTCCAGCTCCAGGGCATATGATGGACTCCTTTGACCTCTGTGGATATCCACACTCAAGCATTAATATCTGCATACAGACACACCCATATACACATAGTTAAAAATAAACTCACCCAAATTTAGAAGACTAATAAGAGGTTGAGCTAGGAGTCAAAGCAGGTCTGTTTGGGTTTGAATTTCTTCCTGTTCTTTTCTTACATTTTTGATTATTTGTGAAATACTCTCTAGTCTTAGTGCATACATATTGGTTTAACTGGGAAGGAGTGGGTCCCCTATGTAGCTGCTGATGACTCACATCCCAGCTGTGATCTCTTTGCTCTGGGTAACTAAGGAGAAGCTACTGTCCCTGCTTTGTAGATTGTGATTAGAGGTACAATAGCATTGTAGACAGGGCTACAGCCTATAGATTCTTCCTGTATTCCAGTAGACCAGGGAGGAAAAGGCTGTGCAGTTAAGGCTGATGGATATGTAGAAAGTAGCATGGCATGTGAAGAGTCATGGGTCTTCTCTATTAAAAAAAAATAGAAAATTCACTATTGACTACAGGTAGAAGATAAGTATCTGCAAGTTTGGAAGGAGAAAGCAACATCTCTGATAGAATGTGGGACCATGGAGTCACAGCTAAGGAGGGGGTCAGTAACTTTAACAAAGAGCAAGATAGCTCAGAAACTGGGAACTTAGCATTTTAGCACAGGGACCAAGATCAGTGTGCTAGCTTCCTCTAACAACCATGAGCCGAAGCTCCAGGCAACAAAAGTTGTTGTTTTCCTTATAGTTCTAAAGATCAGTGAGTGTTGCTGGACAGAAGTCTAATTTGGGCAGAGTCACACTCTTGCTTGCATGTATGGAAGAGAGTCTCATCCTTCCCACTGTTGCTCCCAGCTGCCAACATTCTTGGACTTCTGGTTACGTTGTCCTAATCTCTACCTCTTCCTCCTATTGCCTCCTGTCTATGTCAAATGCGTTTGTAGCCTTTCTATAATGGCATCCTAACTGTATTTAGGCTACATTATTAGGTAATCCCATATATTTCTCCCTCTCAGAGTCTTTAAAAGGTGATTGTATCTACAAAGATCCATTTTCCTCCTAAGACAACACTCATAGGTTCTAGATATCGGAGACAGGGGTCCTTGTTCTGCAGGTTACAGTCAGATCTGGGATCAGGATCTGTATTCTTAGGTAGCAAAGGGATCCCTTCTTTGCTTTTTAATTTTTTCCATTTAAGTATTATCCAGCCCCTCAAAGTGTCACTGCTCCCTCTCTAAAAACATTGTCCTCACCCCTGCTGAGGGTCCATGAGAGGATGGACAAGAAAAAGAGCTTCTTTAACACTAGGAGTTATACAGACTTAGTCCGGCGGACTTCCTGAGTCAAAGCAGCAGGGAAGGGGAAGGCAAAGGCTGGAAACCAAGTGCTAGGACTGAAAAGGGAAGAAACAATGGCAATCAAAGGAAGGGGCTGAAGGTGGCGGGGGAGGGGCATAAAAGGAAAGGAAAAGGAAAGCTTTAGAAAAAAGTATGAAATTGGAGAGAGGGTAGGGAAGGGGAACAAAGGAAAGACAGAGGAGGAGGGAAAATGGGAACAGAAAGGATGGAGTGAAAGATTGGCAGGAGACAGAATCAGGAAGAAAATAAGGCAGGGTGGAGGGGATGCAAAAGGAGAGAGCTGGGGGATGAAAGAATGAGGTATGGGCTGTGCAGGCTGAGGAGGAGAGAGAAAGGCAGCCAGCTTGAGCCCCTGCTGGGGGAGGAAATCACACAGGCTTTTGGTAAGGTGACAAACGGCTATATGTTAATATGCTGAAATAAATACAGTGGCTGCAACTTACAAATCACATTCATCGGCTGTTACAGTCTGGTAATTGTCCATACACGCATTTTTTTTTTTCTGGTTCCAGACCCTGGCTTATCAGAGGACAACATGCTTTTGAAATGCCACATTATTTTGTAAGTACATTTCACGTCCAAAAGTCCCACTAAGTGTGAAATACTGAAGACTTATTGCTTGTGCTTCCGTTCTTTGTTGCTCCCGGGCTCCAGCGCAAGGATGTTAAAATGGCCATTTCCATCATCAGTCTCCTGGCTCTGCGCTCATCCTCTCCAAACCAGTCATTTATCTCCCTCCCCCTCTTCTCTCTTTCCCCTCCCATTTCTTCACCATTTTGTTCACTTAAGTGGGTTTCTTCCTCCTGTCTCCTCCTTCCTTCCTTCCTCAGTGTTTTTCTTCCCTCCTCTTGTGTCTTTTGTTTGTCTCTCTCTTCCTCTCCTCCAACCTTAAGTGTCTTTTCATAAGGGCATCATAAGACTGTAAACTTCAGCATACTGACTTGGGGCCTTATATTTATTTATTGTCGTGTCTGCCACAAGCATTGTAGAATTTTAGCAGTGCCCTGAATCTAGGAAGTAATTCCTCCTCCTCCTCCTCCTTCTTGTGGTGATCACCAAACATGTGTTCAAGGCATCACCAAGTGTCTGCAGAGGTGGGGAGGAGCTGTCCAGTCACTACTGGTTGAGAAATTTGCTGTTGTATACTTAGATCTTAGCTATGGTTCCCCTCATCTCTTCTTAGCTATGTGATCACAGACAAATCCCACAAATATTCAGATATGTAGCTAATTCACCTGTGTAGCTAATTTAAACACCAAGCTCTAGATGACAACCCTGGAGCTTTGGAGGCAGATCTTGGTGTGGTCTGACAGTATACTTGTTGTCCTATGAGCTCTCAGGTATGCCTTAGCTGCCACTCAAGGCTATGCCTTCAAAATCCTGCCTCTCACTGGCTGGTCTTCAGTGTCTTCACCAAAATTTAGGGCTCCTGAGGCATCCTTCTCCCCCTTATCCTGTAAATTGGGGGAAATAATGCACCTAAGAAATGTAGCATAGGACCCTGGTCCATGGTGATACATAAATGCTAGCTCATAAGGAAAGTTCTAAAGGAAGGCTGGTCTGTGACAGCAACTTGGGGATTAAAAATGTGTCTGGATATATTCACAGCAGCACATAAATGCTCCCATTTTTTAAGAAGAGGTTCAATGGCTTTTTAGCAATGAGGTATCTGTGCTTATTAATAAATCTCTCTCAGTGGGATCAGTCCCCTGCAGTAACAGAAGATAAATGATGGAAGCTGGCACCATACCTGAGATTCTGAAAATCTAAAATTGACACCCCATACACACACTTGTTAATAAGACCAAGTACAAACTCTGTGGGAGAGTGTCTGTGGGTATTGTCCCCTAATCCCTTCTCCCAAACCCTCCCTGCTGAAAGAGATCGGCATTCCCCACATCACGGCTGGCTCAGAGCCAGGCAGGGTGCTAGATCGTTCATGCTTGTGCCTTCTCCCATAAAGTGCCCTAGAAAGTCTTATTCGTGTTTGTCACATTAAGAAACTGCAGCTCAGAGAGAGGTTAAATAATTTGCCCTGGGACATCTAGTTGGTCATGGCAGTCCTGGGATTGTACCTTTGTTCTCTGTGACCCACCGCTCCAGTACAGATAAACACCTGGCTGTCTAGAATTCCAGGAGCCCATCTAATGCTCCTTAGGATTTCAGTTTCCTTTTTCAAGGCAATAGGGCTCTTTGAAATCTCTAAGCTTAGTCTGGCATAATGACCTGCATATGATTGGCACTCACTTAAAATAAAGTGAATATAGGATGAATTATTTGTACCCAATAAATATTGGGTAAAGCAATGACTATAGGATTCCCTCCACCAAGCCTTCAGGAAGTGTTAGTGAAACAGGCAGGTACCGCACAACAGCCTGCCAGGAATTCTAAGTTTACCACAAGATAATTCTGTAAAATAGATAAAGAAGCCAGTTTCCCTCCTAGTTATAAACTGAATTGTGACCCTATCCCACACCCAATTCGTATATTCAAACATTACCACCAGTGTGACTGTGTTCAGAGGCGGGGTCTTCGGGAGGTGACTGAGGTTAAATGAGGTCATGGACCCAGCCCTGATCCCATCCTTCAGAACTCAGATCAATGTCTCTGGCACCTCTCTCTGGGGTCTCTGCTCTCAAACACCACTTTCTGTGAGACCATTCAGTCTCTGATACGTTGTCACGGGAAAGCAGAGAGCCAGTACCCTGCACGCATGCCCACCACACTTTGCGCACCTGTGAAACATGCACAATTTAGATGAAAGTTTTTCTGAAAAGTTTTTGGAAATGCCAGCATTCTGCCAAATGTAAGTGAGTCTGGTTGACTAGGGAAGGAACACTCTAAATATTCTACTCTTTCCTTGGAAATTCACTAACAGGTGAGCAGTTACAAGAAACCCTGCAGTCCAAACAAAAGCCTCTAGCAAATCCAAGGAAACCTTCTGACTCTGTTAATGCCAACAGCTGTCTCAACCTTCCTGGATGGGTACTGATTGGCAGCTGAACCTTCTTTTTGCCTGTGTTTTTAATGGATAAGAGGATTGTGGGCAGATTCACAAGGCTGAGGCAGGGGTGTAACCGACAAGGGTAGAGGACAGTTCATAACTCAAATCTGTGGTTTAATATTCATGGTGCCACTTGGCCTCTGGTGTGAAGCATGTTATCCAGGGCTTATCTTGCAGAGAGTCAGAATAGGTTTGGGTCAAGCGGTAGAGTGTTGAATATGATATTTCAGGCTACTTATTGGTCGCTTAGTATATCCCAGGTACTTCTGCAAGGGGTTGGATGAATGAACTCCTTTGAAATTTCTAAATGCCCACTTAGAGAAGGTGGTACTTGTATTCTTCTGCCTGTAAACTTGAACTTTGTACACAGACTGGGAAATGTCAGTAGCCACAGTGGAGCCCGGCCTATCCCGTCTCCAGGGCTTGTGCTGTCTTACACCTCCGTAGGTCTATAGTCATAACCCCTTACATCCATGTACCTAACCTAACCTTGTAGTCACCACCTCTGGGTGTTTGCATTTCTGGAAGTGCAGGAGAGAGAGAACACTCAAAACACATACAAACTGACGGGTTCATGGAGTCTTTTTCAGTCTCCTCTGACTTTTCATCCTTTACCTCTGGTCTCTTCCTTATGAAGTAGCTGAGGATGATCCTGAACTTCCGATCCTGAACACCCGGAGTGAAGGGATTACAGGCAGGTGCCACCACAGCTAGTTTATGTGCTGCTGACAATCAAATCCAGAGCTTGAAGTAAGCCAGGCAGATACTCTCCTAACTGAACTGTATCTCTAGCCCAAGATAGGGTTTTCCCATGGCATCGCTCTGTTTCTTTTATGGCATAGTTCACATTAATGCACCGAGTTGTTCCTTTGTCAGGTTCTGGGGAAAATTCCCCCTTGTCAGCATCATGGCACCTGGTACCCAGAATGCACTTGCAGTTATTGGGTTGAATGTCACCTCTTGGAAGCCCTGGTATCATCTGGAAGGGCTATAAATCTGGAGCCGGTTAGGGCTTTACAGACAGATGTTCATAATGGTAGGAAACAAGCTCCTTTCTTAGCACAACCTCAAGGCTGGCTCTCCCCACATCCTCCCTGCAGCTTAGCAGTGGCAGCTGAGGTGGGCTGCATTGTTCTGTGCCTGGCTTGTCCTCTTCATGATTATCCTCATCACCCCCGCCCCCAGCTCTCCACAATCAAAGGTCTGCCCAGAAGCAAAGCTCTAAGGAAGGGGTTGAAGGGCAAGGGAAGGGTCATCAAATACAGGCAAGTCTGGGAGACTTCCAGAAATTACTTGTCCTGATATGTGTGGTAAGATGGCGGAGCAGGGAGAAAGGGGGTCTGCAGCAGTGTGTGCAGAGCCGGGAGCAGGAGCCAGGGTTCCCCTCACATTTACACCTTTCTACTCCTCTGTGTTAATTCTGTCAGCACGGACACACTGTACTGTCAGGCAGCCTGACATCTATGCAAACATCTTAGGCAAAGCAGAGAGGATCAGTGCAGCTACTCAGAGCAAGAGATGTAATTCTCAGAAGCCCAGTTCAGTTTCCCACATTCGCGTGTACCCCAGGAAATGGCGCAGCCGATTCCCTTTGCTTCCGTTAAGGGACACACCTTCTTAATGGACTTGAGTCCGACTTGTCATTTGTCAAATATCTCCTATCCTACAGGCCTTTGAAAAATATATAATCCATTTAATCCTTACCAGGACGCTGGATGGGAGACATGATTACTCTCATTTTTCAAATGAGAGAACAAGAATCCCCCTGACCTTGCAAGGGTAAAAATCCTAAAATCTGTCCTGGCTTCAGGCTTACGTTGGTCTGTGGAGTTTCTGTCCCTCTTTTTTTGAGAAACTTGAGGTTCTCTCTCGATTGCAGTTTGAGGCCCTGCTGGACTTGGTTTCCCAATTTTTCAACTTTCAAAGTTTTCAAGGTTATGTTATCATGTCTCAGCCTGTCCCTAGAGTGTCTCCATCTTGATACCTTCAAGTTATAAGGTTTGTTTGAATAATCCATTAACATTGAGAAAATTACTTTCTCATTATGAAATATTTGTCACTTTAATACTAATTACTCTAACTGTATTTATTGAGGATTAATGACTGAGCAATATTTTATTAATAACTAACTGGCATTTATTATTGCATAAATAATAAATAGTGTCTCATTAAATATAAATGTATTTTTTATTTGGGCACCTTCATTGAGAGTATTGCCAAAATTTTTTTGCATTCATTAAAAATCTCATTAAAATGGTTGGCTAGTCTTGCCTTGGTGCCTCACCCCCCACCTCCCCCAAAAGAGTCGCTGACAATTCCTGTCCAATAGGGAGACTTTGGGATTATTCATCAGCCTGTCAGGAGAAGGCCCTTCAACAATGCAAGCAAGGCAGCTGTGGATTCTGGTTGCCATGAGAACCTTAACTTTGTGCTCTGCTCTCACACTTCGTTATAGTTACGTGTGTAACCCCCACTAGTGTCAGAGAGTCGCTACCTTTAAGAGCTATCGTTTCACATGAGTAGCTCATCTGAGATCATGGACCCAGGGGAGCAGGGAAAGACTGTTCTCACCTTCCATTTGCAGGGAGGGAATGAGGCCCAGGACAAGGGTCAGCAGGAAGGCAGGAGCAGGACTGGCCTGCGGACCTGTGAATATCAGTGCTTACTAGTCCCAGTGGTGCTGTGCACATTCTTGCCCCATGTCACTGGTCCACCCGTCTGTCTAACTCATCATTGCAGCCTGACAAAGGTCAGCTCTCACACAGCTTTATCACCTAAGTTACATCCTTATTTTTTTTTCTAGCTCTAAACCCCTCCCCACAAGCACTCCATCACTCTTAGAGCTGTGGTCATACCCAAGATTCTCCAGGTGCATGTTCACCTGTTCTCATAGAAGTAGTCTGATAACTACGGTTCGTATGTCCCCTTCCTCTACACCCCCCCTCCTGCCCCCGTGTTGTTGAATACTCTCCATCCAGACTCTCTTCTGCCAAATGACGCCCATTCTGGGAAGACAGGTGTCCAGGCAAACTTGATTACTCGTCCTATCCTGAAGCTGTCAGTTCAGGAGATTCTGGGGAAGGCCAGGGACCTGGGAAGGAACGAAGCCTTCTTCTCCACCCTCTGGATGATTCCCATGTATCTGGACTCCATAGAATCTTCTCCGGTGCCCTAAGTCTCACCGTCCCTCACAGCACAACATCTTCAGTTCTAACCTCAGCTCTTTCCTTGCAGGCTCCACCCTTAATCAGAAGGAAAACACTGGGGGTGGGGGACAAATGTCACGCCTTCCTTTGTCTGTCCTCCACTTCACCTGGAGGTCTCTGGTCTCAGATTCCTTCTTCATTCAGGCAAAGGTGTCTGTGTGCGTCCTGTGGGTTAACAGAGGACCTCTGTGGGGCATTCCTTCATTAGTTCTGGGATCGGAGAGTTCTATAGCTAACCCCTTCCTCTGTGGACACTGTACTCTGTGTCCACTGTAGTCCTTGACCTGGGCCTTTTTCTTCCACTCTCACTAGATGGAGGCCCTGCATCGTCAGATGGACTGCTGGAACTCTCAACCTGGGATGCCTTCTACTGTTTGGACTTGCATGCCTTTCTCCATACCTTGACCAATTTTTGGTGACTTCTTTATTAAAAAATGATTTTTATATATGTGCATGTGTATGGGGGTATAAGTACCTGAGAGCAGGTGCCAGCAGAAGCCAGGAAGGTGCATCAGGTGACATGGAGCTGGGTCTACAGCTCGCAGTGAGCTGTCTGACATGACATGAGTACTGGGAACCAAATTCGAGTCCTCTGCAGAGTCAGCTGCCGAGATCTCTCTCCAGACCATCTTATTTTATTTATCTTATTTTTATCATCTAGCTTCTGTGTCTCCAGCACCTGGTAGGCACCTTGTAGGCCTTCCAAGAGACACTTCACTTGGACGAATGAGTCTGGGATTCCTTCCCCTGAGGATGAAGTTTTGACGACCATTGTAAGCAGGCTTTCTTTGACCTATGGGATGGGCTGAGCCTGGGAATAATGGTCTGGTCCAATTTCCAGCCTCAGCCAGTACAATGCGCTCTAAAACATGACATTTGCATCTATTTCACTAAGGCTCTTGCACCCCCTCAACCCCCACCCCATCCTGTAACAATAGAAGTCCTCATTCCTCTAAAACTGTGTCATTTCTTTAGCGTTTTGAGGGTTAGAAATTAGGACAAGACTATCAGGCAAATGCAGCGGGCACCAGTGTACTGACTGGGTATCTTATCAGATATTCAAGACTGCAGCAAGAAATGTCACGGGGAGCTCCTGACAAAAATATTTAATTAATAGCAACAGCTACAGAAATGAATAACAGCATCCAGGCAATTACAGTGTTCAATAAACCAGCTCTCCCAGGATGAGCGGCAGCAGATTACCGACTGATGGGCTGCATTTAAATATGTTATCTGCTCACTGGAAAGACCCAGTGGGTCCCTCCCTTCCATGACATGGCCAGGAGTTGTGTTATTTTTGTAGCCTTTTAAAAAAAATGAAATGATAAATTAAATTATCTGTCAGAGTGTTCAGAGATTTCTAGTCCTCTCCAAACTACCCAATAATGATTTGACCCTGGGCTATATATACCAGGAGCCACTGGAGGGGTTGCTATAAAACACACCAGAGTATGTGTTTTGGTGTCACGGTGCTCGTGTCAATGGGAGATGGAGAAGTTTGCACTTTTACATTTCTAGTGCTGGCTATATGACCTTGGACAACTTCCCTCACTTCTTGGGAACTGCAGTTTCTTGTTATCATAAAGTGTACTGAGATTTTCCTAGCAGTGTAGTGGTTTAATGAAGGTGATAGGCTACATAAAGCTCCTGGGGGAACTGTGGCACTGTGGTGCCTGGTGATACTTTTCTCGTTACTAAGGGTGCCAGGGTTAAGGAGGGGGAGGTGGATTTTTCTCACCACTGAGGAGCTCAGCTCATCATGGGGGCAGGGAGCCAGGTTGACAGAGTGAGATTCAAGCCAGTGTAGCAGAGAAAGCATAGTCTGAAAACACGGCAAGCCACCTCCAAAAGGATCTCAGCAGAGTTGAAAACGTCCATGGGGAGTGCAGGGTTGCACAATTGTAGGGTTAACATGATGCCCAGGCCTTGTTCTGCAGAGGACAAGAACTGAGCACCAATCACATCCTGTCTAGGTTTGCACTCCCTGGGGCACCTCCTCCGAGGATGCCCCTTTAAAGGAATTTGTAACTGGTACAAATCCCAGGACATAGCTGTAGTCAGGAGATTGTGGGTCCTGCCTTTCATCTGATTCAAAGCAGAATGTCAAAACCAAGAACACAAGTGGGGTTCTTAAGGTTGACATGCAGGCTGGAATGTTCAGAAACAGCCTGCTCTGAACATGTTCATTTGGGCCCTACAGCACTTGCTTAGCTCTGAGTTCCCTTCTGGTCACTTAAAAATAGCTGATGGAAAAAAAGTAATGTGCCTAGCAAAACGCCAGCTCCTAGAAAGGCAATGGTGTGGCAGCAGTGATCTACCAGACACAATAGACAGGAAAAAGACAGCACGACTCAGGAAGTACTGGTTAGAGCCCCGAAGCAGAAGTAGAGCCTGCTGGAGAGCATGTGCAGAGCTAGTCACCTCCCATCTAGAACAAGACTCACTGGTGGGACCTGGTGACTTCTTGTTGGCCTGAATTCAATGGGACTTTGCAGTGGGGATCCCTAGTTGTCTATAAGAAGAAGCAGAGCTCTCCTACAGACACAATTTTCCAAGTTACTTAGGAGATGACAAGTCAAATTCTAAACAAAGTGCTATAGAAGAATGACTAAAAGCATATAGTCTAAGAGCAGGAAGTAGCATCTATCAGATGTGAAGTTGGCAGTGATAGAAATGACAGAAAAACAACATTAAACAGAAGTAGGACCTGGGAGCATAGCAAACAGGGTTATGTAGTACCCATCAATCCTGCTTGCACACACTCATGACCTAATCGGTCCTGAGAGACTAGAACAGCCCATGATGAAAGTCCATAGTTAGAAGCTGCTCAGGTTGGCCTAAAAGCATCTGGCAGTGGACCTGGTAGGTCTGGCTCTGCTCAAGCATCATTTCTTATTTTTCATTTGGTTTAGAATGGGACTGGGAAGCCATTCTAAACATCAGTTTGTTCGTGGGAATAGACTTTCTAGTTGTCACCTAAGAGGTAGTGAGAGAATCATGAAGTGAATTTGAGAACACGTGATAAAACTCTCTAATCTAGAAGATCTCCAGGCTCTTCAGGCCTTGCCCTCCAGCAGCTTTCTGCTTATTTCCATACATATACCTCACAGAAATCTGCTGTTAAGGTCCTGAAATGCATTTCTGAGTTCCCATCCACAGGAACTAGATCTCCCCCTAAAATGTGCTTAAGTGCTTATGGACCTTTCTGTCTCCCTCATTTCTTTAACCCACCTCATCGGGTAGAATGCACTGCTGTCTGGAATTGCTTATTCTTTCTGTTTCTTTTTTTCACATTCATTTCTACCACCTTGAACTCTCCTGGACCAGTGCCTCAGGAGTCCAACATCCTCCTCTTCTCTTTACCATCACCATAATAGTCTCCTAAGAACTTAAGTCTGCTTACCACTTCTCTTCCCAGAAGCATCTAGTAACTTCCTACTACACTTAGAAGAATCTTTAAACTTCTTCCTAAGGCTCACAAGGTCCCCAGGGGTCAGGGTCCTGCCTGTCTCTGCCCACTCTCCCCTCCTATGCCGCAATCACTTTTCATTAGGACCACAGTCCTGCTGAACCACTTCTCCTGAAAACCACCCACATCCTTTTCAAGAGAGAAATGACTGCTGGGTAAGTCACTGGAAGTGAGGTGGCAATGGTATCCATAAGAGTATGCCTCAAACCTTAGGTTACTAGAAACATAACTGATGGTCAGCAAGAAGACTGATTGGAAGTTCTTCTGAGGAAAGAGAAGGTATTATTATTAGGTTCAGTCTCTATAGTTTTCCTTCTGGCTAAGAGATCTGCATATGAATACACTGATTTCATGTTTTGTCATTTTCTTTGAATATGCCAAGTGCTGTGTTAGGCAGTAAGAAGGTGAGAACCTTCTCTAGTTTGATATTGCACCATAGAGAGCACATGCTAGGCCATCCTATCTACTCTGTAAAGAGTGGTCTCTGCTCCTCCTGCTACAGCAAGGCACTTAGAAAGAGTGTCCTGACTGTTTGTGTCCAGAAAACACGAATATTCCCTAGGTATCTGCCTGTGTGCCTTATCCCCTATGTGTGCCAGTGTGAAGAGAAGAGCAGGTCTTTGTACTGATATCTCTGGCGGTCCTGGTGGATTCTATTGCTGGAGTCTAGATTCTTTGGGACTATGTGGGTTCTCCACTGGATTTTCTGTTACAGGACTCGAAGACTAAGGCTGTCCCCCTTGGTTTTCATATCATTTGCTGTCTTCTCTCCTGCTGTCTGTCAACATCACTAGTCTGGATCTCTGTGGAAAGGCAATAGATCTTGTGGACAGAATATGCATATCATACTCAGAAAGTCCTGTATCTGGTCCTTCCTTACTCTTCGAAGCTGGGTGCCATTCAGTGTGTTGACTAACCCTTCTGAATTCAATTCTCACTTATTAAGAACTCTCCTAGTACCTTCTTCACAGGCCTCTTATAAGGATGAAAACAATTCATGTATGTTAAGAGATTCAGAGCTGAACTGAGAATAGACCTAATAGATTAAGGGTGCTGTTTGGACTGTAGTTAAATAAAGTTAGGTTTTGATGGTGAGGATTGTGAGATTTGAAATGTGACACATGCGTTCAAAATCCCATTTCTGCCATTTTCCAGCTGTATAATCTTCATCAAGTGACTGATCTTCTCTAAGTCTATGCTGGGTTGTTAGAAAGATAAATGAGATGACATTTAGAAAGAGCTAGGAAGAGCTTGATAAGTGTAGTTATTGTCTTATCATTATTATTTTGAGCAAGTAGAGTCCCAGTTTACAATAATTCTTAGCCATCAACGGGGGGGGGGGGGGGAGGGGGGAGGTGAGACACTTTCTCCACCTGAACATCTCACCATATGTAGCTCTGGTCTGGATTTCCTGCCTTCTGAACCTCTTCCTGGTGGCTTCCCAGAGTGCCTTACAGCCTCTCTTGGCTGAACTTCAACTGTCAGGGCTGCCGAGTGGCACACGTAGGTCCTGCCACATTATGGATTTGTCTCAGCCCTCCCAATACTTTGGATTTTGAGGGGGAAGGAAGCTGGGGAGGAGGTATAAAGGATAATGCAGAGTCTCCAAAATTAATGAGGTAATGGGTGAGCATATTTCCATCTAAATGAGCTGGGGTCATGTTCCCGGGAAGGAACAGCAAAGAGGAATAGCCAATTGAAGAAAGCTCAAAGTGGAATCCAAGCCAACTGGCTGAATAAATCAATGTCCAGTTGTGTCTTATTTGTGGCAATTACCTCTCTGAGCCTCCAGTCCCCAGTGCCCCACAATTGGGCTGCAGATGCTCATTTAACAGCTCCAAGTTTGACATCTTAATGTTTTCCTTCCCACAATAAAAATGAGTATCTGCTTCAAAATACGCACTTGTCATTAGTGTTTCCCACAAAACCTTTTTGTTCCAAGAAATGAAGAGAATTTCAGAGATGAGCGCATCCTTGTGGTTCCAGAGGACAAGCATCCTGTGATTCATGACAGCTGTCTCAAAGCAAGTCCTCACTCTACACTACCAAATCAGTGTGTTCTTGCCAAAAGAAAAGCCAGCTCAACAATTTCTGTTCATTTGATCTCTGTGTCACTTGTATTTTGTTGTTAGTTAGGACGAGCTTCCTATTGGGCATAGGATAAGTCATGATTGGATATTATTATCATATCTTTGCCACTTCCAGAACATTCTCAGGGTGGGGAGCTGTAGGAGAAGGAAGGGGTATATAAAAACCACCTGTGTGGCTCAGTTCTATTCACTGAACTATCTACCCACAGACTCCTTATATCTGCTCTATGAGGTGTCAGCACTCATGCCTGAAGAAATGGGAACTGTGGTGACGCCCATAACTACTGAGTACCTGGTATGCCCTTCTCCAAAGTCTGTCTTATCCTCCCATAACTACTGAGTATCTGGTTTACCCATCTCCAACGTCTGTTTTGTTCTCCCATAACTACTGGGTACCTGGTATGCCCATCTCCAAAGCCTATTGTGTCCTCACAGAGAGGATTTGGAAGCACTCACCTGGCCCCCACTAGTTGGATTGTGGGTTCTGTCATCCTTGAGCTCCTTAATTGCATGCTCACAAGGTACAGGATAGTGAATCCTCCCCACCGGATACTGCAGGCATGCAATCACATCCCGAGTATACTCATCTTTGCTGCAATTCTTTTCTTCCCCATTAGTAATCTTGGTATGTTGTTGTTCTGAACAGGAACTACTCCTGCTTTGGAGGGGACACTTCACAGTGATCTCCATTTCTTCCCTCAACTCCTCCACAAGCAAATTAAAGCTTCTCTCTGAGCACCATCAGAGGCAGGCAGGCAGACATCTTATATAAATGGTAATTAGTGCAGTCTTCTGAACACTGGCTGGGAAAAAGCATTGCTTTTTCTGAGCTGAGCACCTATGGCTTTGGTTTGAACCTCATTTATGATGCTCACCACACTTTACTAGGTGTGATCCATGGCCAGAGAGGTTTCATATCACAGTAGAAAGAGCTCCCTGTCTTACTTTAGACAAACCCCAGCTTGATCCCTAGGGTCCTTAGCTTTCCTATTTGACTGATCTTCTGCCCTTGAATAATAGACATGACCCCTTTGAACTTCAGTTTCTTCATCTCTACAATATAGAAACCAACACCACCTCCAAAACATTGTGGTGAACTGGTTAGGATCATGCTAGGGAAATGTATCAGGCACAAAGAGAAAAGAACAGTATGCATCATGATGAGTTAGCATTCTGCAGAAGTAGAACTCCCATCTACCTTTGTGGCTCGACAGTGTTTGCTGCAAAAGCTGTCTGTGCAGGGACCTAAAGGGACCTACTTCATGTGAAAGTAGCTCATATATGATTGAAAGAATCTAGATGCTTTTGGAGAGAGAATCATGATCAAGAAATGAATGATCCAAAAAGACAGTCTTTAGTTATATTAAAAAATAAATTTATAACAATCAGAGCTACCCAGAATGATCTTGAACAGTTAGTTATGGTCAGAAAACCTGTTGTAGGATCTTAGCCCTGTGATTTATGAGATAAACAGCATGAATAACCCTTTAAACTTTTGACCTCAAATGCACCATAGCATGTACTGCATATTCAATGGTAATCTATTAAAACCCAAAAGGTAATTATAGTTGTAAGGCCCTGAGAAGTTAAAAGTTTCTTGTGAGGAGCCACAAAAGGGACATGGCTTTGGGATCCATCTCAGAACAAAGTCATCTTCATTACTTTTCAGTTGCTATGACACAGCATCATGACCAAGGCAACTTATAAAAGAAAAAATTTAATTTGGGGACTCATTGTTCCAGAGGGTTAGAGCCTATGACCATCATGGTGGGGAACATGGCAGCAGGAGGCATGGTGCTGGAGGAGTAGCTGAGAGCTTACATCTCATCCACAAGCACAACGCAGAGAGAGAGAGAGAGAGAGAGAGAGAGAGAGAGAGAGAGAGAGAGAGAAGAAGAGAGGAAGAGAGAGACAGACAGAGGAAGAGAGAGACAGAGAGAGGAAGAGAGAGAGACAGAGAGACAGAGACAGAGAGAGAAAGAGAGAGGGGGGAATGATGTGGCTTTTCAGAACTTCAAAGCCCACTCCCAATGATATACTTCTTTCAATAAGGCTACACTGCCTATAACAAGGCCACACCCCTTAATCCTTCCAGAACAGTTCCATCAACTAGGGATGGAAAATTCAAATGAGCCTATGGGGGCCATTCTCATTCAAACCACTACAATGGCTTTAAAGGACATCACTCTAACAAGGTCAGGAAGAGGAAGCTTCTGTTCTGTTGTAAACTGAGGATCTCCATCATGGTGTTGTGTTGCTAAGATCCCTTCCCTGGAGACATAATCAGCATCTACTCCTCTTTCTAGGATTCCAAGGACAAACTGAGATACAATTACACCACAGTTATTTTGGGATGAAAAAAATGAGTTTATTGGGTTTCCTTATGGAGCATAGGTGAGCAGTTAATTATTGGAGTGTGGGTATTCCCTCCAACAAAAGGCTACACTGGGAAGTCTTTATCCATTAGAGACAATAACTTTCCTAGAGCTGCATAGATAGAGCCCGCATTTCCTAGTCTTCCCTGGACTATATCCGCTAGTCCCTCCCAAGGACACATAAAATAAGGGCAGAGATGCATACATCAGGTAGTGTGGAATGTCTGGGTACTTATGTAACACTCCCCATCCTTCCACAAGGAGATGTAAAGAGTCAACAACCTCAGCTGAAATGGTGTTTTGTAAGCAGACTACAGCTGAAGGTAGCAAGATGGCTGTTGTTTGACTCAGAGGACTATAGCAGTAGTCCTGTACAACATGATGTCTCACCTCTGTGAGCTCCATTTCCCAGCAGGAGAGATGATTAAACAGCTGAGAACACATACATGGTCCTTTGACAGACAGATGGGGTAGATGGGAGATCTCTGAATGGCTGGGGGTAGATAGGATCGATGGTGTGTTGGTTTAAACAATCCAGTTTAAAATTTTCAAGCTTTAGTTTCTCCAACTAGGAAAAGAAACTAGGATAGCAGGGCTTACCTAACCTCACATAATGGTTAAAATGTTGAGAAATGAGAAAAACTGATAGACCACCTGGTGCATGATTTGATTATTTGCATTGTTGTTATCCTTTCCAAGCATGCCGAGTCCCTAGGTTCTGGGCCTGTTATGGGCTTCACACTAGTGCAGTATACAAAGAACACTAGCTGTGTGTCTTTTTACCTCCTCCTCATTTGGTCAGTGGACAGCTCCTTCTGTGTTCCCAACATCATGATTTTCTTCTTTGAGCATCTACAATGTGTTAGAAAGCACCCTAGAGGCTGTATTTGCTTCTCATTGAGTCCTCTCATCATCAATTCATTCACCAATGCCTTTGAAATGACTAAGTCCTATTTGATAAGAATCTAGGCAGCATAGTGGGTTCTAAGATACAGAGACTAATACCAGATATTTCCCATCCTCAAGAAATAGCATATTGCAAAGTAAGCACATTTATAATAGGAATGTCATTATTTCCATATTATATGTGCAGAAACAAAGGATTAGAGAGTTATTATTATGATACTAAAGCAGGTTTTCATTCCAATTTCCACTGTGTCTCCTTTCATCCTGCCCTGAAAGATGTAGTTTCCCAAGCTCCTTGATTGAATTATGGGCTTTCCATGTTGGACAATTGAATTTGGGGGTGGGGGGGGGATCAGGAGGATGGAGAAGCTGAGAAATGTGATTTAACTGACTTGCAGAGCCTTTTAAGCAACTGACCTTCATGCTCCCCTAAAACCTGTTGAGCTAACAGCATGTTGAGGTACTGCAGTCATTAACACGGAATGGGGAAATGTGTTTCTCAAATGCAAAAATGTGTTTCTCAAGGTAAAAGTACCTTGCCTCCAACTCTAGATCTCATTAAATGAGCTAATTCACCTACTGCTTAATTTGCTGAAAGCCCTATGAGTAATTAGGATCCTGACATCTTCCAAAAATTATATTCTTAATTGTGGCTTTCCTCTGCATCACAATGAAGCTGGTCACCCTTCCTCCTGGAGCGTCTTCCTCTGCTCCCATCAGAGGAGCATGGTGAGCAGTGAGTTTTGCATTTAGCACACTTAGCATCATGACAACAATTAGGAAGAAATATTAATTAGAAATACGAGGCCACCCTGGAGATCCAGTAGAATGTTTGAAGCACTGGATTTGGTCCTCTGCATTTCTTTCATTTTTCAAAAGCAATCTGAGGCCTTGAAACCTCGCAGCTGTTATGTTACCAGCTCCCATTTCTTGATATTGTTTGCAACAATTTATAAGTGCTTACTGGAGCAGGGATGCTTTGCTTTGCCTTGTAACCCACAGCACAGTATTTCACTCTTGAGATGTTGCATCCATTTGTCATAGTAAATGTGTATGTGTGTGCACACTTGTGCATGTGGGTGTATGTGTGTTTTACACAGAAAGAATCAATTCTTATACAAATAACATTTTTTTCCGGGGGTGGGGCGGGGTTTGCCTTCCAGGCCCCTGTAAACAAATCTTGGCTTCTGTAGATAAACTCACTCCTTTGAATTTGATTGAGAATTGCTTTGAGGATTATGAAATTAAAGAGGCTTCTGCATGGAGAATTCATGACATTGTATAGGAGATGTAAGTTCAAGTGACTGCTTGGCCAATCGTCAGTTGCTGACATGGGGCACTGGCAGATACCTTCAGAGGACTCGTGGGTATGCAAGAGGGCAAGGGGGTGTTCCTCAGCTAGCAACTCTTATTTTGATATGACAGAATCAGCTATATCCTCCTGGCTGGGAACCTCAGCATGCCCTGACTTCCCTGGATGGGGAAAGTTGTTTACAGAGTCTATACTATGATATGCAGTTCAGTGACCAGACTGTGGTCTTCCCTGCTCTGCCCATTGAGGGCATTGGTTTCCCCCACTTGAAGGAGTTCCCATCACTGAATGCCCAACATCTTTTGGCTAGATTCCACACCACCCCCAAATCTTTCAATGTAGCACTTAGTAAGGACCTTGCCCCTATGTTTGGGAAGAGAGTCTGTCTGGTTCTTACTTCATTACAAGCCTTCTGTGGGGGGCAAAACAAGTTGCTAAACATTGGATGTCTGTTTATTTAACATGGTAACGGCCAAGGCTCTTCTGAGTTGCAAATTCTTGTGACTTTGTCTTTGGTATAAAGAACCACAAAGATGAAATAATTAAGAGACCTAGCTTTTTGAAGGCTGATCTTTCCCCTACCCTCTCTATGTCACCTTCCTAAGGAAGAAAGACCAGTGACCTAATTAAATAACAGGAACAGCCAAATGGCTCCAGGGTGTAAGAGGATTTGGATCCAAGCATATCTGATGGTAAGCCAGCTCTACCACCATACAGCTCTGTGATCCCAGGCCACTCTCCCCACTCAGCAGATCTTATGTCCTCTGGAAAAATAGAATCATAATCCTCCATAGCCAGACTCTGAAGACTCACTGGGAGCACGTTGAGCAGTTTGTACAACAAGCAGAGGATCAGAAGAGAGTTGCACTCCATCCTAACGCCCCATTTTCTTGGAGGAGGTGAAGCACCAGAGTTGAGGTCAGAAAGTAGGAACTCCAGTCAATAACCAGCGGCCGAAGGCAGTGGAAATGAAGAAAAAATGAGAAGCCATTGGCCTTTGTTGTGAGAGAGAGTTTTGCTCATGTGAAGACAATGTGGGGAAAAGTGGTCTGCACAGCTTTCGTTTGAAGGGGAGTTCTGAGAGACACTGAGCCCAAAGGGATGTGCTAGCCACTGCTTACAGAGTCAACCATCCAACTTAGAGGTGGTGCGCATAAACCACCTTAATGCTGACATTAGCCTGAATACCTAAGATGGAGCAGAGATGGGTTGGGATTGTTTGATTCTAAAGCTACCTGCTCTTCCTCTGCCGTGTTCATGTTAGAAAAGCAATGCAACCATTGAAGTAACTCTCAGCCGTTGAAGTAACTCACACAATCGACTGCTCTGCCTTACTCTACCTATAATGGATTCCAGTAGAAATGGCAGTTTCTTCTTGAATATCACAAGTTTGGTACATGGTACTGTCTTCTTATTGGTAATAGATAAATAAGTAGAAAAGTTCAATTGAACACAGAGAGGCTGCCTGCATAAAAGCATATCTCATTCCTGGATAGAGCCAAATATGTGTTCTTCCTTAGAACTTGATGTTTCTCCCTGGGAGGAGGAACAAAATACTCACCATTGTCCACAGCTCTGGGGCAGGGGGGCAGCAAGTGAAGGTTGACTTCCTGTCACAGGAGGAGAGACTGTTCTATATGCCGCAGTTAAACTATAAAAGTGGGTTTTGACTTGAATACAAGAGACAGTCCTCTCAGAGGTACAATGAAGAACTGTCATGAGCCAGTGGCAGAAGCTGAACCCTCCTTTGTACAGGGAGCAAACAAATCCATGGTGGATTGACATAAAGTTGGTCATAATTCTCTGTAAAAAGATACTGGCTCTTTGGCTCAGGTATTATTTTCTTACCAGATGGCTTGCACATTTAAAAAAATGCAAGTAAGGGAAAGGAAGCCTTTTTTTTTTTTTAGCAGTAGTTTATTCTAGGCACCACCTCAGTCATATTTGGTAACATAGACTCTATTTTCCTTACCTGAAACCTGTGACATTCATTGTTTCCATTTACAAGCAGAAATGAGGAGGCCTGCTTAATCATCAAGGCTTCTTGTTTGGCTTCTTGTTCAGTGCTGATCTTTTATTGGGGAAAAGAGATGTGGAGGAAGATTCTGAAGTTTTCATGATTTTGCCATGCCATGCAAGTGTCAGCAAGACTGCTTAAGTAGGGATCGACACAGTCCAGCAAGAAGGGAAGACATTGAAGGGTTAAACTCCCTGCACTATGTCCTTAGTCTTTTCACAGAGGTTTAACTATTGTTGCATCTTCTTCCGATGTGTTTTTGTTTTTTATTCCATTCCATTATCACTGTGTACACGATTTTAAAACCTGCTCTTTTGCTGATCATTAATTCATTTTCTACGTTATTAATTCAGACTGTAAAGATAATACTTAATAACTGTATAATGCTCTAGCCAGTGGCTGTCTCTTCTAATTATCCTCTGTTGCTCCTCCTCCTTCTCCCCTTTCTTTCCTCCCCCTCATTTTCCTCCCCTCCCCCTGGCCCCTCCCCCCTCATCTTCCTCGACACACCACTAAGTCCCATTCCACGCTGTCACCTTCTGTCACCTGCTAAGACAGGGTAGAGTAAGAACAAGCTCCTCTTCCTCTTTTTCCCCTCCTCCTCCTCTTCCTTTGCCCAAATCTCTCTTTATGTGCCTTACATTTATTAAGAGCTTGTTAATGTGCCATCTTCACGTTAAATTAGTTTCCTGTAGAATTTTGCCTGATCCACACAGTAACCCTTAGAAAGAGGTTTTATGATTTCTGTAAGTATGTAGACGGCACAAGTAATGCACTGAAAATGCACCTCAGATAGCATTGCTATTAAGAAATGGAAGTGAGCCTGGAGTGGTGGCGCACGCCTCTAATCCTAAGTACTTGGGAGGCAGAGGCAGGAGGACCTCTGTGAGTTTGAGACCAGCTGGGACTGCAAAGTGAGGACAGCTCAGGCTACACAGAGAAATCCTGTCTAGAAAAACCAAAACCAAAACAACAACAACAAAAAAAATCCACAAAATAAAAATCCCAAAGAAAACAAACAAAACCCCAAAGAAACGGAAGTAGTGTTTGTTGTCTCTGTCTTTGGAAATGAAAGCTTTTACTTCTCCCATTTCCTTCTTCTTAGACATTTAGACTGTCTTTCCCTATCAAATTATGCATCTATGTATGTAACTCTATTATATATTATACATAAATACAAATATTTATCATGTACATATAGTTTTCTGTAGTCATTTCTAAAATACATTCAAGGAAAACAAAAATGTTTGACTATTTTAGACTCAACCGTAACTGCCAAATTGCCTTCTAAAAGTCCCACCCACTTGTTTCTGCCTGTGGTGTTTGGAAGTGTTTCCTGCATCATCCATTGGCCAGAAGCAAAAAGAAGAAGAAGAAGTAGGCTCTGAGAGTTTTGGAGTTCTTAGTTATGATGGTGTAGGAGTGGCTTTGGGGGTGTAGAGGACTATCTTAGGATGAATGAAAGAAAGGGCAAGGGGAAACATTTATACTCAGAAGATACAGCTTTGAGGCCCTTCTCTATCACTCACTAATTGTTAATTCAGGGACATCAGCCTTCTTGTTTACTAATGCGTTTATTTGTTCATTTGTTTGAAGTGTGGGGAATTAAGATGAACTTAGGGAAAGTGATTGTGTGTGTGTGTGTGTGTGTGTGCGTGTGTGTGTGTGTGTGTGTGTGTGTGAGAGAGAGAGAGAGAGAGAGAGAGAGAGAGAGAGAGAGAGAGAGAGAGAGCGAGCATGCATGGCCTTAGTTGTTAGGGTAGGAGTCCAGTAAGTGAGATAACAGAAGAACATTCCAGTAGAAAAGACTCTTGAGACAAAGATTAGAAGTCATGGCTTCTTCCATGCACAGTGGATCAGTGAAGGCTGACAGAATCTTCAGGTGGTCGTCACCTGACTTGAGGCTGGTATGGCAAGGTCAGACATGAGTTTGGAAATCACAGCTGTCATTCTAGGGAGTTTCAACTTGATTTATAAATGAAGGGATTTGATCAACTGCCACTTCTACTCCTGCTCTGAGAAAAGGTTTGATATGATTTGTCTATATGAGCTAGCTCTTAGAAGGGCTAGAGGACTAGTCAGCAGAGTCAACATGATCTTCCTATGCCCTCTACACCCCATAGGTATGTCTTACTTGTATGCCTAAGGGTATGTGATTTGACCAAGATAAGAACAAGTCCTGACTCCAAGTTCTAGTTCAAGTTCACAAAAATGAGAACACAAGCCCCAAAGAGGAATCAAATGGTTTCTACCTGCATTCAAGGTCAAAGGGAGGAATTAAGGGAAATAAAATACATTAAGGATAGCACAGAAACTCAGCAAGAGGGACAATTTTATCCTTGTTTTCACACAAATGAAACAAGTAAGATACAGTTGGGTTAATAAACACATTCAACACTACGTAGAAAATAATGCAACAATTTGAAGCCAAGTATGCCAAGGTCTCAAGACCCAGTCCACTCTGGTATCCAGAAAGTCATGCTGGAATGAGACCTTTCACACAAGCCTCAAAGAAGAACGCCAAATTTCTCCAGCTAGACAATTACAGATGACGGCAATTACAGGAAGGCAATGGCCTGAGCCAAGTAGTGTGGTAACATTTTGTACTACTTTTAAGAATGCACAGACCTGATATATACGCATACATATGTGTATGCTTTCATATATATCTATATCTATAGATAGATATATCTAAAAGATATATATATATATATACACACACACATACACACACTTTCTCTGTTGATAATTGATTGCTTACTACGTGCCAAACTCTATTCTTAGTACTCCATGAGTACTGAATCTTTCAGTCTCGCCTACAGCTTTTATTAGGTACTGTTATTTTCTTCACTGTACATGAGCCAGTAGACAACAACGCAAACAGCATGTAAGTTGTAGAGCCAGCATCTCTGTGTAAGCTGTCCTAGCTCCAGACTGTCAACCACTTTGCTAAGTGGCCTCTTATCTATGACACTGATGCTGTGGCCCATACTTCCCTGGCTCCAAAGTGAACAAAGGGATAAAGTCAATGTTCTCTTTTCTTTAAAGAGGACATGAGGATGTGAACATCTCTGATGAAGACCACGATCAACCAAGGTGATTTGGCACAACTCTTTTTAAATGAGCAAGGCAATAGTTATAGAGAAAGCTACCTTTTACTGGGACTCTGATGCTGACCAGGTTTTGTATGGGATGCTTTATAGACATTCTTTCCTGTACAGGCACCAGCAGGTAGGAGCATGTGAGTTACCCCAGGAGAGTGATGGTTGGGTGCGACATAGGATACTAGTGTGGGGGATGGTAACCCATACTAAACAGTGTGGTTTAAAGCAAGTGACTGCTAAAATTATATCGAGTGTTAGAAACTCCATCTCCGGTGATTGAGAGAGGAATGACGAAGTTATTTCAGGAGAGTTTTGCATGAGACAGAAGATGGTGGCAATCTAGGTTACCAGGCAGGGCCTGAACTGCTGTAGTGGTCATGGGAATGCAGAGGGTGGAGTCAGCACGGGAATAAAGAAGAGCCCAGGCACAGGTAATGTCAGCTGCTTATGTGGAGGGAGCCAAAGAGACACTGGGGATGGCACCCGTTTCTGTCTTCACAGATTACTTATTTCCTTGCTTGGCTGGGAAGCTTTATCTACAGAGAACGTGTATGGATGTTGGGGCCAGAAGTAATTTACTTGTTTACTTTTCTGTGCAGAGAAAGCTGAAAGTGTCACTTAGTGATATGCCTCTGTGATGAATCCAGATTCCCTCCTCCCCTACCACTTAAGAGAAAAATTATTTTGCTCATAATTTTGATGAGCTCTGTGAATGTTCAGATATCACCCCAAGCTCACAAGGCACCCAGGCGCCGGGGAAATCAGTAATATTTTACTGGTGGACTTGGTTGAGCAAACACAATAAAAATAGGCTCAGTGGCATTGCACACTGGAAAAGCAAATGGCGGTCGAAGAGAGCTGGGTCCAGCAGTTTGAAATTTCAAATTAAATCAATTTGGAGCTCTGCTTGTGCCTCAGGCAAGATTGTCCCTCAGATGAAGGAGACAGGAGAGGTGAGCCCTTTATTCCTGGGCTGGCTTTGCTGGAGTTGGTGGATGGTAGGCAGCTTTCTCTTACACAGGGTGGACTGACAGCGGCAGGGGAATAGGCTTGCTCCCACCCGAATTTCTAGAGCGTAGTCCTGGGGAATGAAATACCAAAGCAGCTTCCGGCTCTCCAGGACCCTGTCAATGCTGTGCACATGGCCTGAAGCTGCTGGCTCAAGCTTGTCAGGATCTCATGTAGAAGACTCTATGCTCTTAGATTTGGCCTCTCCAGGAAGCAGCTTGCACCGAGCCGCACAAGTCAGAGATTCAGTATGGAATAAAAGAGTCCATGATGATATGATGCTGGAGGTTCTAGGATTCTTACAGGTTGCCATCAGAAGGTAGGGATGAATTAACAACTGCATTGGAAATCCTCAGACTTGTCTAAAGCACTTTGTGGTCACATTAGAAGATGGCCAGCATAGTCTTTATTCCGTCAATCCCTTTTCTTCTTTCTCAGCAAAATGACCCTGAGAGTTCATCTCCACTAATGGTCCTTACCCCTGACTATGTATCATGACCATGTAGGCCATTTTATAATAGCTGCTATATTTCAGAAAATTCTGTTCCTTTGGCATCAAGTATCTACCCTCTTTTTTTCATTCTCTTCTCCAAGTGTAAATAACTTCTGACCTTTAGGACACAAATCATATGTTCCCTGTTTTAGTTTAAATATGCCCAGTCAATATGGATTATAGCAGTTTCCTGCCTTCCCATCTCTATGCTCTCCTCATTTGCTCTCTTACTATGTTTAGCATCTTGAACTAAAATGATAGGGTTTGGTGACTGTCTTAGCTTGGACATCTATAGTGAGTTAGCATATGTAGGATGCTTAAACAATATTTATCTGTCATAGATGTCAGAAGACCTGATGCTTCTTAGTAAGGGACCACTTCCTGGTTTTGATAATGGCCATTTTATCTCTGGGTTTACCCCTTGTAGGAAGGGCTCTCAGGCCTTCTTATAAGGTCACTAATTACATATACATATGCTTCGACCTTATGACTTGATTAATTACACAAGTATTCTACCCCTTAAAAACATCAAATTGATGGTTGAGATTTAAACCTATAAATCACGAGTGCTTTATTTGTGATAGGTACATGAAATTTTGCCATGTCTCAAGCAATGTATTATTAACTCAGTGGTCAGAATGCCCAGGAAAAATCCTCAGCCTAAAACTGCTGTAGTTATTATTCAAATTCTGGCATAATAGAATCAATGTTCACATTTATATCCTTATAGAATTTGCCTATATGTCTAATCCTGGCATTCTGTTGTTCCTTGGTCATATCACATTATAGTGGTTCTACATGAGCTAACTTCTAAGAGAGGGAGGTCCTGACACCTCATACTTTCATCATCTTTCCACTCCATACTTTGCTCACCAATATGTCTCTATGTAGGGCAGAGTTGTATGCCACGTAATTGTCTGAGTGTACAGTGGGAAGAGGCTTGTAATCTGTACTGTGGCCAACTCCTCTAGCCCACCAGATCTTGTTGACCTTTTTAATTTTACTTTGTTTTGAATATCTTGTTCCAGTGTAAGTAGAAGAACAGGTGTTTCAAGAATGTCTCATAGCCTCATAAAGAGACTTCTGGCTTCTTCTTTATGTGTCACAACCTCTAAGGCATAAGGAAGACATTTAAGTAGATAAGGATATCTCTCTCAAAGTGGGGGGGGTAGTATGTTCAGGACTTTTCTGGGTAAGCTTAGAAGCAGCATTCCTGGGAGAAGGCATAAATGATTCATAAGGAATTTTCCATCAACCCAACATTTCCAAATTGTACAAATATTAAAAGTGCCCCAAGTATGTAACAGGTGGAGATGAAATTCTATATAGTGTGGCAAAGGGGGGGGGGGGGTTGGCCAGCTCATTCATGTGGCTCAGTGGCTTTTGCTGGATTTTGTCAAGCACTGTTGATGGCTTTAGTGCTTCTGTCGCATTGCATTTTCTAGTATATTGGCTGTTGTCGCCGGGAGATGGTATTAGACATTTTGTATCTTAATAGGTAGTTAAGGTTGTTTGTGCATAGAGGAGTATATCTTAGTGGTTAAGTCGTATTAGTTTGCTTTTTGTGGTGCTTGGTTGGTCAAGATGTGGGGAGTTGGTGTTCTACAGCATACATTTTGTTTAGGAGTTCATGTGATCCTTTACTTGTCTGTAGTTTATGTCGTTGATTCTTGTAGGTGTTCTACCTGAACAGTGCTGTATGTTAGTATATTGTTTGAAATTGAATCCGTGGTAGCGTGGTGCTCTGCTTACTTTGTTGGTCTGAGTAGTGGTTATGGTGTTATAGATCTATCTACATTTATTATATGTGTCAAGGTCGCACCCAAGTGTTGTAGTAGTCTATTTCATTTTTGTACTGTGGTAAGTGGTGGGGAGTGCTCTTGTGAGTTTGCTTCTTATCCATTATGTGAGCTACTGGTGTGGCTACTTCGTCACGGGACACCGGCCAGTGACAAGACACAGATAGCACTGGTTACGTTGAGATGAGAAAGGATTATGTTTAGATAAAAGACATATTATCAAGTTATTAGATTGCTTGAAGATCTTTTAAAAGTACACTATTATTGTGTTGCAAAAAAAATATATGGGGTGATGAAATTGGGAGCGTAGTGTGAGTTGGTGGTGATCTTGGTCTTGGTTTTAGTGGAAGCTCTCTCGAGGAAACCCTCTACACTGAAATCTAAATAGTGATAGGTATTCAGTTCTGTACTTTGAATTGTATAAGCCTGTTGAGTGAAGGCATTTGGGATAATTTTAAAACACTTCTTTACTAATTCTTGAGTCTCAATATTGTGAGGGAGATGTCTAGTATGAGTTGGTCCTGGTATAGTGATCTGAATCATGTCAGCATTTGGCGTGTAATTCCATGTAGATGCTATTGGGACATGTTCCTTCCGCTGTTAGATGCATCTAGGGGAGAACTCATTTTCCCTTGCCTGTCAGCTATCTGTATGGCGCATTGTTTCTTTTCTGTCCTCTTTTCATCTAGCAGGATGGAGCAGTCCCTGGTTCAGTCTCTTTAGCTACTTGTGTGGTTTGGTTGTTCTTCAAAACTGTCTTCCTGATTTGTGCAATCTCGGCAGCATCTCTTGCCTAAGTCCTTGCGCTCTTCTAGGAATCTGTATTGCAGTGGGAATACTTCCACTATGGATAATATTCTTATAAGATGCTTTTTGTTGTTGTCTCCATCTTTAAATAGAGCGTTTAGTCATGGTTTTGTGCCTCTGTTTTTCCATTAGGATGATTGGGCATTTAGATCAGTAGTGGTACATGGGATTTTGGTATTCTGTAAACAGTGGGGGTCTTGTGGCTTCTAGAGTAATTGGCTTATGATAGTTAGGGTATGTTTTGTGGTGGTGTGTTGTGTGTTGGGTGTAAGTGTTATCGATTTTGGTGAGCTACATTTGTGTATGTGGTTGCTTCATTTGGAAGTTCCGTGTGTTAACATAGAATCGTTTCGCCTTCTTTATCCGTGTTGACTTGTGTCCATAAATAGCACCAGTTCTATTTGTTCTCTTCGCCACTTGTCTTTTGCTCTTATTAACTTATTGGTGATATTCAGTGTTGCATTGTGTGTTGAGCAGGATATAGGGGTTGGTTTTTTTTGTCTTGACGTTCTTGGCCGGATAGTTTATGTGTTGGGTGTTTCCGAGGATCATAGTTTTGGAGAACCAGTGTACATAGTGGTGATCGCTTGCTGATATATTGGTCTTGTATTCTGAGTTATTTATTGGGGCCTTTAGGTGGCATTATGGTTTTGTTTATTTATTCTTGTGTAAGGAGTATTTTGGTTTGTTGTAGTATATTTTTTGGCTTAATTAGTAAGGTCGATGGAGTGTCGTCTCTTAAGTGGGGTTGTTTTATTTAAAAATGATGCTTTATTTGTTTCGTCGGTTTTGTCCCGTGTTGTTTTGGTTGGCTTGGTGAAAATTCAAGTTTTGATAATGTGGCTGTGCTGCATTGAATGGTGAGAATGACACACTGAAAAAAACTTAGTTATAAATTTGTTTATGGTGTTTGAATTGTAAGTGGTCAGTGGTATTTCTGGCATCTTTGTATTATCTTTTGTGGAAGACAGGCTTTTTTTTGTGTGGCTCTGGAGTTAGCATCTATTTTTGTTGGGTGTCATAATGATATAGGGAAGGGGGGAGTAAAAAGAATGGCAGCCTGTCGAGGTTTGTGATTGGACGATTGGTGAGTGTTTGATTTTGTCTGACAGTTCTATGATTCTTTGAGAGTCTGGGGGACTCAAAGACTAGGTTTGTGGAGAGTTTTATTTTGTGGTAGTAAATATGGGACCACAAGTTATTGGTATGTTTGTTTTTCCTTCTCTATGCTTAGAAGTTGACTGGTAGTTAGGCGTTGTTGTGATAGGTAATAAATGATTTTTGGTTTGGTGGTTGGGTCCAACGGTTGTTTATGCTGTTTAATTTTCAAGAGGATTAAATCATTTAATTTTGCCTTGATATCTTGCCTGTTTTTGATTATTAGGGCCGCGAGTCTACTTGTGTGTTCTGACAAGTTTTATTATATATTTTTTGGGATTTCTCTTGTGTTGTTCTAACGTTAGCTTTTTGGGGCCTTTGATAAGCATTTTGGTTTGTATATGGCCCTAATTATAGATAATTCGGTTTATTACATTTGTTATCGCTCTGTCTTGAAGGTGCACTGTGTCTCACAACTTATAAAGTGGCTTGTCATCATTTTCTGACTATTTTTGTGTCCTCATTTGGAGAGGTTCCTTGTCCCCGCATTGCCTGGGACAGTGTTTTGGTTTGTTGGTGTTTGGTTTGGTGCGATTGGGTGCATTATGTTTTTTCTCTGTTTTGAATTTAAGAGTTAGTTATGTTAATCCGGAGATTCTAGTAGTTAGATTGTTGCCATTGTGTGGATGGTCGATCAAGCGCATAAGTTGGATTTGTGGCAGGGCCTTAGATGTTTTCTAGGCTCTGGGTGACTCGCCAGAGGATTGGTAGTGTACATCGGGCGTACTTCCTCGTAATATTGAGGAGTTGTCGCACTGCGGTAGATTCTGGAGGTTGTTTAGTTTGGTGTTTTCAGGTTGGAGGGTTGAGGCGGTCATTCTATCAGTGGGGCTTGGGTGAGAGAGAGGTGGTAGGCTTAGAATCGAGCTGACCTTGGCCGACAGAGTATCCATGAATAGAACGTGCGGCTCTATATTGCAGAGCTTGTAGATCCCTGGCAAGGGAATGTTAGTCTTGTGATAATTATCTATTCATAGGTGTAGTCATTGGGATAATATGTATTGGATAAATTGCTATTTCTTCTATTTACTTGGGTTTTGGTTTGAACCATAGAGTGCATGATAGGGCGAAATGAGGGAACATGTTGAGAGTAAACCATGTGCGAGCTAATCTGAGTAGCGGCCAGAGGTCTTCTTTTGGCCTTGACCGGTGCCTTTGGTTACCGTCATTGACCCAATTGCCTTTGCTTCTTTGTGGTTCTCACCGCTGTAGAGTTAAGTTGTATGTTAGCGCTGGGGTATAGTTCCTTGATTTTGTTGTGTTTTTTTGGTCTAGGTGTATGGATTTTGTATGTTTTCATAGTGTTATTGAGTCACAATGTTTTCTTGAATTGAAGATGATAATGTTTATTGAATTACCTTTTTCCATCTTATATAGGGATATTTTTATAGTGCAGATATGATGTTTATATATTTATTGTTTGTAAGAGTTAGGTATTTAATGGGTGTTCAATCTGTGTGGTTGTGGTTTTTTTTTGGGGTGTCATTATAAAGTTTGTTTCTTTATATTATCATGTGGACAGAAAATGTGCTTTCAAAGGGGAAGGGCTGGGTCTCTTGATGGCGGCTCTCATGGACCATGATATATTTTGAAAATTAACGGCTGGTATTTATTTGGGGATTTCTCATAAATGGCGTGGTGTTATTATTTGTGGTGTGTGGTGGAATTGTTTAGGGGTATCTAGCTATATTCCACTTTCTTGTTGTAAAAAGAGTTTGCTTGACTTGTGCTTTAGCTAATTATGGTGGTTGGTTGTGGTTTGTTGGTGGCTGTAGGGGATGAGCTGAACTTGGGTGACTATGGGCCTTTGGTGATTGGTTCTGTTGTCTAGTTTCTTGTGACTATTTGTACGTGTTGACTTATGGTCTTGCTCGATATGGATCTGGAATGAATCTAGTTGCGGTGGATTATGCTCCAGAGGTGGAGGGTCTTGTGCAATAGAGTGTGCCATTGAGGTGGTTCAGAGCTAGGTAGGAGGTGTCCTTTTTTTCCGTAGTTTGCTTCTTATGTGTTCGGCAGCTTGGTTGGGCAATACTTTTAGATATGTTTCAGGCGAATGGAGGCGCCGTGGGGGAGAGAAGTCCAATTAAGGACTTATTTTTTTGGTTTTTTCCAGGTCTATCTTTCCTTCGGGAGGATTTTATGGGAATTATCTTGTGGTGCTTTGGTCGATTTAGCCTTTCCTTAGTGGTTAAGGTGGAATATTTGGGTGGCATTGGAGGGCTGTTTATTGATGCCTTGCCGATTACTTGTTTTGGTTTATTTCCAAAGCAATCACGCGTCTTCACCGTCTATTCTGTGGATCTAAGGTTTTCTTTGTACTTTTTTATTATGTTTTACTTCTATTACTTTCAATCATTAGCTCATGTTTAGGCATCTCCATTATAGTAATCTATTATAGCCGATATAGAGGTAATTTTTGACCAGTTTTCTTGATATCCCCGCTGAGGTCAGGTGCATTCATTCTCTATCAGACCCAGCTTGAGGTTGGTTGGACATTGTGAATTGGTAGGTTTGTCTAATAGATTTTCTCCAGAAATATTCCTCTTAAGTTGATGATGTTTGGTTTATTTGAGAAAAGGCTTGAGCAAGGTGTATAGTTATACAATGGAAGTATTTTTTAATCATTGTGAGGTGCAGTATTATAGCTAGCGGGCAAGTAGTGAACTTTTAATGTTGACTATGAGCCACACCTTAGATCTCATTCCATTGGCTTGGATTTAAGTCAGTGGAAGAGCCGCAGTCTGAGGCCAATAGCCGCCTCTATAGTAACTGTTTGCCCTTTGTGGTTTTTTTCCGAGGTTGATAATGTTCCCAGCCATGTGCCTTTCTTTCGATCAGTTCTAGTGTCTTGCTGTTTTCTGACATTTGAAGTTGAGGTGAAGGAGGGGATGCAGTGCGACTAGTGCTAGAGCCCGGTAGTGGTATGTGACGGTGTTCTAGTGCTGTGTTTGTAGGTGTTAGCAGGTGGCTTGCCTATCGGCATTCTCTCAGTCCTTTTGGTTGGAGAGAAGGTTGCAATTGTGCTGCCTTAGGTGTTTGGTGCTGAAGAGGGCCACTACGGCCGGGTAGCTTGGTATCTGAACATTATTTGTTTTTTCAGCAGTTGTCTGGGGTTTTTGCTGCTTTACAGCACCATGTTTCTCTGGGAGGGGAAAAATGAGTCTTTGAATTTTAGGGGTTGGTTGGGGATGTGAGGTCATCAACTTATGAGTCATTAGGCATAGCTTGCTCGGGTGCAGTGTGTGTTATTTGTAGCATTTTCCAAAGGACAGTCAGTCTGGTAGCTCTATGTGGTTGCAGTGATCTTAGTTATGTCCTGGAGGACGTTTAGTTTCAGTCTGCAGATTCGCTGGTTGACATTGTCCGGAGGGGTTTTGAATTGGGCTCGCTAATATTTCGTTTTTGAAGTGTTTTCGCTTGTGCTGCGATCTATCTTTTAAATGTCCCCTCTTGACTTCAGCGAAATTCTTTTGCGTATGGATAGGTGGTGTATTTTTTTTTGTTCAGCGGAATTAGGTGTGTTGGCTTACTTTTTTGAAATTGGACAGTTTTTTAGGTTTTTCTCAGGTTTATTGTAAATTAGTCTTATGGGCCAGTCGGATTGTTTTGATGTCTTGGAGAAGGTGGGCCTCTGCCTTTTCTTGCAGCCTATATGGTATGATTGGGAGGTGAGTTTCGCCTAGAGGTCTGTGTTAATCCTTACTTTACCTCTTTTTCTCCAGCTCTGGAGGTCTTATAACCTTAGAACATTTTTAAAATTGCCTTTTAAGTGGTTGATCTCAGGCGGGCTCTGAAGTGCATAACTGCGTCAGTTAGTGGTTATTGTCAATCATGTCAATCGTGTGGGTTGTTTTTTGTTTCCGACAATTATATTCTATTTTTCCTGTAGGTCAAGTCACAAGCAGCTCCATATACTTGTATGGTTGCTATGAGGGAAATGATTTGTTCAATCTGGCTCAATTCATGTAGCCTTACGGTCTAGTTTGCAGATTTATTTAGACGTGGAATCTGATCTTTTTCAATTGGCGGTACAGTTATTTTTGTGTGGTTTCATGACCCTTTGTTGAGTTGCTTGCAAACAGAACTTTTGTTATTTTTTTTTGTGTAAACAGAATATAGTTGGGTATTTAATAACTGGGTATGTAAGGCGCGCATTTTTCACTTTTCTCTTAGTCTGTGGGGACTCCTTTTAAATATCAGGATAGATTGTTGTTGATTAGTGCTGTCATATTTTTTGTTTAGTGGACTTTTTTTTGTGTATCTTTTATCATTTGTGAGGTATAAATATGATTGATTTGACCTAAAACTTTATAGTGTGTATATCTAGTATCTGTTTTATTTTTAAAATTAACGTGAGTATTAAGTATGTATAGTTTGTGTTTTTTTTTTTTTTTTTTTGTTTTGTTTTTTTGAGGGATATTTGTATTGCTATGCTATATTATAGTGCAGTTGTATAGGTGGTTCTGTTGTTTTATTGAGCATTTATGAAGCTATCGCATAGTACATTTGAAGAGAAATTACGGTTTAATTCTAGTATTGGGGATTAGTTGTATTTTTGTTCTATATTTATCTGAGAATTGTCTGATTGGCTAATCGTTGGAACCGTCTGTTAAAGATTGGTTGCATGGTCCTTGTAAGGACATGGGTTTCTGATAAGCTATTGAGTGAGTCTGTCAATTTGAGTGGTTTGTTGGCTTTTTTTTAAATGTTGTGTGTTTGTGTTTGTGTGGTGTGTGTTGTTTGTGTGTGGTTTGGTTGTGTAGTGTGTAAAATGTGTGTAGCTGATTGATAAGGCCAGAGATTATCTCAATCTTTGCTTCATTTTATTGTGAGTTAATTTTAATATGATTGGAGAAGATGCTTGGGGTGAGGTTTTAAAGGAATTATTGTACATACAATCTATGTCTCTTATCCAAGGCGAACAATATGTGATTTGTGTTAGTTGGAAGTATAGGGTTTGTGGTTGTTTGGTTTAAAATGGCACAATAAATGAGTAGTATGGTGGAAATGAGCTTTTACAAGATAGGGTTTTAGTGGCAATGTCGAGGCAGATGCATATGGTATTGGAAGAGAGGAGATTCAGTATCCTTGTAGCTGGTTGCAGTCAGTCGTTGTTTCTCGATTGTGGTCTAGTCTACTTTGAAGAAGACCATTCTTTTCTTTGGGACTCTGTTTTTGTTTGTTTGCCTTTCAGTATGGTTTTGCCTGATGGAAAATGGAGGCTAGGTATATATATTCTGCATTTGTCGCACGAGCGTGGCGCGCGTTTAAAGGGTGCTGGCATGAGAGGTTTTTGTGTTTTGGGTTTTCTTTGGGCAAATTATCTTCTGTGTTGGTTAATTCTGGTGGTTTGCGCCAATATTTCTTAGCAGATTTGAATACCAATGTGTGTGTAGAAAGGGTTGGAGATATGTCATTTAGTATTCTGCGTCTTTTCAGAAATTTTCTTGTGACATTTTGATCTACTTCCTGACTTATGCTTTGTTTCGTATTGTGGTTGCACCACTGGCATTTGCAAAATTCCTTACTCTTCCTTTGTGACTTCTAAGCCTCAAAATGTTGTATCAATTGCTAATTTTCGAGTCTGGAATTGGCTCATGGGTATTTTTGGCAGATGCAGTGTGTTGTTTTTGTAAAGTAATGATATTTGAAACTGGATGGCTGGGCGTTGGCTATCTTTTTATTCAGTTCCCTCAGAATTGTGTGTTTTAGGTGCAATTGTTTAGTTCTTGGGTCTTTATCTTCTTTGTTGTCGTGTGAGATCTTCATATATGGTTGGTTTCATAGCTTGCGGCCTTGCCTCCCTAGGATTCTGTATGCTTTTTTTGGTTTGTACTTAATGGAGAAGTTTGTTGTTTGGGGTTTTGTTTCCCTGTGGTTTCACAGCTTATATTTTAAAGAGTATGATTGGATAGTATTTATAATTATACCTGGGTACTTGTTTTTGGATGCTTGTATATTGTTTTAATTGTGTTGGTGGTTTGTTTTTTGGGTGTTTTTTTTTTTTTTTTTTTTTTTGTTTTGGTTGATGTATCTGCTGAAGAGCTCGTCGTAATGGCATGGTCAACTAATTGCCTAGTGTGGCCTGAGAGGAGTCCTTGTGACAAGAGGCACAGGAGAGCCTGGAAGCGTTTCTGTGATTCAATTCTAATCATTTCATTAAATGACTTTATATCATTTCTGGTCAGTGAAATGTGATTTTCCAATCACATTTTCGCATGGCACATTTGTGGGTGTGTGCCTGGGCTCCGAGGTTCTGTGTCATATTTTTTAACATGCTTTGTGAAGCCCCCACCGATGGGGGCTTTTAGCATGTTCTCTCAGATGATAGCCTCGCATTTGCCGGGTTATTGTAGGTTAAAGGCAGGGGAGCTCCGGGGAGGTGTATATAAACAATGTTATTGATGTTATGTATTTTCTTTACTTTAGCATGCTGGTGTTGGTTGTTTTCCTGTTGTCTTTTATTTTAATTAGCAGATGCATGAGCCTCCATTCATAAAGAGTGAAAATTCTCTGATATATTGTTGGTAGGAGTGTAAGATTTGCATCTGCGAGGTTTTGTGTTATGGGCTTCCGCAGTATCTAATGCACCTACATCGTGATCATCATGCGATATAATGATTTGCATTTTGTTGGTGGTTTGTCCGCATTTCTTTGGATGTCCGACATTTGGGCTTGAGTCGGGGTTTGGTGTCACATTGTAATGAGTTTCTGTGAATCATTGTCGGCGTTAAGTGCATGTTCATTTAGATTATTGTTGAGAACTTATTTAAGTGGCATTTTGGGTCGTTGCTTGCTTCAATAGGACTTCTGTATGCATTTAGGGACAGAGATTATTCCCCAATATGCGAGAACTTGATGGTTTATCTTCAGAAGGTGCTGGTAATCTGGTTAGTCTTTTTGGCATGTGTTTATTGTCTATTGATATAGTCTTGGTATCTGGGCGGGTACGGAGTCTAGTGGTTTTGCGGTGGGAGAGTTCGTTATTCCATATGGATGGCCCAGGGTTTTTTGTTATCTTCTGGTTTTACATTTGCGTTTCAGTGATGCTGTTCGAGAGGTTTGGGAGGCCTTTGGAGGCGTTCTGGCGGTTCATTCTATTCTGTTCTCCGAGCGATAAATGGATAAACATGATCGTGAATCCAGTTCAGATAGCATTGGATTTTTTGGGTGGACTTGAGGGTTGCATTGTTTTGTTGCGTGCCAGATGTCGCTTGATCGACTGGGTTTCGATCATTGAGCGTGGGGATGTTTGTTGGGTTTGTGTTGGGTTTTGGTTGTTTTTTTTGTTTGTGTGGTTGGTGGTGTGTTGGGGTGTTGGTTGTGTGGGCCTTTATGGTAAGTTAGGATTTTTTGGCATTTTCCAGGTGCAGTGGTGAGTGATGGTTGGTTTATCATGTGTCAAATAGGTGTATTTAGACTAATGGTTCACTGATACGCTTCTTATTATACATAGTCAGAGGGAGTTTTCCGTCATTTTTGTGCGGATGGAAGTACGAGATATTAATTCTATTGACTTCTTATAGTAGTAAAATACTTCAGACGCAGCACCCTGGGATATGGCTACTTAACAAGAGGCCAGCCCAGTGTGATCAGGGCAGCCCAGGATCGGCTGGCGCTAGAGTCCCAGTTTTGTGTGCTCTGACAGTAGGTGGTTCGTTGGATTACGCTAGTAGTGTTAGGTGTTCGCGTGCTGGTGAGCTTGTGCATAGGGGTTTCTTTGTCGCTTCCTCTTGCCTCAGCAACGAAAGTTTAGAAGTGCTTTGCACTCTTGGTAATTGGCATATCTTCCATTCCCGACGCATGCTTTGAAGCTAGCTAGTTTTGGTAAGTTTTATTGTTGGTTTAGTTGTTGTGTGGTGGAGAGAATTTTTGGTAGGTGAGGAGACAGGTTTAAGTGCAATAGCATTTGGGGTTTGGGTATTTGGCTGAGACGTTGTACTTGTTGAGAAGGAGGCTTAATGAAATGGTTTTATTTGATTTATCTACGTGTTTTTTAACGCAGTTTATGTATAAGAGTCAATTGTACTGCGAAAACATAGATTGATGAGATGTGCTCCAGAGTTGTTGTTTGGGAAGGTGGGTGATTAGTGGAGGTATTGTTGGGTATAGTACAGGATTGTATGTGTATTGATTGCCTGATGTTGGTGGTGGATGGGTTGAGGTTTGAGTGTTTTGCATGTGTGTGGGGTAGTATTTGTGGTGGTTGTGGTTAGTGCATACTATTAGTTTGGTTTTGATATAAGTGGCATGTGTGTCTTTGATTGTGCTTCTGGTCTATATGGCATTATAGTTGTTTTTGATTGGCGGGGAATTGAGTTTGCTTGATTTGTATAGTATATATGTTTGTTTTATTTTTGTTTTGAGGTGGGGTTCATATATTCTTTATTATTATGTTGTGTAATTGTTGTTTTTTGTTTTGTTTGGCCGAGTTTGTGGTAGAGGCAAAAGAAATTGGTTGATGGGGGCAGCTTCCTTTATTGTGGTGGCTTCTCCACCGTGTCTGGTTGTCCTGTGTTGTTGATATTAGTGGGGTCACTGTGTCTTTGGTAATGGGCCATTAACTGAGCTTGCTTTTCTCATGGTAGTGGGCTAATTCATTTGTCTTCTTAATATTGTGAAATAAAGGAGGTGTGGGAGCATTCCGCGAGCGCGTCGTTGGGGTCGGAGAGGTGGTTCAGAAGAGAGAGAGACAGCGGAGGATTCTAGTTTTTTTCATGTCAAACACCAAATCGTGAGCGCCTAGATTCAAGAAATGAATTTGTGAGTTACGCCATATTTTAATTTTTTGGTGTATGATGGTTTTTGACCTTGTCTCTTGAAGAATGATTATATTGATGAAGGGTGTGATATAAGAGCTGGTTAGGCGGTGGATTTGGGGCATGTAATTGCTCCTTTCTTTGCTGCAGTTTTGTAGCTGGTGTTTGGTGTGTCATTTGACACTATCTTTGTTGTCTTTTGTGTTTTTACTTGCGGTTGCTATTATAATTGTGGCGGTTTTTGGGATATAGATTTTTTACGGCATTGTAATAAGCATATTAGTTATCGGATCATTGTGGAGGCTATTTGTGCGCAAGTGTGGGAACAATTGTTCTTCTTTTTTTATTTAGCATTGAGCTCATCAAGTTATTATAAGAATTTATCATTATTTTATTCGTGCGCTCCTCGGTCTATTGCAAGTGGAGATGAAGACAGATGCGGTCTGTGAGAGGGTGAGAGAAATTTGCCTCAACACACATAGGTTGATCAGCCCAGACAGCGGATTTATCTATGGTATTGCGTTGTCGAGTGTGTTTTTCACTTGGATTTTGTGGGTCTGTCTTAGTTTTTTGGCATGGTGTCCTGTATAGATCGCATTTTCTGTCTCTTCTCCTATAGGAGGATGTTTGGTTGAACTCTTCCTCAGAATATTAGACGGTGGGATTTCCTCACAGTGCTTGTGCATTTCGTCGGATAGCTGGCGGCTTGTTGGGTTTGGTGGGTTGGTGAGTTTGTTACTTGGAGTGTGTGTGGGCTGGGTGGGTTTTGGGGTTGTGTGTTTGTTGGTGTTGTTGTGTGTTTTTGGGTTTTTTTTGTGGTGTTTTTTGGTTTTGTGTGTTTTTTGGTTGTTTTGTTTTTTTTTTTTTTTTTTTTTTTTTTTTTTGTTTTTGGGGTTTTTGTGTGTTGGTTTTGTTTGTGGGTGTGTTGGTTGTTGTGTGGTTGGGTGTGGTTTTTTTTTTTTTTTTTTGGTTTTTGGGGTTTTTGTGTTTGGTTTTGGGTTTGGTGTGGTGTGGGGTGTTGTGGTGTGGGTTGGTGGAGGGATGGGTTTTGGTTTGTTGTTTGTTGTGTTTTTGGTGGGGTTGTGGTTTTTTGTGTTGTGTTTTGTTTGGGTTTTTTTTGTTGGTTGTTTTGGGTTTTTGGGTTGTTTTTTTTTAGTTTGTGTGTTTTGTGTTTTTTGTTGGGGGGGTGTTTGTGTATGGTGTTTTGGTGGGTTTGTGGTGGTTGGTGAGAGGTTGCAGCATCCTGATAACTGAGGGTTTTGTGCTCAGGTTCTAGCATGTTGTGTGGATTGTTGGAATTGCGAGGGTATCTTCTTTTACATTGCAAGGTGGTGTCACAGTTTCTCTCTCAGCATCTCCCGTTTACGTCATCTGAGTCTTTGTGACAGGCAGAGATTAATAGCATACTGAAAATAACGATCACCTTCCTCAAAAGTTTATGTATCCGCAGATAACTATTGTCTTACATATCTATTTATATATCATGCACTCGGAGTTCTTGAAATATTTGCTACGCTGTTGTTCTCTCTTTAGGTTATTTATTTCTTGGGCTGTTGTATGATACTATTAGGGTTGGTTGTAATTTGGTTGGTTTTCACATTTGCTGTTGGGTAAAGCACTACGCGGGTTTGGTTTTTTGGTTGCACTGTATATTCGCCCAGTGCCTGGACTATGGCATCCTGGATTTTGGGCAGACATGGATACTAAAGATGTAATGAGAATTATAACTGGCCAATGGTTGTTTGTGAGCTACTTGTGAGTTGAGAGGAGCAGTGGATGTTGGCTTGGTCAGATCGTATTTTTTTTTTTGTGTGAATGAGTCTGGTACAGTTTCAAATCAAGGAGTACTTATTCATTCCATACATCATATGAGATTAGAGTTTGGAACGTGTTTTGGTGAGGGAATTCCGTTTGGCATGTGCACTCTATTTTTTGTGTTGGCTAATAGATTCATCTGGTTTGGGCGATGTATATTTCACTTCTGTGTACTTTTCATGTATATCGATGTGAGGCACCAGGTTCAAACCGGGTTATCATGTCTCTTAGTAACTGTAAGCAAGTCATGTTTAAGTCTTTTCATAGGTCGGGGCAGGGTTATGTTAAGGCTGTTTGAAACAGTAACGGATCAATAGTGGCTGTTTTTTTGTTCGCGATAGGGGTTTTGCGGAATTTTATTATTAAATGCGTAGTGGCAGTGTATGCGCTATCTATGCAATCTCACTGTATTTTAACATTATAAATCGCTCTGCCTGCGAGTTTATGGTCGGGAAGATCGTTTGGTTTGTTTTTTTTTTATTGCATTTGTAGGTTGTAGTAAACATGTTGTTTTTGGATTTAAATTGTATGATGATAGAAATTTATTTGGATTTTTTTATCGAGTTGGATGGATATTAGTTGGCATTTTGATTCAATATTGAAACAGAGTTCCATCTTTCATGATTGTGTGTATGTGCATTTTAGGTTGGTCATTATTGGGACATTCAGAGAGAGCGCCTGTGGTTCAGAGATAAGGTAATGTCTACGTGCGAGTTTCGAGGCTTAGCTTGGGTGTGGTGTGGTGATTGGTTGCCAGAACTTGTGTCTCGGCGGTTCTTTCTGGTTCTCCTCCCTTGATTATTTTGTATAGGCCGTATGCCTGTGTGCTGTCTCGGTCCCTTTCCTCAGGTAATTATGCGGGGTTGGGGTTCATTGGGTATTTGGTGGTTGGGGATTCAGCTTGTTGATCTCGCTTCTTTATTGTGTGTCGGGGATATGTGAATTTTTAGGCTGTCGTCATGGTAATTCTAATGATATGTTCAAATGGTTTTGTCGCAATTGTGTGACTTTTGGTTAGAAAAATATTGCCCAAAGTGGACAACTACACGGAAAATTACGATGTTTTGGTCTTTTTTTCGCTGATGGCGTTCACAGGGTGGGGCGTTGCGACTTGTGTTGCTGTCAATTGGCGTGCTTATAAGGTGGAATGGTTGTGGTATTGGAGGGGTGGGTGTCTGCCAGTATTTTAGGGTTGTGCTGGTTGTGCATTTCATTGACACATCGTGTGTATTAAGGGTGTTATAGGCCGAGTAGGAGTTGTGTGGAGGCTGAGGGCAACTGAGATGGGCTTGGGAGTGCTGGCCTGGGTTGTTGTTCTGGGAGCTTTCGTGCGGATTGGGCAGGTTCGACGCGCTTCTGCGCATATGGACGGGCATTAATATGGAGAGTAAGGTGGAGGGTGGTCAGGCGATGTAGTGGAGCGGTGCCCTGCTGCTTACGGATGTGTCGGTTGAGGGCCAGACGAAGTTGAGAGATTGTTTAGAGCTTGCAGGGTCGCTGAGAGATGGTGTCTTCTTTTTGAAGGTTGAGTCGTTTGAAAGGCATTTGCAATTGATCTGCATGGTTGATTTGCCTTACTAAGATGGGCTTTAGGTTTGTGTTGACGGTCATGTAGTGTGACTGGGATTAATGATTTGTGGCGGCCTTCAGGGAAGGTAGTAAATGGGGTGATTGTAGGTTATGAGTCATGAGAAGGGGAGTGCTGCTTTGGTTGGGTTGCAGGCATTGAGCAACTCATAGTCATTGTCACAGAGGGAAGGGGCACCCGAGGGGTGGCTTCATGGCTAGCTGGGTTTTTGTCTCTCAAAAAGGCCTCCTGGGCCTTTCGGCAGGACAAGTTCTCCTGGAGTGTGTGCTTAATGGACCTGGATCCTTTTCCTGCTATGATGCGCATTGTGTGGTTGTTCTGAGAGTTAGTTTGTTGCTTTTGTGTTTTGATTATTTTTTTTTGGTATGGTTCATTTGAATTAACTATGTTTTGGGTGGGTTTTCCATAGGGCGGTCTCGCTCTTTTTGAAGGGCAAGTGAGCTCTTTGTGGTCATTCCTTAGTTGGGTGTTTATGTCGCAGTTATTCCGAGTGGCACATCTGATGATTTTTTGTGTGTTTGTTGTTATTGTTTCCATTTATACTTGTGGTTCAATGAATGAGAGTAGGTCTGTTGAGGTGATTGCTTAAGTTTGAAGGACAGTGGAAATTTTTTTAGGATCATGGCAAAGGGGGTTGTGATAGGAATGTTGTGTTATGTACGGAGGGTAGGTTGGGTGTGGCTATCCTAGCTATTACATAAAGGGTAGGAGCAGTTATTTTAGTTGAGAAAGTTTACCAGTATGTAGAGGGTAAATTATATTCATTAATAAGAATAGACCCATAGGGTTTTTCTCCCCTTGGGTTCAGTTTTTTGTAATCTGTTTTATACAGTGTTTGTGTTATTATGTTTCTGACGGGTTGTCCGGCACGTTTTTGCCCCTCGTTGTTGGGCTTGGGAGGCTGGAGACCTTTTTTACCTTTTCCTTGTTGAATTTCGGTTTCGCTGTTTCTTTTCACGGGTTCTTTAGTCCGAGCAGTTATCATGGTGTATTTGTTCTGGCACTAGATTTGAGAGAAGGATGAATTATCTTTCTCTCTTCGCATCATGCTTCCTTCTTAATTGCCGTCTTATTTCTCATGGAAGAATGATGGTGGTGTCTCATGATGTCTCTTGCCTCTACGGGCACGTTGTGGTAAATTTGCTGGAGAGCGCTTTCGCAATGCTATGTGTAAGGTATTTGGTATCCATTTTAGCAATTATTATTGGATTGTTTCTAGAGGGTATGTTCATTGCTATGACAGCTTTTTCCGCCATTCCTGCTTGGCTCTTTAAATTTTTCTTCTAGCCTTTTTCTCTATTGAGCATGTGATCTGGTTCGGCTTGGGAATGCCTGAGGTGTTTTGGAACTTTTTGCAGAGGATTATTCAATTTCTTGTTTACTATATATTTCTGGTTTTGAGTGTAATATTAATCTTCGATTGATGTGGGGCCATAGGGATGTGTTCTCATTGTTATTGATCATCGTGTTTGATTGTTGTTAATCCACTATTGGATTCAGTCATTGATCTCTAGTTTGAGTAATTGGGCACTTCATGGCAGTTTTGTTCCGCTCTGTTTTTCTATATTGAGTAGTTTTTATGTACATTTATAGTTGGCATTGGCTTGTTTTTTTGTTGTTGATTTTGGATGCATATTACCCTTCTTGTGATAGTGTATTTTGTTTTTTAGGTGGTTAGTAATCAATAGATGATGCTTAGGTTGTTTTAAAAGGTGGGGAGTGGTTGATTAGCATTTGGACGGGGCCTATCAGTGTTGTCTGTTTGTTCTATCACTCATTAGAGCACATGGTTGGATAACATTGTGTTGGATGAAAATGTCTCTGAGACATACACCATGCCCCTGAAGAATAAAAACAATCATAGCCATAATACTTAGCATCTATCAGGAATCATCAGAGTCCAGGCAGGTGCAGTGGTGCCCATCTTCTAGGACATATTCAGTGCTCACAACAGAACTGCAGGCAGGTGCTGGGAAGATCCTACGTAAGAAGAGTAAGTGGCTCACAGTCGTCTAACTAAGGCATAGCCCAACTTGAACTGACATCATTGCACAGATAAATACACTCTTTCAACCACCAAATTCCCAAGCCACTTTCTGAGAGGACACAGCAGACTGAAACTGTCACTATATAGAGTCAACCCCAAATCTTATGGACTCCCTTGACCTGTGAACCCAACTTTAATAACAAGTGCATCTTGCCTGTCTGAGTGTGGTTTGTAATGGACCTCTGACATGCTCACTCTCATATCAGCTGTCATGAATCTGGAGACCTGTGCAGGTTTGCAGAAGTGATTAAAAAATACTTAGATTCCCCAATGCCTCAGTGTGGTGGGAGGTGAGGGAATCCTTTTGTCAGAGAAGATGCTAGGAATTGGTGAATCAGAGTAGTTAGTCTATGGGTCAAGAGTCACAGTTGGGAGTCTGTGAAATATTAAGGGAGTAAAAGTTTTCCATAACACTTTGCAAAAACTCTTATGTGCATGAGACAGTGTTTGATAGTGAATTTTCATTTTTGTGGATTTTCTTCTCTTTCTGGACTATGGGCACATCTGAAGCAAACAAAGATAGAGGAAATTTGATGTACCGACTTGTGTAGATTTTGTGTAGAATTGCTCTCTGCATCTATGGAAGATTGGTTCTAGGGCCTCTTCCAATACTAAAATATTTTGATGCTCAAGTTTTTTATATTAAGGGCATATGTAGAACCTATGTACATCTCCCATATACCTTTGATTATCTCTACATTGCATATAATGCTTAACGCACTGTAAATTTAAGGTAAATAATCATTGTATTATATAAATTTAAAGAAAGTGGCAAGAAAAAGTCTGTATAAAATCATGAATGGTTGAATATGTGAATGCAGAATCTGCAGATGCAGAGAGCTATCTCTATGAACATCAAAATATACATACATGGATATTGTGCATTCAGATATACATAGTACACACACGTGCACACGCACTCACACACACACATTTTTACTTTAAATTTTGCCAGTTCACATGTGTTTAACTGTTCTTCTATGAGAACAATGCTGTTTGCACATCAGAGTCCCTGGATTCCCCTGGAAGCTCCCAAAGGTCAAATCTGGAGTCTATTCATTTAGTCTGAGGTTACAGGCAGCTCTTGAGAAAGGTTTGGAATAAGTGAAGGAATGAATTGCCCATATATCACAAGGCAGAGCTTGTCTAGACCTAGACTTCTTAACCAGTCTCCAAAGATTCCCCTATCTGAAATCTATCACATCCATCTTGTCCTCTCTCTAAGCCACTGGATACTGTGCCATGTTACTTTAAATTTCTCACTTGTACATATTTATGAGCTACAATGTGATGTATCTACATGCCTACACATTGTGTAATGATCAAGTCAGAGCAGTTATCATAGCTATTGTCTCTAATGTTTACCACAAGACAAAGACTAGAAAAGTGATTACCAGAAAGGAGAGCCAGAAGAGTGAAGGGAGGAAAGAGACAGGTCAAAGCTGGTCAACACACTGTCAAAATTATAAGCAAGAACAATACAGTTGAGTGTTCTTTTGTGAAGTAGGGTGCCTATCCTTAGCTATAATGCAGCATATATTTCCAAAAGCTGAACGTAGATCTTGAATGTTTCGTGTCTTTTACACTCCTGTATTTCTTCATACTTTCCACTGACAAATTTCTCTCCTTGTGACTTTGTTTCTCTTTCTTTATGAACTCTGAGCTCCTTTAAGAAAGTGGAAAGTTTGGTGTCCTGATTTGTGCACTGTTCTTTGCACCCTATTGGGGGCCAACCCACCCATGAGATCGTTTGTTCTGCATGAAAGTTCTTACCTGTCTTTTACATGACTGAAAATTCAAGCCCAGAGAGTGAAATATGTTGAGCAGGGAGGCACACAGCAAAAACAAGACAGAGCTTCAATTCAAAGCTATGTTTCGATGACCCTAAAGCGTTAATGTAGTCACTACCTTCCTGGCCTTACCACAGACTTCCTTTGCCAGACAGCCCTCTCCCCTTGCACATGCCTACCCCGTGGCAGGACCTGGTGGCGGCAAGCCCGGGCAGTGTGGAGTGCTGCAGCAATCATGCGCTCTGGCAGCTTTGAATGCTGCACAAGGTATGCCAGTAAGAGGAGGAACAGTTGGTGAACAGTTGGCGAATGGATATTTTTATGCAAGGGTTGCCTAGAGAGAGGGAGAGAAAGAGTGAGGGGAGGGAAACTGTTTATAAAGAAGCCACAATTAATAAGGTCTTTGTTAGCTTTTTGGATTCAGATTTTCAAGTCCATTGCTTTGGGTTTGAAAAGGAACAGAAAGGTCCCCACAGAGCCAAGCTCCCCAGCTTCCAGAGCATGAAGGCATTTAGGAAACCAATTCAGGCCTGGGTCTGTTGATGGTTTTAATTATTCAGCAAGGAGTGCAAAGATAGTCTACATTCCTTTGGAGGGCTTCTCATCAGGGTTGTTTATTTGTAGTGTGTTCAGTATGTGAACTTAAAAACATCAGAATGACAAAGAAAGAGGGTGGGAGAGAGAGAGAGGGAGAGAGAGAGAGAGAGAGAGAGAGAGAGAGAGAGAGAGAGAAGAGAGAGAGAGAGAGAGAGAGAGAGAGAGAGAGAGAACCCTTTCAAAGATACCTGGGAGATGCTAGCTGCCTATGATGCCACAACCCTCTCTAAAGCTTTGCTGTCCTCAACTATAAAAGAGTATTCATCAAAGTGGGTTAGTTCATGGGTGTGAAAACATCTTAGGAACCTTAAAATATTTACAAATTGAATGGTTGATTTCTGGAGTATTATAGTTCCTTTACCACTTTTTGTACATAAACTCAGTCTGCAAGCATTTAAGATCCATATTATAATGATTGTTACCATACTCCTCTTCCACTTCCCAGTCTGTCTGGGAGTTCAGAGAAGTGAAAGGATCTAACCAAAGTCAGTAGGAAGTGCTTTCAGCACTGAGAGAACCACTTGGCTTCAGCATCCCTTCCTGCCTGCCAGAGTCAGAATTCCTATGGCCATCTCTACTGCTAGCACAAGGAGAGCCATTTGGTTATGGTGAAATTTGTACCCTGCCTCACAGATAAATAATGGAGTCTTAACCCTGAGTCCCATAGAATGTGACTTTATTTGGAGACAGTCTTCATAGTCCTCATACATTGTATTAATTTAATCAAATTAAAAAGAAGTTCTTACTATGAGTTGTGGCCCATTATGATTAGTGTCCTTATGTAAAGGGGACATTTGGACATTATGACAGACATGCACAGATAGAAGATGGAGGATGAGGACAATCTATAGGCCCAAGTCTGAGGCAGATCTTTCTCTAGTGGGACTTAGGGAAACTAACTGGTGCCATGGCGGCCCCCCCCCCCCCCCAGCTTCTGCTGCTTCTTTTTAAATTTAATTTTTTTATTGTTTCTTTGGGAGTTTCCCCATTCCACCCACCTCCCAGTGCCCCCATATCCTCCCCTGATCCTTGCAGCACATGTCCCCCCCCAAAAAAATCTTTAAAAAACAAAACAAAACAACAAGAACAACAGAAACTCTTTGTATCTCCTTTCCTGCCTCTCCAACACCTCTTTATCTGTCCTGGTGTCATTGGGGGCCTCATTGTGACATATAGTATGCCCTCTTGTCTAAGCAGCTTTACTAGCAAATGTTCATTGCATTGAGTCACTAGTCTGGTTCAAGGTCTCTAGTTTCTGGCACACCATCATCACTGGATCCTCAGTGGAACTCCTCTGGGATATCCCATGACTGCCCCAAGTCATGGAGATGCTGTGGGTATTCTTTGACAGGACCAGTCCCTTCATGAGCTCCAGCAGGTGGGATGGGGTAGATGTTAGGGTGGGCCAACCCAGGGCCCAACTGTGGGCCTGGGTGTTAGCTAACCTTTTTCCAGCTTCTTGATGTCATATTTCTAGCTTCTAGAACCATGAGAGAATGCACTTGTATTGTTTCAACCACCCAGGTGGTAGCTCTTGCTTTGTGATAACATCCTTAGGAAATAAATACACATTACAACTTTTTTCCCCATAGACATCAAAAAAGGAAGAGAGATGGGGCTGGAGAGATGGCTCAGAGGTTAAGAGCACTGGTTGCTCTTCCAGACGTCCTGAGTTCAATTCCCAGCAACCACATGGTGGCTGACAACCATCTGTAATGAGATCTGGTGCCCTCTTCTGGCCTGCAGGGATACATGCCAGCAGGATACTGTATACATAATACATAAATAAATAATACATAAAAAAAACTTAAAAAAAAGAATTAATTGTATTAAAAAAAACAAAAAAGGAAGAGATCAATGTGACTTGCTCATGTTAACAAATGTCATGCTGAGATCACCATCCCATTCCCTGGATCCTACACACTGGTGGCTGTATAGCTCCTAGGGACAGCCATGTGTTTTGTTCAGTGCTATGTCCCAAGCATTTGCATCATTGTTTAGCATACCCTAAAGTAGCACTTGCCCAATGTATTACTACATTAGCATTCTTCCTACTAACTTGCCCAAAGTATTACAAATATGGTTATAATCATTAAAAGAAAAAGGATTGCAATGGAAAATATGTCATGTTGGAGTAAGCATCCCAACAGCTCACAGGACTTGTCACAACAAAAAATATTAGATTCTCTAATCACAAACCTTCCTAGTAAAACAAGTAATTATGAACAAATCTCCAACTAAATTCAGAAAATTTGTTCTGTGGATTTTGGGGTACAGAATGTCAAGATTTTAATTTTGTTTTTTTTTTTTTGTTGTTGTTGTTTGTTTGTTTTTCAAGACAGGGTTTCTCCATGTAGTTTTGGTTCCTGTCCTTGATCTTGCTCTGTAGACCAGGCTGGCCTTGAACTCACAGAGATCGGCCTGGCTCTGCCTCCTGAGTGCTGGGATTAAAGGAGTGTGCCACCACCACCCAGCTAAGATTTGAATTCTTTGTCCTTGGAAACTGTTGCTTCTCTTCCTCCCTTCTCCCCTGGCTTCCATGTTGCAATATCATCATGTTCTACCACAGAGGACCCTCTTCAGTTCCTTCCTTTTACTGGTTATTCCTCATTTTTTGAAACTAAACTCTGGAGTGCTCTAGGATTCTGATTTTTTTTTTTTTTTTTTTTTTTTTTTGTGTGTGTGTGTATACTCACTTCTTTACCAGGGCTCATCCCATCATCTGTCTTTAAATACTATCTATGTGTTGACAATACTCAAATTGGTATCTACTGCCTAGATTTCTATGCTGAATTAGGCATTTTTATATCTAACAACCTACTTAACATATCCACTCAGAGATCTAGTATATATGTCAAAGTCAATATGTTCAAAACTAAACTCTTAGTTTCTCCTCTCACCCCCAACAAAATATAGCTCCATCTGCATTCTCCACGTTAATGAAGAGAGTTTCATTCTTGCTTTAGCCTTGGAGTCTGGTTTAACCAACCCCCTCCCTTTCTTTCACACTGCACATCTAAGCTGTCAGCTAATCCACATTGTTAACCAGGTTTGCCTGGGTGATAGCACTGGGCTTCGTCACTACCTTTCCTGGATCTGCCCATGGACAAATGCTGGTGACATAGCAGTAAGCAAAACTGAAAGACAAGCCTGTGTGAAGGACTACAGGGATTGGGATGGTGAGCTCTGCATGATCTTTGCTCAACACAAGCAGAACACCTGGATCTCTTCCGGTTTGGGTATCTATGGACAAAAGAGAGGGTGTGGAATGTGTATTTATTTCCTAAGGATGTTATCACAGAGCGCTACCATCTGGGTGGCTGACATGATGCAAGTATATTCTCTCATGGTTCTAGAGGCCTGGAGTGTTACATCAAGAAGCTGGCAGGACTTACCCCAGGTTTAGACCTGTATGTTGTCACTATCTTCCATCTTCTATCTATGCATGTCTGTCTCTGTGCCCTGCATCCTAGTACAGTCGCTTCCAAATGTGTTTTTGCTGGGTAATCCTGCCCAAGAATGCAAGTCTAACCACAAAGTCCTCCAAACAGTCTTTCACACATAGATTCACCTCTGCCCTCTGAATTCATATCCTCTATTTCAATCCATTCACTGGATTGCATCTAACTTTATTCATACCGTCTGTAATCAATAAAATTAATTAAAATAAACAAGTGTTTGACAGACCCAAGGTTTTTCTGATTAAGCAATCTCAGTTGAATTCTTTGTCTAACTAAATTCTAAACTATGTCTACTCTATAATCTTTCCAAATTCTTCCCAAGAGAGGAATAACTATGCCACACATTGCTTAATAGGGTACTAACATGTTGGCTTCATTTCCATAGAGTTTCCCTTAGACATAAGAGTAATCAGCCTGGTGTATTGCACGTGCTTTTGTGGCTGCTTGTGTCTTTTGGTCAAACTTGACAAGAAACTAACCTCATTCTTGTAAGTCATAGGAAGGTAAAGATACTGCAATCTTCTCCATATTTCATAACTTGTCTGTACACCTTGGGATGTGTCATGGCTTCATTCAGCTGGGTTCACTCTCAAACTTTAGACAACCTGGCTCTCCCCAGGAGTCTGGATTCACTGTCTTAAGACATTCTGGATAAAGCTCCAGGGAAGGAGAGAAAGAAGGAAGTATTCTTTGTAAGAAGGAAGTGTTCTTTGCCTGACTCCCTCCCTGTGAGGTCACTTTGTCCCAGATGTCACTAGGACTGGTTCTCACTCAGATTCTCTTCTATCTCTTCACTTCCAGCATTGAGGGTGCTAAACTGTCTGTGATCATCTCTTAGGACTCTGTTTCCTTGCCTATATTTTTGTAATAAGTAACTCTTGAAGCTATTCTCAACTGAATGTGCTACCAGTTTGCTGGGACCCACCAGTCATATCTATTAGTGGCTCTCTAAGTGTTCTCTTGAAGTAATACATTTAACTTGTGGTAATCAGGCTGGTTGTATTCCCTTCCTCTATCACAAAAGACCCTTTTCTTTGTCAGTACTGTTCAACTGTTTTACCCATGGAAGATGAGCTTCTACACCAACATGGCCTCCTTCCTTTCTACCAGATATCATGCATATATAAGTCTTGAGGGGTTGATTAGGGTGGTTTCAAACTCCTGGGCTCAATTGGGACTATAGCTCAATGGTGAAACATGTGTGTAGTTACATATAGCATTGGGAAAAATTCCTGGTACTGTGTGAAACACTTTGACTAAAGTGTTAGCCTACTTCTGTCTCCTTAGTAGCTAGAACTAAAGGTAAATTCACTCTGTGCCTAGATCGCAGGTATTTCAAAATGGGATTCATATGGCTGATACTTAGAAAATATTAATTCCTATTCCTTTTCCGTTGACTTACTGCATATCTTCTTCTAGACCCTGGCCTCTTCTGTCTCATTTTGGTTAACCCAATGCCTTAAATTTCAGTGAAGCTCACAGTGTAGTACAGTGTGTAATTTGCTGTCGGATAATTTTCTCATCAGATAGAGGTACTCAGGAGCTAATTTTGGCTGTATCCTCTATTTCAGTCTTTTGTCTCAGTTGTAAAAAGCACATCGTATTGTTTTAACTTCTACATTTTTCCCCATGAGATTTTTCCTCCTTACTGAAAGTGAGACGTTATAAAATACCACTCTACCCTCATAGCCATTGGCTACAAGATATGGGCACAAAACCAATTCTACAATTAGAATATATGCACCATTTTCTGCATGGAGTGAACCCTTCTCTGATCTTGGTTTTTGTCTTCACTGACCCCCCCCTTTTTTTTTGTTTTGTTTTGTTTTTTGTTTTTTGAGACAGGGTTTCTCTGTGTAGCTTTGCGCCTTTCCTGGAACTCACTTGGTAGCCCAGGCTGGCCTCGAACTCACAGAGATCCGCCTGGCTCTGCCTCCCGAGTGCTGGGATTAAAGGCGTGCACCACCACCGCCCGGCACTGACCCCCTTTTTAAAGAACATTTGACACAATCAGTGTAACTGGATTCTCCTCAGTTACCTAACCTTCTGAGTCTGGAGTCAAGGTCAGACTAAGACAGGTGTATGAGGTTATGAACAGGAACAGTTCTTAAAGTGGCTAAGGTAAACAAGGAGGTTAAATCAGGAGGAGGAAAGCCACTATATATATTAAGGTACTTGATCCAGCTGCATGATGGAGAACTCTCCAGCATCAGAGTACAACCTGGAGGTGGGAAAAGAACAGAGTGTATGTCTCAAGGTAGAAAGCATGAAGACTATTTTCAAACAAAGAAGGCAGAGAAAAATGTGATGTATCTGTAACCCAAGATCAATCCAGGAAGTTGTCTGAACACAGGCACCATGTCTCTCTAAGGAAAGCCTTGGCATGGTCCTACCAAGTCGAAGACTGATGTGGGAGGTGGCTTTGTCTTTGGGGCTGTTGCCTATCTGAGCTGCAGAGTAATAGTAACTAAGAGGAAAGTCTTTCTTGTCACATTCCTCATCTAAAACTCTTGTGATGATAAAATGAGATACAGATGTGAAACCAATTGGTAAGACATAAACAAGCATCTAGCAGGCACTTCACCATAGAACTAAGTCCATGTGCCCAGTTAGTCATTGTGGGATTAACCCTGAATTCCATCTCCACTCAGGATGTATGAATCCGGAAGAAACTACACACAAAAAAATATAAGAGAAAAAGTGAAAAAGTCAACAAAATCAGACTGTAGAGAGGTCATTCTATAGTTGGATCCTCAGGATGAGAAGAAGCAAATCCTTAAACAAAGATGCTTGGCTACAATCTCTTCTGTAATTCCATTTAACTGGATGCCTATCTCAGCTCAGCTTTTTCCTTAGAGTTGAAACATGGCCACTGTGGCTTTCAGGCCTCGTCATTCCTAGTAGCCACCACCTAGAAGGAATGGACTTTTTTTTTTTTTTTTTTTTTTTTTTTTTTTTTTTTTTTTTTTTTTTTTTTACCTAGTTCTACTTCAAAAATCCATGAGAGAAATTGTATTGGCATGGGATCATATTGTCCAATCTGTGATCAGGGAATGGTAACCTTTAATTGACACTTCCCCACATTGGATAAGGGAAGAGACTGTTCTTTATTCATAGAGTAAAAATTATTGAAAGGAACAAAAATAGATAACCACTACAGGGATCTAATTAACACTGCATCATTCATATATATATATATATATATATATATATATATATATATATATATATATTATATGCTCTCTCTATATATATATGTGTGTGTGTGTGTGTGCATACATAAATACATATATATTGCCCTGTTTCTTTTAAAGAATATTTATTACCATTGCATGTGTATGGTGAGTAGGTTGGTGGATGCACATGTACTGGTCAGAAGACAGTTTTGTAGAGTTGGTTGTATTCTTCCACATAGATTGCACTCAGGCCTCTAGGTTTGTTGGCAAGTATCTTTATCGTCTGTGCCATCTAATCATCCACTCCCCTCTTTTCTTTTTTGAGAGTGTCTCACTGTGCAGTCTGTACTGGTCTCAAGCTCATGATTGTCCTCCTTCAGATGGTAAACGCTGGGGTTATAGACATCTACCACACCATAACCAGCCCCAAACTATGTTTTTGAGACTAAGGCATCTGGACCTTTTAGTATGGACTCACTCACCCCCCTCCTTTGGAAGAATACCAAGAACAGGACTGGTAGTGAATTAATTAGGGTCCTGGGTGGGAACAGATGGTCTACTCAGAAGGATACTTTAGAGAAAGAACTATTTAAAGACGTGTGAAGGGTTAAGAACAGATATAAAGGGTTGTCAGATAGCTACTGATTACCATCACCAGTTATTTCTGTTCTTTGGCCTGAAGGAACAAAGGATAGGAATCTGAACCCACTGTGTCATGTAGCCATAAAAGGTGACCAGCAGAGGAGTGAAGGTTTTAACTACAGGAACCCATGAACTGCCAGTAAGGGTAAGGAGAACAATAGCCTTTATCTCCTCCTATATACCTATTGTATGCTGTACTTCTCCTTGGCCAATCCAAGCCAGAAGTCAGAATTCTCAAACTTACATTGATGCATTTCTGAATGATTGTATCCCTATGGTACAGAGGTATGGTAAAAGGGTGGGAAGGGAGTCAGGAGAGGGTTTGCATGGAGGATGTCAGCCAAGCACAGAGCATGTCTATTCCCTTTGGGCTCAAACCCCAAGCTTATTTAGAGTCAGTTCTGAAAAACAAAACAACTTAGAAGAGACAGAACTTGAAGACTAAAGACCTTTAGGATCACTTAGACCAGAATTCACAGACTTCTTTCCATCTAACTACTGGGTTTGCTTTGGATGGCTAACATGGCTTTAATAATAATAATAATAATAATAATAATAATAATAATAATCCAACATAAGGGAATGATAAACAGAAAACTTTAAAAGGGAGCATATATAACCTAATATGTTCCCTGTTATCTAATATCTATCATTGAATGAATTTATTTATACTTCTTCAAATTATATGATTCAAAGACTTATCTGAAAGTCTAGCCTCTTCATTTTTCAGATGAAGAATTTGGGCCTAGAAAAAGAAGCCATGGTGGGAATTCTAGCTGAATAGATACAAATAGATGTTTATAAACCAGAGATCTGAATGAAAGGGCCATTTGCTTTCACAGGATGGGGGCTGCTGTCGCATACTGGAGTGAGTCATTTGAAAAGGGCTATGAGAGGATTCCATTTGTTCTATGTGGCCCCAGGAGATGAATCTAGAAGAACACAGATGACTGATCAAATTAAATTAAGTGTAAGTCTGTATCTGCTGAGTCACTTCCAAAGGGTTGAGTTGCCTCTGTCCATTCAGGTTTCTTTCCCACCTGTACAGATGGTCAGCCAGTGTTGACTCTTCATAACCATGTCTTAATGAAGATGGTATTGAGGTCAGTCTTTCCAGTCCTTCTTTTACTCTGAACTGAACAGATAATTGGGTTGGATTAGGAGGATGGTGTGTGGCTTCTTTGGCATTTCAATGCATTATCTCAAATTTGATTTGATTTGATTTTGATAGAACAGGGGCAGAGAGGCTTTATATTAATCCCATCTTAGAAACAATCCTTCCTGTCACGAAAAAGCTAGAATGCTTGTCTATCTCCTCTTTACCTTTTCTACTGCAGGTCCTCTCCATCTGCACCAAGACCCTCTTTTGCTTGCCATGTTTCAGACTCAGTGCTACCTCCACACGGGTCCTCAGGGCATGGTTAGTGACAAGCCTGGATTTGCTGTGTTAAGAGAGATAAACAGTGGAGACATCACAGCGAGAAGCTTGAGCTTTGGGGTCTTCTGGATCCAGAGAATATCTGTGTTCACCAGGCAGCCAGCTTCTGTGATTTTACTGTACCATCATCCCCATCCCTTCCTGACCCCATCCCATGACTCTGCTCCACTGTACTTCATACCACTCCTTAGAAAGAAGAAAAAAACAAACAGAGCAAACAACTTGGTTTTTGAGATGTGATCTATCGCCCCGCTCAGAAGTTATTTCTGAAGCCCTACCTGGAGCAAAGAGAGCTAGGCAGTGTAGTTTCTAGCTTGTTAGTCAAAGACTCCTATCAAAGTGGGTAAAGGGTGAAAGAAGAGGTGAATGAACCAAAGGGAGGAGGAGTGAATGGATAGAGTGAACCAGTGAGCATGCCTGGGATGAACTTCGCAACTAGAGAGGCCTCCTTTGCCCCCTGTAGGGCCATAGCTCATCATCTTTCATATACTGCTTTGAAGCTGCCTACCAGAACATTCCTTAACACGGTTTTGGGCACCTAAGAGGACTGGGTTCATGATAGGTATATACCAGAACTACTACATGAAGAGTTGTTTCAGGTGCCTCTACCACTGCCTTGCTTTGCCCCTTCCCTGCTCAGCAAAGGCAAGGCTTGGTGCTATAAACGGAGGTTTACTGGGCACCTACTAAGTACTGATGTGGTGCTGCTTGGGTTGTGAGCATTACCTAATTTGCTCATTGCCGTTGCCCTACAAATGAGCTGCTATTGTCCCTTTTCCATCTGGAGAAGTAAAAAGTCAGTGATGTCACTTTTCAAAGCTCTGCAGCCAGGAAGTGCCACATCGAGAATGCAATCATAAAACTGTCTGGCTCCAAGGTTTATTGCCCCTTTCATCGCAGTTCAACTTCTCTGTAAAGAGCTTTGTAATAGGAAGTTTCACAGAACTGAAACAACCGGGTAATTCAGTGTTGATACATTGGTCAGACTGGTAATTTGAATAAGATAGACGAGGCACAAAATTATAGTCATCTCGTCCATTGTGCTAATTTAATTTTCCAGGTGAGTGTATGCTTCTTTGTGAATTAGGGGCCTTCTTCTCCTGGGTCTATTTTAAGAAAGTACTAGAGAAAACATATCCGTCCCTATGCCACCCTGCATCCCCCCGCCACCAACACTCATTTTCTTCCTACCATGATTCCTTCCATGATTTTCTCTTGAGGAAAAGAAGCAGATTGAAAACTGTGGTTATATATGTACCCATTAAAATAGATGTTCTGCCTATAAAAATGAAGTCGTGCCAGGCTCTAATAAATTACATTGTAATGTGCCAGCTTCCCAGGCTGCAGGGGAATCATTGTGACTCTCTTGATCATAGCAGCATGATTCTGAGCTGCTATGTCCTTAGCTCCTCGCCTGGCCTACCTAAGGTCTTAATCTACATTCACACCAGCAAGCAAGGTACCTAATAGGAACATGTCTTGCCCTCAGGAAGATGAGTCTACAGAACAAATCAGAGAGTCTAACAACTGCCATGCCCAATTTATCTCATAGCTGATATGTATTGAAGGTGCTACTGGTCCAAAGGAGATGTGATTCTGAAATTAGGAGGGAAAGTAATATCTGTGCTGAGTTTTGAAACAAGAGATAATTGGATGAGGTGGGTAGCATTGTGGGCAGAGAGAACATAATAAACACCCACCCCAAAAAACCCCAGAGAGATGAGGTGCATCCTGTGTTCTAGGAACAATATGCAGATTAAACACTGTGCAGTACTGCAATATGAACTGATGCCATCAAATTAAAGATCCTGTTTGATGTGTAATGGAGTTCCGTGAGCTTAGTGAGGCTCCAGAGAGGCCTCGAGTAGGGAGAGATGGAGGTGATCCCTGATAGCAGGAGCATGTTATAGACATGACCAGAATCATATTTCTTGAGCTCAAAGTACAAGACAAAGAACAAAGCAAGATGCTGCTGGAGAGGTGGCTGTGTAGGCTCTTGCATATGGACCTTAGAGAGCAGAGGAATAGTTAACTACTAGTTTGGAATGTGATACTACCAAGGGCAAAATCAATCTTTGGAACTACTTTGCTTGTAGACTTTCATGTGCCAATCAGTCTGAGAAATTCCTTAAAGCAATATTCCGTAGTGAGCTCCCCACCCTAGAAGACATCCTGGATCATATTCCTGCCACCTGTATTGACCCAGTTGTCTTCTGGGGCATGGGGAAGGCCTGGGCTAAAACATCTTTGCATCTTCTGTCATACCTGACACACAGGCTATGGATCAGATAAATGCTTATGGAATTGAACAAAACTAATCTTTTTCAACCAGGAAATTTTTTTCTTACATGGAACATTTGGTAATATTGGAAAATATTCTGGTTGTCATTCTTGGAGTACTGGGCATTTAAAAAAGTATACCAAAGGCTATTTCTAAACACCCTACAATGCACAGATAGTTCCTCAACAAAGGAATATCTTTCCAGAATGTCAATGGTGCTGAGACTATGGGGCAATGAAATATCCTGGCTGAGTGTCAGGCCACTGGGTAGGCTGTCAGGAGTGCTCCTTTCTGGTCAGGGTTCTGTGAGGACAATGAGGTCCACACATATCTGTTTATACCACCTTCAGATCATTTTCCCCACCATATCCCGACTCTAGATGAAACACACTCTGATAAAGTAATTTTGATTAAAGGCACATGACAAAGAAGTGAAGTAAGGGCTGTCCATGTTGTCAGGTAGACATGGCTCAGCCTTGTATGGGAATCAGTATGACTGGATGGAACCAGGGTGATTGGAGCCTCAGTTCTGGCTTTATTACTTGCTGACTTTGTGATCAAGAACTCAGTTTCTCTACCTGTACAACAGGGTATACAATACATCTATACAATAGCACTCTCTAGTTTACAGACCTATTTGTGGGTTCTACACAGTGGGAAGAAATCTGGTGCTAACTAACACTGTTGTCGATTTCTTATTGATCTGATGAGCCTCTCCTGAGTGCCAAGCATGTGCTGGACCTTGAAGTAAAATCAATGCAACCAAAGAAAGATCCATAACTCTAAGGAAATCCCAATAAAGAATAGGGTTACCTTCTTCAGGGGTTGACAGGATGGCTTTAAAGGTCATGTTAACCCCTTGAAATTGAAGACAGAGTTTGTGGATATATAGGTCTGTGTATGTGTTTTTCAAGAAAGATTTGTTTGATTCTCTAAGATATCAGGGAGATTTTAGAGGAGAATCTTTGAGATAGGGGAGATATAAATGGACCCAGTAAAACAGTTCTCAAAACCATAACACAGCATAAAGCATTCAGTTTGGAGAAAACACAATTGGAAAGATGCCCCACAGTTACACTTCCGTAGCCCTGCATGGATGCATTTGGTTTAGGGATGGAAGTTTCAAAAGGAGATATTGGTTCCATGAAAATACTTAACTTTTAAATCTTCAGATCTTTGACAGTTGATCTGGAGATGCCAATATTTAAGGAGCCAATTGAAAATCTGCCACTGGTGTGCAGGAATGGGCAGCCTGTGAGGTCACATTATGTTTTATGTTTTTAGATTTTATTATCTTACCAGGAGAATATGCGAAGATGCCTGCAATGAGGGCATAATGGAGAAAGAAGTGTGTGTGTGTGTGTGTGTGTGTGTGTGTGTGTGTGTGTGTGTTTGTGTTTGCTCTTCTTGTGTGTGAGGTGGCATGGTTGCACAATTGAGATGCTGTTATAAGCTGTGGTGTGAAGCATGGATGACTGACTGGGGCACAGGACAGGGGACATTGCACATTTTGAAATACGTTGCTGGCCTCAAAGGTGTGTACCTCTTCAAAAGCTGTTTCAATGAACACATGTAGCTATCATTAGACACTTACATTTCATTCTGATAGCCTTAGCTTTCATTAAGACTGGGAAACAAGGCAGGTTCTCTTTTGGAGTTCTCTTAGGGTCCAGCTAGGGCCAATGATAATACTAGCTTTATAATTTCTTTAGCTCAGAAATCCCAAAGAGAAGGTGACATTAATTTTCCATTCATCAGATATTTATCGAGCACATATGTAGATGAAAGCAAACATACATCATAGATACAGAGATGGATAAAGGAGAAGAGGAAGTTAACATTTATTGGATTGAAGACATCTAATGTACTTTAATTCGTATACCAATTTCACAAGAGGATATCATATTTGTTTTACATTTATAGAACTAGGTTAAACAACTTGTCTATAGATTTGAAGTTGTGACTAATGGAATTTCTGATTTGGATTGAGGTAGAATTACTTCAAAGTGTGTTGTTTTTTAAGTCTTGATCCTCTGGCATTGCATTGTGTGGGACACATCCTGAGATTTGTGCTCAGTGCAGCATCATGTGGGGTAGACTGTGAATGCTGAAGTCAGTCAGTGCTCATGTTTTGGAAGTGATATTTGAGCTGAACCCTAAGTATATAGAACACATGGGCTAGAAGCCAGGAGGGTAAAATAGGAAATTCTAAGCCCAGGCTATCAAGAAAAACCTGTGAACCACAGTGCCAGTCTTAGTAGGGGAAGGTTAAGGGCAATCTACTGAGTGTGAGGATGGCTGTAGGAACTAAGCCTGGTAGAGCAGATGGAAAGGGATTATGAAGAATGTTATATGTGTTGACTTTAATGGGGACTTGAATGTCATTAGGAAGTCTGGGAAGTGTTTATCTCACATAGTCAATTTGTGTTTTAGAGAGACCAATTTCCCAAATTCTGTAGCACAAGAGTGACAGTGGAGTGTCCCCCATCTCTTTCCATCAGCCTTAGTCTTTCTCCACAGAATACCCATTGACCCTTTCTTCAATTCCGTATGTCTCTCCATAAATCAGGAGAAAATGCTGGGTTCCAACATGGCTCTCTTGTTACCACAAATCTTCATGTGAGTGTAGTGAATGGTGGATTTGGGGAATTATATAACAAAATTGTCTTGGCCTCTCTCATGTACAAAACAATTGTTATTTGTGTGTCTCATTCTTTAATTTATGGTCCTTCTGGCTTGGGGGTGGGGTGGGGGTGGGGGAGGTTTCTCATAGTCACTGCTGCTAAATTATGGTCTCTCTCATTGGTGAACTTTCCTTATGCTCCATGCCTGTTCCTCCTGTGGCTACTGACTTAACTCATAGCTGTGTGATAAGCTGAGGCAGGTAAGAGGATGAGGCCTTTTCATTTAGAGTGCAGAGCCAATGGGAAGTTGGCTTTCAGCTCCATTGACCTGGCTGGCTCTTTCAGCAGGATAGGGAGCTCCTCTGATGGTGCCTCAGAAGACTTTCATGTACCACACTAGTTTACTACAGGGGAATGTCAGTATCACCTGCTCAAATAGTGACTGCTGGTATTCATGCTATCACAAAATTGATATGGATTTGCTTTTGCATTATACTCTATTTTTGCTTGCTTTTTAATCATGGTGTTTTTTTTCTTAAGCTAAAGATAAAGTCTGATAATTTAAGATCTCAAGCTCTTGTCTAGTGCATCATAGGTAGAGTAAAAACCACACAAGTTTGTAGACAGGCACCTGCCTTTCAGTTTGGTCCTTATTTGACCTTTGATTATCTGTGTGGCCTCCAGCAAGTCACTGTATATTTTTGCACCTTGTCTCCTTATCTGTATAATGGAGAAGACAGTGACTTCTGGCTTAGCATAGTTGTGAAATGAACTATCATATGCATATGAAAGCATTTTGCTCAGTGCCTGATACTTTTGTAGATGCCTAGTAAATGCTGAATGAATGAATGAATGAGTCAACCAAATTACAAACTGCTTGTAGTTTAATATATTAGGGAATATGTTAGGACACAGCTAAGCCCCAGACACAATGTCCCAGCGAGATGAAAATGTCTCTGTTACCAACCACAGTGGCAGGCAGTACAAACAGGCGGCCTCGTCACTCCTAGTTCTTGTTCCTTCTGCCTATTTGTTCAACTACTCTCCAGGGCAACATCTTCTGATTGGTGAAAGTTATCTTGCCAGGTCAAGTTCAATTTGTAGCATATAATAAGGAAAAGAATGTAGCATGCTTTTGCTTTTGTAAAAGAATGATGCTTGGGCATCTTTTCCCCTGGGATGGAGCTTGGTTTCATGACCACATAAGCAGCACTTTATCATCATGAGGTACTATTTCCTTTCACTGCTAGGTACTGTCCCCTTCACTGCTAGGTACTGCTGTCCTACCTGTCCTACCTCTTCTCTATACTATAATTGCCCAAGCATCTGGAGTTCACTTCTCTGAGTGTCATTTGGAGTTTGGCAATGGACCTGGCTCATTACAACTGCTCAGTGATTTTTAAGTGACTAGCTAATTGAAGATGATGTTTCCTAGAATGGATGCTAAGTCAGCCCACAGTATAGCTTATGAGGAATCTTACACCAGAGTGTGTCAAGAGAAGCGTGGGTCCCCTCTTCATGCTTCACAAAGCTGCTCAGAGGGTCATAGCAGCCAAGCAGTTCTCCCATTACGGCCTGCATGTTGAACTTTTGGGTAACATTTATTCACTCTATTGCCCCAGCTGCTCAAAGAGAGATGGGGGTGGGTGGCTCTAAATATCACTTTACACAAGAGAAAGCTGAGGTTCCAGATGGTGTAAGGACTTACCTAGAGTTCCCTGAACTGTTCAAGTATCACAGAGACCGCTATGCAACTCTCCAAACTCTCTGTGTCCTTCTCACAACTCCTTGGTGCCTATGTACAGGCCTGTGCAGGCACATTCACACAAAGAAGCATCCTCAGAACTGTGCCCAGTGCACTGGGGAGGGTGGACCACGATAAAAATAATGGCAGATTGGAGTGATTCGCTCTTCGTAATTTCTCTCTGGTCTCACATCCATGATCTCATTTAGTCTTGAAATAGCTGTTGGAGGCACTGTTGTGACTAATATCCTCTTTAACAGATAAGGAAACAGGCTCAAGGAAGGATAAAGTGTGACGCTCTGTCAATTCCTGAGGTGGTGGAACCCTGGGGCTCAGTTATTTGGGTCCTGGCCCTGCAGGGCCACCGCTAAACAGACAGAGTGATGCAGTTCAAATTCTCCCTCCCACCCTCCAGGCTGCCTCCATCTCTTGAGCCAGGCTTTGTTATTAATGTGCTGTTCCTGAGAGCCCAGACTTGCACTTGAGTCCCAAGCTTGGGAAAGCTGTAGTATATTTTAATTATAGCCACTTGATAATCCTGGGTGATGGGAGGGAGACCGTCCTATATCAAGCCTAAGAGTCTTGAAGGAAGGGATTGCTGGACATCCATGAATATTCATTGTTATGCTAAACCACAGGCTGCATTTCCCTTCATTCAGTGTAATGAGATGCGCGCTGCAGCCTCTCTAGCTTTAAAGCAGCTAGTGGAAGCATGGAAGCATGGATTACCCTTTGCAAGGCTTTCCTCTGGCAGTCACATGGGGATTCCCAAAAGCCCAGGTGAATCACTGAAGAAATAAACATCTGCCGTTACCTTCTTGAAAACTGGCCAGTGGCTATCCGAAAGTCCTCGCTCCCTCAGCTAGTGTCAGCGGCTTGTCCACCAGACACGGTGGGGACACTGTTCTTCAACCCTCCTCTGCCTTAGTTTCCAGTGGAGGTGAGTAAAGGGAAGGCATTACCAGCATGGGACTCTGCTATTTAAATGAGATCTCTGGAGCAGTGTGCTTACTGTTCCATAGGGTCCATTAGCAAGGCAGAACCCCAGAATTTACTCTGGCCCCACAGAATCAGAATCTGCCCAGGTCCTCAGGGGATTTGTTTCAGGCTAAGTTCCAGAATCATCAGACAGGTTCTTAGCTGTCCTTTGCTCTTCTCTGTCCCTGTGACTGTGAACAAAATTCACAACCTCACTGGACCCATTCCTGCCTTTTCTAGGGGATGAGAAAATAAAATGTGGACATTATAGAGTTGGTTTCAGGGAGGTGATAACCTCCCATATACAGAGTAATAAACAGCAAAATGCACATCTTCCTTGAAATTTCTATGTCTTCTTTTTTAACAGTGACTTGTGCAACAAATTAGGCACATGTCTGTGTACACCATGGTCCTCAATGATCAGAGACATGAAATCCTGGACTTTCTCCCTCTCTGCAACCCAATTCACAGTCTCCAGTGTTCAGAGAGGTTTCATTACAACCACTCAATAATGCTAGAGTAGTTGAGGAAAGGTCCCCTATATTACACATAAGAATTCTTAAGGAAAGGGTTGGTAGATAGCCATGAATATTCACTGCTATGCTGTGGGTTGTATGTCCTTTGAATTCTTTAAGTTCTGGGTATACATTTAGTCTCTCCTGGAGTTTTACTTGCTTCTGTATCAATCCAACATTTCTACTCATTATTGCTGTCATGGGACTGGACTTCTGTAAATAATGCTTGTATCTCAAACTGTTACACTACCACACTAGATTCACAAATAGTTGACAGAGTTTCTCAGAGCCTGTTGTGGAGCTGCTGGTTGCTCATTTCTTTGGCCCATTTAATTTCCAGATGTAGTGCCAATGGTGGGATTGAGCAGTGAAGGAGCACCACTCAGTCAAAGCCAGCCCCACCCTTCCCTGCACACATGTTTGTTCTTGACTTCTCAGGTCTGTCCTTCCCACATCTGTGCAAGGGTATAATGATGTGCAAGGGGCCCCAGGAGCAGAGCACACATTTACACACTTTCCTTCCTGGAGATTGGGTTTGAGGCGATGCCATGCTCTGCCTTTGTCAATCACGGTGCTAAATTATCCTGGAAGAAATCAGAGCTCGAGGCTGAGACCTGGGAGACAAGGACAAGTCTGAGAGATGAAGGCAAGAGATTGAGAGTAGACTGGGTAGAAAAGAGACCTTTTAAAAGAATGAATACCCCCAAATGTGTTAATTATCCTCTGTGGCAGATTTCAGTCAGTGCAGGCCTGAAGCTGGCTGCAGGGGTCGATCTCTATTACGCTTGGATTTTAACTTCCTGGGAGGGAAGGAGATATAGTCTCTCAGAAGGTGCTAAATGAATGAGAAAGTTGAACAAGCCTCAATCTACACATCTGTGAAGGGAATGTGTGAGGGGCTCCCCATAATGGTATCGGCAGTGGGACCTTTGGGAGGTGAGAGGGAATGAGAGTGGAATCCTTGTGAATGGGATGAGGAAAACAATAGGGTGAAGAGACCAGAGCTCTGTCCCTGCCTTGTGAAGATATAAGAGAAGACAGACACATGTGAACCAAAGTGAGGGTCTTCACTAGAACCCACTACCCCAGCACCAGATCTCAGGCTTTTAGTCCAGAATAGTGTGAAAGGTTTTTTGTTTTGTTTGAAAGCCATCCAGTTGGTAGTAATTTGTTACAGTATCCTCAAGTGACTAAGATGTTAACCTATGAAAAATTTGTTTGGATAACACTATAAAGTGATCAGACTAGTGGGGACATTGAACATGTTTGGCTCAGCACTAAGCAAGTAATGGTAAGGTGGAGGATAGGGGAGGAAGACCCAGTTTCTTAGCCAGGGTCCTTGCTAGGATGTGTTGGCATGCCAGCAACCACCTTTAAAATGTGTGGGTGTTTTAATGCATCATGTTGGGATCACAGTTTTTAAATGACCAAAGTACTTCCAAAAGCCCTGAGGATGAGCTGATGCCCTGGAGTCTCCCCAGACCTCTTCTAGCCTCTCTCCTCTAGCTCCTTCTGGACCCCATCTCCTGTCTTCATTCATGCTAGCTGGATCCCCAGTGGTCACTGCAGGTGATGTGTTTCTATGAGCCATAAGCCCGCAGCTCAAACTCAGCACTACACTCTCTGTTGAGCACGATTTTGATATCATCTTCTGCTCTAACCACAGCAGTGCCAGCTACGAGGTTGTCCAGCCTGTCCTACCTAACAGGCATGACTAGTCATATCATAGTTGGGGACTTTTTATCACACCTCACCCTATCCTAGCACCCAGACAGATATAGAAATTGTAACAGCGGGCTCCATCCCTCCATGGGTACACTCCATAGACATCATCACACAGACTGAATATCTGCCAGCAATACTATGTATGCCTCCTGTACATATTGACGAATCGCCAACTGCATGCCCAACTCAATTTTAAATATAGGAATCCCAAGCTAAACAAGACAGGGTCTCTGCTTCCCTGAAGCTTCTGCTATGATTGAGTAGCTCACAATCAGGAACTAAAAATGACAACAATATCAAATAGGGACCACGACAACCAACAGAATGATGGAATAAGGGTGATAGTAAGAGGCTATTAGTGTTTGAAGCTACCTGGGCCAATGCTTACACAAGAAGTAGCAGCCATGTACATGTGTAGAAGGGATACCCCTTAGGCAGGGGAAAAAGTTGGTGGGAACAAATCCATCATGTCACAAGGAGATGATTGAAGCATAAAGACCTACTTCAGAACACAGAGAATCAGGTAGGATTGGAGGCTGGAAGACTCTGGGCATGATGGGATTTGAGGCTCTAAAAGAGAGTTTGGAGAGTTAGGTAAAAGAGCTAGGAGGCAGACTATGCTCTGTACCTTTAAAAGAAAGGGTCATAGTGAGGGGAAGAAGCAGAAGAGATCCAAGAGTTGGGGCCTAAATCAGAGTTACAGGGAAGAACAGATCATGTCTTGAAATGAAAGTAGATCAATCAGAACATGGCCTAAGTGAAGCTTTTACTGAGTCCTGGTATCCAGCCAGTGAAGATCCATTGGGAAAGCACTTGGCAAGTATGTGCAGAGGCTGTGTGAGACCTCCCATCTTAAGGCAGGGTACCTACTTACAGACCCTGTCTTCTTTAGGACAGTCGGCCTGTAGGGCAAGTCCTCAGGCAACATACTCATTTTCTAGATGAGGACACCAAGGGTCAGGATGGTGGATTGACATTCCTATCACACTTCAAGACAGATATGAAATCTGTATTCCAAATGGGTCTTCTAATAATTGACCCCATGCTTTGATGCTCTTTCTTCAGATGCAGTTGCTTCCTCTGCAAAAGCCATGACCTGCTTTAAGCACACCCCTCCAAGTCAACTTATTGAACATTGTCCCCAGCATGGAGCCCAAGCTAGTGAGTTTCCCAAGGGTCATTCTTAGGATGGCCATTCTTAGGATGGCCATTCTTAGGCCATTTTGTATACCCAGATTATTTTTCTATAAGTTACCCTTGACTTTCATTCTTTGACTTCTTTGGCCTTATTACTTAATCACTTTGTAACTTACTTTCCTCATCTGTAAAATGGGAACTCTAACCTTCTTGCCAGAATCACTCTAAATACAAAAGTAGTGAATCTCACTTTTAATTACTATTGAGTAAAGGACTTTATCCTTTTCCTGACATTGACCAGTACCACTCATCTTTGCGTAATAATCCCAAATGGGGACAGACCTTCCTAAACAATGCCATACTCAGTATTTATTGACCACTAGGCAAAGAGCTGTGACCAAGTTTACATTATTGATTACCGGAGTTAATCTTCACAGGAACCCCAGGAGGTATCTGCTGGGATTATTGTTCCCATTTTTCAGATTTAGATAGGGACACCTATTACTCTTACATTGCTCACCAAAGATTAGATGGATGGAGAGCAGAGTCAAGAGCCACATTCTATCCCTCTGCCTGCAGAGCAGAACAGGTGCTGTAGTCCATTGGTATGCCCTATCCCTCGTGGTAACTCGAGTTGTGCTGTTCAGCCAGGCTGCCTTGGTAATTATCCTTTGCAGCTGACATCAGTCAGCATCAGGCCTGAAGCTGGTGGCAGGGGAGTGTCTCTCAATTAGGCTTGGAGTTTAACTTCTAGAGAAGAAACAAGAAACAGGCTCTCAGAAGTTGCTAAGTGAACGAAATTGAGATTGCCAGAAATGAGTTGCCTTAGGGGAGACAGACTTCTCACTTCCCAGGTCACAGAAATTTTGTTTTCTCTCTCTGGCAGAGTGCTGACCCAGCAGAAGCCATACAGCCTTACAGTTGGCTCAGATGGAGACTTTAAAGGGTCTTAGGAATTTGAAGCAAATACAGATGGAAGGATTTCTAGTACAGTGCCCTCTGTTGTACAGTGACACTGTAGCATGGTGTCTTCTGTCACAGAGGGCTCTATATAGTCCTGGGAGCATGAGTCTCAGAGTTAGGCTGATGTGGTTTCAGATCCTGCCTTCATCCACATGATCTTGATCAAACTGGGTGCTTCATCATCTGTGCAAAAACAGTATTTAAACTGATGAAACGTGTCACTGAGAACATGATACCAGATCATGTTAGCACAGTGTGGCTAAGCTCACACTCCTTCCTGGAGGTGATGCACACAAAGATCTTAGAAGGTTCTGGAATATGAGTAGTCCACTTTAGTTATGCTGATTATTCTGTTAATGCTATCAACATTGGCAGAGCACAACTTTGCTTTCTCTTAATCTACACATTCCAGAATGATACATTTAGAAAAATAACTCCTCAAATTTCTGTCTCTAGGTGTTTCATTTATGGTATTTTCAGGTTTGGGCCTAGGAAGGCATCAGTTGCTAAAGTGCTTGTTGGACAAGCACAAAGATTGAATTCATATCCTCTCCTAACACACACAAGTAAAAAGCTGAAGTGGGGGCACCTGTCACCCAATGGCTTGGGGGAGGGGAGACAGTTGCATCCTTGAAGCTCATTGGTCAGTCAGCCTAGCTGAATTGGTGAGATGCTGTCCTAAAAATTAAAGATGGGAAGTGACCCAGGAAAAAAACCAAAGTTGACTTGAGGCTTCCACATCAACAGTCAACTTGTTCATATGAACAAGGACACACACACACACACACACACACACACACACACATACACACACACACACACACACCATATGCTATGCAACACAAAAATTATTCTCAGACACCTTAGTCAACCAGATAATCTATTTTCACAATGAAGACAGACAGTCTCAGATATGGCAACTGTGCAGACTGTGACATTGTGAAGTGCTACTGCCTATGTAAAAGTAGACACATGCCTACCCTGTGGCCATGACATTGCAATTTCCAAAGAGAAGGTAAACATATATCTAGAAAGGTTTTAACCAAAATATTCATAGCAGACATTTCATTCTAGCCACAGACTGTGAGCAGCCCATGGGTCCATCAATGAGAATGGAAGGAATATGTACAAATGAATACATCTGAAAAAAGAACAAGGTATTGATTAATATAATATCATGGATGAATCTCAAAACCATGCAAAATGAAAGAAGTCTTATAAAAGGCACACACACACACACACACACACACACACACACACACAGTATTATTCTGTCTTTGTAAACTTCTAGAATAGGCAAGCCTATTGTGGAAACAATGGTAAACTTCCAGCCTCAGGTGCCATCCCAGCAGCTGAACAGCCTGAAAGAGAAGTGAGGTCACAGGCTGTCTCCAAATAAGAGCCACAGGCTAGGACTACACAGAACCAGATCTTCCCAGAGCATCCCAGCCCCAGCCCCCACAGTGAGTTTCCAGTCTTGGGGATAGTCATCTTCTGCAGGCTTGGTGTAGACAGCAGAGTCAAAAACCAGTGGGAGACTGAGTCATAGGAGGGCATCCGTGCTTTTATAAATTCTGTCGCCAGTAACTTGACCCTTTTCTCACTTTTAATATTAGAGAAAATTCTTAATGCTTCCATCATGGTCTGGGATTGATCTCTTTTTGATGTATACAAGAACATTCTACTCTCCTTAACAGAGCCTGACCTCAGAAAAGCCTAACAAGGGTCAAATTCACTTAGCTTGCCTCAGAGCAACCTGAAGGATGTGAAATGTCTCACCCTACCTTGACCTAGTTCTTTATATAAGCAAAAAGATAATACTAAAATCCAGCCCCAAGTAGCTGTTCTGTCTCACTCCAAGTGGAGGAGCAGGAATAGAAGGAGGAGGGACTATGAAGCATGTGTGACAAGTCCGGAGAGCAAAGGCTCACAAAAGACCAAGGTCTCACTACAGAATTATACAATGTTTCCCCCATGAACCTTACCATCACACTACTAGAGGCCTAATGATAGTGCTTCCTTTCATTTGGTGCCATGTGTGACTATAAGGGAAAATCTGCAAGGCATACTAGACAGGTGAACAAATGGACAGGGAAAGGGAAATGCAGTGTAAAGAGAGAGATGGAAATTCTGCGGAAGAATTAAAAAAAAAAAGTCCAAGATCAAAAGCATCCTATCAGAAACAAAGAAGTCCTTTAATGAGCTTAGCAGTGGACCAGGATGCTGCAGAAAGGACCTCTAAGTGAGGGTGTATCAGTAGAAACCACTGACAACAAAGAGCTAAGGCTGAGCAGATGGGACTGCCATCCAGGGACTGGACTGCTACAGAAGGTGGAGACTCCATATAACAGGGCATTGTTGATGTACATCAGGTTTATCTTCTAATATAAGGCATGCGCCACGCCCGCCTAATGAACTGGCATTTGAAGGTGAACTTTTATTAGTTGTAAGTGTCTGCTGCTTATACACGGGTCTCCACTAAACTAATCTTTAAAAGAAAGGAAAGAAAATGGAATCCTAAAAGTTTTCAGTTGAAACCAAATAAATCAGAATAAGAGAGAAAGGCAAAAAATAAGAACAATGAAAAAGAACAGGGGCCTGGAGAGATGGCTCAGAGGTTAAGAGCACCGGCTGCTCTTCCAGGGGTCCTGAGTTCAATTCCCAGCAACTACATGGTGGTTCACAACCATCTGTAATGAGATCTGGTGCCCTCTTCTGGTGTACAGGCAAACTTGCAGAAAGAACACTGTTTATATAATAAATAAAATAAATCTTTAAAAAAAAAGAACAAATAGAAGAAAATTATGACAGTTAATATAAAATATTACCTCAACTACGTCAGGACTCACTGTGAATGTCAACATTCAAAGTTGGAGATTTAGCTCAGTGGTAGAGCGCTTGCCCTGGGTTTGATCCTCAGCTCTAAAAAAATAATAAAGACAAAAATAACAAAATTAAAAGACAGATTGCCAGAGTGGGTCAAATATAAGATCCAACTACACATTGTCTACAAGAAACTCATTTTAAATATAGACAGAAGTTGGATTAAAAACTAAATGGAGAAATGATGCTGACAATGATCCAAAGGAAATATGGGTCACTATATTAATTTCATACAGAATAGATTCAGAGGAGGAAAATTTAGCAGGGTTAAAAAGGGCAGCGTATAAAGATACCAGGACTACTTCTTCAAGGAGATATCACAGTCTGTAACATGCATGCACCTAGCAGTAGATTATCAAACCAGGTAGGAAAAACCTTATGGAGCTGTGAGAAGCATATGAAACCAATTGTTGGAGACCTCAGTGCTCCCCCATCAGAGATAAAGCCAGCAGGCAAGGACAGATTGGACTCAGCAATCTCTGTACTCAAGAAGATGTAACTGACGTCTGCTAACTACTTAATCCAACAACAGCAAAATACACCTTTGCTAGCTCCTAGGGGATGTTCATGAACATAAATGACATCTCAGGCCTTAAACATGTCCACATGAGCTTTAAATAATAAAAATGTACAAGATTTATTTCAGAACATCAGGAAAATCACCCAGAAATCAACAACAAGAAGATAACTACAGGCTTCCCAAACATGCTGAGGTTGAATAGGATGCATCTAAATGATACATGGATCAAGGAATAAATATTGAATGAAAAGATACCTTATTATAATTGTGGGATGAAGCAAAGGCAGAGCATAGAGGGGGCACTCATAGCGTTGAATGTGTGTGCTGGAAAAGAAAAGATCGAGAACCATGAAGTTTAAGTTTTTCACCTTAAGGAACTAGAAAAGGAAGAACAATAAGGCCAATTTAGGCAGAGGAAGAGCAACAAAAACTGAAACAGATGACAGGGGAACTCAAGACCAGAAGTCAGTAGGGGAAATGAGTGTAGACACTGCTGGTGGTAGCTACCAGGCCTCTATAGAGGGTTCACAGCAGTAGTGCCTTGCTCACTTGCTCCCCAGCCATGGGAAGACAGTGGCACCCCCGTTAAGATCTCTCTCTCTTATAACATGCAACATGCAGCAACAGAGTGGAGGCAGGGAGCAGCCAGCCCTCCCCAGACACCAATGCTGAAGCCTTCATCTTAGATTCTCCAGGCTCCCAGGCTGTAAGAAATTAATTTCTCTTTGTTATAAATGACTCAGGCTGTGACACTTCATTATAGTGAAATAAACTGACCGGGACAGCTGAAAGATCAAATGCTGGTCACTATGGAGAGCAATGGGAAATCTCATTCATTGCTTGTAGGATGCAAAATGATATAGCCACTCTGGAAAATAGTTGACAGGTTTTTTATTTTTTGTTTGTTTTGGTTTTCTAGAAATACTCATACTGTATAATCCAGTACTTATGTGTCTTGGTATTTGTACAAAGGTGTTGAAAACAATTTTGTGCAGAAATTTGTGCAAGCTTGTTTGTAAGAGCCTTATAGTAATTTCTAAACATGTAGCAAACTAGATGTCCTCCTAGATGAGTAACCTACAGTATAGCCATAAACTATGTTACTTGGCACTCAGAAAACAAGCTATCAAACCATAAGACAACATTGAAGAAATATAGATGAAAATTACCAAAAGAAAGAAACCAGATTGAAAGGGCTACATGTGATATCATTCCAGACTCTTGACATCTAGAAAATGGAAAACTAGGAAGTCAATACAAAGATCAGTGTTTGCCAGAGGAAGAGACAAAATGGGTATGCAGAGGTAGGACTTGAACCTAGCTATCCTGATTCCCAAGTTTGTGATTCTTTTATTTAAAGCTGCCAGAATGGAGGGGGACACTTGTTACCTAGAATTCAGAAGACTTTTAATGCAGTGAATAGATTATGTTTGAAACTATAAAGGACTATGGTGTTATAATGCACAAGATAAACAAGTCAACTCTGATGGAAGCTATAGTGTTCTTGTGATTATTGCATACCAATGTAAGTTCACTGACTATTTCCAGTATAGTAGTGTAGAGTGAATGTCAGTAATGGGCACTGTGCCTGAAGGGACAGAGGGTATTGGGAAATCTTGGTATCATCATCTCAATATTGTTAATCTGAAACTACTGTAAAAATATAAAATGTATTTTAAAAACTGTAGAATAATGGTGACCTCTGAAGTGGTTAGAAGTATAAATAAGAATGGGTTTAAGAGAGATTTCTGTAGTATAAAACATTAAAAAAACCTGGAAACAAATGTCAAACTCTGGTTAAAGATACATGCTCAGAGGTTTTAAAGGCATGTACATCTGCCCTTCCCTTTAAAATGGGCTGGTAGGTAGCTATAGAGATGGACATATGAATATACACACAATAAGTTCAGTAAAAGTAAAAGTGTGGATATGTGGGTGTTCAGTTAAAAATTCTTCTGTGGATTTGAACATTTTCATTGAAAGGAAAGAAAAACCAGATCCCTGGACAATTTCCCTCCTTTTACCTGAAGAAGAAATTCTAAAGGTCATGCTGGAAGCCTGAGACATACAGACTTGTTTCAAAGAGTGAACTTTCAGATTCCTTGTTGTGCCTTAAGCTTTTGAGTCCCAAATGCAATTTAGCAGAGGAATGAAATTAGAACTTCACAGTCCTTCATCCCAATGCCTCTAGAGAGTTGTTGCCAGAATTTGTTGCTTTGCAGTTACGTTAAGTTGCTTTGTTGCTTTGCAGTTACATTGTTACTTTGTGGACAGCCATGGTCCTCCTCATAAGCCTGGTGATTGGGGTTCATTACTTATTCATTGTGGACTTCTCACCTGCTGGGCATCTGTCCTCCATTCTCAGATTTCACACTCTGTGGGCTCAGGAGACCACTGTACTGCTGGGGAAAGGTGCCTTCCTTTGGCATGCTCAGAGTCAGAACATTCTTCAGCTTCAAGGAGGAAATTATGCTGTAATATGTATTGAGTCTTTCTCTGTTCAACCAGCCAGCTCCCAAATGATGACATGGACACTTGTTATTTATTAATTATGAAAGCTTGGCCTTTAGCTTCAGCTTGTTTTCAACTAGTTCTTATAACTTAAATTAACTCATGTTTTTATTAATCTATGTTCTACCATGTGGCTTTTACCTCTATCCCATTCTGTGTATCTGACTCCTTCTGTGTCTGGCTGGCATCTCTTGCATGCCAAGATTCGTCTTGAGTTTCTACTCTCTGCCCAGAACTCCCACCTATCTCTCCTGCTTAGCTATTGGCCATTTAGCTTTTTTATTAAACCAATCAGAAAGCACCTTAGGCAGAGACATCTTTACAGTATAAACTAATATTCCGCAACAGTAGTACCATGTTATGAGCTCTGTTGGGTATGTGCCAGCTGCCATCATCAACCTCATCAGACAGATGTGAAGAGATTAACCCATGTGCCCTGAGTCATGTAACTTAGTAGCAGAGGTGAGAGAGGAACCCAGGCTGCTTGGATGTCCTGTGTGTAATCAGCTGCCTCTGGTGGGAAGTGATTGTTTATGGTGGGAACTAAATATGTATATATATATATATATGAATTCTAAATGTACCCTGAAGACCTGTCTCAGTTAGAGTTTCTGTTGCTGTGATGAGATGCTGACTACACTCATAAAGGAAAGCATTTAACTGGTTTCAAAGGTTTAGTCCATTCTCATCATGGAGGAACGTAGAGGCTGGAAAAGGAGCTGAGAGTTCTGCATCTTGCAGGCAACAGGAAGTGAACTGAGACACTAGGTGTGGCTTAAGTATATATGAGACCTCAAAGCCCATCTCCACAGTGACACATTTCCTCCAACAATGCCACACCCACTCCAGCAAAGCCACACCTCCTAATAATGCCACACCCTTTGGGGGCCATTTTCTTTCAAACCACAGGAACCTTAGGAGATGTGGTCTAGTGGAAGGAAGTGAGATTGGGACCTAGAAGGTGGAAGTTAGGGACTAGTAGGAGGAAGTTAGGTTTAGGGGACTATACCCTTTAGGTGGCTATTGAGACCTCTTTGGGGACCTTGTTCCTTCCCCCTTCTACCTCCATGAAGTAAGCAGCTTCATTCTACCATATGTTTCTTCCATGGTGTGCTGTTACTACAGACTCAAAGAGACAAGGCCAACCAGCCAGGTATTAAAATTCTACATCATGAGTCAAACATAAACCATTTCCTCCATTGAAGTTGTTCTTCTCAGTTATTTTGCCACTGTAATAGACAGCTATACCTTTATCCAACCCAGCTCCTCTCCAATTTATGGCTAAGTGGGATTTTAGGATCTCCTAAGATCCTACCCCATGAATGGCATCATTCAGAGGAAGACATATATCTAATAAACCACAAATGTTTAAAACAGGCTTCCCATAAGTATGTGTGTGTATATATATGTGATTTATGTATATGTGTGTGTATGTATATGTGTGATATATGTATATGTGGTGTGTGTGGTATGTGTATGTGTGTTTGATATGTATAAGTATGTGTGTATGATATGTATAAGTGTGTGTGTGTGTGTGTGTGTGTGTGTGTGTGTGTGTGTGTTGATAGTCACATCTGATGCTAGCATGTGGGTTTGCAATTTACAGAGTGTCTTCAGGTACAACTTTTATATAAGCTTCATGGGCATCCCATAAGACAAGGATAGTATCATTATTTTCATGTTCTAAGTTTCATCAAGGGTGAAAGAGGTCCAACAGTTTGAGCAAGATTACACATCTGGGCTGGAGACAAAGGGAAGAGAAACTCAGCCTCCCAGATACCCTGTTCACATGGCTCCCACATCATCTGCTTTTCCTCTCAGCCTGGCTTTAGGCTTCCGGGCTTGCCTAATTTACATATGAGATCATGCTAGTTCTTGGGAAGTGACCAATATATAATGTGTAGCTAATGTGATAAAGCACAATTCCACTTTTGTTACAAAGGAAGGGAACTCTCCAGGGGATCATAATAGTCAGGCCCCTCTCAGTGGAACTCAGAGAGTTTTATGGGCATCAGGAAACAATTCATCCTCACAATGGACCATTGGGCCTGGCAACTCCCGTTGTTCTCACCATTCTGTGGAGGGGGAAAGGATATTAAGAGATTTGGCCCAGGGTCACCAGCATCCAGGCTGTAAATCACACAGTCTCAGTGGCAGGTTGAGGAATGGAAGCAGGACTTCGGAATAACCATCCTGAGAGTGTAGTGTGCTTTGGCTCTTATGTACGTAATGTGCTTTTAAGTACCCCCAAGAGCTCGTGTCCAGGAGTAGAAATTGATGTCCCACATGTCAGCCTTGACACTCATTAGCAAATCCCTTGTTCAAGGTCAAAAAGAAACCAGACAAGGATCATGAAGACCCCAGTCTTCTTTCCCTGAGGGCTCTTCCCATCATTCTAGGGCTGGTCATATTTTCACTGTTCCCTAGTCTGGTCAAGGGTTTGTTCCCTTCCCTCGGTCAAACCTCTGTTAAGAATGGAGAGTGGGGAAAGTATTAACTTTGACATCGATTTCAGCTTGCTTTAACTTTATGACCTTGGATGAGTCACTCTCTGCCTTTGGGCATCGGTTTACTAGTCCAGGAGTGACAGAACAGATGACATTCTAGAACAATGAGGAAAGGTAAATCTCCACACGGAGACCTTGTGAGTGTTTTTTCTAGTCTGTGATTGGGATCACAAGGACTGTGCTGTGTGCTCTGTCTGGCCCAGTTCCTGACAGGAGAAAGGCACTTGATGGATGTGGAATGAGTGAATAAAAATGGTGCAGCCCCTTGGCTTAGGATGAGCAATGTTGCCCCAAGTTCTTGCCTGAATTTCAAGCGTGACCCATTTCAGGCTGGAACCTCTGGCTGTTAGTCATCCCCGAGACCTGTCAGCATATAATCACCGGCGTCAAAGGTCCCAGTGACATAGAAGGCCGAGACTTTTTCTTTGCATCCAGAGGTCAGAATGATTGATGTGTGAATTCAGAGTAACAGCAGGGGCCCATGCAGTTGCTTTCCTAATGGTACTTCAGGGGTTAATTTTTGAAGTGGAGACTGGTGATCTTGAGATGTTGGAGTCACCATTATCTGGGAAAGAGAAAACTGGGGTTGATGTCTCTTTGTCTGCTTCCAAGACCATGAGCGACTCTGTTATCAACCTGCTTCTTTCATAGTAGGTGCACAGATACTCAAAGAATGTGGCTTAAATGGCCAAGGATTCCATTCTAAACCCTATGCATCATATGACTTTAAATAGCTCTAATATGACTGCTGTTGCAAATGGCATTAATAAAGCATGTCAATCATTTAAGGGACTATAAATGTCAAGAGCTTTGGGAAGCAATTATACCACCACACCACATGGGTAAACTGAGGCACAGAACATTAGTAATTCACTCCAGGACCTGGAGGGAGGTGAAGAGCTAAGCATTGTCTCGGTGTCTGTTTGGCTGCAGAACTGAAGTCCTTGATCAGCAAACTCCAGTCCAAATCTCCTATCTGCTCATTGCAAGATAGTGGCATAGACCAAAGGAGGGAGTTTCAAACTGCATCCTTCATCTAACAATTGGCTCCTCAAGGTACATGATTCAGCCAGGTATCCTCAACGGGGTCTGATTAACAAGGAGTGTTCATTAACTGTTTACTGTAAATCACTGGGGAGCATAATAAGAACTTTTACAGAGCATCAGAGTCTTTCCAAAAGGTCTTCACATACTTATTTGATGTCTTCAACATGTATTCATCTCTGTGTAGCAACTTTGAACTTGCAAAGTGGACATGGAAAGAAAGTTTTGTTAGCCAAGCCATTACAGTTTCTAAACACAGGTCTGTTGTGGGTGTTTCTTTCTACTTCCTGTCACTGCCACTTACGCTGTGTTGGGTCTACCTTGGCATGAAATCTATCTGAAAATTATAGTCTATTCTTGTATGTTTTCCATTTTTGATAAAATTGCATTTCATCTAGAGGCCTTCTATTAGTAATTTTACTAGTGGTGGGAAGAGAAAGCAAAAGCTTTAGCCTGCAGAATTGTCACAGAACTTTGTAAGGTGTGTGCTCATTTGTTAGATCCATGATGATAACAAGATAGGTTTACCCAGGACTCTGCTAGGGATGGGCATATGATGTCACTTAAGATGTAGTCTCTTCCCTGAAGGAATTTTGTGGAGGGCAATTGGCTGGCACTTACCAGAAACTCCATGTGCCTACCACCACTCTTACTGCAGATAATGGTATTGAAGGTCTTAGAGATAATGCCTGTGCATAAAAGTGAACAAATCATGTCAAGAGGGAAGATTACCTCATTGAAGGATGAAATGGGATGAGGAGTGAAGAGTATAAAGTGGGAAAGAATGATAGGGGGTATTGAATGAAGTGAGAACCAGCCATTACATGTATGACAAGGGGCAGCAAAGAGTCAGGATGACTAGAGTAAGATGGTCAAAGTTAGTACATTCAGGAGATGGGTCAATGGGTAGCTGGGAATCTATATACACAGAGATGCTCAGAAGCCATGGTAGCGATTTTGGCTTTGTTGCTGGGTAAGATGGACAGCTCCTGGCAAGAGTTTGGCAGATAATGGCCTGATTTGACATACGTTTAAAGAAGTCACTTTGGGATTCTTTCTTGGCAGGAAAGAAATCCTAGGAAGTGAGAAGGGAACAGAGAAGTGTTGAGTGAGTGATACAGAGGTCCCAGGGAGGGATTCTATTGAACATAGGCAGGTGTCCATAGTGGCAAGAAAGGATCTGATTCTAGCTCTCTGTTCATAGCCCAGCCATGATAGGGTTTAAGGAGAGTAGACACAAGAGATAAGGAGATGAGGAGAGCCCTGAGGACTGCCTGTGGTGTGGGCAGCCACTTCCTGGCCCCAAGAGGGTGATGTGGATTTACTCCTTTGGAGCTTAACATCTAGTTAGGGAGTCAGCATTTTTATGGTGTTTTTATTTCTGTTGCTATAAATGAAACACACAGCCTCCTGGTAGAACAGTCCTAAAATACATGCAGTAGACAGCCCTGCTTCCCAACTTCCTTCCCAAGAGGAAAACACAGTTCCAATCTGTAATGTATTTTTCTAGACATGATCAAAAATATACAAGAATGTATGTGTGTTGAAATTTCTTTTCTTTATTAAAAAATTCTAAATTATTTTCTTTCATGATACTATGGTACAGACTACATAGGCTATATTGCAGCCTACTTTCCCAGTAAATAATACATCTCAGAGATTAATTTCTACCAGTACATATAGAAATTCTTCGGAGTCTTTTCCACTGTATTTCCTTACTGTGATGTATTTAATTAATTCCCTACTGAAGAACACTGTCACTATTTCTAATATTGTTAAATTACTAATGATGCAATGATAAATAATATCTGTGAGCATATATTATACACATGTGGAATTATATTCATAGAATACACTCCGAGAAGTAGATTTTATCTATCTTACTATTATTTATCATCTACCTATCTATCTATCTATCTATCTATCTATCTATCTATCTATCTATCTATATCTCTCTATCTCTCAAGATTACTACTATGCTACCAAAAATACTGGAAAAATATTACAGTCTGTCTTCAATGCACAGTGGCACCTGTCCAGGAGAAACTGCTTATGATGCCATCAACACTGATGACAACCTGTATATGTATAATGTTTTATATTTGCCCAAAAGCCTTCATAGCTATTCTTGCCAGCTATTTACTGATTCCCCAAAACAAATCTGGGAAGCAGCTACAGTGTACACCTACATTTTATATTGAGGAGAACACTTAGAGAGACAGCATACTTCCTAGTTAGCAATGAGAGAAGTAACTAATATACCTGCACCTGATTTTTCAGATAAAAACAGTCACCAAAGCTCAGAGATGTGGTTTCTCGGCGAAGGTCATAAAGACAGAGCTGTGGGTAGATCTGGGTTGTTAATGACTTTAGGAGAAGTTAAACTCAAGGTAAGTGTACAAAACAGAGGACAGCAAGTATATGGATCAAAGGGTGCAGACTGGCAGAGGCGTTCCTACGTATAGCTGTGAGACAACAGGTGTAGTGGCTAGCAGAGTTCTGATGTAGACTGTGGATAACCCTGCCTGGGGTCCCTTCTGGTTGTTCCACTATCTTCAGAACTTAGGATGAGTTGTTTAACCCCTGTCTCAGTTTCTTTATCTGTAAAATTGGACTCTACTTTTATAAAGTTATTTTGAGAGTTAAATAAACACACGAAGTCATATCAGTATTGCCTATGTAGTGAGTACTCAGGACAAGCTGGCTCCTCTAATTTCACAGGGTAAAATATGGCCTATAGCTGGAGTAACAAGGACATGAATGACAGACTATGACATTCACCCTCTGTCACTTTTGGTTTTGACCTAAAGGAATCTGAGTTTGGAGAAGGTTTTCTTATGTTAGAAGAGATTAAAGTAGAATAGAACTGGAGTCCAGGGACCAGCGGAGGGTGGCTGCCAAGTTCTTTATGGCAATTTCATTGTCTGGGAGAGAGGGAGGCCAAGCTGTGACTGCACTTGGGCCTTGTCAATGCCCATCAAATTATCTGCTCTGAACTAGCGCATTGGCTGTTACAGCCCTGGTTCCATTACCAGGCAGCATTTTTTATTATTACTTTATAGGAAATAAGGTTTGTTTTCTTCCATCTGCCTAGCAGAGGGATTGTCTCTATGGAAGCAGGCTTGAGAGCTGCACGGGGTGCAGTAACTGCTAGAGAGCTGGAAGCATCTACCCCTGCAAGGAGCCCAAGCAAGCCGGGTTGTGCTGTAAGGATGAAGGATCCTCTTCTGGAGAGACATCTAACACTGTGCTGCTAGACTTTGTCTGGTAAGGTCAGCCTCTGGCTTGGCTGGAAGACATTCCCTCCCAAGATGAACTCCTATCGCATTTGTGGCCATACTTTACTCCCAGGACGGTGATTGTGCACAGCATTGAGAACTGGACTCCTAGAGCTCAGAGCTGATGGGCTGCAACCATTCTTTCTCCACTCCCACCGTGCACACACCAAAGCTTTTAATAAACGGTGTATGTGTGCACGCTCTCCAACCTTGCATCTCTGTCCCAAGGAAGGCTTTGGATAAATATGGTGCCCAATAACTTTAAGGGATCAAGCGCTTTCAAGAAAATTTTCTGCTAAGAAGTTGAGCTGGGGGGAATTGAAAGCAAGGCTGCCAGCTTTGATGTCTTAAGTATGAAATTTCAATGGCTTACCGGCTGCCAAGCTCTAGTGCTTGGGTGGCTGGGGCAAGATTTAAGAAAATGATTGTATTGCACGTCCCATGGGTGACAGGCAATGAAGTATCAGTAGCCTGAGCAACCCAGAAGGAAAGAGGTTGGAGGTGGTTAGGGGTGGGGGCTGGCCGCTCCTCACCCTGTCCCTTTTTCTTTTTTGTAAAGACAATTTGGTTTGCAATTTTTCTACTACAAAAAAAATATTCTCATTATCAGTATTTGAGAAAATGATGGAAAATCAGAAGACCAAGTAATTTTGCCATTCATGAAAGGGAAACATTTTTGTTGTGTTATTTTCTATGATAAAAAGTTTGGTAAACAGACACAATGTCAAGTTTTCTTTTACTTGTCTCTGTATCCATAGATTACTGCAGCTCTCATCCCTCATTAGAGAAGCCTCATTTTGCACTTGATGGCAATTAATACAGAGACCTAAAGCTGAAGAGAATACAGCCCCAAATGAGACATATATCACACCCTGCCCCACATATCTCAGAAACATTCTGAAAGGAGGAGCATGGAAATATTGTACGAGCTTGCTGTGGATATTGCTCTGTATAAATAAAACACTGATGGCTAGTGACCAGACAGGAAGTATAGGCGGGACAAGGAGAATTGAGAATTGGAGAAATAGGAAGAAGTGTGTGGGGGGGACTGTAGCCACGGCCAGGACAAGCAACATGTAAAGACGCTGGTAAGCCACCAGCCACGTAGTATAAAAATGGGTTAATTTAAGATATAAGAACAGTTAGCAAGAAGCCTGCCACAGCCATACAGTTTAAAAGTAATATAAACATCTGAGTGATTATTTTATATGTGGATTGTGGGACTGTGGGGCTTGGTGGAACCTGGAGAGAAGCCCTCCAGCAACACGAGCTGGAGGCCAGGGAACACTGCACTTAACCAGTGTCTTCTGGACATAGGACAGCCATGGAATACATGAACTTACAATGGTGGTAGTTGCTAGCACAAGACCTGCATAAGAGAAGGCCAGTCAAAATCCCAACATGGATGGATGAAGAGCTCCTTACCTGAGGTGTTTGTACAGCTGAAGGCTGATGGTGTAGCAACTCAGTTTTCTTCAGGCAAGTGGCAACTGTTAGAATGACCATGCTCCGTTGGGTGGTCCTATCCCCATGCACATGATTGGACTCAATAGATGATAGAAAGAGATCAGGAAGTAGCGAGAGTGATGTGACAGAAGGAGACATCTGGAAGTAGCTGGAGAGGGAGTATTAATATAATTAAAACATTGTATATTTGTATGAAATTATTGAAGAACGCCATTTTGAGGTTATATTACTTCTTCAACTGTCTGCATACCTTATACAAATTAGGTTTTTTTGGATATTCTTTGCTGACTAGTTTTGTCTTGCACAAAACTTGTGAAATCTCTGTAATTTACATGTGAGACTAGGAATCCCCTAGAGTCAGAACACATCAACATCATTGGAAGAGTTTGTAAACCTTCTAGGCAGTGCCTGGGAATCTCCATTTTAAGATACATGACAATTTTGACAGCTTGAAGGCTTGTATCTCATAGCTCACACTTTTGGAAACCTGTAGTTAAGGTAAAGATCATGCTTATATTGACCCACTGAATGACATTTTGTATAGATTTGTCTATTTCCATCACATTGGCTATATGCATCTTTTGTGAATTTTCATTATAGCCATAGTGAATTTTTGTGGCTATTCATTTACTCATTAATTCCATGGAGTTTTCTTTGAGCTCTTGCATAAAATAAGCCCTTTTCTTGATGCTAATGGCCGGGTACAAGATAGCTTCAGTTCTTTGCATTAACAATCTCTCGCTGATGGACATAAACACAGAAAGAATCACTCTGTTGCCCTGTGATAGATGGGAAGGGGGATGTAAGGGGAAATTCCCAACTGCTGTGAGTAGACCTTATAAATTCAGAAGCCCCAAAGGCCTCTGTGAAGAGATGATGTATCAGTGAAACTTGAAGATAAAAGAGGAATTAGTAGATGTCATTTTCAAGATCTGCAGAATGTGAATGATTGGACTTGAGGGTATTAGCTTTGAAAGTAATAGCAATTGTCTGCATTTACCTCATCCTTATATTTTGATGTCTATGATCAAATGTCCAGAAAGAATACCAGTGAGGGTCCAGTTGGAAAAGGAAAAAAGAATGTTTGATAGTTCCCAAAGGGACTGGCTGTAAAATAGTTTGAAGAGTTCACAAAGCAAATGGGGAAGATGAGATAAGCAAAATTACTAAGTACATTGTGCAGCTGCCAAACTTAGGGGCTGATGAACCAAGAAGGTTGTGAGGCTTCCAGAGCCTACCCTTCAGTCCCCTCTCACTAAGACATGCTGCTGGGAGCATGGAAGGGAGCTGGGGATGCTGCCAAGCCAGTGCTGGAATCCAGGAGAGGTGAGACCAAGGCTGAAGATGGAACACAGAAGTCTTTTAATGGCTCTGTCCCACTCTCAGAGTGCAGGTTTGTGGTACTGGTGCTGCTGAGAGCTTTACTGGCTGGTGATGAGAGAACTCAATGAACACACATGGGTGGTGCTGAGGTCTGAGAGAACATCACTGATGTTGAGATTGAGGAAGTGGAGCTTGCTCTAGTCCTAAGCCAGAAGAAGGCTTGCATCTTAGGAAGGAAACTGCCAGTTGATGGAGGTCTTGCTGCCCACTATGGCTGAAAAGATTCCAAAGAAACCGGAAGCAGGAAACAGCTCTTCTCCTTTCCTCTTACCTTCTACTGTCCTTCCAGATCTATGGATAAAACCTAAGCCAAAGCCACCAGGATCCCCAAGCTGAGAAGGACAAAAATGGGAGCAAGATCAAAGAGGCACACAGAGAAAGGAAACAGCAGTTGCACATTCTACCCTGCTTTTTTACACTGCCTCTGGGTGGGGGGGAGGGTGTATGCAGCCCAGTCGTTATACATTCCATGGCTCCTCTCATACTCAGAAGGCTCCTTTTTAAAGTAGGGCTTGTGCTGGGCCTAGTGGCACAGGTTACAATCCCAGCCACTTGTAAAGCTAAAGTGTAAAGATGGAAAGCTCAAGTCCAGCTTGACTATAGAAGGAGTTCAAAGCAAGCCAGGGCAACTTAGTGAGACACTATTCCAGATTAAGGCAAAAAGATGTCAGGAAGATGGCTCAGTTTGTGAAATGTTGGCTGCATAAACATGGGGATCTCTGTTTGGATTCTCAACATCTGTATAAAAAGCTGGATATGACAGGATGTGGCAGGGTGTGGCAGGCTAATGCCACTACTGGGGAGGCAGAGAGAGGATGATCCTTGGGGTCTGCTCGCCAGACACTTTACCTGTCTTGTGACTGAAAAAGACACCTCTTGAGTCCACAGATGCATGCATGCAACACACACACACACACACACACACACACACACACACACACAGAGAGAGAGAGAGAGAGAGAGAGAGAGAGAGAGAGAGAGAGACACGCAAAGATAAAACAAAGATAAAAGGATGGGTGGATACATAGTTCAGTAGTTGAGTTTTTATTTACCATGTGTTAGGTCCTACCTTCAATCTCCAGTAGCATATACAAGCATACATGCATGCACGCACAGCCATAGGTACATGTGAGAGTACATGCACACCACATATACACACATGCACACACACACACACACACACACACACACACATACACACACACACCACTTTGTGCATACATGTGACTTTGAATTGAAAGGAAAAAATCCATGGAAATATTGCCAGGGTGGATGGGTGGATGAATGAATCAAGCCTTTACCATCAACATATTGCTGCCCCTGCACTCTGCCATACTTCCCTCATTACGGCCTTGTATCTGTTCCTATTAAAGTGGGCAACATCCGTCAGTGAGATATACTCCAAGATATAGCTCCAAGATATACAGTGGTTTGCTTGCACTACACACCTTCTAGAAAACGACTAAGAAATGATGAGACTGAAGTCTATTAGCCCTCACAGTGGCCAACTCCTAAAGGAGTTGCAATATCCCCGTTTGGCAGGTCAACAGTGAAGGACCATTCTCCCACACAGGCAAGTGGAAAGTGGCTGGTAGCTTACCTGAGCTTCTTTTACAGCACATGGGTAAGTAACCTGGGAGCTAACTGACCATAAAAACCCAGTGGAAGTGACAACCTTGCCATTCAAAACCATGCTGTGGCTCCAGGCTCCTGTCGGAAAACTCTCCCCTGACCTTTTCTTAACACATGGCATTTTAGCGTTCTGTTGATTACAGATCACTTACATGCAGCACACAGTTGACTGTTAAATTGGAAAGTGAGAAAAAAAAACAGAAAGTGCATGCTTGCCAGAGCAGTGCATCGGAGCAGTTGTTCCCAAGGTATTCATCTTGGTGCGTCTAAACACCTATAATTAAACTAGCTTTGGAGCCATGCCTCTTGGAGAGCACAGAAGAATCAATCTGCAGCTTGTGGATCTTGTGCTGTGAACACACAGCTCAGCAGTGAAGATGTTCAGAGCAGACCAGATGCTGTGGCTCAAGAATGCAATTACCCACCTATCAGGGTGGATGGATGATCCCCTGATCTTAGGGACATCTGAGCTCAGGGTAGCAGAGGGAAAGAGACAAGTGATGAATATGGTAACCTCTAGTTCTCTGTGTCTTTACCCCCGCCTCATTTCCTTGTTGGGGATTTTATTTTTGTAGCAGGGATGCAGTGATCACCCAGTAGCTTTGTGTTAAGCAGCTAATTAATGGGAATTCAAGTCAGAGCTGTCTTATTTATGAGACTCTGGAGCAGGCAGAGACACTTCGCTCATCTAGAAAAATAAGTTGGGATCAAGCTGCATCTTCTCTATAAATATGTGAGGCTCTGCTGTCAGACACCAAGACCAGCCAACACTATCTGGCTTCCCATGAATCACTAAAATGACCTGGACCTTCAGTTGCGTTGATTGTAGCTAATGTGTGCCATATAATCTCATATGCTCAGAATGTCTTGTGAACCAAGCATGCTATCAAGATACAGTTTTAATTAACATTTGCTTTTTACATAATATACGCAATTTATTTTGGCAAGAGTGCATTGAATATAAAATCTACATAATTAAGATACTAAACCTGCAATATTTTTTCTTTGTAGTATTTTTTTTTTTTGTTAAATGACACAGATTCAGCAACATTTATTACCCTGCAGATAGCTGCAATGGGCAATCACAATTTCATAGCTGCTTTTTCTCCACCCCATCCCCCCCTTCATTGTTCCTCTAATCTCAAGATACAGAATCATAGAGCTGTTTGTTCACTTTTTATATTCAGGAGTATGAAGCATTTGTGTGGTTGAATTTTACATTACAAATGAAGCAGGAGCTGGCGGTGACAGTACATGGATATAGTTCTAGAACTCTGGAGGCTGAGGCAAGAGGATTATGAATTTGAAGCCAGCCTGGGGTACATAGCAATTTTCAGGCTAGCTTGAGCTATGTAGTAAGACCCTGTGTCAAAAAAAAAAAAAAAAAAAAAAAAAAAAAAAAAAAAAGTTAAAAAGGACAAAGAAAGTACACTCCTGGTTCTTTGGTATAAAAACTGGCTATACATTTGTAGCTTATTTTAGAATTCTATATTATCTTCTGGGTTTTCTTCACTAAGGGTTTCAGTAATGACACTACTGACTCATGGTCAAGTGGAAGTGGGCACACCAGAAGAGATGTTCAAGGTCATGAAGGTGACCCTTCACTCTGACCCCGAGTAAGGATATAACTCACACCAGGTCACATCCCTGTAAGAGCCAGAGCTAAGGATGGAGCCTGCAGCCCCCCAGTTTTTGCTTCACAGAAACACCTGCACTCTGTCTCCAGGGAGTCTCAGCATTGAAGTCTTCTAAACTCAGACATGCTTCTGAATCCTGGAAATCAGACGTGCTTGAGTGGGGGAATGGAAACAGGCTTGGAGCCAGGAGCTTCCCTAGACGAAGAGCAGGGCAGTAAGTAGCTGGATCCCAACTATGTTGTTCTCCCAGATAAGTCCAGGAACTGGGTCAGAAGGCTAATGACTTGGCTTCAGGAATCAGAGCCATGTGCTGCCACAGTGCAGCCGGCCACGGCCCCTAACACCAGACAATTGTTGATGGTGAAAACCCATGGCCTCAGCCGAAGCACACTGCAGCCAGCCCTCTGCCTGGTGCGGGAAGCAGAAACCACGCTGCTGGTGGTGCCATTTTTGAGGTCTTCCCTCCACTCTTTCCAATCTGCTTCATTTCTGGACTGCCAAGTTCTTTCCAGACAGGGCCTGGACAGGGGCCTTTCCCAGGACTCTGCGGTGCTCTCTTGGAAGACTCAGTGTGTAAGGCAGGAATGGCGCCTGTGTCAGTCTCCTGCTCAGATCTGCAGAAAGCTGCTAATTAGTGTCAGTAATTGCTGGAGAAGACGGAACTGGCTGCTTGTCGGCTGGGGGTGGGGAGTGGTCAGCACTCTCCCTTCCTTTCTTTATCTCAGCAGTTCCTCACCAGCAATAGTCAACATCCGCTTGTCCAGCGGCTCTCAGTGGCATCCTGTCAGGGAGGCAGGCAGGCTAATGTATGGGCATAGTGCTGGTGACCTAGGCATCAAAGCCAAAGGATCATCATAAAAGAGGACTCAATGGTACATACACTTCTGCAGGACATAGGTCTCAAAATGTGTTGCTAAAAGGAAAGAGAAATAGTACTGTAATCTGAGATCTCCGTTTCAGCAGATGGGGTGTGGATGGGGCCTCCATCTCACCAGCTTTTTCTGCTGATACTGCCTCCCACAGCTAGGGCAGGGAACTGGCTCCTTTTAGCTTTAGCTTTTTTACTCCTATGATAGGGCTAGAAAGAGTATCTGCCATGTAGGATTGTGAGAGGTTTAAATGCACTAATACATATACACCCATGCACCGTTTAGTGATGGGGATGGTTTAAGCAATGCAGGATTCGATGTCACTGCTCTGCAACCATCCACAGGATGCTTACAAACTTGTTTAAGTTGACTCAGCATCTGTATCACTTTGCAGCAATGGCATCACAGGAGAATGAAATGGGTGCCTGCAGAACAACCAGAGTTCTTTTATAGTCTATGTGGTGTTGATGAAGGAGGCCACTGTGATGATAGTAAGTACAATGTCAGAAATACATATACCAGTATCATGTGCCTCATGATTGTAAAGTGTTACATACTATCCATCAGAGAACTTCACTTGTGTATAACAGTGCATCAGGCCTGATTACCTCAGCATCATCATAAACTTAATGAATACACCATGCCCTCTAGGCCAGCCCCTGCTAGAGTCTTTCCAGTTCCCTGGTCATCTCAAGAGACCACAGTTACCTGCTGCTAACTAGAATGTTGTGCAATGCATGGGGATTCGCAGTGCAGAATAATCATTAGTACAGCATCGCTCTTCCTAAGTGGGAGGTCTTGAGTTACTATGAATTAGGTTAGAGTAGTTAACATAAAAGCTGACAGTTTGTGTGCTAGTAAATTTCAGTTTACTGTGGAGCAGTTTTTGAAGGGCTCTGATGAACCCCATGATCCCCTTTCCACCAGCTTTTCTTACCTTTCATGGGATATGAATAAGTGAACCAGTCATAGTGACCAGATACCTATGATGAACAGCCTCTCCTATATATGCTCAGTGTGGCAGCTACATGCTTTATCATGCTTAGATCTCCATGGAAAATGCCACCAATGTACCTCAAAGTCCCAGAATGTGGGCCCACAATATCCAATAATATGGAACAGTTGTACTTTCCTTTATTTACATATGATGTAACTATAAAATAGCATTATTGCTGTATTACTAGTGTTGGTGTTTTAACCTTCCATTTCCTGAAGATAGGGTAATTGCTTTGCCTAATATCATTTGCTTAGCAAATATTCATATAGGCATATTATGATCTTACTTTTATATGTGTACTGCTAGTACACACACAGCTCTTCATTTATTCATTCAACAAATAATTACTGAGCACCAAGAGAAGGTCAGAATTATAGATCAAGACAGGGTTTGGTCAGCATCCTACTCAGGGCCTCCGTATGGAGAAGAGGAGCCCATAGTCCTATCATAGTAAGGCCCACCTTCTTTCTTTCTTCAATTCCACTACCCTCTATATAGTCACTCTAACAGCATGCTTACTTTTCAGTCTCTGGGCTGGTCAGACCATAATTCTGGGGAGCAACATTCTCTGACTTTCTGCCTGGCATTGGAACATTTGCTTATAGTGGGTTCCAAGCCTACACTCATCAGTCTTTTGTTTATTGGCACCACAAATTTCCATCTCGAAGAGTATGGCAAAGTAGCCAAGAGCTCTGCCATGTTGCTTGGGTTAGGACAATGGTTCTGCTTTTCTCTAGCTGTTGGATTTTGCATAAGTTATTTAACCTTTTCATGCCCTTGTATTCTCATGCAAACTAAAGATATTTTTGCAATTTTATTATTACATAATTTGGAATTAATAGTTTGAACTATATGAAACATTTAGAGTACAACCTGTTTCATAGGTAAGTATTCATTTATTATTACTGAGTAACATTCCTGTGAAAACTTTGCAATGTACACAATGGTTGCTGAGGCACCAGCCATCCAAGTCACATTCTGGGTAGTGTGGATGACAAAAGAACTTGTTCCTATTAAGCTGCCATCTTTAAGGATTTTTTCTAGAACTTTCTCTTAACACTTTTCTTTGCAAAACTTGTTTCTTAGATATACTTACTGTAACAGACACTGGAAAATTAGATTTGGTACCAAATAGTTTGTGCCTTATTGGGACGTTGTTACTAAGAAATGGAGGGTCGTGGTGGTGGTGGTGGAATGTTTTGAGACAGTGATAGACTCCATTATATCCTTGTGGTTCATAGAAAGCATCCTCATCCATCTGCCTCTTACTGGACTGCCTAGAGCATGAGTTCTACTCATGAACATCGGTGTCTTTTTGTCCTCTCCAACCACATTCTAGGGTCTCCTCCCCCTTGCTCTGGCCTCCATCTCCCCACATGGCTGTGACTCTCTTTTCTTCCTCTCCCCTTTGTATCAGTGACCCCCCTCCTGTGGGATACAGAGTCCCTCCTGCTCCCCACCCACACTCACTGTGTGGCTGAGGGTCCAACATGCACTGCTGATACCAGCATTTGCACCTCTAACCCGGACTTCTTCCCTGAACTCTAGATGAATATCTGTGCTTCAGAGGTCCTGTCTCCATTCACACAGTCAGATCTCACTCAGTTCACTCCCTGTGTCCTTTTCCCTGGGATTTCTTCTCTCAGAACATAACGACAAACCTCAAATCTTCTTCAAGTCTGACACGTGGCAGTCAACCTAATCTCTTCATATCCTTGAATGTCTCACCCCAACTTGCAGGTCCCTGATAGTTCTTATACTGCCCACTTCCCCTTAGTCCAAGCCAGCCATGCTCAACTGGGCTGCAGAGCTTCCTTCCTAGGGAGTTGCTCAACCTCCATGCTCCTCTGTACATCACAGAGGGCTCAGTGCTGGGCTGGGTGCTACAGACAGTGTTCAAATCTTACTCTTACACATATTAGCTATTATATAATGGAATAAGGTGTGTGTGTGTGTGTGTGTGTGTGTGTGTGTGTGTGTGTGTGTATTTATGTGAATGTGGTGTGCACATGCCATAAAGTATGGGTGAACATCAGAGGACAGTCTCTGATGTCAGCCCTCATCTTCTACATTGTTTGAGATAGAAGTATTTTTAATACCTATGGTCGGTTAACTGGCCCGGGAGTGTCTGGAGATTCCCCTGTCTCTACCTCTCATTTTAACATTGGAGTATTGGGATTAAAGATGCATGCTACCATGCCTGGCTATAGTGGGATTTCTGGGCATTTGAACTCGGGTCTTTCCCTTTGTGCAGCAAGCACTTTTTAACCTCAGAGCCTTATGCCTATCCCTGAACAAGCTTCTTAATGCTTCTTTGTCTCTATTTCTTCATCTGTAACAGGAGAGCAATAGTAGTACCTAGCTCATGCAGTTATTGTGGGCATTAAGTGAGCTAATATAGGAAGGCACTCAGCGATGTCTGGTATATAATAAGCACAATCAATAAATGTTAGCTATTATCATTAGCTCTTATTACTATACATTTTTCACGAAGCAGCCAGAATGATCATTTAAAAACATAAATTAAATGCAATCATTCTTCTACTCAAAACTCTTCAGTGATTTTTCCATTTCAGCTCCAATGAAATGGTAACACATCACAAGGCCAGACCCTGACCCCAGCCTTGCCTCCTTCTCTCTGAGCTCTTTGCCATCACTCACTATCTGAAGAACATCAACATTCCACACTTTTGCTGCCTTTGGGGCTTGGCCCTAGCTCTGCCCTTTGCCTGGGATGCTCTATCTCCTTACAGATGTTCACAGGCTGGCTTTTTCCCTCCTCCCTGGTTTTTATTAGATCTCTGTTCAATGATCTCTTTTATCATAGACCCTCCCCGATCACGAATCTTGAGGAAAACTACTGTGCTGGTCACTCCCCCTCATTTTCCACAGCATTGACCATGCTTTTCAGTTACCTTCTTGTTGGTTTATTTACTTAATTTATAGTCTGTCTCCACGAGAATACGTGACAGGTATGATCCCACCTTGTAAAGTTATGGTTCCTAGGACCTAAGATAGGAATGCACACAGTAGGTGCTCCTAAGCCAGTTACAAATGAGAGGAGACATCCCTCTTGAGGAGCTATGACTTTATACTGAGAGAAAGCCAAGGATTTGAGGCACTAGAACAAAGAATAGCTTTAGCAAATGCAAGTGGATAGGAACACTACAGTGCCTAGCTATCAGAAGTGTGGTATCATCTTGAGACCTGGAGAACCAGCCTCACCTGCAGGCTTCTGAGGAATACAGAACCTCTGGCACCAGGTCAGATCTTATAAGCCAGAATTTGCAGTGTGTGTGTGTGTGTGTGTGTGTGTGTGTGTGTTATTTATGTATGCATGTGTGTGTGCCCATGTATTATGCATGGACATGCCTAAGATCAATGTCCATGTTCTTTCTCTACTATGCTCCAACTTATTTTTTGAGACAGGGTCTCTCACTGAATCCAGTGCTCACTGATTTGCTACCTTGGTGAACTAGCCAACCTCCAAAATTCTCCTGTCTCTACCTCTCAGTGTTGAGGTTACAAGTATGCACCACTTTGCATGGGTTCTCTGTGGGCACTGGAGATCCAAATTCAGCTTCCCATGCTTGACAGAAAGCAGGTGCTTTATTCACTGAGCCATCTCCCCAGCCCCAGAATTTGCATTTTAAGAAGATTCCCAAGGGGTTCCTTGAGAAGCACTAGGATAGCACATTCAGGGAACCCGAACTCCCCAGCATAGCTAGAGACTATGGTACACAGTGGGATATATTCACTGGTAAGTTCAGCTGTAAGAGACAGAACCAAGAACTGGGGTGCAGTATCAGCCAGGTTTATTTGCATCTTCTGTAAAAGTTTGGGCTGATATGGCTGTTTGGAGGTACATGGTCAGAGGCCCATCATAGTCCTAAGTAGTCTGTAAAGGTAAGTTTTCCAAGCTTGTCTTTTAATAAAACTTTTCTGACAATTTTTAGCACCCGCTACCTGCTAAGAGCTGGGGATATGGAGAGGAGAGAGCTACCACTGGTCCTCAGGGGCCTCACCATCTGCAGGAGAGAAAAGCTAGAAATGTACAATTGTGGTTGCTGACGCCTCCTGGTGACTTCTCAGGCAGTGAAAGAATTAAATGCACAGCAAGGGTCAGACAGGGAGGGCCTTGATGACAGAGGGCGAAGAGGGGCCCAGAGGTTCACACTTTCGTTCAGGATACTTAATTGGAGCAAGAGAAAGCTTAACAGCGGAGAGAGCATAACACGCTGCACAACAGTCCACAGAGGAATCTGCATGCTTGGAGTAACACTAGAAACGGTGGGCAGAGGGGGAAACTCTGCTGACAGGAACAAGCACCCCGTGTACAAGGGATGGCAGAGCCAGGAAACCACAGTGTGCAACCTCTATTACACTAATTGATCAGATAAAAATTATCAGTGGAGGCTCACAGCACTGTGCAAAGTCGGGGGAGAGAATACCCATACGGTCTCAGATATGCTCTCAAATAATGCTGATTTCTAATCGGCCACGCAAGGAAAGACAACCTGACAGTGTAGAAATCTGGCAGACATCAACTGATAATGTAATATCCCTGATGACAGGGCTAAATGGAATCATACAACTCAAATTGTGGGTCATTCTACAAAACAACCAGAATACAGCATTCAAAACTGACAGTATGGTGGTGACAGGACTGAGAACCGGGTTCCCATTATAGGATAACAAGACATGACAGCTAAACACAATTCCTTCCTTGATTGAATCCTGTCTGTAAAGGGGACATACATATCACGTTATTAGGACAGTTAGGGACATCTGAATTTAGACGCTGCACTGGATAATAGTTCTCTGGTATACTGACTAGAATCATGGTATTGTAGCTAGCTAGGAAAATGGTCTTATTCTTAGAACTGACATGCTAAAGAATTTAAGGGTGAGGAATAATGGTATTGCCATCTGTATCAAGTGGATTCAGGAGGGGGCAGGTATAGAGAAGAAAAGATAAGATGAACATGGCCACTCTTAACAGCTGGTGAAGCCAAGCAAGGAGCATTCAGGTGTTCTTTGTGCTGTAATTGCAGCCTTTCTGCAGATTTCCTTTTCTACAGAATCAAAAGGATGTTTTACTATTTGAGATGACTGAATTTATGTAGACCAAGTGGGTTCAGAGGACACAGTGGATTCCCCAAATCACATCACTTGGGGTTTTAGCTAAATTGGACCCATTGCTTATACCTCAGGGAAGGGGGGCGGGTGATCTTTGCAGAGGAGATGTCAGAAAAGCACATATTTATCCTCTGGGGGAAGCCTGCATCTGTTTCCTTAGTGGAGAGTCCACACCAGAAGCATAAAGTCGAAACTCCTGCTTTCTAGGAGGGTCTGGGAAGGGGCAGGGGTTTTGGGGGGAGGTGGAGGGTTGCTGGAGTTTTGTTGGCAATGAGGAGGGCTGTTATTACTGTGGGGAAGAGAGGTAGAAAAGAGATGGAATTGTAATTATGAGGACTTGAGAAGAGTGAATTTTAAAGAACATTTTTAGTCACAGATGGCTGAAGAAAAATGCAGAGAATGGGCCCCAGCACCTTCTCTTCCCAGCTGATTACAGGGAGGGGGGGGGGCGTGCTAATGAACACATTGATTCCCCAGCTCCTTAGAACAATAGCAAATGCTTTTTGCCGTTATTAATTGGGATCCCACAGCAGGTGTGGGGGAGGAAAGGCAGTGCTGAAGTTTCTCCTGAGGGGTTAGGTGAATAAAAAGAGCGAGGAAGAAGGTCATGTACAGAAGGGTGCTGTGCAAACTTGACATCCAACTCCTAGCCTGGCACACAGACAGATTAACCTTTCTCTTTAGACCCTTACTTCCTTACTCATAAAAATTAGAATAATAGTTTTCTCTGTGTGGGTAATAAAGAAGTGAAGTGAGATAGTTAATATATGGGAAAATGCTTTCTAGGCTTTTGAGCCATAGATTGGTTTTCTTCAAGAAAAACATAATTTCTTCAAGAAGCATTTTGAAGCACATACTCGGTGCTGGGGGCAAGCAATCTTTCGGTGGACTGGAAAGCATAGTTTCTGCCTCCCTTAGAACTGTTCATTTGGCAGGGAGGCCATCGACAAAGCAGGAGGAAATGCTTGGATAAGGGCTGAGGAGATGCTCAGTGGGTAGCACACTGGCTGTGAAAGCATGAGGTTCTGTGTTCAGATACTCAGGACGCAGCTAAGAAACTGTGCAGCGGTACAGATCTGTAACCCTGGAGCTGGGGAGGGACTGAATCCCAGGGGGTTGCTGGTCAGCTAGCCTAGCTCAAGCTGCCAGCTCCAGATTCACTGAGAGACTCTGTCGCCCCACCCCCAGGAAAAAGATGAAAGTGAAGAGCAATAGAGGAAGAAATCCGATGCCAGTCTCCGGCGTCTGAGCACATGCATGCACATATACACATGTGCACACATTAGCTTAAATTTGAATAAAAATGGGAAAACAATACTGTGATGGGGACTGGCTGCTATTGAAAACGTAGAACAAGACTAACTTGGGTCATCAGGAGAGGCCTCTGGAAGGAAGCAGTGCCATCAAGGAAACACACCAAAGCAGTGATACTCCCACCCTCCCCCAGATACCTACAGATTGAAGTTGGTTGGCCAGATGGGCAGAAGCCTAGAGACTTGCGAAGGATGGTTGAGGTTTCTTTACCCCTGGAGCAAATGTAAGCCCATGTTCTTTGAACAATTCCTGAAGGTTCACTAAGCCAGAGGAGCTGAGCTATCAGGGCCACCAGACCTATCCTGGGCAAGCTCCCTACCAACTGCCCAGCATCCTGGAACAAATTTCCTCATTCTCAAGAGGCTGAAAATAACAAGGCTTAAGTTTTCCCAAATTAGACAGGTAGTTTCCACCTTCTTCTAATACATAGACAGCAGGATGCTGATGTTACCACTGGATTCATCTAGCATTCCACAATGTGTCCATTTCTCCCAGCCATGCATACTTCTCCATGGGAGGTTGTTGGTTCCACATACCCAGTGCCTGCAATAATAACTCTGCCAAGAGTTTATGCCTTTCTGCACTGGTGACATTTATCCCCAGTTCTATTTCAACACCATTGGGAAAGGACTTTTCCAAACTGATAAACCAATAGCCAACACACCAGGCAGAAAGACTTGGGATTTTCATTCAGTTCACCAAGGCCCAAGTTTCCTGGGCAGTCATGAAGAGAAAAGCTTAGGGCAAGGCTTGAAGCATTCAGAGCAAATACCCCTCCGGTTAGAGGGAGCAGGTATAGGAAAAAAAATGCTGTGCATTGTGCAAGGGATAAAATAAAGGAGGATATAGGACCAAGTGTGGTGGCTCATGCCTGGAATTCCAGTGCTCAGGAGGCCAACCTGGACTACATAGTCCCAAATCTGGCATACAGAGAGTGATACCCTGTCTCAAGAAACTAACAAAAATAACAACACAATGAAGTATGATAAAAATAAAGGGTAATACAAACATCGTTTGGTCCTGAGTTCTGTCTCTCCCTTCTTTTTGGTCCTCTAGTCCTCGTTTCTTGGGTAGCTTTATGCAAGCCAGAGGATCAGAGCACTTCAGGGATTCTGTGGTCTGCCCTTCACGTGTAGCAGTGGAAGTGTCATCTGTGATGTCTGAGGTTGATGCAGTGGAGTGTGAGGTGCATCTCATAACACCTGTGATGCCTTCAATTGCTGTGGATATCACTCTGTATAAATAAAATGCTGATTGGCCAGTAGTCAGGCAGGAAGTATAGGCAGGACAAGCAGAGAAGAGAATTCTGGGAAGTGGAAGGCTGAGGCAGAGAGATGCTGCCAGTCACTGCCATGAGAAGATGTTAAGATACTGGTAAGCCATGAGTCACATGGCAACTTATAGATTAGCAGAAATGGGTTAATTTAAGATTTAAGAATTAGATAACAAGAAGCCTGCCACAGCCATACAGTGTATAAGCAATATAAGTATCTGTGTGTTTACTTGCTTGGGTCTGAGCAGCTGTGGGACTGGCTGGTGAGAGAGATTTGTCCTGACAATGGGCCAGACAGGACCAGGAAAAACTCTAGCTACATTCAATTGCTTTGCTCGTTATCTGGTCGAACACTAATTCTATATCAGCCTATATAACAAATGCTATAATTCTTTGTGTTCCTTAGAAATAGAGTTCTAGAATGGTGCACAATAAGCGAATTTCCTAAGGCCTCCTAATTGAACAATGAAACTAGATCACACACTTCATTTCGCTCCCCCAGAATCCAAAGCAATTTCCATGCTGTTGGTTTAGGACACAAACTTCACACCTAGATGAAATTGGGAAATGACTCCTATCTCATGAGAATTTAAAAAATCACATATTCTCTATTTAAGACTTTACAAAGGAAAGAAAGGCATAAGATTCACACATTTGCAAGAAACTGCCGGTGTTTGAATGTCTTCCAGAAGCAGGGAGATCTGGTTAAAAAGCAGTTGAAATTTCCACATGTGAAAGAACACATGTATTGGTGATGCGATGAATAAGACCACTAAGCAGATGTTGTCCAGTTGTTTTTTGTTGGTTTTGTTTTGTCTGTTTATTTGTTTTGTTTTTAGGCTTTGGAGTAAATTGATACCTATATTCCCTGCACCTATCACAATCTTATCTTATCCCTAAGTGGCAAGTAATAGTTGTGGAAAGATTAAATTCCTGTCTTATTAAAGTACACACACACACACACACACACACACACACACACACACAGGGGGGGGGGGGCTAGGGTACCCTAAGCATCAAAGATCAGCTGGTTCTACATCCTAAGCATTGTCAGCAATGAGGAGACAGAGACACAGCTTCTGCTGGCTCCCCCAACAGCCTGAAGCATTCCCCTAATCTTTTAGGGACATCAACTCAGGCTAAACTAGGATTCTGTTTGTGGCTTTGACGTAGAAAAGAATTTCAGGACTAGCCAATATGACACGGAGCTAGGATCTTATTAAATGTATCTTATTATAGGTTTTAAACATGCAAGTTAAGAGAAAAAGGGGTACTCAGAAAGACACAGCCAGTACTTGGCTGCTGAAGAAAGACTAAACAACGGATTGTCTTAATATTAGCCACATACAGCAAGCTGGTGGCTCTCAAGTTACATCTCAAAATGTTGCTGAGAAACATCTTTTTTCCTTTTTCTCTCTCATTTGTTGAGTGAGAGCCTAAGGTGGTTCTGGAGGCTCCTGGGTTGGAGTTATAACCTGATAATGTCAACCTGGGACTCACAGGATTACATGCCCCGTTTTAGTACATGTCCTCTTGTAAATGTAGTTCCTGGTGAAATTCTTAGAAAACTGAAGTTTTACAGCTGTGTGGGAGAAAGGCCTGCAGCAGTTGCAGGAAGGCTTTGCTCTTCTGCTGGTCAGAGGCATCAGTTAGATCTTGGGGGAGGGGCTCTTTCCCTTTCCTGTGCCCTATCATTTTCCCTGTCTTTGCACCCTATCTCAAAATCAGTCCATCTCACAAAATATGGGAATGCCCCAGCTGTTGAAGGTAGTAAGCTCAAAAATGAGATGCATCAAAGTCTCCATTCAACTGCTGTCCTGGAAAAGACCCTTAACCTGTGGAATTTTTTTTCCCCTGGATATGTAGTGTGGGATTGTGATACAATGGTCAATAGTCATTGCATTGTTGGAGGAGACTGGAGGCCAGGTCACACTGATCCAATGGTGAGGTCATGCCATGCTGAATTCTCTCTTCAGCCCCTTCTGTTATTTTCTCTTGAAAGCCTTTCTTCCTGCAGGACCTGTTGTTCAGGGTATAATTCAGGATGATGGTGGCAGTGTTGTCGTGGGGGGCTCTGTTCCTTACAGTTCATTCTACTTCTCTCTCTCAATGGGACTGGGTAAGGAGTCAGATGACCTTAGCATAAAACGTGTTTTTGCTGTATATTGCTCTGTGCTGACCAAGGAGGACAGGGATCCAGTTATGAGGAGGCTGAAGTGTCCAGAAAAAAGCTTAGGCTGGGCAACCAACCTTGAAAGGGACGGGGTTTCTATCACCAAGGCAGGAGGCAGCCTCTAATCTAGTGAGTCCAGAATATGATAGCTAATTGGAGAGCCCCTCTATTGCTAAACTAGAAAAAAAATTGTGAAATCAATTGAGAGAAAAATCAATAGCAGACTTTACTCACATACAATGAAAAGGCAAGATTGCCACACAATTAAGAACCAGGCCCAGGTTTCTATGCTCTGCCTGCCTTGTTCTAGTGTTTCTAGGCCACAGTTGTTCGTCAGAAATAATTAAACATTTTCCCATGGGCAACAATTACTTGCTTAAAATATTATGAGTAAGGAGAATACATTTATAATTACCTAACCTTTCTGAAGGTGAAAATATATATTATCCTTTTCTGTTCCATCAAAGGAGCTCCTGGATCTGCCAGCACGCTGCACTCTGTCTCCTTTCTGCACTAATTGTCAGGAGGGATGGAACAGCACTTTCCACACACAGTGTGCCATACTTTGTCTTTCATTTTCTGGAACTTTCAGGAAATCAAATCACAGTTCCTCTTTCATGTTTTTTTTTCTTTGCATGTCATTAAACAGCCTGCCTATAGTTCTTAGGCGTCTATGAATGGCCCCAGCACTACATAACAATGAGGGTGGGGATGGCTCTCTCCTCTTTGGAATCCAGAGCCCACAACTGACTTATTTTCAATAGATTCTTGATTTCCTCTTAAATTCACACACAGGGAAAACAGCAAAGTAATAATAATAATAATAATAATAATAATAATAATAATAATCAGCAACAATAGCATAATCACAATAGCTAACTCTTACAGAAACAGGCATTTCTTTAATGGTTTTATCCTTATCTATTAATTATACACACTAATAGGATTTATTGTGGCATTTTCATTCAGGTATATAGTGTATTTTGGTTATATTCCCCAGTACCTCTTGTCCCCTCCTGCTGCTGCTAGCCTCTTTTCTTGATTGGCTCCACTTCCACTTTCTGTCTTGTTTTGTTTTGTTTGTTTTTTTGAGGTAGGCACTCCAAGGATGTGTCTATACTGTCTCATTCAATACAACTGAGAAACTTAGAGATGAGAGAACTAAGACCCAGAGATGTCAAGAATCCTGCCTAGGATCACACATCTAATAACTAGTGAAGCTTATGTGGTCTAGAGATGGTCCCCTTAGTCAAGGTAACCTTCTAGTTGGAAGTCTCCCTCAAATTTCCCAATCAAGCCATTTCTGGTCAATGTTTACTGGCAAAGAACATATTTTACATAAAATATTTATCAAAGAGCTGGCTGCTTTCATATTAAGCCTTTTGTGCTCTGTAACTTGCTTGGTCTTGTTTTTATTCTCACAGTCCACAGTTACTGCTTAATTTATTCTTTGAGGATTTTATGCATGTATACAAAGAGTTATTATCATATCTACCCCTCAATGTTTTCCTTCAACTCTACCTGTATCCTCCTCCCAATGTGAGTCCATCCCAACTTCATGTAGATTCCGATGTCGTTACCATTTCTCCTCCCTGTCCTTCTCATCTTCTTCCTCTTCATTCTTCTAAAATAACCTAAAATTCCGAATTAATCCTGCCCATATTTGCACATCAGTAGGGCCGGCCATCCATTGGAGTGTGAGCAATGTAGCAGTGAACACACTCCCAAAGAAGTACGATTCGCAGTAGCTGTCAACCGTCCATAGCTCCTCAATAAGGCGTGAGGCATATAGAGCTCTTCTCCCATCTATGCTGGAATTTTGACAGCCTTCATTTCATCTTGTTGGTGTGAGTTTGTGGGTGCAATAGCCGTATCACTTCCAGAAGACAGCATTTCACTGCCTCTGGCTCTTATACTCTTTCTGGCTCTTCCTTCACTTTATTCCTTGAACCTTGGCAAGAGTATTGTTGAAGATGATTCATTTAGTGCTGAGCACTGACAGCCAATTATTCTCAGCACTTTGCTCTGTATGAGCCTCTGCAGTGACTGCTGCCCACTGCAAAAAGAAACTTCTGTGACCAAGACTATGAGTAGAAACATAAATATTTAGAAGGCAATTTCACAACATGACCATTTAATAGCAGTTTCCGCCCTATGATTTGTGTCCTCCCTTGCAATGACCTTTTGACCAGATTAGTAGGTGTGCCATTGCCTCCTGTGGGATAGACCTTCAATCCAAATACAAAGTAGTTGGTTACCTCCAAATAGACATGCCACTATTGTACAGTTTAACTGGCATGTTGTTACTGATGTGTACAAGATCCAATGTTGGGTAAGACTGTTGATAACTTTTCTCCCCCAGCAGGCTGCATAGTACCTTCTAGCACTATGAAAACCAGCTAGTAGGGAGCACGCTTTCTAGTCCGTTTAAACTTGATTTCTCTATATCCTGCATTTGGCCTTATTGAGATTCCGTCTACCAATATGTAGTTCCAGCAATAGAAGCAGCTCCACTTCAATTCCTGGGTGTATGTCCTAGGCACACACTGACTCAGGGCCTTCCACCTCTCCTGAAGCATACAGAAGAATGATGACTGGTAGGTAATCCCACCTTGGGTTACCAATGAAGATGCTGATGCACAGAAAAATTAAGAGATACCACCAAGGTATCACACAGCTAGTACTCTGGGAAGCAAGGATTTCAAGGCAGTTGCCATCCTACTGAACCTGTTTTAACTCACAGCTTATGATAGGTACTGACCTTGGACTGCTAATGGGAATGAGGTCTCAGAGGCCCTACCTTCTGCTAGTTATCAGCCTGGCTGACCCACACATTATGTTTTAGGGCCAGTAACAGGTAGCGTTTCATGAATGCTACCTTCTGAAGTGTTCTTTCTCTTGTTTTAGGAAAATAAGATTTGGGTAATTGTGCTGAGTATTGGTACTCTTCAGTAGACTCCAAAATTGTGTAAAAATCTGTTTAAAATGATAGTGTGTTAACGATAGCTTGTGCCTGGAGAGCATTTACACACTCCATTGGTTCAGAGCATGGTTTTTATGTGCTTTTGATTCCTTGCTGCATTCCAGTGGCACTGGGTGTCAGAGTTCCCCATGAGCTCCTCTTCTGTGATGCATATGTAGTATACATGGCATAGTATTTTATGCTAGGAGTCATGCTAGGAATGCATTGCAGTTCATAGTTTCCTCAGCCAGAGCTTACTTCTTATTTTGCATAGTTTCTTGAAGTAAGGATACTTGGATGAAGGCCACATTCTATATCCAGCCTGCCTTCTATGCCGAGGTTCTAACACTAACCAGCTGTGTGACCCTGGGCTAATTATTTGTGCATTCCTGGCTTCCTCATCTGTCCATCTGTGATGGTGGGATGGTGGGAGCATCAAAGGTCTCTGTGTGGATGAATGAATAGATGTGCATCATGCTTGGGATAACTGGATCCGGCTCACTGGCACCTGCAAATGTGGGCTCTTGTTACTGGTAGCCATCTATAGACCTGTCATTTCAAAACCACTTACTTTTTTTAATAAAAGAAAAACAGCTCATCATTATCTCTCCCAACCCCTACTTTCAAAGGGCCACTGTGTTTTTCATATTTCTTCTTGGAATGACACTCAGCACTTCTGGTGAAGGTGAGAACATAGCAAGCCTTTGTGTGAACATTTAGAGGAGGCGGGAAGTCTGCATTGCAGCACACTCTGCAATTAGCTGCACATTCTATGATTAGCTACACTGGCATGCATTCTGCCTTAAATCCTGTCCTGCAGTCTTGTTGTCTGATCAGGTTTTAAATTTTGACTGCTCCCCCTCCCTGTCCTACCCTACAAGCTCTTGGGTGTCATTCCATTTTGTATAGGAACCCGACCCCCGATGGCTGACCCTTTCCCTTTCCCCATTGCTCTTAAGAACCTTTATCCACAGAGCAGCCAGAGGGATGTTTAGGCAGACGAGATATGACAGCTTAAACGTTTCTAGAGTCTTCCTCTTGTACTAAGATTTGAGACCCAGGCTACCCTGTGGACAGCAGGTCCTATGTGCCCTGAGTTCCTATGCCTACATGACTGTTTTCAACATGCTACACCTTCTCTGAGAGCAGGGACTTGATTTGTGTGTGAAGAGTCCTTCGGTCTGCAATACCCTTTGCTGGCCATTCACTATCCTGTGGTCTCAACATGAGCTAGAGCTCCCTAAGAGAGGCCTGCTTTGACTACCCTGCATCAAATAGCACACCCCTACCTCACTGCCACATTTGGTTCCAATACTCCAGAACCAAATGCCCTCTCTATGGGATCCCAGCCCTACTCTAAATGCCATTTACCTGAGCCCTCTGTCTATGCTGTCTTTGGGCTGTTTATCACTGACTTTGCTCTTAATTTTATATTCCTCAGGATGGAAATGAAGTCAGGGTCAGAAGTCCTTTGGGATAGGCTGGAGAAATGGCCTGAATATTCCCAGAACTTGTGTTAGGAGGCTCACAACTGCCTAAAATTTCAGTTCCAGGGACATGTCTGTACTTTCATCCACTCAGAAACCTGTGATTTTTACAAAGGTACCCGGCGTTTGGGTCCACAGACAGGATCCTAGTATTAAGGGAATTACCAGCTAGTGAGGAGTGACAGCAAGTGCTTAATCCTCTCAAGGTATCATTTGGGTTCAGATAGGGGGAAAGGGGCATCTTCAGAAGTGCTGCAGATACACTGTCAATTGCTAATCATTGAGAGGAGCATCAAGGGAAAAATGGAGGTTTCAGGGATGACCTGCCTGAGTTTAAGGCCACCTCTACATGATACCTGCTGTGTGGCCTGGCTAAGTTACTCCCCTGGGCTTCAGAACACTAAGAGTGATTTACTTTCAAGGTCTCTGCTGATTGGATGGGTTAATAAATGAAAGCACTTAGAGCAGAGCCTGAGCAGAGTCATCTTAAGGACTCCATATACACTAATTACTATTATCATTATCAACTGACTTCAGGCAGAGACCTGGGAGGTGCCTTTCCCACTGCAGTGCATGAGCATGGGGTGGGCACTCGGGGGTTCTCCACCACCTTCCTCTCAAGCCCCAGTTTAGTTCTTAGCCAACAAGCTACAGAATCTCCTCTGTACCTCAGAGTCACTCAGTTAGTACACCGCATCTCAGCTAGATCCCCTGCTAATTTTAGTCTGCCAAGTTTTCAAAACTGTAGTGTAGCATAGTGGCCCTGAGGCCAGGCTGACCCCATGTGCCACAGGAGGGAGAAGACATTTGTGACGCACAGAGCAATGAGATAGGTCTGTGCTTGGCACTGTAGCTTTTGAGACAGGAAGTGATGGCAGAATATGTCCCCATCAGGTCATGGGGTGGGGACTGAACTTCATTTGCTTGCAGAAGCAGGGAAGTGGTTCAGCCATATTGTACTGGAGAAAGTTCAGCATGGTGACCATGGGGAGGCCTGAGAGAGAAGGGTAAGTAGAGGAGGGGAGTCCTGAAATGTCCCCTCAGAGGAAATGAGTCCTAAAAATAAATGAAGTGGGAGGAACCAGGCTAGTATTATGGGAAAGTAGCTGAGAAGATCAGGACTAGGCATGGGGCATGGGGAAGCCAGAGAGTTCAGTGTGACTTGAACTTGGAACTTAAAGCTATTCTTTGTAACCCATTCTGAGGGCATGGTCTTTCCTGAGTCTGCTCAGCTAAGAAACTTGTCTTGTTCTCCAAGCAGAACTTTCTTCTCACATATTCAGCATGTATTTGAGGCTATTTCCTGCCAGAGTCTGGGAACAAGATGCCCTCCCTACAGGTTCCACGGACAGTGTTTGTCTCCCTTGGTCTAATGTCTCTAGCAGCCTGTTCAATTGCAAACTCCCCAGTTCCCAGACCCCTCACAGATGAATCATTCTACACAGCAATTTTGAGCCTATCTTCTACATGCAGAAAGTTTTTTATTAAAAGTATAATTCTATTTTATTTTAATATATCAATCTAACACCTTTTTAAAAGGAATAGGGCCTCCTTTAAAAACTAGTTATACATAAAATCTCAGTATATAAAACAGAATAATGACAGTTGCCTTTGCTTAAAAAGCAAGACTGAGCCCCAGGTACTTCTCTTTCATTTATCTGTAATTTCACTATTCTACAGATCCCTTAGAGCATATTAAGCAATCTTGGAACCATTGTTTTAAAACAAACATATTCTTTGCATCACTGACTTCTTAATAGCACAATCAAATGTATCTTTGAAATGACAAGGGCATTTTATCAGAATCATTATTATAATATGATTGAGTTGGTCCAGATAACTTGCATTGACAGGGGCAGGGATCGAATTAATGTAAGCAAAGCCATGACTTTATTGGCATGTGCAGCTAGGCAGTCTTAGAGTGCTGGTTAAAAAACAAATTATAACCAGGTGCTAATGTGACTTTTCTGGGTCATTCTCCCTAGTCATCTATTGATTCTAGCTTTCTCTGCTAACTGTTATCCCTGTTTACTTCTGCCATGGATGCTGTATCCTTGTAACAAATATAATAATTTTAGCAGTAAGGTAAAGTCCTTATAGGTCTTGATCCCCAAGGTATAGAGTCCCTTCTCTTCAGCGTTCATAGAAGAACTTGGTACCTCATGGTTCACATATTGTCCTAGTTTGGTTTCTATAGCTGTGGTCAAACACTATAACCAAAAACAACTCGAGGAGGAAAGAATTTATTTCACCTTACAGTTGTCATCCATCATGAAGGAGAGCCTGGGCAAGAATGCAAGGCAGGAACCTGGAGGCAGGAACTGAAGCAGAGACCGTGGAGGAACACTGTTTACTGGCATACTCTCCATGGCTTGCTCAACCTGCTTCCTTACACCATCCAGGACCACCTGTCCAGGGATGGCACAGCCCTCAATGGGCTTGGCCCTTCCACATCAACCATCAATCAAGAAAATGCCCTACTGTCTTGCCTACAGGCCATCTGATGGAGGCATTTTCTCAGTTAAGGTTCCTCTTCCCACATAACTCAAGAATGTATCAGGTTGAAAAAACTAACCAGGACACATGTCAACCCCTAAAGCCAGCAGACATTGACTAGTCATTGTGATTGATAGCTCTTTCCACAATCCTGCAGGAGGTACTGGGTGACAGAGTTCTCCAATTACACAAAAAGGGGTGTTGGCAAGAATCAGGCACCAGATGTCTACTGCAGGGCTACAGGCTCTAAAGAAAAGTTCCCACATCCATATTGTATGTTGAGCATTGTTGCAAAGATCAACTGTGAACACGGAGAATAACACCTGGAAGAGTGCGTGTAGGTGCCTGACATTTAACATGGTCAAATGAGATGGACGAGGCAGAATTCACTGAGAGTCTGAGAGAAATAACATTGGCTAAACAAAGGAGCCATTAATTGTTCCAGGGGAACTCATGTATGACTTATTTGGAGGTGACATTTGATGATGTTTCCATGGCGGGGGAGAAAAGGGCTTTTCGGGGAGAGAAAAAGGAAAGCACAGAAAGGCCTGGAGGCAGGTACCGTGGTGGAGTGTCAGAGGTGAAAACGTGGGACCATAGACCTGGCAACTGTAGTAACTCCTTCCTCAGTTTGTCCACATCCCTTCCCAGGAGCCACCACCTTCCCTAAGAGCCTTCAAAGTCCACAGAGGCGGTATGCACACCATGAGTTCTGTTAAGTTTTACCTGTCCCAGGAGCTGGCCTACTCTGTTTCTGTTTCTATAACTCAAGCTATAGCTGCAAGATCCTCCAGAGAACTCTGGCTCAAACCTTCCATATCTTCCAAGGCACACTTTTGTCCTAAGTATGACTTACCCGTTCTCTTTGATCAAAATTCCTTCCCATTCTTCCTGTTCTAATCTTTTCTTTCCCCTTTCCTATCCTGTTTTTCTGGGTGATTCATCCATACCTCTCAGCCTTTTTAGGAGGAAGTCTACTCTTAGACTTTATCTAAAACCCCAACTATCATGTGATAGTTGGAGAGTTTGCAGAAAAAAATGTCCCCTATGCAAGCTCCACCCACAAAGACTGTAATTTCCAAGGTCGGGGTTAGAGCAATTAGAAATTGTTCCAAAGTAACGTCAATGTGCAGTCAACTTGAGAACAGACTCCACTGGACGTGCAGCCTCAGGGAGCCACTGGGCTTTGGGTCTCCTCTCCAAGCTTGTCTGTGGCTGTCCTGACTAAAGGTGTGACCTGCTTTGCATACTGCCGAGGCAGAAGTCTAGTCCCTTGATAATCACCAAGACTACGCTATGTTCAGGGTTAATGGCATATTCCCAGGCTTGTTAGACTGTTGTCTTGTTCTCAAAAATTATGTTTTAGCCTTCTGGACATCTAATTTTGCAAATCAGTGTCGGGTACAGAAAGGATCCTGTCACTTGAGCAGCACATTCAGTAATTTTAAAGGTCAAAGCCCCACATGGAAATGAGCTTTCAGCTATTGAAGTACATTGATTTAAACACACATAACAGAAAATGTGTACTTACGGCACAGGGCTATTTATGCATATATAAATTAGCCCATTAGATGTACTGATAACCAATATCCCAAGCACTACTCACTGATCATCAGGGCAGCATGGTAGAAAAACACTGATAAGTGCAGAAACAGGCTTCATTTTAAGGACATTGCAATAATAGCTCTCAATTATAGAGTGTCTACTTATGACAGGCATTCTGTGGCTTGGGTAGTTTACCCCAAATCCACATGACAGTCTTGCACAGTAGGAAACTGGAGCTCAGCAAGGGGAGTGAACATAGCCAGGACATCACAGAGAAGAGAGCTAGGCTTCTCTGGCAGACTGTGGGAGTTCCGATGCCCTCAACAGCATACCCTGTCATGGATGCCCAAGTACGGAGAGAGCATGCAATGTGGGGAAGGCTGTCAGGAGCAAGCTGCTAACAAACAATGAAGTGAAGAATCTACTCACATCTGTGACCCACAAGGAGGATTCTTTTCTTTGCAAAGAATATGTTGATTTCAGAAGTGATGTATGATGGCTGGGGTTAAATTATATTTTTGGTACATATTAGTTCAGATTAATTTCCTTATTTTTGCATGATCTGATTGGATTACATTGTGTAGGAAGCAATAAGCTTTTATGAACTGCCTATGTTTATGACATTATCACTCCAGATCCTCAGTCACTCTGGCCAAAGGATTACAAAGTGCATTTTGTTGCTTTGTTTCCCTTCACACAGCCAAACCCTGTGTCTCTGAACTGTTTGGTATCTGGAAGTAAAACTGACCTGGCTAGCAGAATGTCTGTCTTGATAAATCGGGAACAAAAAGACCAAAACTAATGGCTTCCACAATGGAAGGTGCCCTGGGAAATAAAATATAGAACAGAGGGACCGGGGGCTTGTTTACTATGACTCTGTGTATCCATTTGATGGGAAGTATAAATAGGTTTCTTTCCACAAAGGACCCGGGGAGCAGTGAATGGGGGAATAATTGACTTGTCTTGGTATGTTTGTGAATGTGCATTTTTATCTGATGGTAAATATGCTGTTGGCCTTTGAGTCAGTCACCCACCATAAAATTTCCTCAGCCTCTTCTACACCAAGATAACGTACCCATCCCCCCCTACCCAAGAAAACATTTCAAATTAGCATTAATCATCCAGTGTCTTGGCTTGGGCCCTACGGTGAAAGCCACCTACTGCAGCTGAATGCCATTCAGCAGGCAAGAAGTGATTTGCAATATAATTTAAATGAAGAGTTGGTTTCCTTTCCCATTTAGAACACACCAGTATGGAAAACTGATTGTCAGACATTCTGGTGATGTGCATCAACTTGGCTATTCACTCAGAAAATGAAGTTTCCTGAGACACCGGTACATTTAATTTATTTTTTTTTCCTGTGAAGTTAACTTCAGCTTGTTAAATACAATGACTATCCAAGCCACAGAAAAGCCAACACTATTAATTTTAATGCTTATAATGTAATGGAAGGAGATTATATTCATTTGCAATTTTTCCCCTCTTAATAGAATGTTTACTTGCCCCACTCCTTATGAGTTAATTATTACTTTCCCTCCATAATGCTCTGCTTCTTTCTGAGCAGCCAAACAGTGTGTCTGTCAATATCCTGAGTTTAAGAATCGGTGGTGAATCTAGCATTTCAAAATGGTTATTGCTAAAGCTTCAATAGCTTGGCAGCATGATGTGGGAATGTATGGCTGCTAGGAATACAACTGGTCCCTTGCAGAGCCCGGCCACCTATTTTTATAAAGCATTTCACTTTCGTACAGTTTCTTTCTTATGCTTTGATTGTCAGATTGAATGACTTTTCCATGAATTATCTAGTCGTAAGTTATGATTTGGTGCCTTTCCCTCTTTGCTCATTCACTCATCTATTTTTAGTTCATTGGCTTACTCAGTTAATAGACATTTAGTGACACCCACTTATGTCAGTGCTGTGTGAGGTATCAGGGATTGATGATTAAGACAAGTCTCTATTTTCAGGGAACTTGGTGTTGCGTAAGAATTGCAGCAAGGAACTATAACACATGAGGCATCGGTGCAAGAGAATTGGGTTCAAAGACAACGCCAGGTACAGAGGTACACAGCTTTATTCCCAGCCCTCGGGAGGCATAGATGGGCAGATATCTGGGAGTTTGAGGACAACTTGGTCTTGGTCAATATAGTAAATTCCAGGCCAGCCATGGCCACATAGTGTTAAGGCCCTGTTGCAAAAGCAACAACAAAAATCAAGGATAGTAGAGGGCACAGTGGAGGCAAGGCTTTCTGGAAAAGGGACCACCAAGCCCAGATCTGTTGGGGTTGGATCTTGGAGCCCTAGAGCTTGACTTCTTCACTGTTCATGGTGGAAAGATGCAAACAGTGGGAGAAGGTACTTTCTGGCAGAGGCTGTCACATGTGCAAGCTGAGATGAAAACCTGTTAGACCTACTGGGTGGTGACAGCCCAGCCAAGTCATTCACAGTGGAAAATGCACTCAACTTACCCATTCACCAAACAACCTGTCTTGGAAATTCAGTACCTTGGTAGATTTCAGGTTGTTGTTCTTCTAATCCCATGTTGTTCTTCTAACCGCCACTACCCAGCACGGAAGAGAGTATTGTAGCACACTTATCAACCTGGGAAAACAGCAAATTTTTTTTTAAGTCTTCCTCACTTTCAACCATCACAGGGGCAGAACATTATGGCTGAGTCTATCATGCCTTTGCATTTTTTTATATAAAAAATGATAATGATATGGGCTGACATTCACCAACATCCCCATCAGTCTGGCACTGTTTTAGATTCTCTTATCTGTAATCTGAGCCTTCTGATGATATTTGGAAATAGGCATCATAAGCATCCCCTTTCAGAAAGGAAACTCATGCAAAGTTGGGTAACTTGCCAAATAGCAGAGGCACTGGAGTCAGCATCCATGGGAACCAAAATTCGTTTACTCTAAAGGCTACCTTTTAAACATCATGCTCCTAGTCTCTGCCCTCAAGGGCCTTCAGTTCAGCCACACAGAGAAGATGTGCAAGTAGTGACAGTCATGCATGCCTGTGTCTAGACATGACATTTGTGGAAAAGTTTAAGTGAGATACAAAGTGTATGAAGTATTGAGAACAGTGCCTGCTACACGGGTAAGCATGTATAAACTGCTGGCATTGTGGTAACTAATTTTTGAATAGTGCTGGCATCCAGTGGCACTATGGAATTCAGAGATAGAGGAGTGTACATCTGAGGTCAGTGGCAAAGGAACCCTGTAGAGTAGTGACAGTTAATGTAGACTTGAATGGCTTCAGGGAAGAATCCATATACAGAAGATTTGGGGAAACAAAATGATTATTGCAGCAAAAAAAGAACAGGATGCAGAAATGCAAGCTGACTGAAGAATTTCATCATGTTTAATAAAAGCAAATAGACCAATTTGATTGAAGTGGGGCATCTGTATGGGAACGAATGAGATCAAGCAGAGAGGCAGGAGCTGTTTACAGATCACGATGCCCATTGAATGGCAGGCCCTATTCATATTTAGTAGTCATAAAAATTTCCTGAGGTTGTAAACTCACTTTTTTTCATTGACATAATGAGGTTCAGAGAACTGAGGCAGCTTTTCTAAGGTCACTAGGCTAAGGAATGGTAGACCATGGGCTGAGACCTAGAGCCAGTTCTTTTGGTCACACCACACTCTCATTTTTGTAGCTCATCCTTTAAATATATTGTCAGTGTTTGTAGAATCATTTTTTCTCATAAAGTATGTAGAAAAAAAAGTAAGAAAAATGTGTTAATATGTTGACACGTTCTTCTTTGGGGTTTGGTTATCATTCCCTTTAGCCCAGTATTTCAAAATTCCACTTACTAACCTATGTGTCCTTTCATCAAGATGGAAAGAGCTGGCTTCCTGTTCAGTTTCTTATACATCCCCCTTCCCTGGTTTCCTATCCATGTGAACCTGTTAGAGCACACATCATCAAATAATACATCATCATTTGGAGTAAGAGCTGTCAGTAAAGACATGCAGCTTGGAATAAGGACCCCGGATGCTAGGACTGGAATCTTTGCTCTTTAACAGCTGTGACCACAGACGTGTGTTCTACATTATCTTTGTTTCTGTCTCTTTATCTGTGTAATAATCATAATAACCCTACCAGTGGTTTAATATTAATTAACAAATAGATTAATACCTATAATAACTACAACCTGCACTTAGAATGCTGCTAACATTCATGAAATAGTAACATAAGTATTATCATAGTTGTAGCTTCTATCTCCTGTCTTCTCACAAATGGAGTTCAAATCTGGCTGTTTGTGCATATGGACCAGTCCTTTCACATTTGCTGAAGAGAGGATACAATTACAACAATTGAAGTTGGTCATTTGGCAACATTTGCCAAGATTTAAAACATGCATTTAAAATGTGGTTTATTATTTTCAAATTATTTGTACATGTGTATGTTAGTATGTGTATGTGAGGGCAGGTGCCCACAGAGTTCAGAAGAGGGTTTTTGGATGCCCTGCATCTGGAGTTGCATGGTTGTGCGTGTCCCCCCCCCCCCATCTCAGTGCTGGGAACCAAATCCAGGTCTTCTGCAAGTGCATTCACACTCTTAACTGATGAATCATCTCTCCACTCTCCAAATATACACCTTCTTTAATCTTTGCTTCACCTCAGTGTATTACTTATTACTCCCACAGATAGACTCATGAAGTAAAAAGTGTACAATGTGTAGCTTTGGGGGTTTGGCTTATATGTATATCACCCAGTCTAGAATCTTGAAATAGATGTTGACGAACATTTGAGGTTTCATGTGTTTTCCACATAGTCCAGCCCTTTGCTTAATCCCAGTGCAGTTCCCAAGGCTCAGCAACCCATACACACTTCCTCTTTGGACAACAGGCCTCCTCCCTCCCCAACCACTTACTACAAGCTCTGTTGCTGTGACTAGCTCAACCCTGGTCCTCGCTTCTCCTCTGTAGTCTGCTTTCAAAACTGACATGGATTTCTTTCATTGCAGCTGCTCCCTGCCCTTTCTCCATGATTCCTGACTTGTGGCCCTGGCAATCTCAGAAGAGCTTCATTGAATTCCCTTCCATCCAGATCCTGGGGACTCGCCTCCCCTAGCATCACCCTGTGCAGCTTGGACACACTGACTAAACCAGTTTTTAGGATACTTGTGAGTACAATACTTGGTTCTTTCATAAAAATATTTCAAATCACCTTTTGGCCCCTGGCACTCTCTAATTTTGTTTTTCTCTGTTCTCTCTCTTTCTGGAACTCACTGTTGTCTGCAGAGTTAACATATCAGGGCTCTCATTTGTTTAATCACTGACTATCGACTGAGATAGTAGGCAGCAGGAGCGAGAACCGTGAGGTGCATGCCTTTGTTCTCCCATGTGGCTCCATTCAGGTTACTTGTCTCTCACTTAGATTGGAAACTAAATGGATTAGAATAAAACCAATTTGAGGGGAAAAGGAAATGTTCACAGGAACAGAAATAGCAAGTCCTACTATCTTGGCTGCCTAAGATCTGTAGACCTCACCAAGGAATTTAAAAAGTAATGTTTCTTATCATAAGTGACAGAAATATGCTGCTTTCTGCATCAGTAGATATGAAGATTAAAGGGGCTGACCGTATTAAACAATTTTGCACAGCACCAGGCACTCTGGGCAGTGCTCTTGGCCTTATTACCCTGCTTCGTGTGGCTATTTCAGGCCCAATTTAAGAATACAATGCAGCCTGGCTTTGCAAATTGACATCCTTTAATTTAAACTGTCTTGTGGGAGAATTAAGAAATTATGGAACAATTATTCCCCCTCAGTTGAAAGCTGGATGACATCCTGAGATTCTTGTACATTAGCCATTTGAATTGATTAAGTCACGTAATTGAATTACACCTTTGCCCCCATAATATCTCATGGCAGATATGTTGGTGTTTCCTGTTGGGGAAATGCTCTCATAAAAATAGAACAGGGGCTGGGGTTGCAGATGGACCTGGGTGGCAAAGAAAAGCTCAGGGCAGGTGGGGGTACAGAGAGGCTTGTGGAGGTGGCTGGCTGAAGGAGCCGGCATTTTGTCTGGCATCACAGTGGAAATTCACAGATGAATTCACACTGTAGCACGGTATGCACTGTATCCTTCCCAGCTCTCCCATGTCATCATCCTTGAGCATTTAGCTTGGGGGGTATGCCACTCATTCTCAAAGCTTTGGCTAACATTACCAAGGAACAAAGTGCTGGCTTTGGGATACTTACCTTTGTTCTCCATGCCCCTCCCTTCTTCATCAAGGGTACCTACTAGGAAGTAGGCAAGCCACCTTCCTTGGGCAATGAAGCCAAGCTGGAAGCCATTTCCAGCTGATCTGTGAGCGAGGGCACACACTATTCACTGCAGGAGGTTTGAGCTGGACTTGAAGGGACAGTTGTTTAAGCCTCTGAGATAATTTCTTTTCTAGCTTACCATGGAGAGAATAGACTCTGCTAGCCAATTTTTAAAGCATCACCCTTAAGTAGGAGTGTTTGTACTACCTTGCATCATTAGAGGAATGCAGTTATTAAACCCAATTTATTTATTTATTTTGTTCAGAGAGTTGTATTCATTAAACACAACTCTATAAGTAATAGATACGTATTATATGAAAAAGCTAGGTGGATGCTAATGGAGAAAAAGTAGTCAAAATTTATTCCTATTCTTTAGAGAGGATCAATAAAAAGTGGAGGGGAAATGCCCTGGTCTGAACATAGAAGGTGGACCAGTAAGGATCAGAAAGCATGCTAGGAAGGAGAGGAAGGGAGAAGGGTAGATAGATGGCTATGATGGGTGCATGACACACGTGTGTTTGGGAATATCACAGTGAATCCTATAAATTTGTGCAATTAGTATGTGCTAATAATTGTGATAAGAAAAACAAACTGAAAAAAATTAAGTCATGAATAATTTTTTTTTTAACTGAGGACCGGAGAGATGTATGCAGGTATAGCACTGTGGACCGAAGTACAGAAAGGAGGCAGGCAGTAGACTCTCCATTTCATTTCTCTCTGAAGTCTCTGCTGCCCTGGCTGGCCCTGCCCCCTCACCCTTTCCCACAACATCCATTTGGAACCCAGTGGAGAAGAAATCTCTTAGCTTCTCATCCTATGGTCAAGCTGGACGTGTGCCTTTCATTGGAAAACTCCTGTGAAGGAGAAAGGTTTAAAACACGGCTCTGCTGCACTCAACCCCCACCCCGTCTTCCAGCTCGCTGCCACACTGCGCAGCATTCTGGGGCTTCAAATTCTTTGTCTATTCTGTGTGGCAGGAGAATCGCTCACTCTTTTTAAAAGCCCTTTACCTTTTCTTTGCCTTTATCAAAGAACACTCTCGGAGCTTTAAAACCCAACCACAGCTATCCTCCTGAATATTTCTGTGTGGAAGGGATTAATCAAGTCTGTCAAACACTGAGCGGTAAAATCTTTAATATTTCTAAAAGGTTTAAAGCCTGCATATTTATCGCATGCATCATTGAGAATAATCTTTCTCTTTATATAAAAAAATATTAAACGCTCATGGTGAAATCGTGTGGTGATGAGCACAGTGGGTGAGAGGCTCATGAAGGAGCCAGTTGTGATACTGGGATGGAGACTTCAGTTCAGACATTACCTGGCTAGGAGCAACCCATCCACCCCGACATGTGCTTACACTGAGGTTTATGCTGGAATCTGAGCATTTGGATGCTCAAGAGAAAAGGAAGAAGAGTGAACGCCACACTAATTTCTGCTGAGTGCTTGCTAGGTGTGAGGTATTGTGTCTGCATGCCCAAGGGGGTTGCTACATTTTAATTTTCAAAACACCCTTTTGTCCTGGCATTATCTAACTGATTTATAGACAAGGATACCAAGGTCCCGTGAGGGAAGCAATTTTCTCAAGCTCACATGAATGTTCATTCACAAAGCTGGGATTTGACCCTATGCTTGTCCCAATTCTTTCATTCTATGTGTATAGCAAGTGCTTAGTTGAAGAAGGTAGCCACTTATCTTAGTTAAGGTTTCTGTTGCTGTGATAAAACGCCGTGACCATAAGCACTCTTGAGGAGCAAAGAGTTCATTTCACTTTACAGCTCACAGTCCATCATCTAGGGAAGTCAGGGCAGGAATTCAAGGCAGGAACCTAGAGGCAGAACAAGAAGCATAGTCCACACAGGAGTGCTGTTTACTAGCTTGTTCTCTATGACTTCCTCAGCCTACATTTTTACAGCACCCATGACCACCATCCCAGGGTTAGCATTACTCACAGTGAGTTGGGTTCTCACATATCAATCTTAAATCAAGAAAATACCCCATAGGCTTGCTCAAAGGCCGATCTGGTGTGGGAATTTCTCAGTCTAGGCTTGCTCTTCTCAGATAGATGACTCTAATGTCAAGTTCTCATAAAACCAGCCAGCACACCACTCAAGTATTATCAGAGACAGTTAGGACTGGGATGTCTGAGGATTTTTAAAGATTCATCATTATTTTAAAGACAGAGAGACAAACAATATAGCTAGCTGGACATGATTCTGAGAAGCTGAGATGCTTAATCCAATAGTGGTGTAGATATTTCTTAGAATAGAGATTCACTCATATAATATGACAGACTTGTATTTTGTTATGTAGAAAGTGAATTTCCATGTAGCCTGATGCCATCTACTCAATCACCCTGAGAAGTAATATCTACACTACCGCCATTTGACAAATGAAGAAACTGAGACCCAAAGGCATTAGTTGTGTCTAGAATATACAGCTAAAGCAACTACATTGATGCTCAAACTCTGTTCCTCTTATTATTCCAGAATATTTTCACTAATATTGCACACACACACACACACACACACACACACATGTACATGTGGGGAATACATTCATATGTATGAATATAGATGCACGTGACATACTGGTGGTGGCCAGAAGACAACCTCGGATGTATGTCCTCATCTTCCAGCTTGTTTGGGAACAGTAATTCTCTGTTGCTGTCTGTTGGCATGTCAGGCTATCTGGCTGATGAACTTCTGAGGATTCTCTTTCCATCCAGCTACACGAGCACCTGGATTTACAGATGTTGCCACTGTGCCCAGATTTTATGTAGGTTCTAGGGATTCAAAGTCAGGTCTTAATGCCTGTGTGACAATTTCTGTACCCACTGAGCCATCTCTCCACCCCTCCACTAATATTTTAAAACCATTTGTTAGATGTTTGAGAACTTAACAAATAGAAGAGTTTGAATTTTATTGAAAAGAAATATATAATTTCTAGAGTGCTTTATCAGTTATCAAAATATACTAGATTGAAACTTGATGTTCTGATCCGAAATTTTTTACAAACACTTTTCCTTTAAAAAACATAAAAGAGTTACGTGTTATTTTATGAGTATGCATACATAATAATGTTCAGTTTTATTGGCAAATAAAATAAAGTTTTGAAGCTTAAAAAGACTTCAGAGACCTGTGCCTCTGGTTTGCAGATTTAATAGCTGAGGTTCTAACACCAGCAGTGGTATAACCAACTCTGCAGCTGGGCGGTGGTGGCACATGCCTCTAATCCTAGCACTCAAGAGGCAGAGGCATGCAGATCTCTGTGAGTTCGAGGCCAGCCTGGGCTACAGAGGCTACAGAGTGAGTTCTAGGAAAGGCAAAAAAGCTACACAGAGAAAACCTGTCTCGAAAAAACAAACAAACAAACTAAAAAACAAACAAACAAAAAAGGCATAGCCAACTCTGTATAGCATCCTGTGACAGAAGAAAGATTTCTTCATTCTGGTGGGATGGGTGATATAAAACTAGGGAAGTTTTTACGGGAAGTGCAGAGGTTGACATCCAGAAAGGAAATTAGGATTTTAATCATGGGAAAATATTCAATAAGTGATATTAAAATGGGAGAATGGAAGGACTGTATGGCACAATGCCACAAGACAGCCCCATGGGCAGGAACCTTTTCTGGAAGCTCAGGTGTGTTGTTTCAATATAACTACTTGTGTAATTGTATATTCTTAAACTGCCACCATAGTGAGATACCTATATGATTAGACGCCTGGTCATCCAGGAGGTGACTTCTGCCTCCTCTACTTCATGCTGCCAGTTTGGCTTGTGCTAACAACCCAAGGAAAAGCCCCAGGATCGGGAAAATTTGTAATTCCAACCTTACCTTATACATGTGCAGTCCTCTCTGTGTTTACCAAATCAATGGACCGAGTAGAGGATGAGCAGTGAAAGAATGGCTTCCTCCTTCTAGGCTACCAGGAAGACAATGGGTCCACTTCTGGAATTCTTTGATGGGGTAAGATGTTTCCCCAGCTTACATTCTACACACAGTGAATAGCATCCACAGGGGAAGAGAAGTGAGTTCTATGCATTCCTGTGAGCTGCTGTGGAGGATGGCCCAGGCACTGGGCTTTTCCTGTGTCTATATATTCTATGCAGTCAAAATGGGCTTGCTGTAGGGTAAAGCTCTCACATGCACTAAGAGGCAGAGGCCAAGGGCATGGTCTTCTTCAGATGGTGAAATGGATCTTACGTGCCGCAAGTTGGCATTCAAAGTTCTTGAGGGTCCCACTGATTCTTTCAACACATGTCAGCTTACTCCCACGTTTAGCCTTTAATGCTGAACACTCAGCTGGCCACAGGTCTATAGAGCACAAGTCTCTCAAAAGTCATGCTGGCCAGCAGAGTGTGAGAAGCTAAAGACATCAGCTGAGGCTCTTGGGTTTGGAGACCTGTGAATGAATCAAAAACTCATAGCATTAGTTAGGATGAGTAAAGTCAGCTTCCTTAATTGACAACCCTCCCCACTTTTAGACTTAGCACAACTACGGGATATTATTCCACTTGGTGCACCCATTTGGGGAACTGTCTTATTTTCCAGTCTTATTTATGTTACCATCATCTTCTCATGTTCCTACGGTATTTTTGAAGAAGAGGAAAAAAAAAAAAAAAGGAAAATCCCACTTGATGGTTTTGGAAGGGATCTTACTAAACATGGCACTCATCCCCTCCAACTATATTTCCTTGGCTGGAGGTCAGCTACATAATCCACTTAATTGTGAAGGAACAGCAAATATAATTTAGCTATGTGCCCAGAGAATAAGTGACAGAGACATACTCTTGTCTCAACAATTGGTTCTTATTAAAACATACACAAACCCTCTGACCATGTCAAAGGGCCCCATGAGAAGGTATGATATTCCAGGGTGGGAAGGAAACTCTGCTGAAAATTTCACCAGCATAAAGTATCCAGAAGCACTTTCAGTGCTTTTTTTCACCCCAGGATTTCTCTTCTAGTCTTGTATTTTCAAAATAGAAATAGCAAAGATTTGCAAGCGAACAAATCAATTTCCATGAAGTTTCTCGGAAGTTTGAAAGTGAGCAAGAAGTAAACTTTCACAAATGAGAAAATGGTTTCAGTGTTTTTTCCCCACCACTTTGAGTAGGTAGCAATTAAAGAAAACTGATTTCTCAAGGCTCTTTAAAGTTGTTAATGACATATGGACAGAAGAGAGGAACGAGGATCTCAAAGCAATCCTTTCCTTGCAAACATATGCTCAGGTGTGTAATCACAGACACCCAGACTGCATTAACATAGGAGGGAATTCTCCCCAGAGTGGGAAAGAATACCTTTCCATTGTTTGCCACCTGCATTTGCTTCTAAATCTGGTATAGGTTTTGTAAATATGAAGAGTAAGACAAGGGTAAGTGTGATAGTTCACCAAGTAAACAGCTTACCTCCCAGGTATGAGGATCAGAGTTCAGATTCCCAAATTTTACATAGAAATTAAGTGGATATGGTAGTCTGCCTGTAATCCCTGGCACAAAGCTGACTCACCGGATTGAACAAAGCAGTAAGCTCCAGTTTCAGCAAAGGCCCTGCTTCAATATATAATGGGTAGAACAGTCAAGGGGAACACTCCATGTCAACTTCAAGCCTCCACATGCACAAACACACATGCCTGTAAGCATGCATACACAAGCATTATCATACACAGAGACAATGCCAAAAAAAGCAAGATAATTAAAGAGGAATTTTAACAAAGTAAAAAGAAGAGCTTTGGATGCCCAACTCACATAGAGACTTATCATCCCGAGCATCTCAGGATGTGAGCAAATAATGTCCTACAATTGTATCAAGAGAAAGGAAGAAACAGTAAGTTTGAGACCAGAGGACACTGTCGAGATCAAAGGTTATACAGAATATGGTGTGTACAACACTTTTCTCACCTGGGCTGGAGAACACAAGTCTCAATTTTAATTGCCTTTCACAATTAGAGCAGTTACTGGTTGGGTGCTGCATGCCTATAATCCCAGTGTTTGCAAGATAGGTCTGAAATTCAAGGAGACCCTCAGCTACTTAGCAGGTTTACATTAGCCTGGGATACCTGAGACCTTGTCTCAAAAGGTCACTGCTTTAAAAACTCAAGAAAGAAGCAATGGGTTCAAATCTTGGATTTCTGTCTACTTGTTGTGTGGCTCTGGCTATATAACACCACTGCTCTGAATGTCCTTGTAAAAGTAGAAATGATACCTTTTTCTGTATAGTATTAAGGTTGCACTAAATATGATGATATCTTCAAATATGTGATTCATACACATTTGTGTAGATGTATATTCATGTATATATACATATTTGCATTTGTGTGTATATGTACGTATACATATCATACATATCCATCTGGGGACCTCTAATTAATTCAGAGGGGTATACTTTGAGATAAAAACCCCTTTCTTATTTCAACTCTTTTGGCCCTCTGCAGGCTTTCCCCTCCCCCGCAATCTCCTGCCTTACCTTTCCCTGGACTCAACACTAGGACCACCTGGAGTTTTATTTGGGGGAGACTATGCCTGGAACTCCCAGCTGTAATGTGGAGAGTTACTCCTGGGGCCTCTTTCCATCTCCTTTCCTGAATGTTCTAAGGGAGATATTCTGAAGCAAAAATTTTTCCAGGTTAGGTATGGGCAACCCAGGCCTCTACCCTGCTTGTGTGCCAACTCAGATAGCAGGAGTGTCCTTGCCTAAAGGTCTGAAGAGAGACATTCTGAGGCAAAACAATTCTAGGTTAGCATTGGGCGTGACTAGTTCAGGAGTTCTGGGGCTACGACACACCCCAGTGCTGCAAATCAAGAGGGGAGACAAGGATGGCATCCAGAGTTACTTTCCTAATTCTGTCTGCCCTGGTCCCCACAGATCATCACAGTCATTCAGGAAGAGCACACATGCCCAGGGATTGTCTTGGCATCATGTTTCTTTCAGCAACAAGTTCTATTTTCCTATTTTTTCCCTCCCAGGCATATCTATATTTATACAACCGTTAAGCTGGATGGATAAGGTGCTATCCATGTGTTATTTGGGTTGTCTGCACTCTTTCTCCTGCACAGTAGAGGGGTCAGTTTAGCTGAGAATCTTGGAGGGTCCTTGAACATCTTGCCTACAGGCCTTCAGCATCATTAAAATTGTGCTCAGTAACTTCTAAGGGAAAGTATGCAAGGAAATAGCTCATTTGCAACTTAGAACTCGCTCGAATCCTAGCGTAGTCTCCAATTTATGCTGCCAAGAAGCCTATTGCTGATTATGCTGGATGCCCCATAAATTAATGAGAACTGGACTTAGAGGTGACAACGATTGCTGAGCCTGTGGAGCAGAAAATGCAACACTAATACATATGTTTCAGAAATGTCCTTTTGTCTATATATTTGGAGGAGAAAGTGCTGATGAGGATCAATTTTATATTGACTTTAAATTTTTCAATTGACCCAGAGCTCTTTTTATTAAGTAATGCACATGAGAACGGTTCATCCCAAGCCCACTTGATGACTTGGAGAATTCCCTTCAGAATCCAGGAAGCTGGATAGAATTTGAAATGCAATTCATTCATGTATTCTTTTATTCATTCTTTAATAAATATTTATTGAGCAGCTGCTATGTGCTTAATTCTAGAAAAGAAGCTAGAATGTGAGTAAGACCCAATCTGCCCTCAAGGAATCTAAACTCTAATGAGCTAGACAGACACATCAACATACATCCTGCCCTGAGCAGGCGCCTCAGATTAGTGAGGTGTGTAGGGGGTAAGAAAGCGCTGAGGAAGGACTCACAAAGGGCATTCTGGGCACTTGACAAGTATGAGCTCTTGTTGAATGAATGAAAGAATGAATGAATGAATGACTAGATGAATGAATGATATGGACCTTTAGCTGAGATTTGAAGCACCATGGTGTTTGGTTAAGCAAAAAATAAAGTTAAGGGCATTTGGGTTTGAGGGAGCTTAATGTGTAAAACGAGATTTGGTATTTTAAATATAGCCCAGGGCATAAGGGGAGGCAGGAAGTAGGGCCAGCTATTCTAGAGCAGTTGGAAGGATCTTGATGCTAATCCACCACTTCTGCAAATAGACCTGTTTCTAAAAGGCACAGTTCAAGGTCCTCAGACTGCAGGGACCTAGCTGACTGGCTACTCAGTGAATGGCTCAGTTGTGATTACTTCCTGTGGTTGGAACAGAGACAGGAAGTAAAACAGGAAGTCATTGCCCTTGTTTTTTGAATCCTTACTTGTAAGGGCAGCCTGGTAGAAGAACAAAAGGCCTGCCCTCAGAAAGACCTAGCTGAAATCTTGATTCACTACCCATCAACAACAGTGCTTGATTGTGGAAACTGGGTCCCCCTGCTGTGTCTTCAGCTTGTCTGAGTGTTGGGCAATATGTTGTGAAGTGTTTTCCCTTTTATTGCCTTGGCATGCTTTTCTCAACTAGCATTTCCCACATCCTTACCTACTGTCTGTGTGCCTGCAAGTGGTGCTGTTCTGTGTTGTCTTAATCCTGTTTTAAATCCTAAGCAAGTCTGGGCAAACATGAGCATTTCTCTTCTGCGCACCTGCCTCTGGGACAGCCTCCCTGTGCTGTGTATAGCAGGTTGGAATCTTGTTGTGCTCTCCTGAACTTGACTTGATGTCTGCAGTGGCCTGGTTGATTTATGGCTGCTTGCTCCTCTGTTTGATCTTTGCACAGTCCGCTATGATGTAGCGGCTTCCTTCCACTCACCTGCTGGTATCTTCATGTTTGGTCAATAGCTTGTTAACTACTCCTAGGACAGGGACTGCCCTTCCTGGCTAACATTGAGAGTGGTCTCTATGGTAACTGCATCCCATCAGAGACCATGCTCATTCTTCAAGGCTTTCCTCATCTATTTTTCTCTGGTGACTTCTGAGTAACCTATAATGTTTGGAGCCCTGTCTCACCCTGCCAGGAAGCTAGTGCTGATTGAAAGCCTCACAGAGGAGCTGAACAAGACACACTGCTTTCTTCTGCCTAGGCTGGCTTGTTCTGTGTTGCATTTGGGCCAGGCCTGCTGGGACCTGTCATCCCTCCTTTATCATTGCTCTTTGTGGCGGTCCCCAGCCACTGCTCTTGGTCTCTCTCAGAAAGCATTGCTGAGGTTTCTCCAGATCTCCCTGCTCATTAATATCTTGCGACAGTTGCCTCTGAGTCCCGCCATTCTGTGGATACTGTTTCTCATGGTCTGTCTTTGTTTAATCATTTTCTCATCTCCTCAGAACTGACTCCCAAGCTTTCTGTTCTTCATCTGTAAAGAAGTAGCGATGTCAAAGATACTCATGTAGATTGCTCAGATGCAACACAGGGGAAACCATCATTCATATGACATAGGACTCTAGAGTATTCAGTCTGCTGATGACCTTAGGGCTCAGCGAAAGCACAGGTGATAACAAACCCATGTGGAGAGCTGTGTTCCATGCACTGTAGTGAGCTCACTCCATCTTGACGATGCCTTAGTAAGGAAGATACTATTTTGGAGTCATTATATAGATGAGGAAACAAAGAAGAGGGAGTTTAGGAAAGTGCCCTGGGGTTCTCACTGATGAATGGCAAGTACTCAAACTCTGGTTCAAGAATGTTACTGTGGTGATCTTGCAAATCTTACTCATTTTTTAAAGAAACAAAGATGCTAAGAGATAGATAGATACCATTTTATACACACAAAAACCACAACTGTATCTCTATACATTCATTGATATTTTTCATCTCTTTAAGCACTGGACTTAGCTCTATTACAATTTCTGGTGCTACATTTTTCTTTAAACTGCATATTTTGTAGTTCTCTTTGTCCAGCTTGCACATTTTCATTATAGCTCCACATAAGAGATTAATAATCACGTGACATGATCAATACTAGGCTGTCTTAAAAATCTCCTCTGCCAATGCCGTTAATTCAAAATTCTTTGACTTAGTCTTAGGCAGATTTATTTATTTATTTATTTATTTTTTGGACAAGAACAGAAAGCAGTCACATTCTTTACAAAAATATCACAAGAATGGTCTTTAGGCCACTTACTTAATATTCTTCCCCTCTGAAACTTCTTGAGCTAGGCTCCCACAGTTCACATTGCCCTTATTACTGTCTTCTGTGTTTTTAATGGTGATGGCCCATTAAGCCACCACTTAAAACATCCAACCACTTTTCTAGCCCAAAGTCCCAAGGTTTTCCATATTCCTCCAACAAGCACCATGGTCAGGCCTGTCATGGGCCTGTCACCCCAATCCTGGTACCAACTTCTATCATCGTCACTATTTGATTGCTGTGAGGGGACAGCATGAGGCAACTCATTGAAAAAAGGCATTTAATTGGGAGCTTGTTTACAGTTTCAGAGTCTCAGTCCATTATCATCATGGTGGGGAGCATGGCAGCACACATGGTGCTGGATCAGTAGCCGAGAGCAACATCCTGATCCATACTCTAAGAGGTGAGAAAAAGGAGATCCTGGGCCTAGTATGAGCTTTTTGAAACCTCAAAGCCAACCCCCAGTGACACACTTCCTCCAACAAGACCACTCCTACTTTAACAAGGCCACACCTCATAATCCCTCTCAAATAGTGCCACTCCCTGATGGCTAAGCATTCAAATATATGAGCCTTTGAGAGCCATTCTTATGTACACCACAACATCTGTCTTAAACAAAACAAAATTAAAGTCTCTTTTTCATATGTCCCATTTTTCTCTTTTTCCTTGCTCCCTTTTTCTAAACATCTAGTCTGGGTTCAAATTGTAGGATTTTCCAAAATTTCTCCTTGTCTATACTACCTTCAACAAGGGATCAATTCACCCTTCGTCTGTACCCCCACAACTCTGCAATCCCTTTATTATACTCTCAACTCCAAGTCTTAGCTATCTGCCTATTTGTTATTTTTTGACCACAGATACACTGGAGGTTAGGCACAGGCCTTATTTTGTGTTGCATGCCAAATCCTAGTGCCTAGTGTATAGCCATGAGTCTGGGCTGTTTAGGCTAACATGAAGACATTTTAATATATAAATAGCATTTGAGGGGTTTATAAGCAAAAGAAAGATATTTCTCCCAGCTTCCGAGGCTGGAAAAATCTTAGACCAAGGCTGGAAAAAAATCTTAGACGAAGGCTCTTGCATATTTGTTCTGATGAAGGTTCCTTGTGTTTCATGGTGCCTTCTTACTGTGCTTCCATAATGTACAAGGTGACTCTCTGGGGCCTCCTTAATATGGGCTCTAATTCCATTTGTAAGGGCTCCATCCACCCTGTGAGCTAATCACCTCTCAAAGAACTACTTTCTAATACTGAAGATCTATGAACTGGTTTCACCATATAAATTCTGATAAAAGAAGGAGGAGGACATTGTGACCATAAAAATATTAAATTTATTTTTATTATTTAATTGTTAAAATAATTTTAAAAGATCTAAAACAACCACTTGTCATCAGTATTCTGATGAGCATCTCACTTAATACTTTCTCATCTTAAGACTCTTAAGGTGGCAGTGTAGCTCAGTGGATGAAGGCCTTCCTGCACAAGGATGAGGACCAGAGTTTGAGTTCCCTAAACCAGATCCCCAGAACTCACAGAAATCTCCGATGGGCATGGAAGCCCCACCCCCACCCCCTGCCACCCGCCACTCAAGTAATTCCAGTGCTCTGAGAGTAGAGGCTGGAGCAAGCTAGCTAGCTAGACTAGACATATCAGTGAACCTTGGATTCAACTGAAGGACCATGCCTCAATGAGTGAGGTGGGGAGTAACTGAAGCAGACTCCTCCTTTAATGTCAGCTTCTGGCTTCCAAACACAAGCTGATACATGTGAACACACAGGCACACTCATCACACACACACACATACACATGCAAAATTAGTGATTTTTTTAAAAGACCCTTAGACTTCAGATTATAATATAGATATGAACAAAGAAGGTGGAATCACCCATGTATACAGTGTATGACTCAGGTCACAGCCCTGTGACACAGAGCCTGATTAGACCTACAGGCTGTGCTTTGGGTATATGAGAAGAGACCTACTACTGTCTGCTCATTGTTTTATTTCAGGCACCTAAGGCAATACGACTATAAGTGTTGAGATCCTGTTGGATGGATGGATGGATGGATGGATGGATGGATGGATGGATGGATAGATGGAGTTATTGATCAATCAATTAAACTTCAATATCTGCCAGATGAACATGCACTTATATCGTGAATGTTTAAGAAGGAAGATACATAGGAGAGCTATTACTCCTAACACGCTTTTACAAACATATACTCATTCACACATACAACTCCACTTCTCAGTATGGTAAAGGGAATCAGAGAAAGAATCTATGACATTCTGATTTTTGTGATAACAGGCTGCATGCTAAATATTGTCATTTTTAGGGCAAGTTGCATTTGGGGTCAGGTGACACTCCTTATGATCAGTGTGGCCTTTTAGACTTTTAACTGTGAATCTGATAAGTTAAATTTTGGAGTAAGTTACAATAATTAGAATCCCATACTTGCTGTGGATTCATTTTTAACTTGCAAAATACATTTAATGCTTCTTAAGTTTAATAGAGTAGTTAATGAAACCTTGAGAGTTCTGGAGGTACATGGTCTGTACCCCTCAGCTCACTGACTGTGTGGTCTTGTGCCCAACTTATGAAAGTATAGTAATAACAGGTATAATAATAATAGGTGTGGTAATAACATTTTACTCTCAGGGTTGATGTGATAATTAAGTCAGCTCACCTAGAGGGTTTGAAATACTACCTGACACCCAAGATTGCTAGTCTTAGATTTTGTGTTTCAGGGTTTGCAGAGAGAATGAAAATCCCCCTACTTGTGTAGTATCTAGCCTTCTGAAACTACACACCAGAGATGCTCCAGTGACAAATCCCCCACATTCTATTAGCTGGACCCTCAGAGCCAGCCATGGTGTGGCAAAAAGGCTTAGTAGGAGCTACCTGCAGGAAGCATGTCTCAACTGGGACCAATAAGGAGCAGAGTAGCCCAGCACAGGAAGAGGAGAGAATTGAGAGGCTGAAGGTCTTGGTTCTTTGTGAATGGGCCTCATGCAAAGAAGCATCAACAGTGTGACCTGTCACACTCTTAGTGACCTGCTCAGAGCAGACCCCTCCGGCCCTGTACTCAGGATCTGCCCTTCACTTTCTACAAAATTCTAACCAGTTTTTAACGGCCCTTTTCTAAAACGACATGAAGCCAGAATGTATGAGACATAAAATAATTTTAGGAACATGTCTTTTGGTCATATAAAAGGAAACAGAATAAGAAAAAAGCAAAATACAATATAAAAAATAAGATGAAATCTTAAAATGGAGGCAAAATACAGGCATTTAAAACAGATTGTCATCAAACAAGGCTGCACCTGTCATCAGGCACAAGACAAATGCACACCCTTGCCTGTAATGTGAATCCTTCCTCCCCAGCCCCACATCAGTAATGAGGGGCTGCTACTCATCCATGGATCCAGGGACAGTGGGCATCCCATTCTGGATGGAAGCCCACATTCAACACTAAGAGATGCTTTACAGTGACCTACTCATATTACTGCCAGCCATCTATTGAATGCTCCAGTCTTTTCAGGGTCCATACAAAATGCTTGCCTAATACCATGTTATGCATTCTAACAGTTTTCAGATCTTAGGATCAATCACCTTCTGTAAATGATAGGATACAATTGAAATCCAGGAGTTTTTCAGATAAACAAAGTGTAGACACTGATAAAAATGGTCATGTCTTATGGTCTAAGTGCTCTTTCTTCTTCCTCTTACAAAATTTATGCATTTAGAATATTCACTGTGTGTTCTATACTGTTACTTTACCTTTATCAGGTACTGTGTATTTCTGTACATATAATGTAAAATCCATTTTCTCAACATCCTTGTGAATATATACTACAGTCTCACCCATACTACAGTAGAGAAAACAACTTAGACAGGTCAAGTGAATTCCCCTCGGCCCAGAGCAGAGATTCCCACGTGGGTCTGTGCCATGCCTCAGACCCTTAGGCCTTTCTAGCATGCCATGCCACAGAACTCTTTTCATCTCCCAGAGCAGACCCTTGGCTGCACTCAGCCATCTCCCCATGACACTGTGCCTGTCCTCTGAAATTTGTCTGGAAATGAGTCTACAATCATGTTCAGGGACAGTTTTCTGCAGCAAATACCTAGTCATGCATATAGATCCAGGCTGATGGTTTCTGTCCACCTCCTGCATGCACTTGGCTGTAGACATATCATTTACATACAGCATGACATTTCATCTTCATATCCAGTCAACTAGGAAAAAATTGTCACCTCAGTTTACAGAGGAGGAAGCAGAAGTTTAGGATAGGTAAGTGTCTGTCCTAGCATACAGTATGGCAGCCTGCAATGCACTCTGGTGCACCCTCCCTGCTACCTCAGGGAGACTTGGGACAGCATAGAACATAGTCTGAGAAGACTTCATGAAGAGGAGGAAGGCTAATGGAGCCACAGAAAGCTTATCACACAGCTGCTGGAGTGTACTGCGAGGCAATGAGCGTGTTATTACAGCTATGATTGGGTTTCTATGATTGTGCTTCTCAAATCAGATGGGTAAATATAATCAAAAACATTTCTCTCTGCAGCACAGACCTCCAGCGGGGTCTACCTGGCATCCTGGTTCTGAGGGAAGAAAATAAATTAGCTCTAATTAGCTTTCCCACATGCTGAAGAAAGACTCTTGTCACAGTTGTGCAACCAGGAGAGAAAGCTGCCCTGGACCCTTCTTGAGGAAGGTGGCTCAGGGGGTAGATGGAGTACAGGCTTGGCCGACGTGTGACCTGTGCTGCCCCAGCTTGGGGACCTGCCATTTCTACCCTCTGGCTTTTGTATCTGCCTGCTCATCCTACATTCCTTCTCTCACACACAGGATCCCAGATTCCATTATCCTGAGGAATCTCCCAGATTAAGCATCTACTTCTTTTGTTGTAGCTGGAAGTTTTCTGGCTCGGCACTCCCCGCCTCCACCACCCCGGTCCTGCTGCCACCGCTCAGACCCAAGTAAACACACAGCTTATATCAATTATGAACTGCATAGCCATGGCCTATGGCTCAATTTTCTTGCTAGCTAGCTCTTATAACTAAACTCAGCCCATTTCTATTAATCTATATGTCACCACATGTTCCATGGCTTTACCTGTGAGCCTTTACATGCTGCTCCCTGGACAGCGGGATGGCGTCTTCCCTACCTCTCCTTTGGTCTTGCACTGTCTCCCTTGGATTTTCCTGCCTGGCTCCATCCTGCCCTGCAATAGGCCAATGCAGCTTTATTTATCAACCAATCAGAGCAACACATATTCATAGTGTACAGAAAGACATCAGCATTTTGTGTGCTTAAACCTGAATCCAAGGGATGCAGGGATGAATAAGAATTGGTTTCCATCTTTAGGGAAGTGCTTTTTAATGAGAGAACTAATAATAAGAATGACAGACTCAATTTCAGTGCCAAGGATGTGGCCATACCCAGCAAAAACATTATCTTATTTAATCTCTGAAGAGATTTTTGTGGCCTTCTGTAAAGTGAAAAGTCATCTCAAGGAGGTAAATCATTTCCTAGTGAGGGTTGGAGCTATGATTCCAACTCAGAGCCCAGCTCTTAGCTAATAGATGACATTGTCTTGCCTAGAACATGCAGGATGTCTTAAACAAAACAGAGCTAGCAGTAAGGGAGGCTGTGGAGGTGAGATGTGCACCAGCTGAGTGAGCAAGGTGAGCTTGGTGAGGATGACCACTGAACAGACACAAGAAGGAAATAACCATGAAGGCTTTTTACTCATGTGTACTTTTTAGTGTGTGCACACATGCATGTGAATGTGTACAGTGTGTTGGCGGGGGTGTCTGTGTGTGTGCCAAGGTGCATGTGTTGAGGTCAGAGGACAACTTTGTAAGATTGATTCTCTCCTTCTACCTTTAATGTGGGTTCTGGGGATGAAGCACAAGTTTTCAGGCTTGCATGAGAGGATAGCAAATACCTTTACTGGCCAGCCGTCTAACCCACTCCGTGAAGGGTTTTTAATATACCAAAATGGAAGAGGAAAACATTTTGGATGGAAGAGTCAAGACGCTGATGTATGAAAGGAAACCATGGGAATGGACAAGGAAGAATATGTCCTGGGAAGGCTTCATGTGACAGTAGACTCTATGCTAATTTACTTAAATGGCAAACTTACTGGATGTCTTCTGTGTGTCAGGTGTACTGATAGCCTGGGGATTAACATAGTGACAAACACAAAACCCAGATCCTTAAGGAATTCAGTCTTTTAGCATAGCACTTCATAGGAGGGACCAATCTTCTCCCTCAAATGGCACTTGGCAATGTGTAGAGGTACTTTTTGGTTGTAACTGGGGGATGCTACCTGCATGCTGTGAGTGGAAGACAGACATACTATAAGACACCCTTCACACAAAGGACATTGCCCCATAAGACACAGTTGTCTGACCTAAATTGTCACTAGCTCTATTGAATGACAAGCCAGGGGGAGGAATTTACCCCTACTTTTTCTAGCTCATGTAGCTTCCAGTGAGGAAATGACAGCAGCGTAAAAACTTTCTGTTGTAAATGACCTCCCAGCACAAAAGAAATCAGTTTAATTGCCCAGGCTCTTTCATGAGCAACCTCTGATGACCCAAAAGTGCTCTCCTACCACCTCTGGTTCAGAACCACTCAGCTCTTATAAAAATCTATGCCTCCCCGCAAAGAGGGTGTCAGATGACTTCTTCCTTCTTAATCAAATTAAGTAAATAGTGTCTCTACAGAAGCACGACACAGCTGAGGAATTTATTACAAATTACCTAATCACTTGCTTGCTTCTTCCGTGGAAGGGAAGTTGATCAGAGCACCTCTCCACTTCCCTTCCCCACCCCCACCTTCACAGTAAGCAATATTTATCGGACCTAACTCACCAGTAACAATGTGTGGCTCTTAACTGTGTTTTAAAATGAAAGCCCACTTTTCACGATTATTTTAAACACACCAGAGCTGTTAAACTTTTCTGATGCTGACTGAGAGCAGAAGGGAGAGCTGGCTGTGGCCGAGACTTGGGCAACTTCAGGTTCTGGTCCTGAAGGATGAAAAGATTAGGATCAGGGTGCTGGGGACATGCTCCCTGGACTAGCCCTGATTGTCCAGTTCAGTGTCCCAGAACTTTTTGCCCACCACCGTCTTTATCTGTGTAACCTTGAGTGAATGTTCACTCAACCTCCCCGGATCTCAGTCTCTCTATCAGCCCAGTACCTTGGCAGTTGTTAGAATTTAGTGTGGTGAAGCTACGGGCAAAAATTAGCGCCCATGGCACAAAATGGCACACACATTCAGCAAATGGGGGCAGGCTGATGATGTCCTACCCAGATCTGGCTTCAGGAGTGTGGGGTGTGTCAACCAGGAAGAGGTGCTCTTGTAGCTTAGTTACTTTTCTTGGCTGTTAAGTTCAGACAAGGAGGAGGGAAATTCCTGGTGCCCTAGTCACTCCTTAGCAATTCATGCAGTCCAGTCCACGTCTCAGGGTGCAGGCTGGGCTACAAGGAAGCTCCCTGACAGATCAGAGAGAACATGAGGGAAAATCAATTAAAAGGGCCTTTCAGTGAAGGAGGGGTGCCAAATGCCTAGCATCAATCCCAAGAGATACCTGAATTTCCATAGCAAGCAAGGCCTTCCTTTTAACCCATTGGCTCCTTCAGTTGGAATTTCCCAGGGTGAAGTCCATTACTAGCAGTGGATGTGCGGGTGTGATTAATGACCCTGGTTACGGGCCGGTTAGCAGCGGAGCGCTCCATCCATCTCACTTCGTGGAAGCATCACACACCATTTATTGTCTGCCACCAGGATGTGTTCCTTTGCAATTAGGTAAATGCCTTCTTTTCAGGAGATGCTGTGGTTCCTTCATCAGCAGCCCACCTCTCCTCCCTGTTCTTTCCAGCACCCTGCAGGAAGATGCAAGCTGGGGAAGCCATGGTGGGAGCAGGTAGTGACCTGGTCAGTGGGGCTCCTGAGCTTCGCCTGTTTCCTGATGCTTCATATGATGGTGGTAGGGGGCCAGTATTCAGCCCAGAGGGGCCATTAATATCATGACTTTGAAATCATCTAAGGGATGGGAGGAATGAGAAAGCAGGAGGCAGGGCATGGGGTATTAATTGAGATCTGGTGCTCCTATTCTACTGTACAAAGAATCCTTCACAACCCCCCACTTTTAAAAACCAGTGTTGATCATTTATGGAATATCTTCTGGGCGGCACCATATTCTATAAAGTGTAAGCTACACAATCCCCTGTCACAGATAGGGCACTCAGGTGTGAGAGGAGAGGAGACAGACCTTCCTCTGCGTTACCCAGAACCAGGCTAACTCTGCCACTCTGTTCCACTAATAGACAAGTATGAAGTAGGACAAAGAGAGTGGCCATCTGCGAGTACTCACTTCCTTAAGAAAGTGAAAGAGAGCATGGATTTATATCACAGTTACTCATGAACACCTAGGGTCACCAGGCAATGCCCTGGTGAAGAAGATAAATGTTTATGAGGCTACTCCCTGTAGCCTCAAAAGGGATGACAGTATTGACTTCTAATTGTGTTATCATATCTCAGATTCTACTAAATATTTACATGTACCACAGCATTTAATCTTCAGCATTATCATCAATGATCAATGAGTAATAACTATTCGATTTTACAAATGACAATGGTAGCAAAGAGAGAGAGAGAGAGAAGAAAGAAAGAAAGAAAGAAAGAAAGAAAGGAAGGAAGGAAGGAAGGAAGGAAGGAAGGAAGGAAGGAAGGAAGGAAGAAAGAAAGATAGAAAGATAGAAAGAAAGAAAGAAAGAAAAGGTGATCTCATTGGAATTTTTGTGTCGTCCACAAAAGTCATGTACTAAAAGTCTATGCCATCATGACTGGGACTGTATTCCTTATAAAAAAGAGACTGCAGAGAGCTGCCCTGTCCCTTCTAACACACGAGGGTGAAGTAAGAAGGCATCATCTTTGAACCAGACATCGAATCTGCTAGGACCTTGGGCTTGGATTTCAGAGAGTCTCATTGTCCACAGGGTGTACGGTCTCTGGGGTTTTGTTATGCAATACAAACCAAACGAAGATGGACAACAGAAAACAATCTGGTCAAGTTCATGCATTGGTGGGTCTTAGACTTGGGCATTCAGTTTCCATTAGCTGACTCCAATTTGGTTTTTGCATACTGAATATACAGGTACGCATATGTGGGCGTTCCTTCTGACATGCGGGGTAGAGTTCTGGGAGGTAATGAGGTGATAGACACCTTGAACATAAAAAGCTAGAATAAAAGATACAGACCTGGAGGAGCAGCATGATAAGTCCGTGAAGTTAGTGGGGCAGGGGTGGGGGTGGGTGACGGGGTGGGGGTGATGATACCCAGTGAACTAGAGGAGCTCACAGATTTTAAGCCTGTGAAGTCAGTGTGCACTGAGTACCAACAGAAGGCCCTGACACTAGGTGGATGTAGAGGTCAGGGGCCAACTGATAGAAGTTCCGCTAGGGTATGTTCAAGATGTTACTTTACAGTTTGGATCCTAAGCAAAAAGGAAGCACTCTGAGCTAGCTAGTGCCCGTTCAAACTTTGTGCTCCTTACTCCACACTTGTCTTATGGGTTACTATGGGTAAGTACAGAATTATTTCTTTTAAAAGCATTTTTATTAATTGGTTAAAGAATTCCATACATGCATACAATATAGTTTTACCATTCATACAATGTATTTGTTACATAGTCTTCCCCCACTGTCCCTCTTAACTCCTCCCAGGTCTGCTCCTAACCCCCCTACTGAGTCCATTTTGTGTTGTCTATATACAGGCATGAGTGTGGGGCCATCCACTGTAACATGGTGTTCCTACCAGGGACCACCCCCATGAAGAACCCTCACTGATCCTCCTTTAGCAGCCAAAAACTGCAATAGCCCCTCAGCTAGGAGTAAGGTAGGGTTACGGGTATGGCCTCAAGTGTCCTCCCCCTCTCCATGCTGGAATTTTGGTTGTCTCTTGCCAGGGAATGTACACGGAAATGATGCCTTTCATCAGATTAAGGTTATGAAAAGGCAGGTGTGGCTCCTCTGTTTATTTTGTTTCAGTTTAATTTATATATTTGACCATTTCCACTTCCTTGAGGGAATCATCTATGAGGCTCTAGGTGATGGTAGGGCTGCAAGATGGAAGGAGATGGTTTGCATCCGTGTGTCACCCTATGATGCACATCTCTGTGTGGATGAGATTTCTTCATGAACAGCAAGCACGCTATAGCCACTGACATGATGAGGTTTATTTGTCAAGTAGATGATCAGGATGGCTAACTATAGGGATTTGATTGGCCTTTTCAAGGGATTACTCTGGTTAGAGAATGGAAAAGATAGAGGGAAGACTCAGGAAGACATACAGTTCTGTTGAGATGTTCAAGAACCTGAAACCATTGTTGAGATTCACACAGGTGTACACCATGCATGCCTTCTTCAGCTCTTCCATAAAGAAACTGTTCGTTAAGCAGGAATAGCTTGAAACAAGATGTCAAACTCAAATCTTCTCGAGCACTTCCAAGTGATTTCTTTTTTATGTCATGGTTTACAAAGTTTGCAAATAAGCAAGGAAAGGATTAGATACTGTGCAGGTAACTGTAAAGTCACATTTCGGAGAGCCCAGACTGTCTACTGGGTGCTCATGAGCTCAGAATCAGAGGTCTCAAGAGCAGGTGGACCTGACGACCTTCCTCAGAGAATACTGACTGCAGGTTTATACAACTCAAATAGCTTGCCCTTCTTTGCTCAGCTATAAGACAAGAATAACACTCATGCTTGCCTCATGGGGTTACCCTAAGAACTCTATGGTACCCCGGGAGGTTCCAATAAAAAGGTAAGTTACCGTTTTCATGATTCCAACCCCACTGTCCTGCATCTTTATTGAGAGCTGCTGGTAGCTAAAGACCATGGGAGTATACATCAGGTGACAGTATACAGCTCAGAAGGTCATCCTATCAGAACCAAGGGTTCTATTAGAGGAAACCATCATGCAAGGTACCATGGAATTAATGCCTTTTGAACGAATTGGCTGTTTCTTGTTGTAAACTTGTTGTGCAATAACAGCTATGATATCTCCCCATTTACCATGAATTTCCATGTTATATGTACATGTAATCTCATGATTGCACCTCAATCTAATGGGCACACATAATTGTGGATTGTCTAGAAGATGGCTTCTTATTTAACTGTACAATTTTTATGAATAGAAACATTCTAAAATATGTTTCATACTAGGTCTATTGTTCCATGTGGATTGTAGACACTTAGAGGTCTTGTTCTCCATTCCTAGCCACTAACAAGACAAAACTGGCCAGACACAGTGTCCTGGTGGAAATTTCACAGAGCAGAATTGCAGGTGCCTGGACCTGTTGGATCAAAACCCTTCAGAAGAATTACAGTGAACCAGAAGTGACAGTGCAGGTTTCTGGCCTTGGTGTATCTTAGTCCTTCAAGACATCAATAGCACCTGTGTCGCCCCAAGCTTCCTCCACCGGCCCCTCCCCACTCTGATTCAAAAAACAATTAACACTTTGTATTTGTTTCTACACAAGTTTTTAATGCAAGATTTTAGGCTCAGTAGACTAATTATGTATAGGTCCTGAGATTCAAGTGATTAACAGAAAAAGGCTGTTAACTGACTACCATGTCTAGATATTATTAATCACATAAAATAGTACATGTATTCTCTGCCTTTTCCTTACATCTCTCATTGGTTTAATTTCTTTCCTGGTAACCCTTGCAGCTATCCCTTTAAGGGATGGCCAGAACTTTTTACAACCTACAGCTGTTGTCAGTCACTAATAAAGCTGACCAAGTCTTTGTCAAGTGTGACTCTTCTTAGAATACTTGTCCTGAGAGTTTACTTTGTAGTTTTCACTAACAAGTTACTAATGAATGGAGATATAGATATAGATATAGATATAGATACAGATATAGATATAGATAGATATGCATGCCTGGTGGAACAAAGAGGAGAAGGAAGATGGAAAGAACTAGATAGATATGAGAGAACAGCAGAAGGGACTAAGAGCAGGAGGGACTGAGAGGAGCTAAGTATGAGAACAGAAAAGAAGCTGTATAGGTAGAATTGAATTAGAAAAATAAAGTAAATGGACTAACGAACTCAGTGTGCTTAGATTCATTGAGTATCCCTCAGATTAGATTCCCAGCTGGTTGCTAGATTCTTTCACGGACCCTGGGAGAAAGCAATAAGAGCTGGACCTCTATTGTTTTTGATACATCTTGTTTTGACTTTCCTAAGAAAGTCTTCCTCTATACTCAGCATCCTTGATTTCCACTGATTGTGCCTCAGAGGGCTCCCCAAGCTGCCCATTCTCAAACTGGCCCTGACACTTTTCTTTACTTCCTTACACATGTCACCACCTGAAGTCACAGCTGTGTGTGTGTGTCTGTGTGTGTGTGTGTGTGTGTGTGTGTGTGTGTGTTACTGGTTACTCCTCTCGTTCCCTTGACATGTTGGTACTTGAGAAGCAGCCATCTTATCTTTAGTTTGCAGCCAGATATCGGGCTTCTAGAAGAGTGTCTAGCATAGAGCTAGAGCTCAGTGCACATGAAAAGAAGAATGATGCACAGATGCTCTGTTCTAGGTTCCACTGGCTTCAGACCTCACTCTTCCCCTACCTCTCTGGCACTTTCATGGACCACATAGCAATCCAAAGCCCATGTATCACTTTTAACCTATGATCCTCTCTTAGGTGCTGCTCCCTAGACCTAGGTGTTTAGTTCATATTTTGCTTCCATAAAACCTCTGTGTTTGAGACAAAGGGTCTGCAGCCTTCTTGGAATGGGTAACAGGCCATCGTCGGTGCCAACCAGTCCTCTATGATACTTAGCCTAACTGTGGATAACACACATACCTCCACACCTTCTCTTTGTCAAAGCCAATATACTAGAAATATGGTTCAGTATACTCAATTAAGTCACAGGGCTATCTGCTTCCATGTTCTCACCAAGGTTTTAAAATTCTTTCTTGGTACAGTGGTGTTTAATAAACCATGTCTAATTTGATGACCATATATGCTCATGTGTATACACACACACACACACACACACACACACACACACACACACACACAGCCCTGAGGAACTGTCACAGTGAAAACGGTAAAGCTTTACTCATAAGCTAAATCTTCCCTCTTTTATGATCTAACTTCCTTTACACATTCCACTCCCAGCATGCTTAGTGATCATTGCTGTGTTTTCTTTCAGTTTAGCTTTATGTCCAATGGTTTATAGAAATGCAGCCACACAATGTAAAAATTTTTGTCCAGATTCTTTCTCTCAAAGATATAGTGAGGTTCATCAGCAGTTCATTTGTGTTTATTGATAAGTGGTCCATTGTATGACTGTATTACAATTAATTCATTCACACACCCATTGAACCTTTATGAGGCTCCTGGGGTTCCTAATAAAGACAGGAGCATTTGCACATCAGTCTTTGGGTTGATATGTATTTTCATCTTCCTCATACAAATATCTAGGAAGTAAAATTGCTAGGTTTAGTAAGAAATTGTTAGATTTTCTCCCACATGTGGCTAGACCATTTTATATTACCACTAACAGTGTATGAGAGCTCCTGTTGGTCTCCTTTCTTGCCAACTCCTAATGTGGTGAGTGTTTAATTTTAGTCAGTATAAACATGTGCAGTGGTTTCACATTGCTCTTTTACCTCATAATCCCTTAATAAGAACTTGTAGTGTATTTCCATGAAATTTTCATCTTTATCTGTTCTTTGGTAGAGCATCAACTTTATGGGCTTATTCAGTTTTGTACGTGTGTCTAATAATTTTGCACAATTCAGCAATCTTGGGGAAATTTTTTTTCTGACCTTCCTTTTCAACTTCCTTTGTATTTAACATAAAGGAAATGATTTGTTGCAGTCTCTTCTATATTTCTAGACAGTATAACACTTAATGTTAACAGTGAAAATATTCCACAAGTTTTAGTTGCCTGAGACAAACTCTAATTTCAAGTATGTCTAGCAAGCACATGAAAGGTGCTGCCCTGATTTGCTAATTCAGAAAATAAAGATAACATATCTCCTCCAAATGGTCATTGCCAAACTAATGACAGTGAATAACTCTTCTAGAGTCAAATTAAATTTAGTGTATGATAGGAGTTCCAGAAAAATTGGCATGATTTTATTCTGTGGTCCTAGGGGGCAGAATTGGACAAGGAGAAGAAAACTTAAAGAATGTGAATATAGTGAAGCATTTTTCCACTTCTGTTCAATAAATGGAATGAAATTGGCTGATACATAAACTGCTGAGCTGTCCATCACTGAAAGTGGTTAAGCCTAGAAAGAATAGTCACATGATTAGGTTCTAGCAGAGATGATAGCTGTCTTGAGAGAAACTACTGGCATCACATATCTCCTGTTCTGGAAAGTTTGGGATCCTGGTAGGAGATACAATATAACATAATACAATACAATACAATACAATACAATACAATACAATACAATACAATACAATATACAATACAATATAAAATATAATATAATATAATATATATTACACAGCATATATATACTATGTATATAATAGTAAGTTATTTTTTTTATCAAAATGTACGATTAATTGTATTAAATATTTAAAAGGCATAACTCCGATTAATTATCACAACTTCTATGATTAGAGTGAATATTGTCTCTAATTGATAAATGAGAAAAAAGCATTTAAAGGTGTTAGGTAGCTTGCCTAACAAAAATCTTGAAGGAGTGGTGCCTTGAACTTGGGTTTATGATGGATAGATCATTTCTCTCTTTCCAAAAGCTGTATGCTAGAAGCCTAATCCCAAAGTGATGGCCTTAAGAGCTGGATCTTTGGGAGGTAAATAGGTCCTGAGGGTCCAGTCCTCATGGATGGGGTGAACACTTTTCAATAAGTGGCCATAGAATTATCTGGCTGTTCTATTGTGGCAAAGAGTCTTCACCCATACCAACCCATACTGGCATCCTGATTTCAGAATTCCAGCTCTCAGCACTGTAAGAAATAAATGCCTATGGTTTATAAACCAGAAATTTTAATACGTTTGTTATAGCAAGAAACAAATTGCCATGATCTGAGACATTATCTGAGTTAAGTCCATGCATGCTACCCTTATACTCTGTGACCAGTGGGCCTCCGCTTAGTCATTGTCTGGGGACAAGTGCTACTGAAACATTGTTCTCTCGTGCCTTATATCACAACATGCCCTCCTGTCTTTGAACCAGTGTGAATAGGTTCTTAGCTTTACAGATGCACAGTTCTACTGTTTTAGCCTAGCTAGTCACCCCATGAAGTGGACAAATGCCAGGCTGACATGACTGAGGTCAGCCAACTAACTTGCTCTCTACCCAGCATTACCATTCAGATCTCAGATTTGTGAGAAAATGGCACTTGCCATCCCCATTTGGAACAGGTCTTTCCTTGGCTCTTCCTTCTGGCACATGAAGTATTTATTTGTTTTTGAAGTCTTCAGAAGTGGGCAGCTTTCTCATTACGCAGCAGCATGGAGTATCCCCATTTGGTGCCTGTCCATCCAGCATACAATATTTACGCTGTCATTGCAAAGCTGTTGGACCCTTACATCCTAATCATCCAAAGATACTTTCCTGACTCCTAGAAATCGAGCCTGCTCTTATGCAAGCAAGTGTGCCTGCCTCTCTGCCGTCTCAATTACCGGTTTTTGTTGGCAAGAAGGCCATAGGGTACTCACCAGATTGTGCCAAACAGACGTTACCTAGCAACCAGTGGGAGCCATCAGGATACATCCTTGTGTTATCAACACTGTGTGGGATGTTTTAAGCTTCCTGGATTCAATGGAGAATGAAAGTGCTCCATGAGGCAGCCTTGAGGGAAGGAACACTAGACTCTTCATCCTGTAATTCTGAAAAAATGCATGACCCTCTAAATCTCAGTTTTCTAATCTGGATGGTGGGAATGGTAGTTGTGCCTTCTTCATAGGAATGCTGTGAATGTGACAGATGTTGCAGAATGCATAATATTCTGTAATATACTATTCTTTATTAAAAAGTTATTCAATGAATGTCAGTTCACTTTGGAGTACATTTTGTTTTCTAGGATACATTATTAAAATATATAACTTTAAGCCTTTAAGGGACCAGTATCCAGCTATCTGCACTCTATATTAGTAAATCATTTGGTCCTTAAACAAATTTCCTAAACTTCTTGTTATGGCTTGAATATGAGATACCCTACAAAGGCTCCTGTATTAAAGCAAGTGGTGGGTCATGAGGGCTTTGTCCTACTCAAGGGATTAATTAATCTCTTGATGATGTAATAATGTGAAATAATTAGGATGTGGTGGAAAGTACAACATGAAGCCTAACTGAAGCAAGTAGCTCATTGATGATATGGCTTCAAAAGATACATTTTGTCCCTTGACTCTTTTGTTTTTCATTCTTCTTCCTGATTGCCATGAGATGAGCAGCTGTGCTCTACCATCTTCCATCACCCTGATTTTGCTTCACCACAGGCCCCAGACAGTGGAGCCAGGTGACCCTGGGCTAGAACGTCTGCCACTGTTAGCCAAACAAACCTCTCTTCCATTACACTACTTCCCCTGGTGTTTGTCACAGCAACCAAAAGAAGACATACTTCTTTTTCATTTGCTTCTTTCAACTGAACAATGGCACACATGTCCCAAAGCCCTCTTTATATGGTGATATGAGAAGAGAGTAAAGACTGGACTCTGCATGTCAGAGGTGCTCCGGACCCCTGGCTGAGGGATTTCATTAGAGGAGAATCAGAAGCACTGGACACTGACCGAGGGCCTTTATCTTCCTGTCACTTTTTCATTCATGCGGGTGTTGAATTTGTGAAAGAAACTTAAAAGTCTAACTGTTCGCTCTAACCCTGCATTTTCACTTTATTCTCTCTCTTCATCTGAGAAAATGTGTTACATGCATAATCTTAAGAAAGCCAAGTACCAGGGGAGATGGAAGGGATGCAAGGAGTGTGTTAACCAGGTGGGCTGGAGAAACGGAGAACACATAGACCGGGATGATCAGTGTGAGATGGACAGCATTGTGCAAAGTTCTCAGGTTTGAAGTGAGGTAGTCATGGACTTCTGGTCTCATACTTTCCATCTCTGAGGTCATTGAGTCTCAGTCTTCTCACGTATAAAACGAGTAAACACAGCTTATTTGCAAAGTTGTTGAAAGGATGGGAGCAAGGTATATAACGTGCCTATTATGATGTCTGAAAGATCAAGGGTCCTCAACATAGGATATATGTTTACTATATTACTAATAGCAATAATAGCAACATACATACATACACACATGCAGGAGGAAGGTGGAGTTCTAACTGGAAGGATGGCTCCAAATGGTTGGCCTGAATGATAAGTCTGAAGCACTCACCAGGGAGTCAGATGTAAGCAAATGTATGGGCTCAGAAGCCAGGGAGATGAGAAACAAGTCAGTAGGCAGAGTGATGGGGATAAATAACTCAGGGTCCAGACTAAGAAGTAGGCCTAAGTTTGGGATTCTCAGCCTAACGTGCAGAACAGGGCACACATCTCCTTCTTTGGGCAGTTCTAGCGCTAGGCTTTTGCTGTCTCCATCAGGAGTCCACTGGCAATGCCCTGTGGAAGCATCCACTGGACCACCGAGATGCCCTAGGCACAGGGTGCTGACCACTGAAGTAGCTGGCATCTGTCCCTGGGTTCACAGTGCAGGGGATTTCCCAGGAGAAGTGCCACCTGTTTCTCCTTAATCAGATGACTCTGAGCAAGCACATCCTTAAAGTGCCTTTTGAGCATTGTCTGGCTGACTTCTTACCTCAGGGAGCCCAGCAGAGAGGCGCTCATGGAAACAAAGAAAGTAACTAGAGATGTACTCATCCAACCACATCAGCCAGGCAAAACTGTTGATTTCCAACCCAGCTTCCCAGAAGCAGCTAGAACAGCAAGGCAGGGGCTACAGGTGAGAGGGTAGAGAGAGTGCCTGTCATTAGCACCGATGAGGGTGGCTTTCCTCTGTGACATCTGAACCCTAATTATCACTTGTCAACACTCACAGAGTTCAGTACAATCATGGAGCCGATAGAAACCAGTTCTATGTCTGGGAGCCTGACACCTCGAAGCTGGATCTGAGAAAGTGACCCAGAATTCATCCACCTGGTCTCCTCCATGCCCTTGTGGAAGAGGGCTGTGGAATTCACTTTGCTAATGGCAATTCCCTTCTCCACCAGGAATCCCAGGACATGTTATTTCATCACATGCTGTAACTTTTAAATATTTTTAGTAAGGGACAAACAATCCCCGAGGATCCCTTTGATTTTAAAAACAGACTTTGAAGTGAAATGCTTGTCAATCAGACTCGGATGTGAGGGACGGTGACACTGGGGACACTTCTACAAAAGCAAGCCACACTTGGCTTCCAGTTAATACTGTATGTGTCATGAAGTTGGCCTGATTTTTGAAAAGTCTATAGGCTTCGAGTCATTTCTGCTCCTGTAAGTAACCTCTCATCCATAGTCCTGTAAGGAACCCTAGTAAAGCTCATTGGCCCAGGAGAGAGAGAAAAAAAGAGAGGGAGGGAGGGAGGAAGGGAGAGAGAGAGAGAGAGAGAGAGAGAGAGAGAAGAGAGAGAGAGAGAGAGAGAGAGAACACTATGAAGATTTACTAGATCCAAGAGCTTAATTTTGTTCTGTGACTAGTATGCTCTCCTCTCCCTCCCCCTCCCCTCCCCCTCCCCCTCCCCTCCCCCTTTTCCTCTCCCTCTCTTTGTGTGTGTGAAAAGAAGTTACTTTACTGCTTTAGGCTTGGTATTCTATATTGGTAAGACACAAACAGAAACCTTGTAGCAGGTAACTTTTAAGGCCTTTTTGTGTGAACATCCTAATAATCTTATAATGGTAGAACTGCAGCAATGTAAAACCATGTAAAAATACTTATAATCTTGGACTATGATCTTAACTTTTTCACATATTAAGGATTTCTTATAAAAGCCCCAAATCAGTCATCTGTAGTATAATGCTTAGTACACAGATGGTGCTTAGTCATTAGTGGTGAAGGGCTAGTTCCTGCCATCTACCTCACACTGACCACTCGCTTCAGCTTGTGAACTCTGTGACTTCTGATAGTCTGTTCAGTACCTATATCTAGGACTCACTGTCCAAAGTAGAGGTAATAATAGACCCATCCTGCTCTTGGTTAATAAAATAAGAAAAGAAAAATACAAGAAATTCAGTGAGCAGTACTGAGAGCGTGGCATGCATTGAATATTTATGTATGTTGAGTGGGTGAAGGGATACATGAAATAATGAGTGAATGAGTGGATAGTGCCAGCTGAAAAAGAGATGCTGGGATTCAAACTTGGGTAGCAATGAAGCCTCCGTGCTGGACCTCTGTCACCCAGCATGGCCACCAGAACCTTCCAGTCTCTCATGGAGGATTCCTTATGACCTAATGCCTTCCTTGCAGCAGACATTTCTTACAGAAGTTTTGGTGAGATGGTCACCTAGTTGCATCTGGGGAGGAAAAAAAAACAGAAAAAAAAAGGAAAATTCACTCTAGTTGCAAATAATTTTTAAAAATTCTTAATTGAAGCCAACATCTACCTCTCTAAGTTTCTACTGTTGGTGTGTTTCATTCACACACACACACACACACACACACACACACACACACACACACACACAAAACAGTCATTCTATGTCACCCACGTTATCACTGAGCTGTCTATGTAGTCCAGGCTGGACTCAAAGCTGCAGTTGTCTTGTCTTAGCTTCTAGAGTGCTGGGATCCCAGATGTATACCTCACACCTGGCTCTCATTCCCTTGAATGCTAAGCATGGACTGTGTGTCCTACCTGAAGCTTCACTCTTGGGCTGTGATCAAAAACTTTCTTTCCTTTTTTTTTCCTATGGCTTTCTTCATATGGTATCATATTCAGCAAAGATCAATAAAAATTTTCACTGACAATTTTCTTGAATGAGGGAGAATCATGCTACTCAAAATGCAGCAAAAATATCTTCAAATATGCTTGTCAAATCTTTACCCAATGGACCTATTCAACACATCATTGGCTTAGCCAATAATATTCTGCCATTTGCCTTCTCCCCCCTGTATTTCTTGGTCTTCATTAATTCTCCTGCCAAAAAGTTTCTTCCTGCCCACCCCTCTATGTAGCTAGAATGCTTTCCTGAGCATTACGGTCTCATAACCCTTCTTTAACCCACTACTCAATAGTTACCCCACCTCTATAGAACTTCTGTCTGCTGGCCTGCCCTTCTCAGAATTGGTAGAGGAAAAAATTGTGGCTAATTATACTCTGTTGTTTTTACCCTATTTGACAAATAGATTGTAATTAATTATAATCTATTTTTACCATATTTGCCAAAAATAAGTGAATTGCCACAGTCCTCAAGTAGCTAATTATTACACCCAGTACAATGTAAAAATACTAAGATTCACTCATTTGACCAGTATTTATTGAACATAGACTACATGTCAATCACTTTCCTCAATGCCAGGAATTTGGCAATGAACTAAACAGGCAATAGACTCATTAAAAAAAAAAAGGTAAAATCTACTTATGTCTGCTGATAACAAATGTAAGGGAGAAAGCAGACCAGAGGGAGGGAGCTGGGGAAGAGAAATGGGGTTACCTCTTGTCCACATAAGTGTGTGACAACTGAAATCCAGGACAGAAAGGTAGCCTGGGCTCCTGAGTTTATTCATGTATATGGGATGTTATTTGTGATGGCTTCAAGAAGGACCACTGTGCTATACTGCTGAGTAATGGGAAGCCGGAAGAAAGTGGTACTCCTGAGTGGGCCCTCTCTATTGTGGTGCCAACGGTGGCATGGGCATCACTGCCACCACAGGTCACTCTGGATCCTCAGAGTGCTTGGGATTCCCCTTCCCCATGAGTGAGGGAGGAAGGAAATTCGAGAATCTTTTGAAATACAGGTGGGGTTTGAAGTGTGGAGTTGAAAAAGCTGCACTTGCCCTCCTCTTTCACGGTGGGCACAGCAGGAACAAAAGATAGGTCACCAAGAAGAAAAGCATGTCAAGTTTGTTTTAAAATGTTTTGTGTGACACTGAACCTTCAGAAATGAAGATTTTGAAGCGTGGGGGAAACTGGGAAGCTGTGCAGATGGACAGGGATATGACTTTGTGGAAACACACTAAGGGAAGCCCAGTAGGACTTTTCTGCCTTAGTCCCTTGTCGTCACTCTATGCAGCCTTCTCTACATCTCAGTGAAGGACAGGCTGTTGTCACATGAGGCCCTTCAGTGGAGAAAGGAGAATGCTGGAGAACAAACTTGTGTATTTTAAGTAGTGTGTGTGTGTGTGTGTGTGTGTGTGTGTGTGTGTGTGTGTGTACACCAGGTATGTACAGGTATGTACAGATACACACGGAGGGCAAAAGAAGGTGACAAATTCCCCCAAACTGCAGTCACAGGCAGTTGTAAGTTAAATGTGGGTGCTGGTATCCAAGTCGGTGTGCTGGGTTCCCTGGAAGAGTAGACAATGCTCTTAAATCACTGAGCCATCTTTCCAGGCCCTGAAGAGTGAATTTTCTAGATTGTTTGTCTTGCTTCAGAGCAAGAGTCCTAGTTTCCCCTCCAGAGGAGAATTCTAATTTTTCTGACATATATTAAGAGAGAAAAGGGTGAGAAAGGACAGAGGTGTTCCAAAGATCTTGCTTCAGGGCCCCTCCCAGTCTTCTCAGAGCAGAGTACCGGTGTGGCAAGGTGGTCATTACTGGGGTATGGTGTTTTGAGGGTGACACCTACATGGAGGTAAGAATGAAGACAAAGTGAAAGTCAGCCATGTGTGGCAGATCGGGGCACAATTCATGATGCAAAGGGCATGCCAGAGTTAAAACCAGAGATGCCAGTTTCTGTCATGGAGGAATTGCATACAAACCATGCCTGAAGTTCTCGCTCACACCACCAGCAATGGGGACACATTGGAAGCCAGAGAATGCAACCAACAGACCTCCAGAAAGACTTGTCCATCAATGCTTTTTTCTGCTCTTTTGTGTCGTGGTATTAGGTACTGATCCTGGGGCCTTGTGCATGCTAAGCAAGTGGTCTACCACTGAGTTGCAACCTAGCCTCTTTTTGACTTTTATTTTGAGATAGGATCTCACAGTGCTTTCCAGACTAGCCTGAAACTCACACTGTAGCTCAGACAAGCTTTAAATTTGTAAGCCTCCTGCCTCAACCACTAGAGAGGCTGGGACTGGGTTTATAACCCTGTGTCATCTGGCCCAGCAGGACCCAGGGGAGGAAAAACTTACTTAAAGAAAAGAAGTGCTTCATCTGGGAGCAAGGACAGAGCTTAGGAGAGAAGATGATATGGAGACCAGTTCAGACACTCAGTCTAAATCCTATCCTGCTCTGTTGCTGGGCCCTGCAGCTATTCTCTATCCCCAAACCTTCTAGTCTCTGGGGTCACCTCCCAATAGCCAGCACACCTCAGGTGTGTGCTAATATTTCGGGCTCTCCTTGCAGGCTGTGTCCTTGCTCTATACCGTCCTGCTGTCCTTTCATGCAGAAATCTACATGCAAGTGAACAGGTGTTGTGAACGGTACTAGAGAAAAGGAGAATCAGGAAACAACATCTTCAAGGCCAAAATAATAACATTTTAATTGGAAATGTACCGTGAAGAGACTAACCTATGTAGATATATGCAAATCCTATGCAAATACACATGTGGTCTTTCTCACTATTGTCAGAACCTCAATTTGACTCATGGGAATTCTTAGCACTAGATTCTTGCTTTTAGCAGAGGCTAAGGGCTGTTGATGAACAATTCTAGGTTTTACCTATGTTTAAGCCATAATTAAGAAATATATTGATGGCAACCTAAGCTTAATTAGCCTAATTGAATGTTGGAATTGATTTGGTCTTGAGAGAGCCCGGTCTCTGAAGCTAAGCCTTGGGGACCTCGTTGGTGTAGATGGCAAACTAAACTTAAAAGTCCCTAACAGAAATGAAAAGGAATGGGCAAGAAGCCACTGGGAGTATTATTAAAGGGAAAAGATTTTTATCAGAGAGTTGAAAGAGGAATGCTTAAATCTCAAGTCACGCACAGACATTCTAGGTCAGACCACTCAGTCAAATGGGAGAAATGATGTCAGGAAGTCAGATTCTGGGAGGTGGAGGTGGGGAGGCAAGCATTGAGGATGGATATGCCATATGCTGTTGAACAGAACATAGAACTGAATGAATACAGTACAACCCAGTGCCCCAGGCTCTCTCCATTAAAAAGCACCTGTACTACACAATGTGAGGAAGGGTTATGGGGCTCTTAATAAGGTTAATAAGAAAGAATTTCAGCTATGCTGCGTGTCTTTGCCTTTTAGGTATTATGAGCTAATTATATAAGCTATCGTAGTTTATAAATGGCTGAACTTTCCCTTTGAAAAACAATAGCTTAACTCCAACTTTGTCCACATTTTACAGTGTGACCTTGGGCAACTGTTTTTACATATCTGAGCCTTATTTTATTTTTTTAAACTAGTAACGGTACAAATCAAACTAGTAAGGAGGAGGAGAGTTGGAGAGATACTGAAGCCACATGATACTGGCTAATCTGCTGTGAGTGGTTGAACTGACACACAAATCCAGGCCCAGGAATTTCTGTCTTAATCCCCCAACGCCACTCTGGCCCCTGTTTCTCTTTAGAGCAGCTGTGAGAACACCATCTAGAGATGCTGGCTGTCTCCACTTCCTCCCATTCCTTGTGGTGGCTGCCCCACTAGTATGCTCACACCTCAGAGTTCAAGGTCAACTCTGCTGTCTATATCTCACTTCCTCGGCAACATTAAAACTCATTTCTTTCATAAAGTCTCTCCTTTCCACAACCGTGATGATGGAATGATGATAAGGAGTAAACTAGAATATACAACATGAATTACATTTCTCATTTCATTTTTATAATATTGCCATATGCATACATGCACATCTGTATACTCAGACAGGAAAAAGAAATTGCTGGGAGGGAAAAAAAAAGTCCAGATGTTACCAGATGTAATTTTTGAGCATGGTTGGAACTTTTCAAATTATCCACAAGGCATATATTATTTTAATAAGAAAAACAAAATGATAAAAAAATAAATCTTGATTGTACTAGCCTAGGAAGCCTTTAAACTTGGGTTTCCACCCTGCCCTTCTCCCGCAGTGCTGTGTGTCCCCAAGAGAGAGAGCTGTTTCCTTTCTGAATCCTCTCACTCCCTACATCCTGTTTTTAATTTCCAGATCTTTGTTGGATGCTATACTTTATTTCCTTAGATGTCATAATGCTGGGTTCATCTTTTCTCTTATAAGGGTCTTGTATGTTAGTATAGTCAGGAGAGAGAGGCTCACAGGTATACAGGCAGATGGAGAACAAGGATGGTGGGGGCAGTGGGGGGGGTGTTCATGAGCATGTACCAGGGTGGGTAGGGTCACGTCTTTCTGGTCTTTCTGGTCTTGGGCACAGTACCAAGGCTCCATGGGCCTGACTCACCCCATCCGACTCAAGAATTTCTTCACTTTGATATAGTTCAGAACCAACATACAAGGTTCCTTCAGCCTTGGGTTTTTTTGCTAACTGTCTGACTTAGACAATCCTGATCATCCTGTGCTGTTGTTTCTACCTAAGTCATGGCTTTTGGTGTTTCATTGAATACAACAGTCCCTCTCTGTCTGGCCTGGACCTCTTAACACTAGGAGCTCAAATTCCTCATCACAAGGCTGCAACTCTTGTGGAATAACTCATGTCTCCAGGTGGCCGTGTGGTTTTCTCCTTTGATTTACAGATAAGTATCACATTACTATACACACCAGATAAATCCCACAAATCATGAGGATTCTTAAAAAATAAAAGAAAGAAAGAAAGAAAGAAAGAAAGAAAGAAAGAAAGAAAGAAAGAAAGAAAGAAATAAGGAAGGAAAGGAAGAAGAAAGAAAGAAAGAAAGAAAGAAAGAGAGAGAGAGAGAGAAGGAAGGAAGGAAGGAAGGAAGGAAGGAAGGAAGGAAGGAAGGAAGGAAGAAAGAAAGAAAGAAATAGGTTATTAAGTGTTTGGCTTAAAATTTTGCTACCACCTTTCCATGATCAGGATTAATAATTTATCCCCACATAATAATCTCCGTTAAATATTCAATGAAACAATACTTTGTGTCAATATTCAAATTATTACCCAGAACATTGTAAACAGGTCGGCTTTACATAGCTTTATAATTTTTATATTTGCACCTTATTAAAGGTAATATATAATTTCATCTTTTTGTTGTCACAGTCAGTATCAAGATACTAAGAAAGGTTAATTTTTGTCCTCTCCTTACATTTCTGCATCTTGGCTTTGTATTTATTCTGCCATTGGTTACCAGCATGTCTCACATTGTTTCGTTGAAAAGTGTGCCTTTTATCAATATAAAATAATCCTCTTTGTCTCCCATAATGCTTTTTTGCCATGAATTTCACTTTTAACTGTGGCAAGTTGCTGTTTTCCCTGTGTTTGCTTTGTGAGTTTGATAAATATTTGCCAACCTTATCCCCCTTTCTTCTTGTTTTTATTTTACTGTTTGTCTGTTGCAAGCAGCATATGGTGGAATTTTGCTTTTAACCCAGTATGAAAGACTCTTTCTTTTATTAGGGGAACTTAAACCATTTATATTTACTGTCATAACTGATATGTGAGGTCTTATTCCTGTCTCTCTGCTTTATACTTTCTCTCCTTTATATTTTCTTCAGACTTCCTTTGTTTCCTGTTTTTTTTTTTTTTATTCAAGCTAGCTTACCTTTGTATTTTTGTTCTTTTCTAGTGATTTAAAAGCTGAATATCCATCTTTTAGCCAATCTCAGGGGAATTTGAAAAAATAATACTTGAGTTCCTATAGTAATAGCAGTGTATTAGTGGGTAGGTGGCCAGGGCATTGAGCATTGAAGTCAATAAAACCTGTCTTAAAACCCAGAGAAATAATGATGGTCCTTCCTCAGGCCAGTTCACTATGGTGGTGTAAAGCCCAGCCTGCTTGGCTTTTTTTGCACATAGGAGTTCAAGCTGCCTCCCATCTCCTTCAAGACCTAAGTGTCATGTGCATTAGACACGCCTCACTACTGACCATTCTCCAAACCAGACAAATTCACACATACCTCCATATTTTTGCTCATCTCATTTCTTCCTTACATGAAAAGACCCCTAAGACCTAATGCTGTATATGTGTGTTGCCTCTGACTACTTCATTTTCTTCTATAGATAGAATTATACACTAGAACTTACTACTTAAACCAAACTGGCAACAAGTTTCAGCCCTGTTATTTATAGCTAATTATTCCCCAGATTTTTCTGTTTCACCTGCACAGTGGGAATGAATGTTATGTCTCAGGCAGAGAAGGCACTGGATGAGATAGGAAGTGTGTGAAGGGTGGAGTGTATGGTACAGAACAGGCATTCAAAACATTTTAAATAAAAGAATACAGAATGGGAAAACAAAGAAGGAAAGGAAGAATGGATTTTTTTTTTTAATTCATGATACATTTAAAGAATCATGTTATAAAATGACTTTTTTTTTTTAGAAAGAACAATGCTTGTATTTCTGAACAACACTATTGGCTCATTTTAAATACCCCCCTCACCCCACAAACCCCTCTATTTCTGGGACAGAATAGCAGTCATGTGGTCCACAAAGCACCTCCTGTGCAGACAGCATCTTCATTTATATTGGCCTGCCTTGCAAGGGACCACAGACCTAGGACAAATTTATTAAAGTGGAGTCTATTTATTCAATTTATTAAACAAGGAATATGTGAAGGGTTTTCATTTAAAGGAGAGAGTTGATTTATTCCATTTGGTTTTAGAGGGCAGGGCTAACTCCAGTGGGGAAAAGTTATAGAAAGATTTTAGCTCAACGTAAGAAATAACAAAAGGTTTATTGAAAGAGGATCCATTCTTTTATTCATTTGACATGTTTTCATCAACAGGGCATCAGAGAAGAGCTGATGCCTTTTACACAGCTTGATATTTTTCTCTGGATCACAGTGGTAGGCTCTTTGCCCTCCATACATGTTATTGCTTACATAACAATTGTGAAGGTATGTTTATGTAAGTATCCCATTACACATACAATTCTGTTATGCAGACATTTAAAAACTCAACAAAGTGTCACTTTCCAGATTGAGCAATAGTTACCATGTGCTTAAGTCAGATCTCTCCCTTCTCTGCAGAGTTCATTCTCTCCCCACTTGACTTTACTGTCTCCCTAACTACAGAGTACCCTTTCTGCATGGCCACTAGAAATCGGATGCAAGACTAAAAAAAAAAATCCATTGTCCCTTTCTCTTCCCCAGCACTGTTCTTGATCTTCTGCTTATTACCTGTCCATTTCTGCCAGCCCCCAAACAGCCCCAACATGTACAAGATTAAATCTTTGGTATTTCTATCCTTCAGGTTGTGAGTGGGGCCACTTCTCCAAAGCATAGCTCATCATTGGACACAGACTCCATTTCATGGATTCATGTTTGTTTTCCTCATTCATATTTAACCTCGAGAAACATGTATGATTTTCAGAAGTGGCAGAGAAGAATAAATGGTTCTTTCCTGATGGGTCTGTGGGGAAGCAAAAGGAAGGCACCATTTACAAAGCTTTGAACAGAGTTGAGGAATGAATAGAGGCAATGATTCCCCTAAGGTTGAAATAGCAGGAAACTGATGCCATTTCGACTTCTAAAACAGCAAATTTGGAAATCCACTGTTGTTTGAGCTGGGGAGAGTCTGCTGTGAAGAAGCCACTTGCTATTGTAGAGGAGGCTCTAAAGCAGTGGGGAAGGAGGGAGAACTACTCCAGGTTCCCTCTTGGTCCCTTCACATCCTATCAGAGCTTCCCAGTATTGAAACCAGCCAAAGGTAATGGAGGCCCCTTGACACTGCTGTAGGGTCAGTCTGTTGGTTCATGGAGCCAGCAAGGAAGGGGGCCCAATAGAAAAATAACTGGTTCAAAGAGGACACTGGACAAGCAATCTTATGGGCAGAATCAAGAGGCAAAATGCATATTGAGAAAAATGACTATAATGATAGATTCTCCTCTAGCTTCTAACACCCAATTTTCAGAAAAGAAGGACAGGAAAATTCTGTGTTTCTTCTTGAAGTAGCTGTCATTCTCCTATAGCCCTGTCAAATACCATGCTAGTCAATATGGAAGACTCTTTCTGAATGTGAAGAGTCATATCCATTCATTCACCAGAGTTTTACAAAGTGGTGTACTTTTTCCTAAATACTGGGAAGACAAGGGTGAAAATGGGTGGATTAATTGGTGTTAGTCCATCATCCCATGCTAGGGAAAGTAGAGGCATGGATTAATCCTTGCAGGATGTTGGATGCAAATGGGATGGGGAGAGGAAGAAAGGAGCTTTAAATGAGCAGGGTGCACCAGGTCATTCCTTGAAGTTGGTAAGGCAGATGCTGAGGAATTCCAAATGAGGAGATGGTGTGTGAGGAAAGAGCTAGAGAAAACTGAACCTCAAATATCAAAGGGCTCAAGGGCTTCTTAAACAGGCCAAACCTCCCCAAATCTTTGCTTCTTCTATATACCAAGTAATAAGGAGATGGCTCTAGAAAGGTCAAGTGTTGCCATCCTACCCATTTCCTCCTATAACCCTGTAATAAGGTGTCCCAGGTCCTAGAATGTGCACCCCTATGGGAGGAGAAGAGCTTGGAGGTGCCTAGTGATGTGCTTGGGTATGCAGGATAGAAAGCCAAGTTATTTCAGGTTAGTTGATCTTTTTTCAATGCCTCCAGCTTATAGACTTTCGGCACAATTCTAATAGGATAGAGCCCTGTCTGAAGTTGATTACTAAATTAGTGAATTCTAGGAAGCTTCCAGGAAAGACAAATTTTGAGCTAATGCCTAATGACAGTAGGAGGAAAATACAGATTTTGAGGCTCTGCTACATGACAGGGAATACATGCCATACTTTTTTATATATTATGTAAATCCTATGGTCAATTTTGCAGATAGGAAAGTAGAGTTTAGAGAATGGACTTAACCAAGACCACCTGATGAGATAATAATAAAACAGAATTCAACTTCACAGGGTAGTAATCTAAAATTGCCATTCTTGTCATGGTACTGTTTGTCTCCAGAGGACAAGGCATACTACATACAGTCAGCACTAAAACCCGGGCAGAAGGGGGCTTTTGTTCTGTAAATGAATGCATACATGTAACAAGGTTTCTGGAAAAATATAACAAATGAAGATGCCCTCTTATTTCTTACTTCCATGATGTTCACATGGCAGTCCCATAGCCTGTCTGTACTTCTCTCTCTGTTCCCCACACACCCTCACTCCTTCTCCTTTTCCTATATCTTTTTAAACTTGGCTCAGATGTCCCTTCTGTGGGGAGCTTTGCATTCTTGCGTGGTATTAGATGTGTCTTAATGATGCCTCCCCTTCCAGACACTGAGCCCCTTTGAACTCTTCCACGTGGCTTTAAGCACTGCCTGCAAAATGTATTCCATTAAATAAATAAATCCGGATCTGAGAAATCCTACTGCGTGCCAGGTGCTTTATAAATGATAGCTTTCCTTCCTCCCTTCTCTTTCTAGGGACAGGAGACATTGAATGAAGACTCAGAAGCAAGCAAGACAGTAATTACTTTGTTTGAATTAGCATATTCCAGGAAGTCTTGGTCCCTGCCTATTTCTTACTGAAGAAATAATTTCTAGGTCTCTGTGCTTTGTCCAGGCTGGATCTTGACCAGCATCATCCAGGTCCCATTGGCCCTGCACACAGGGCTTAGATTCCACCTTTCCTAGGGCCTGCCTCTTGCCTGGCATAATGCTGAAGCTCTTGCGCTCACAGGGCAGAGGCAGGGCTAGCTGATGGATCGGCAGGAGCAGGGTAGCACACAAAGTAACAGTAAAACAGAATGATAATGCATTTTCTAATGGCCTCCTTCACAGCTGTGTACACTGATTTAATCTTTGCAAAGCACTCTATTGTTTATGAGGCCTCTGGGTACAATTTTATGCCTGACTGAAGAGGTTGCTAATAGCTGCCATATTTGTGTTTAAGGACCTGCAAAGGATTAAACGAAGTATTTTAAAGCAATGAGCCATAATAAACTAATAATATATTGCAAATAATAAATGTTTTTTAGCCAATAATTGCCTACAAATCTGGTGAACTTTAAATGACAAAAAGTACTAATTATAAATGCAGTCATTCCATGTCTCCTTCCATGAGGATGGAAAATCGGAGAAGGGTAGGCAGTTTGGGGCATTTCAAGTCATTGGGAATGGTGGCATGGTCCTTGAACTCTTCTACTGCATCATGGCTAAGAACCATCAAAGTCACTTAGTGAAATTCTGGGTTTCATTTCCACCTTAACAGGTTAGAGGGCTAAGCCATGCACTTAGAGTGAAGTTTTTTTTCCCCCTATATTTCCTGGCCTAAGGTTTCTAATGCCTGATTTGCATTTAGGACAATTGCCAGGAGAACAACCCTGCTGCCCTGGAGGATCTTGGAACTGTGCTTAAGTGGGACTTAAGAAAAGGAGTTCATATTTGTATAGGTCTCTGCCAAGTGCCAACTTGGCTCATTGTTCAGTTGAAGGATCTGAGACTCAGGGATAGGAAATAAACAGCAGACTGCCGAAGCCAAGTACGGATGCCTCTCGTGCTGTATCTTCTATGAGCTCTTTGGAGAATATAGAAAAGGTGTCTTCCCTTCCTACACTCTAGAAGAATACATTTTTGTCCCTTTCAGATCTTTTCATCATGAGCTACTGGATTCTGATTCCTAGATGATATACCATTATTTAAATTTGAGACCATATTTTAAACTCAATGAAAATTTAAATTACCTACAATTCTGAAATCCAGAAAATCCAGCATAGATTTTATGCTGCATTTCCTTTCATGAAAATGTTAAGAAATATTGGAGTTAAACTATATAAATAGATAAACTAAATATTGAACTATTCAGTACCCTGACTTTCAAAAAACATTAGTTGAGACCATTGGATACTCTCTGACAAATATATTATTTTGTAATTGCTGAATATTCCATGAAATGTAGATTCTCTTGATTAATATTTAGAATTTTCCAAATTGTGTCTTATAATTAAAAGTCAATAAATATGGAATCTAATGCTGCATCTATTAGACATTTCACATATTTCTTAATAAGCAGATGAAACTTTTTACATGTATTTCTAATCATTTCTTTTGAATGAATTGCCTACGTGATAGTTAATAAAGTTATTTAAATATTGCCTTGTTATTTGCCCCCAGAATCAATCATAAAGGGCAATAATAAATTCTAGTATTTAGTGGGCACTCATAAATTCTCAAACCTGTTTGCTTGTTTTTAAAAGGTATTTTAATCACAAATTGTTTGTATTTGTTTTCCTTATTATCATAAATTAAACAAGATACAGTTAACAAGAATTGTGGGGACATTCACTATTTAATTAAAACGTAATCTAATAGCATTATATCTAATAATTATTGAGGATTTGTTAAATACCCGGAACCCTTCCACAAACTTGATACATAATCTCTCTGTAACCCCACAAGACACATCCTGAAACCCTATCAGCTAGTCTCCCAGACCAAACAGCGCCTTTTGGGGAGGCATGTTCTCTGTTTCACACTCAGTCTTTACAGGAATGGCTCCAAAGAACGTAGATAATTAATTAGGATGTGATGTGTGTTGGATGGAAGAGCATACAAAAATTCCAGAAACAAAGGTCTCTCTGAAGGGCTAGAGGAAAGGGTGTCAGGGCCTTATAGGGAAAATGGGCGTTTTCCATGAAGTGATCAAAAGGGAAGAGTATGGCATGGGGAGAACACAGCAAGTACCAGATGCAGGGACACAGAACGTAGAGGGAGGTGGCGACACAGGGATCCTGCAACCCAGGATGCTTACTCTTGTAAGTAGTAACATGTTGGGTCTGGACTATGTAGTCTCGGTGGCTTGTCCCAATTCCAGCGATTGTAGATGCTTCAGTATTTAATGTGACAAAATATGTAAAGGCGTAGTAAGTGTCTGTCATAGAATAAACAAATGCCATTGATAACAGTGATGGTAGAGTTAATAAGAGCAGCAAGGTCATAGTAATAGTGGTGGCGAGAGTGGAGGAGAGGCGGAGGTGATGGTTGGCGACAGAGGTAGCTATCCTGAAGGTGACGAAGATGGGGTACAGGTAGAGGTAGTGGAAGCTGAGCTGGTGATGGTGATAGGAGGTAATATTTCTCAACTATTAAATGCAAGAGAGATGAATAGAACATGCATACGGGTGGCACAATGGAAAGATGAAGATGGAATAGTGGTCATATATCAAATGAACAAGGACATTATGTGCCACTACAATAAGCTGGACAATTTTCTTGAAAGCAGTAGCAATAGAGAGTAGGGCAAGGTCTCAATTAGGGACATCATGTGATCTAATTTAGAATGAGAAAGACACTTTAGGCTGGGAATCCTTCCAACACTACCATCTAGACATCCACCCACTCTCTATAAGATCCAGTTTGACTTGGAGCAAACAAACAATAACAAAACCATGTCTCTGTCCAGAGGAAGTTACCTGGATGAGTGAAGCAGTGTGATGAGAACCTGGTTACAGTGGTAGAGATGTTTCACATACAGAAAGGAGAGTTAGGGATACCTAATAAACACCAATGAGGAAAGCCTTGCATGGTGGCCATGGTAACCGCCACTGGACAGTTTTAAGAAGAAAGTGGATTTTTCTTTTAAAAGACCCTTCTTGCTACTACCTGGTTAATGAACCTTGGAGTAGAGGAAGGAAAATATTAAAACTGGAAGAGAGAAAAGACTGTTAGCTTTATATTAGGATTGTGGTCATGGATTAGGAGACATTTAGGGGGTGGATGTGCATATTGTCATCAATAGATGGGGATCATGAAAATGATGGAGGAGTCCACTCCCTAGATGGAACACTCTGTACATTCTAAAAAGCAGCTGTGTGATTGGGGAAGTGTTTTCTGAAACTGAGATCCTAGGGAGAAGCATCTTTGTGGGGTGTTATGATGAGGCAGTCAGTTTGTTAAATCAGTGATGAGACTGTGCCACAAGGCAGGGTGTGTTCCCACTCTTCTTTTAGAGAAGGATGTAAGGAGGAAGGTATGGGAGGCTCAGAGGGGGAAAGACAAGATCTCTGTTAGCTATTATATGCAGCAATAACCCTCGCTGTGTTTATTGCCCATTTAATAGAGTGTACATTACAACCCACAGTGATAATCAAGAGATGGGGATGCCAAATAAGCTGCAGAGATACCATAGGTGGGAAATTTATTTCCTGCAAAAAGGTTCACATTTACGAAAATGGATTCAGGACAAGTCTCAGTCCTTGCCTTTCTCAGTCTCGCCTTCGTTCTCCAAAGAGTGTGTTCAGAAGCCTTTGACCAAGAGCAATTGGAGGCAAAGATGATGAGCATACAGGAAAGAGTGACCTGGAAAAGGGGTGACTCACCCACAGGATTCTGCAGGCAGTTATTTACTCAGAAGGAAAATGATGAGGATACCCTGGATTTTGCTGCCACTTTGCTACAAATACAGACTCTTCCCGTCACAGTCAAAAACCCCTTTTTGTCAAAGATTCACTATATTACAGTTTTCATCTCATATCAGTTTGTTGTTCTGTAAAATAAGCTCAAAATGTCTCAGACATGTTGCAACAATTAAATGAGAAAACATTCATTAGTCTCCAAGTGTCATGGTGGTGGTTGTTCAGTAAATAATAATTCTTTTCACTTTCTCCCACTCTTTTTTCTTCCCCACACTTTAACAGAGTCAGCCATCCTCATAAGGCATCCATACTCCTCTCGGTGGTCTCAGAGAGGGTAGGGAGTCCTTTCTTTTCCTTGGCTCTTTGGCCCAGAGGGACACAGCACCTTAGCACCTGTGTTAGCCAAGGCTCCTACTAGCTCCTACAGAAGGTCACTGGGTTCTATTAGCCCAAGCAGTCAGTCCTCAGTACCTGTGTTAGCCAAGGTCGAGCTAGTTCATACAGAAGGTCACTGGGTTCTGTTAGCCCAGGCTGTCAGTCCTCCCTCTGTTCTTGGGAGCCGGTAGTTTTTGGGGTATCTTGGAAACAGCAGCAGCTGGTGGCTGCCTGAGCAGTAACCCGGCTCCAGGCTTCAGGAGGAGCAAAATGCAACATCTGTGTTTCTCCAGCAAAACAGCAGGGCTATTAAAATAGCTCTTGGGCACCATCTATCACTTCTATCACTGCACCATCTCCCTTGTTTGCACAGGCTGTAGCTGGAGGAGCAAGTCTGGAGAGGCAGTCTGAAAGATTGGTGGAGGAGTTGACATGGCCTCCAGAGATTAGGATTCACGTCCAGGCTTTTGGCTGAGACATGCCGGGTGATATCGGGCAAGCTATCCAGACTCTCAGGGCCTCCTTTCTAACCTTAAAGTCCTCAGAGGCAGTCTGTGGCTTCTAATGACAACAAATGCTTGGGAATCAGTGGGAAGTTTCTTTGCTATTGATGTTAGAAGACTTATTCAAAGCTTCCATGACTTAGTGTCCTTTTCTAAGAGCAAAGGTGATGTTAACTGCCATAAAGCATGGTTTTAAAATTGTCTGTAATTCTGACTATAAGGTCCTAGTCCTAGTTCCTGACTTAGTAAGTTCCCAGCCAATATTGTCTGATAACTCATAAGTCCATCACCATATAGTCTGAGCACAGAATCTAAAATCACGTTAAGAGTGATTTTTGTCAAGGATGTCTGTGTGTGTGTGTGTGTGTGTGTGTGTGTGTGTGTGTGTGTCATTCCCATCTTACAGTCTAGCCACATCGGTCCTTACAGGTTACCAGTTGGAGAATTCCCCCCACTCTGTCATACTGCAAGACTGAGCATGGATTTCCTCCCTTAAAAAACTGAGAGTCCTCCACCAGAACTGACGACTCATCAGATGGCATCATAACTTTCTCCAGTTCAGTAATGGATAGGGTAAACGGACATGAGGAGAGCTTGGCTTACTCTGAAGTCCACTCTCATTGACCAGTAGGGGATCGGGAATGAGCTGGCCCTGGCCGACATACATAACTTCTCTGTTTCCTCTGCTCCTCATGATAGCTTTCATCATAATTTATACTCACATATAACAGTATAGCTATATGTATAATCCATGCATACTTTGTATGTATGTATGTATATATGTATGTGTGTATGTATGGATGTGTGTATGTATGTATATATGTGCTTATGTTTTAAGAGTGATCATTATGAAGCGCTGTATGTATACGCTTCCTACACATGCACATACAGTTTGTATGCATTTATTTCACCATAGACTGGTGTATTTGAAGAGACAACCTTGCTGCTGAATTCCTATGTACCTTTGCTTAAATAACCTAGTGCTTGAAACAGAGTTAATTAATGTTTAGAGAATGAAATAAAACTGTAGATAATTCTACAATAATTATTCATTGATTATTCTGTATGTTCATGAAGGCAGTTACCAGGAGCCTTCTCTTCCCATTATTTAGTTTGCATGTAATTTTCTTTTCAGGCTAATCATTCCTTTTAGCAGAATAGTTGAAGTATGAACAACAAAGTTTGTATTTCCTTAAAGCTTCATTTTGCACTTCCAACCAGCATTCCTTATCTTAATGTGGAACTGTAGACAAACTGAGAATTTTCTGGAACCTAAAATCTTTTCACTATTACAGGTCATGTGGTTATTTAGTGCTACTTTGTATTTTCACATTTTGTTTTCTAATCCATTACACCACAAAAAATTTAATTCATCATCTTCTGCTTGGGATTTTCAATAGGTTAATAGGATGCAAATAGAAGCCATATTTTTTATTCTGTTACAAATATTGTATACAGATATCACTATGCTATGTGGGCAAAATGTAATGAAATGTAATTTAATATGATACTTTCAAGCACATTAGATCGTTCCTGAGGGCTTTATGGCCACAGTTCTAAACTGTGTTAAACCATAGCTAAAACAAGTCTAAACAAAATGAGTTTCTCTCCTCATTTTACTACCCTTCCTAGTTTGATGGTTTTTTGTTGTCCATGCCAAATGATGTTTTGAGTTTCCTGTGGTTAGGCTGGGCTATAAATGAGTTTGAAAATATTCAGCTCTCCTCATGAGAATATATTGCTGTTTCCACTTTTAGCCTGCTCTTCAATTCACCAACTATTCTATTTATTAATTCACCAAACCCACTCACTCATTTATTTATTCTATGGTATGTCTTGCTATATGCTCCTGGAATTAATCTTGCTGTTTTTCATACTCTCATTCTTGAGTCATAAGCTGTGGAGTCCAGGACAACCTACTTCAACAGAGTCTAAGGAAGTTCCTTGTTCTTAAAGGGGTCTGAATATACAGACACAGGAAGAGTGAATGCGTATCTTCTCCTGCATGTAGTACAGATTCCTTTACTCTAAGAACCAATTGAAATGATGTAAGACATGTAACACTCAATGTTTATGCAAAATGCACTAACAAACCTATTCCTGTGCCTGTAAAATAGGAATTAAACATTTCCAGGTTTTCTCTCAGGATGAAACAATAAGCCAACTTAGCTAGAGGAACACCTGGCATGTAGTGTTTGATCTGTTCTTTTCCTGGTGAAATATAGCAGGACTCCCTACTCAAAATATGTGGTAGCAACCACCAAGGAAACGTGGGCAGGGAAGATTTATACATCCGGGCTTGGGAAAATTCCAGAAAATGTTAGTGAGCATAGGTCCAGCTGCTACTAATTAGGAAGTTCCTCCTAGGCTCTTTTCTTTCCCTTTCATGTTAACACCACCCAGCTTCCTTCTCCGAAGGGCAATCCTGTAGGCCTGTATCTCTATGATATCATGGTTATAGTTTCAGTCATTTTTGATGGGGAGGGAAAAGCAGCTCACCTCAACCCATCCTGACATATTTCTCCTATGAAAATCTAAGTTTCTCTGGGAATATGGACAAATATACTTCAATCCATAGAATAGCCAAAGACTCAGGAGAGAGGGATAAAAGACTGACAGTTACTTGACTCCCTCTGTCTTTTCCTCTCACTCTTCCACAAATTGAATCCTCTTCAAAGACTGCACATCTGCATTCCAGCAGGCAAGCTACAATTATCCAATGACAGCATGTCCTGATTTTCACCATGCCAGATCAGGACTGGCTAAGATGCTTTAGGTGTGACTGTCTTCTGCCAGCATCTGACACAGCCACACAGAGAAGCTGCTTGTCATTCTCATGGGTCATTTCAAATGTGGGCTCAAGGTCTGCCCCACAAAGGGTCTCCAGATGTCTTCAAGGACTCCTCTTCCCATACACCTAAGGTTCTCCTCAAGTGTCCTCATAGGCAAACAGATCCACAGTGTTGGTATATTCTCACTGACTCCTTCCATGCTTCAGCCTAGCTTTTAAACTAGGAAGAGAGATGAGAAGTAGCCCTATAAGTCCTGCTCTTTTAGTCTCTAACTTTCCTTTACCTAATTCACTTGGCTTGTCCTTCAGACGCCTGCTCTGGCCAGAGTCAGTTCCTCGGGGAAGCCTTCTGAGACACTTGTCTGTAAGTTACACCAGCTCACTATAGCCTGGATGGCTTGGTCCTCCCTTCTGTGTTTCGGGTCACATGGGTGTGAATATGTATATGATTGCACTGCTATCCATTTCTCCTGTGTGTAGTATGAATTCTTAGAAGGTCTTATTAATAAAAACAAACTCGGAGCCAGGTATTGGGGTGAATGCTGGAAGATCAGAGAAGCAGAACAAGCCACAGCCACCTCACCTCACCAATTCCTTAGCTGATCCTGTTTCCTCAGACTGGAAGCCTCTGGGCCTCATCCAAATGGATCTCAGCTGAGCTGCTGCTCAAAGTCTAAAAGCTTAACCAGTAGTTCCTGGTCCTCCTGCCTTATATACCTTCCTGCTTCCTGCCATCACTTCCTGGGATTAAAGGCATGTGTCACTATGCCTGGCTTTTTCCAGTGTGGCTTTGAACTCACAGAGATCCATGTGGATCTCTGCCTCTAGAATGCTAGGATTAAAGACGTGTGCTACCACTGCCTAACCTCTATGTTTAATATTATGGCTGTTCTGTTCTCTGACCCCCCCAGATAAGTTTATTGGGGCACACAATATATCAACCACACCTGTGAACTGATTTACATAGACTAAGTGTTATGAGGAAGAGCCTATGCTACTTCTGTCCTTTGTCTCCCCAAAGCAAAGCAGAGAACCCCACCCCCAAGAATGCCTTGGTATTTATTGAATGAATAATTTAAAAAAATAAAAGAAACATGTACTATTTGGTTTATATGAGGACTTTTTGTGGTTTATGAATGAGGAAATATTTTGGAGGAGGCTAAAGTTAGCCATAGTAAATGATTTGCTTGAAGAATTCACAGGACTGAACAGCTCAACCTATCATCACACTCAGGACTAGGATGTTTTATGGAGGTACAGCAAGAATATGCAGCTGGATATGTAGGAGAAACCATAAATGGAATCTGGAAGAATCCAAGTTCAGCCTTCCTAACCTCTCTTTCAGGAGGGTCACATGGGAGGCACTTTATCCTAGTCATACAAAGAAACAGCATTTGTATATTATTTGGGACCCAGGGGAGTCCTTTTGAAACTTTAATGTTTTTGTTTGCTTTGCTTTATTAGAAAGGGTCTTCTAGGCTATGCCCATGGATTTTATGGACTCTGGTCATATACTCACCCTCTGCTTGATAACCACCAGAATCTCAGCCCTTGGGTAGAGGAGATATGCTCAGCATAAACCATATTTTTTGCATAAACAATGTAGGTGTCATAGATCAGTGTTATGAGTTAAGGACCACCTGAAGAGCCACATGCACAGATATCATCCAACAACAAATTTTGTAAGCAGGCCATTTGGTGAGACAGCCTTGGGTACTTACGTGGCTTCTTTTCCTGCATGAGGGGCTAGGTCTTGATTTTCTTGTGTGTGTAAGGAGACATATACTCACATATCTGTTCACATAAAGGCTGAGAGATGCTGTTTAGACACCCAGAACATTCTCACATCCTTTGTCTCCAGTAAGCATCACTAGAATGCTGCCAATAACAGTGAGCAATGCTCATGAAATGAAACACAAAGTAAAGATTAGCAGCCTCAGGGAAGTGGATGAGGAGACCAGGTCTGGGGACCAAGTTGGCTGGGTTTCAAAAGCCTAGCTCCAACTCTACTGTGTTTCTGGGGGCAAGTTTCCAACATGCCTGTGCTCCTTACTCTTCAAGTGACATAGTACCTCACAGCATTGTTGCAAAGCCTGGAGATCAGGGCCTCATTCAACAGTGTTTCATATGGAGTAAGTGCACTTTGCAATGGAAGGTATTATGTTATCTTTATCATTGTTCAGGAGTTTCCAATGTTTAGTACTCCATGTATACCTAGTACATGTAAGCTGCATCACTGAATCTGCACATGACAAGTTACTGGGTTCTAATCCCTAATCCTGTCTTTTGCCAGTGCTTTACAGAATAATCTTGGGGTCTTGTATAATCTTAATAATCTTGTAATGTTGGCAGTCTTCATTGTCTCAGTTGCCTTGCCTTTGTGTGTGTGTGTGTGTGTGTGTGTGTGTGTGTGTGTGTGTGTGTGTGTGTGTGTTCCTTGCAGGCCAGCAGGGGTTTGGTGTGTGGAGCCCTCCAGCCTGTGAGTGGAGACTGCTATGCTTTACTTTGTGTTTTATTTCGTGAGTGTTGCCCACTGCTTCTGGCAGCATTGTAGTGATGCTCACTGGAGACAAAGGATGTGAGAACATTCTGGGTGTCAACACATTAGCTTGACTATGTTTTTTCCAGACAAAACAATTTTAGTCTGTAGTGTTGGACTCCTCTTTCTTCAGCTGAGCTAGGAGTCTCTCAGAGGCAGGCTTCACAAAGGGGTGGCAGGGAGAGGAGAGTTTTCCACCAGCACACTGTGGATACTCTACACTGTGTCTTTTCCTAACACTAGATCCTCATCATCTAGCACAGGGCCTGTCCCTTGACAGGAAGCTTTCAGTAAATGTGGGATGAACACATGAATCTGATCAACTGCAGAGATGACTCATAAAATTATGTATTCAATGCCTGCTGCTATGGCTTAGATGCCCAACCCAATTCACATTGGAATGAATCCCCACTGTGAGGAATTAGCAGGATGGAGAATATATGACCTTTAGGAAGCAACTCAGGTTAAGTGAGGTCATAAGGGTGGGGCCCTAATGCAATGGTACTGTGGCTTTATGAAAAGAGCTGACCTAGAATGTTCTGTTTCTTCACACAATGTCTTGTGCTGCTTTGGGTCTCTGTAGATAGTCCATACCAGCAAGAGGTATCTCACTAGAATCTAGTGACTAGGTGTACCTACCTAAACTTTAACTTCCTGCTCCTCACAAACATTAACAAAATAAACTTTATTTTTTATAAATTTACTAGACCGTGGCATTCAGTTTTAAGATGCCTACTATCTGAAGAGCACATCATGAGTGATCTCTTCATAGTCACTTGCAGTTCTGGAAAGCAGACTTTACCTTTTTTATCTTATGCAGATGAGAAAAGTGAAACCCTAGGGGGACCAACTGGAAGGCAAGTACATTCTGTGAGGTTTTAAAGCCACCAGATACTACCTAACACTAAGATTATCCTTCTGTTTGCTTATTTCATTTTTCTTAAGTGGGCTTCTTAAATGTTTAATAAAATTGCTAGTCAATAATCAGACCCAGTCTCATAATTCACTCTTAAATTTTTCATAATACACCTTGGCAACAAAGGAGCCAGTCTGTACGCAGACATCGTAAGTGGCCTTCATGTCTGTCATTTAAGACTCCCCCCCCCAACAAGATTATTACATGAAGGGAAGGGGGCTGGAAAAATGAAACATTTATTAAATTATCCCAAAGAGTGCTCTGCTAGGCTTCCCTAGCCTATGCCTTCAATGTGATAGATTCACTGAAATAAAATTATTGAATTGAGAAGCATTCATTAAAAGGGAATTTCAGGAAACCAGAATGCTTTTTATAATATTACCACCACAGCTGCCTATTAGATGAAAGTTATGTGTGCTCTGCTGATATTGAAACTACTCGTTTGTCATCATATCCTCCCAGCCTCCTTTCTAACGGTACAAAAACTTATAATTTACAACTTCTGACATAATTGGAAAGTTAATTGGTTTTCTTCAGATTTCACCTGCTTTATTTTAACCATGATTTTCGTAGTCCTTCCCTTTTCTCTTCCTGATTGTCAGTAATGTCAAAAACATAGTACATTTTCCTCTTTGTCTATCCTCGCTGTCAATCGAAATCTAAAGCTTCACTGTATTAGCCAATGCAGTCTCTGCCTGCATACGCCACTGCATTCATCTTTCTTGTCTCACTTTTTTCTTTGACTTGATTCCAATACTCAGTCAACAGGCTTTTGTTGAGCATATGACATGGGGGACAGGGGAGGGGTCCACATGCAAGGTAGAAGGAAGAAAGGCTGAGGACTGGGTAGGAAATGAAACAGAAATTTGGTAGAAGAAAGACAGAGTCTGCTGATGTAGCTCAGTGGTAGAAATGCCTCCTTGGCAGGCACAAAGGCCCTGGGTTTGATCCCTTGTGCAAAAGAAAAGGAGAGAAAAGAGGAGGAGGAGGAGAAATACCACAAGCTTCTGAAAGAAGCAGAAGTTTGCAATCAGATGTCCAAACATCTACCATCTTGGAACAGCCAAGACCTGAGGGATGTGTTAGTCCTCTGAACCTGGTGGATCAACGTGTTGTAAGATGTAAAGGCAATCGAGTGAGGGGCCCCACATAAGGCTGAGAACAAAGTAAGCTGTCAGAACTGGTCAGTGGTTCTCTCCCTCCCTCCCCTTCTTGCTCCATTGTAGCATCCCCTGTAGTTAAGCTAGAGGGAGAGCAGAGGGAACAGGGAGATGTGTTTCTAGATCTAGATTTGGAATCTTGGTAGAATCATTGTCACTGTTATCACAGAGGAAGGAAAGAAGAGTGGCTGCTAATACAAACAGCAAGCTGGCTTGCTAGGAAATACCTTGAAACCTCAAATGATTAATTCTTCCCAACAGAAGTGGATGAGCTGGACACCATTGCTGTCCCCATTGAAATAGGAGGAAATCATTTGGGATGTTTAATTGATGGAGGTCACAGAATGGCTAATCAAACAAGCTAGAGCTCGTGCATAGGTATGGTGATTCCACAGACACGCAGACAGATAAAGTGGTCTTTAGTGTCTCCCAAGGTACAGGCATCAACCTCTGGCTATTGGGGTCCTCCAAGGTACATGAACCCACCTCCAGCCATGAGAATACTCTGAGGTACACATACCACCTCTGGCCATTGGGGTCCTACAAAGCACAGATACCCACCTCCCATTCCAACTTTTCCTACCCTGACCAATGTGCTTTATTTGACCTCTACGGTGGCCTGAGATACCATCCGTTCTCGTATGTGTTGCTGGCCTGTAGGAGAAGGGCAGACTACAGAAAGGAAACAGGCACAACTGGTTTTTAAAAGTGGGAATCAAACACTGGATCTCGCCTTTGGCAGCATTAATTTTTCTTTCAGTAACTTATCTAAGACTTAGCTTGTCTTATATTAAACAATAAGGAGTTACCATAGCAACCTCATTGCCATGTAATACAACTCACATTCTCCCAACTGGAAAATCAAAGCCAGAAAGGCAAATAGAAACCATCAAACCACCCAAATGGCCATCCCCTCAGTCTCCCTTCCCTTTGTAGAATGCTTATTGATCAGTCTTCATTGTAGGCCACTGGTGCTACTACTAATCTTCTCCCGTTTCCCCATGTCTGTCACTGTACTGGTGGAGGAAAGGAGAGGAGGCCTGGGAGAGGAATATTTGGTAGTGCCTTCAGTCCTGGAGTAGCAGAACACTTTCTATCCCATGAAGACAAAGTCTGACACTGTTCCATATATTGCTAGCTGCTGCCAAACTTGCTTTGGGAGCATTTATTTCTCATGCTAGCTACAGGACACTTTATTAACCCCAGGCACTGGCTGCATCTGCTGCAGTACCTGTTCACTGTGTCTCCTCACCCTCTGGCAAGAATCCACTGTCTATGCTAGAGCCTCAGGCTGGAACCTCTATAGCAGATGCTCCATGCAGCTGGCCCAGAGTAGGACAAAAAGCTGTGCCCTCCCCACTGTCTCCTCAGACTTGCTGCAGATTCCTGTTCTCTCTCTCTCTCTCTCTCTCTCTCTCTCTCTCTCTCTCTCTCTCTCTCTCTCTCTCTCTCTCCTGATTCCTAGCTCTCCTGCAGGACTCCAGTTAGGTATGACCTCTACCAAGTAGCTGTACCCAAGTTCTCAACTTGGATGAGGCACTTCTCTGGTATTCTCCAGGTCCCCATTAAATCTTTCACATTACACATGTACCTATGCTCTGTCCATCAACAGATGTGAACTAATGATTCTATACAGCATTGCACACCATAACATACCGAGTATATACTAAGAACTCAATAAACAGTCAGCACCTCGCTTCCTTGAGAGTGGCTAGTTTGAGACTGTTTATTGGCACCAATCAACGGATAATTAATCAGACTGACTGGTCCTTCCTTTCCTTCTTAGATTTTTAAATGTGAATAAAAGTAGATGGACTGAGAAGCAAGTTTGGTTTATCTGCTGTATCTCCAGCAAACCACATCTTTTTAATTTCATGCATGGATGGAATGATACGTCATGCCTATTACAGTGCGACAGCTTGCTACCTTGTACAACTCAACGTGCAGTTGCAGCTGGGCATGCAAAATCATTCCAAAAGGGAGTCAGACCTGGGGAAACAGACATGGTACCAAGTTTCCCAAGAGAGCAGGGGTTTTCTTACCCTTCCCTCGTGGCCTTGTCCTTCTGGGTACTTGACCTTCACAACAGTCATATATCAACCCCACATGAGGCAATTTTACCTTTACTACACGTAGGGTCCTAGGAACAAAATGCCACTAAGAAGGGAAATTTCTCTTCCTGGGGATCATGTACTCACTTTTCAGTCAAGAAATATTCACAGGAGGCCTCACCAATTGTTTGAGAGTAAGTGAGTGAATGAATGAAAGGCAGAAGGCCTCTCCATTCCCAATCCAACCTTTACCCTGGTGCAACTTCTTTCACCCTTAAACTCACCGGAGTCTTCTCTTTCTCAAGCTCAAACACCTCTGAAGGCATTTGTCTTTATAGACCAGAATTCTGAACCTGAACTTGGGGAAACAGGCATATATGCCTTCAAGCTCTGGTTTCAGTTCCTTCTGCTGCCCAGCACTCCCTCCTCGGCACACTCTTGCTTCTTCTAATGAGCTTGGGTTTCCTTTCTCTATTAGTATTTCTAAAGTTTTCTTCGTGTGTCAGACTAAGAAGTATCTAACCTCCTCCTCATACGGTCTCAGTGACAGACAGAAGTTTGATTCCATTGAAGTTCACCCTGAGGAAGAAGTGAGTGTATTTGGGCTTACTTGGTATGAGTAAAGGCTTACAAGTAGTAGTATGTGTAACCCTAAAGCAGCTGCATTGGAAGGCCTGTCTGTGGCATGGATGATGGCTTTTCCATTAATACAGAGAGAGAGAACCCCTTCTCTCTATTCTCCCTAGCTTATGTCTTCTAGCTCCTCCCTGAGACCCAGAGTCTACGTACAATTAGGACAGAAATGCTTCCAAGTGCCTGGATATGCAGATGTGGGCTCGGCAACTCTTCCTAATTCCCTCCTCCTCTGAGAGAATGTCAACGATCATTGGCCCTGTTGTGCCCAAGTCTCAGGTGATCTCCTGAAGATGACAGTTACACAGTTTAGAGGGGGGTAGTGAAGAACAGCTGGTAATAGGTAGGTGGGGACTCTCCGGAAGGGTGGAGTTCTTGAACTCTTAAGGTTTACAAAATCAGTTCCTCTGGAAGCAACAGGATCTATCTACTATCCACCTTGCTTTGGGGCCAGCCCCAGGCTCTCACAGTGGACTTCCCAGACCCAGGGCCTTGTCAGAGAGTGGGAATGAACTAGACTGTCTAAGCAAAGAGTCATAAGGATACGAAAGGAAATTGGTCCACTCCTTCTGCAAGCCAGAACAGTTAAGTGATTTGTGTGTGCCTCGGGAAATCTGTGATCCTGTGGGTACTGTGCCCAGACTGGGCACTTTTCTAGCCCGTCCTGACCCCGCTGTCCTGTGGAGGGATCCAGAAGACCATTCATCTGTACAGCCTGGTATTATCCCTGTTCTTCCCTAGGCAGGTCACCTCTCAGCCTCTCCTCTGGGCTCCGAGCTTCCTATCTCCCTGGGAAAGCACTGTGCTCCTCTGCCCAGCCGCTGATGAAATCCCTGAAGCTCCACAGAGTTGTCTGTGCTGGCTAGTGCTGTGGATGAAGCCCATAAATATTCGCTGCGGCCAAGGAGGGAATGGCACCAGGAATAAATATTTGTTTTCTCTGAGAGGTTACGCTGTAATGTTGCTGAAGAGGCGTATCCCACCGCTGGCTTTGGGCAAAATTGCTAGTGAATATGTGATATATATCAGTCTCATATGTGTTATGGGTGAGGTCACATATAAATCCCAGGCTGAGAATGGCCTGTATGGCACCACAGTTGGTAATGAAGCTCTCAGACTCCCCTTGAAAACTCTTTAAAGACAGCATGTCTTGGATGTGTATCTCTGTAAATCACCCTGGAAGTACAGCTAGGGAAAAAAAAATCTGAAAAAGTAATCAGCTTTTGTCATCTGGCCCAGGAAGGAAGTTCTAGGCAAATCTCTGTTCATTGTCTTCTAGCTTGACCTGGAATGTCCTGGAATGTCAAGCCTCTCCTGACAGGTGCTGAGGGCAAAGAACTGAGATGGGGAATCAGACCACCATACTTTAGATTGTAGTTTAGCTACTCCATCTCAAGAAATGGCTTGCAACTCCTGTTCTTAGCTTCCTCTTAACATGGATCTCATAGTAAGGCTACTTCCTAGGAGCATTGTGGGAGCTGCATGGATTAATACAGAGTAAATGCTTAGAGCTATATTAGCAAGTACAGTAGCTCTCCTCATTTGAGGGCTTGCTTTCCACTGTTCCGGTGACTCAGAAAGCTGTGCTCCAAAAATATTATGTGGAAAGTTCTAGAAATAGTTAATTCATATGCTTAAAATTCTACCTAGTTCTGAATAGCTTGGTGAAAACTCTTCAAGCATACTTTTTGGCATGTGAATCATCTTTCTCTCCAGAAGGTCTACTATAGATGCTGCCTGCCTATTAGTAGCCACCTCACCTATTAGACTGACTGCTATGGCACTGTAAAACTTGTTTGTATGTTTGTTGATAGGGTTCAATACTCTCTGTGGTTTCAAGTGTTGCCTGAGAATATTGGAAAGTATTCCTCTGTCAGTGGGGGTTATTATAGTGTATGTGTGTGTGTATTATTATAGTATATATTAAGAATATTAGCCATCATCATCATCACAGTAATAGAGCTGTTATAATCCTTCTAAAAAACAGTCACTACCTGGCTAGTAGGCTGGGGTGATTGAAAGAAAATGGGCTTCCTTTTTCTCCTCAGGGCTGGGCATCAAGCTAAGGGTGTTACACACCGTAGGCGAGCTCTCTACTGATGAGTTGCGCTTCTTAATTGAATCTACCTGTTAGTAGTACCTCATTTCACCATAAAACAATCTTAGTTCAAGTGATAAATTAATTTGTTAGCCTACTTGGAAATTCCCTGAACTTCTTGAGTTACTCTGGAACTTCTCTCAGAAGAGCCAGCAGTATTCTGTATTAATCCATTTTCTGTTCCTGTAACAAAATACCTGAGACTGGTGACTTTATGAAGTAAGTTTATTTGTCTCCAAATTTTGCTGGCTGGAGGGTCCAAACAGTATGGTTCTGATGTCTTAACCAGGGTTCCCTGGTTATATAACCAGCATAGCTGAGAAAAGCTGTACTTACAGGCAGTAGGAGTCAAATTAATTGGTGGCCTCACTTTATAACAACCAGCTCTAGCCAGAACTAACTCATTCCATGACATCAGCATTCATGCTTCTTAAGTATGATGTCCAGTGACCTAATTATCTTGTCCTAAGCCTCACATCTTAAAGGTTCCATTACTCAAGTCTCTACCCTGTGGACCAGTATTTCAGCAGATAAACCGTTGGCGAACCATATCCAAACCACAGCACCCTGGTAGAGATGGCCATGAGAAGAATCTCTGTTCTCCCTCGACAGCCCCTCTTCTCTGTGGCTTTCACTGCTCACTACTCAGCCCATTAGAACAACTTTCAGCAAGAAGATGCACTTCCTATTTGAAAAAAAAAATCAAGTACCAATTCTTGATTACTGTGGACAATATGATACTTTGTGTCCAGTACTGTGAAACATTATCCTCTCCACCCCCAATCTTAAATGAAATTTACCCTCATTCTCTTTAATTAGCTTAACCTCTGTTGTTTTAGAGAGAGCTAACCAGCTACAAAAATGATCAGAGGTACATGCCATCTATCCTTGGTCAGTCTGGTTTCCGATTCAGATCAATGAAGGCAGCGCAAGGCTTGGAGGCTTGGTACTAGGACCCAGACATAGCCTTTGCTATGGCTTCCTCCTCTCTCAGGTAATTTGAGGATTACAGCTCCCTCACAGAAACTGTGACATTTGGAGGAGATCGTAGCAGTTAGTTAAGTCCCCATCAGGTACCACACAGGACTCACCTAACTTTTCTTCTGTTGCCTTTTCTTATACTTCTACCAATTTACTCTCTCAAATATGGAAAGTGGGCACTATATGGTTTTCCTATTTGTCCTATAATGGAGTGATTGCCGGCTCATCTTTCTCTCTCCAGTGGTTAATACAGAGTCACCCTGGCCTCATTATGGCCCTCTGCATCTAAACTGTGGGATCCATCCCACATTCTATTATATGATGAAGTCTTGCTTAAATATTCTTTTGGTCAGAAAATTGTTCACAAATCCTTTCTGCTTTCAAAACAGCTGCATCCCTAGAGTTCTGTAGCAGCTGCAGGTAAGCTTGGTAGCCCATAATGGCTGCCTGAGAAATCTGTCCCTTTGCTTCATTTGTGCCTCCCAGGTGGTTGGGAACCTTATATTTAAATCTGTAGTGGGGAAGCAAAATTCCACTCTGATCTATCACATGCTGCCTCCATCACAGTCACGACAAACAGAAACCTGACAGCTCAGATCCTGCCAATTAGAGAGCTGCTCCTGGCCTGTGCTTTGGATGAACACCAGCCATTGTTGGGACTGGCGAAGCTCTGTTTCCTGGTCATTTGGGAAGAATTCTTTTTTTCTCATTTTGTCTACCCCTTCATTCTCAAGTGTACCTTCTGGCATCAGCTATACATACAGCCACATCATTAAGAGCTGAGGCTTCACATCTTAATTCTGTGTGAGAGGTTTTCTCTAAGGGCAATGGTGCATCTGTGGGAAGGGATCCTGAGTGTACCATGGAGGTGATGTGCTGGAGGAGGCGGGTAGCATATTTAAGGAAACAGCTGTACAGGAACTTCTTGTGTTGGGGGCAGGGAAGAGGAGCTGCATTTCACTTGGGTATTCACAGTCGAATGTGAAGTGTGCTGGCTGGGCTTGGAGATTTGCTAAGGGAAAACCTTAAGTCCTGAACTCTAGCAGGAAAAAAAATGATGACTTAAGATGTGGGATAATTTGTGCAACTTACATCCTTTTTATATCTGGGAGGCTCATAAACTGCCGAGCAACATCACCAGTTCCCACTGTTCCTGGGAGGCTTCTTAATATTATTTAATACCCCTTTCTACAGAATGAGGGTGAAACCAGGATAAAATTACGCTTTAATTTTTTTAAACGTAATTCCTTGTGAAACAAAAAGATGTCTGTGTTCAGTAGCTGGATAGATGTACAGCAAATAGAGGAAAGGCAAACTGTGTAACATCAGGGCCAGTTTCTATAGCAACAAAAATGTCAGCCATCCTTTTGGCTGATCCTATTAATCTAGTAGACGCAATGATACTGACACATTCAAGATGTATTTAAACCAGAGGGTGGAAATACAACCCAGCTGCAGATTTTAAACAGAGGTATAGCCAGACTGCACTGTGGTGAACTCAGAAGCAGAGACAGTGGAGGGTGATCTCACAGGCAGCCCTTGCATCTTATTGATTTAACTCATAGAAGCGGTGAGTCCATTCCTCAGAAGTTTTTTGCAAATATTCTTGGGCCAAATGTAGTCGAAAGATGGGGAGATACTGCTTAGCTTTGGTATTTAAAGCAGAGCTGGCTTTCCCACAGTATTGGCCCAGGGGAAAGGATAGAAATTACTTGTTTTGAAGATAATGAAATTTGAAAGTAGGAGAAGCAGCTGATGACTGTGCCCCTCCTCAGAGAGAAAACACTAGGCCACTAAGAGGAGAGATCTGGTTTGGGAGGCCGATCGAACGGCAGTGGACTCTGCTCTTTTTACCTGCATTCAGGGCTCACGTGAGAGCTGTGAACAGTCTCGTTTTCTGTTAATGGAAGTAATCATCAAGGCCCCTGTCCTCTACAGGGCTGAGCTGAGGACCAAATGAGATAATGGATGTGGAAATACTTTAAAAGAAGCCTAATACACCAAAGTGATGTAACAGTTTATTCATATTAAGGAAATGCCCAAGAAACACTCTTTCCCTAAAGAGTAGCCCTTGCAGGGGGAGTTGAGGAGGTGAGCTATCTGTTCTGAAATCTAGGTCAGTGGTGTGCCCCCTCAAACCCTCTTGGGGGACTGTGAAGCTATTATTCTCCGCCCCTCTCTTTTGGTGCCTTTTTTCCTCCGGAATTATTTAAGCAGCTAAATATTTTCTCACTTTTCAAAGTGCCATGACAGTCCTTGGAATATTTTTGCTGTGGGAGCACAAAATAAATGGAATGCAGATCCGTGTCGTTATGATGAAACACTTCTCATCCTTAGCATTTCAGACTCCTCAGACAAGATGACCGCCTCTCATAGCAAGTGAACTTGCCAGGAAAAAAAAAAAGTATCTCTTAACGTGTTCTTGATTCTTCCTGTTTCTAAAGCATCAAGGAAAATGAGGTACGGGATCTGTTCTTTGCTTATCATCATTAAAACAATTTCTGCTTCCTCACCCACTCCTCAGGCCTCTGAAAAGGATGGGAGAAAAACAGATGAGGATGCAATCCCAGCCTGGGAAATAAATTGAAAGCTTAAACAGAGCAGCTTCTCTAAAGAAACACAATCTGTTTTTTAAAAATGAGTGGCAAAAGGTCTGGAGGTGGCTGCCCCAATCTGGGGGCCACTTTCCTATGCTTCAGAAGTCATTAGCACTCTCAAAGCAGAGGAGATGCCTTTAACTGCGTCTCTGAATCAAGTGCTGTTTTCCCAAAGACTGTGGCTGGGGATATGCAACTGTCACCTCCAAGCCCTGCTTCATGATGGATGGACAGGGAGGTTCCCCAAATCTCAGACTTTGTCCACATCCATCAGTCAAGCAGTCAGATCTGAAAGCAGCACTGGCCTGGGTTCATTCCGATCAAAGAGATGAATTATAAGACAGATGCAACTAAAATTATATATATATATATATATATATATATATATATATATATATATATATATATACACATACATACACAAACCTTTAGGCACTATGATTCTATATTTTTATAAAATCACTCAATTAAAATACAATGACTACTAATGCACCCTTATAAAATCAAAGAAGCTAGTTGATTAGTTGGAATTGATAGACTTCAGAGTTCCTGATTCTCATTCCATACATATTTCTTCAGTTGTAGATTTTGTAACTGCCCCATTAACTTCCCGGAAGCCCCCACCCTTTAAACAGTTATATAACGTAGTGATGAGGAAGGTCAGTTCATTAGTCAGGTATAGGTCCAAAGCTAAGCTGTATGACTCACTGAGTGAATTTAAGCAGCCTCCCTGAGCTTCCATTTCATTTCTCATAAAATGAAGAGCAATAGATCCTAACCCGTAGGATTCCATAAGAATTTTATTAAGAAAGTATATGAAGCATGCTTAGTCAACTGGGTGACATATACTAAGAATCCAATAAATATTGACAGGTGAGATTCTTACTGTCATTGTTAATATTATATAATATTTTGACCCGGCTTTTTTTTATTCAGCTTATAAAACAAGTATATTTTACTAGCAGTTGACAGTACAATGAATATCTTCATGTTTCCTAAGCTTATCCCAGCCCAGGGAAGCCTCAGGCACAGGGAAATATTGTAGGGATATGGATATGAGAACTTGGATGGTGCTAGGAGATCCTTTAGCAAAGGAAGGATTGTGTGGGTGTTTTGAAAAAGCATATTTCTTCTCCATTTTGGACACATCTATCTTGAAGTCCCTTGCCCAGGCTTTGATATGTAGCAGTCACCATGCTAGCCTCCTTATTCTCTTCTTTACCCCTATTCTGACAGCCTGTGAGGGTTTTTCTTCATTGTCAACCTGGCGGGAATTAGAATCAACAAGAAGGCTACTGAAACACACCTAAAAGTGTGTCTGTAAGGGCGTTTCTAGAGAGAATTACCTGGGAGAGGCAGTGTGCAGATCTAGCCTGGAAGTGGCCAGTATCCGCCTACATCCAAGGACCTGGACCAAGTGAAGTAGGGATCCAGCCGACTGCCAGCATTCCTGTCTCTCTGCTTCCTGACCCCTTGTAATTGGAAGTGCTCTGTGTGGCCATGCCTTCCTCTGCCACAGCAGAATGACACCCTTGAAACCTTTCTTTAAGTTGTCTCTTTCGAGTATTTGTCAGTGAGATGAAAAGCAACAAACAGAGAGTCATATCTTGTTATTTCCAGATTTAGTCTTCTAAGTATTAAATGATTATTTTCAGGAGGGTAAGAAGATAGGTAGTTGTTGGATTAATAAATGGACAAAATAATGGGGAAAAACAAATTAAGGAATTGATATTTAAAATTAAAAGGAAGCCCCTTTAAGTTCCCATGTGATGGGGACTGGCATTCATGTATGTTTTGATTTGGCCGCTTTCCAGCTAGGAAACAAAGTGGTCCATGAAGAGTGTGGTTCTATGGCTCTGGCCTTGGGCAAGAAGCAGTTCTCCTGGCCTTGAGGAAAGCACAGACTGAGAGACTCTGAGAGTGTATGAATGGTGGGTCCTGCTAGGGAGGCTTAAACAGGCCTCTTTGTAGCTCCAGCTTCAATTCAAATCAATAATTGCGAGTGAGGCTGCCAGAAGAGCAGCCAGGCTCATCAAGTATTGCCGGAGGAGCCCGCTACCTTCCGCTGCCAGGAAGTGTGGCCTGCTCCCTCCACACTGGCAGCCTGAGCAGAAAGAGCCTGAGGCAGCACCTCTTGGAATGGCCGAACAGAAAATCCCTTCCAGAGCTACTAGGTGATGGAAACAGGGCTGGTGGTGTGGTGGGAGAGCATTTTGATGTTTGATCATTCGTGAGAAGCTGCCTGGCAAGCTTGGGCCGGACATCCAAAGTAGTCAGGAGAATGCTTCTCAAGCTAACTGCGATTATTCTAAAATACCGCCCCCATCACCTTACCCAACTAGTCCCGGGAATGACCATATCACCAACCATCCCGATCATTCCTCCCTTCCTTTGAATGATCCATCCCAGTGCCAAGCCTTGTTCTTATCCTTACTTTCTGCCCTATTTCATCATCTCAGGTAAAATAGATATGGTCCCTAATTCTAAATGATTAGTACAACTGTCACGACTACTAATATTTTTTTACTATCTGTCTTGTGCCTCACCTCTCTGTATTCATTTAGTCTTTCTCACAAGATAAACAACAACATGCAGTAATCTGTGTGTTCAGTGGAGAGAAATTAGACAAAGAAGCACAGAAGGATGACAATAATGAGTTTGTCTGAGTGGAGAATTTAGTCTTGGAGGATAAGGAAGAGAATTCTTGGGGGTGGGGGTGGGGGTGGGATATGGCATCCCAGAGGTGTGTGGATGTATAAAGTTTGTTACTTGTGGGTAGTGCATTTCTGGGCACCACGGAGGCACTCAGCAGACGTGTTGAAATGAATCAAATAACACGTTTGGATGAGCATCACTAACTGCAAGAGAGAGCAGGAGGCAACAGAGAGCCTGGCATCCTTTGCTTTCGGAAGGATGAGTGATAGAGCTTTCTGTGATAGCGAGAGCAAATTTTATGACAGCAACTCACAGATTCCTCACAGTAATGAATTCACCATTAAACATCCTCCTCATCCACACTCGCTGATGGATGAACCTCTGAAACAGGAAGTTCTCTGAGAGATCTATGGGAGTGGCAACATATCAGAGAGGACGATGCCGTTCATCAGGGGAATCGCCGGAGTCAAAGGCAGATGGGACTGTTTGCTGGACTCTGTTTGAAAGCCCGATGACAAATGAAGAGCCCACCTGTGTGTGGCCCAGTAATCCATCCGTATTAGCCTCAGCTCTAGTCACCAGTGACTGAGAAGGCTTTAACTTAGTGAAGGGGGAATGTGCTGTGGATATCACTCTATGTAAATAAAACACTGATGGCCAATGACCAGGCAGGAGGTAAGTGGGACAAGGAGAGAGGAGAATTCTGGGAAGCGGGAGGCTGAGGGAGGGAGACTGCAGCCACCGCCAGGAGAAGCAGCATGTAGAGACTCTGGTAAGCCACCAGCCACGTGGCAAGGTATAGATTTATAGAAATGGGTTAATTTAAGATAAAAGAGCAGTTAGCAAGAAGCCTGCCACGGCCATACATATAAGTGATATAAGCGTCTGAGTGATTATTTTATAAGTGGATTGTGGGACTGCGGGGCTTGGGGAACCTGGAGAGAAGCCCTCCAGCAACAAATGGCGCCCAACGGCTCGAGTTTCCACCTTAAACCTGAGAATATTTAATAACCAATTCTAAACAGAGCCAAAACCAGGTTCCTGCTTCTTGTCTCATACGGGCAGCTAGATGCCGCAAAACGCAAGTTTGGACACTGGCGGGTTCCTGGCGGGTGCGTTTGACCGGCAGTATGGCGGAAATGAGGCATCTGCCAGCGGCAAATTAAGCTGTGTGGTAGATTTACTCTTTACTAGTATTTAAAAAAAAAAAAAAAAAAAGAGGTTTCTGGGCTACACGCTGCTTTGATAAAAGCTTAGACCCACTATTTCTGAGACTTGATGACTCCAGAGCTGGCGGAAAACGTACCACTGCCATGTTGGGAAGCTGAAGTGGGCGGAGCCAGCAGCCACAGCGCCGTTTCAGGCTTACAATGATACAGTTTAAAGCAATAGGCTCAAGGCTCAAGGTAATATAAAACATAAGCCACATAAAGATGGCTACCACACAGAGAATCTGGATTATGTTCTCTTTGATATTCATAACTAAAGAAAAACATTTGATTACAAAAGCTGTTGAGTTATGCCAAAATGTATATTTTAAAGGTACCTTGACTTCAAAATTTGGATATAAGGATATGTTACTTTGGAAAAGAGGTTCTGCTTTTGTTTCCACAGAAAGCCAGAGGCTGTGGACTTGTTCCAGATTAAGATAGATCAGGTTTCACCAGCCAAGACCCCTGAAAGGACTCCGATGACACCATGGCCCAGATGATCCAACATCCAGATCGGTTTCAAGGCAACTGGTTCACACAATACAGCCTCACGGACTACCCCATAGGTCTAAAATTTTCTTTGCGTCCCCATAAGATACAGCGCCCCCCTCCAGCAGGAAGTAGTAAGAGATGCTACGTCCAAATTCCCAAATATACCAAGCTGGCTTTAGAGGTGGAATTGGCTCACTCCCCCTCTAAACCCAGACATATTGCTTTAAAAAAAAAAAAAAAATGGTTAAGTGATTCTTGTGTCCCAAATCAGAAGAGCCCTCTGGTGTGGGACAGAGAAAAACCAATATTTTTATTTAAAACAGGTTGATTATAAATGTGATCTCTTTCTAAAAAAGAAAAGGGGATATGATATATAGGAGGATATGGAGATGATAAGATAAAAGGGTAGATTAATGAACCTACTTTTAAAGAATAACTTGTTTAAAATGTTTTACATTGGTATAGATTTTAGTTTATGTTTAAAATGTTTTACATTGGTATAATTTTTGGTTCATTGATACAAACTTGAAGTTAATTTTGTTATACTCTCTCTATATATGTATATATTTCTATTCTTGTTTGAGGTGTTGTGTTTATATAACTCATTTAAAATTGTAATGGATAATTAAAAAATAGATTAATAATTAGTCATCTATGATAATCATATCTGTAGCCATGTTAGTTAAGTCTTCTAGGTATACATAGATATATTTCAGATAGATAGGTAATCTTCAAACACTTCATAGACCTGGAGAATATGGCATTTAAATAACTTAGAATTCTGTTGATGTGAGACACAATTGCTCCTGGCTGCACCAATTGATCCCGAGAGAATGTTGGGCTTCTAAGACATTTCCATTTGGAAGTTTGTCTTTTTGGCACAAAATGGCCTACTGGGCAAAGAACTGCCCTTGCCTTGACGGCTGACAGTACAAATGCAATGCTGTCCTTTCTGGACAAGCAGGACACAAGGAAAGCGACCACTGTACTCTGCCAAGACAGGGTAAGATGGTCTCTCAGAATTCCTGCTTCTGAAAATGGTCTGTCAGATACTCTAGGCCTGTAGCCAATTTGAATGCACCAACAATGCTGAGAAACATCAGGTGACTGTCCAGGCTGCCAGCTGTCTTGGTCTACTCTTGCAAGATTCCCGAAGTTGCTTGCATCCGTCTACCATTTCTCAGGTACCATTATGTTCCTTCTCAGGTCTTTGATGTGGTTAAAGGCTAGATAGTCGTAATTTCCTCAGTTATGATAAAAGATAAGTTAGCTATAAAACCTTAAACTCACAAATATAAGATAGATAGGACATCTTCTTTAATATTGTAACTATAATTCTTGCTCGGTAATTGTTTTGTTATATGTAATTTTACCATGTTAAAGTTAAAACCTTCCTTTTTAAAAAAAGAAGAAAGGGGAAGTGCTGTGGATATCACTCTATGTAAATAAAACACTGATGGCCAATGACCAGGCAGGAGGTAGGTGGGACAAGGAGAGAGGAGAATTCTGGGAAGCGGGAGGCTGAGGGAGGGAGACTGCAGCCACCGCCAGGAGAAGCAGCATGTAGAGACTCTGGTAAGCCACCAGCCACGTGGCAAGGTATAGATTTATAGAAATGGGTTAATTTAAGATAAAAGAGCAGTTAGCAAGAAGCCTGCCACGGCCATACAGTTTATAAGTGATATAAGCGTCTGAGTGATTATTTTATAAGTGGATTGTGGGACTGCGGGGCTTGGGGAACCTGGAGAGAAGCCCTCCAGCAACAGGAATGTACCGGAGAGTACCTCACTATGGACTAGGTGGGATGATGAGATCCTTGTGTCAAATGAAATTTTAAGGCTGAGGCCAAACAAGTGAATTAGGTGAGTCAGTGGAGAGTAGCCCATTGTGGCAGGAAGGGTTTCTGATTGTGAGTCTCCCAAAGCCCACACACGCAAGGAAGGGAAAAAGACCACACAGTACCATGACTCTTTCAGCATCACCCAAGTGGCTCCTAGTAAAGTCTAAGCCTAGGCAAGTATCCAGAATTGTTGACTGTGCTGTTCATTAGCCAATAATATTCCACAAACTTTGTTTGCAAAATATTTATCGAGTGCTTACTAAGTAACGGACACTTTTGGCCCAGAAGAGTCACTGAGAGAACAAGTTTGCTGTTCTTACAGTGTCTGGGGACAAGTGCAGTGACAATATTTGTTGTTATTTATTTTCTCTATAATAGTCATTCTGGTTACTGTTGGGAGGACCCTCAAAGTAGTTTTAATCTACTGTACTAATTTCCAGATCTACTAATGGTCCTTAAACCAGTTTGGGAAACCCTCAAACATCATCTGAGCCTTGTTCTTCTCATCTTATGGATGGGAAATGGACCCAGGAAGCTAAGTGACTTTACTGCCCTCCTACCATGGCCTTCTGGTAATCAGGTTACATGGATCTGTGGAGCAGCCTAGTTGACTACTTGGACTCCAACTCAAGTTCAAATCTTTATTTGCGTTGCCCTTGAGAAGTACTTTACTCCCCATGTTTATTCCTGTCCCCGGTGTTTGCTGGTATCGCCTCCTCTCGGCCATTAGCATGAGATAATTTCTCAAGATGGGAGCAGACTTAAACATGAACTTGATAACTCATCCATGTACTTTGCTGTACTCTGTGTAGTTTGGAAAATCCAAGGAAGCATTTTTCTCTTTCTATGGCATTTCCTGCAGTCCAGACTTTGGCAAATTAATATATATTTTTCTAGAAATTTCTTGCAATTGCTTTCTTGATGTGGCTAAGGGTGTGGGGGTGCTTCTTGATCCTCATATGGAAACCTTTCTGCTCTTTCCTGCAGGTTTACTAAGGCCAGGACCATCTTGTAAATATTTAAAAGCTCAGCATGTGGTGAGACTGATTCATTATAGACTGTATCTGTCCTTAGCTTCATATTTTCCAGTTCAACATAGGACATGTCACATAGGGAGACACCCGGGATTGGGAGCAGATCAGCATCTAAATGCCAAAGGTAAAACCTTCATTTGTTTCCTCACCTCTAATTTTCCTAACACTTCTTCTTGTTTAGCCTTGCCCAGACCAAGACGGGAGCCTGATGAAAAAATAATAGATATAAATTGTGCTTCGGTCATTGGCTGTTTATCTTAAGAAAAGAAACTCGTTTCCAAGCTGTCTGATAATTGGACGTCCAAAAAGTCCAGTAAGGAAGGGGAGGGCAGGCTGGTGTAGAGCGAGACAGTGCCAGTGTGTTGATTTTCTTCATTAGATGAGGGAAGAGCCTGCTGATCTTTTCATTTCTCTAAGTTAAGGGCTTCATTGTTCACTGGGTGTGACACCTACTACCTAAACACTTCATGAATTATCTATGAATTCAAGGCTTCCAAGCAAGCTCTCCCCACACTGACTCTTTAAAGAGGCCGAGGAGCAGGCAAGGTTGCTTGGAAAAAGGATCAGACTCACGACTAGAAACTAGGTTCACCTCTTCATTCGGTATGACTCCGCCATTGGTTCATTAAGTAAGTGGACATTTCACCTTGTCAGCTCCTCCATGCCATGCCCACAGGAGCGGGGTGGTGTGATGGAAATGTTGGTCACATTGTAGGACAACTGAAGATTTGCACATCTGCCTGTTCTCTGGCTAGGAGGTCCTGGATGGACAAAGTTGTGGGTTAATTCCCCTGTGCCCTATCCCTGCTCTACGCTTTCCATAGAGGACACTGCTGAGGTTGGAGATACTTGAGAGTGTGATGATGGACAAATCCTGGCTATGGAGGATCTAGCCTTTTAAGGGTCCATGTGGTGGTATTGTGTTCCCCAAAATATTGTGCACCCTAATAAACTTACCTGGGGTCAGAGACAGAACAGCCACTAGATACAAAGGCTAGAAAATGGTGGCACTCACACCTTTAATCCTAGCACTCCAGAGGTAGAAATCCCTCTGGATCTCTGTGAGTTCAAGGCCACATTGGAAATGGCCAGGCATGGTGACACATGCCTTTAATCCCAGAAAGTGAGCCTTTAATCCCAGGGAGTGGTGGTAGAAAGCAGAAAGGTATATAAGGCGTGAGGACCAGAAACTAGAAGCATTTGGCCTGGTTAAGCATTTGGCCTGGTTAAGCATTCAGGCTTTTGAGCAGCAATTCAGCTGAGACCCATTCTGGATGAGGACTCAGAGGCCTCCAGTCTGAGGAAACAAGACCAGGTGAGGATCCGGCGAGGTGAGATAGCTATGGCTTGTTCTGGTTCTCTGATTTTCCAGTTCACCCCAATACCTGGCTGAAGTTTGATTTTATTAATAAGAACTTTTAAGATTCCTGTTACAGGTCCAAAAGTATCCAAGTGCTCTGTAGTGAGCTTCACAAATTCATCATCTTTTTGCCCATTTCTTTAGTTATTGGAACTAAAGGGAGGGCTTCCTTGTTAATTCCTATTTCATCTGGATTTAATACTTTTCTCTACACTCTTATTATTATCTCAAGTACTTTCCTATTACTTCTATGTCATATGTGCAGGATTTGGAGGAAACCCATAGCAGGAGAATTTGTTTTAGATTTGATTCATCAGGGAGGACTTCTTAGATAGATCGATATAGTCAAAACCTAAAAGTCAGGTATGAGTTGTGAATTGGACAAAGTTATAAGGCCAAGTGGTTGCAGGCAGAGCAAACTACCTGTGCAATATGTACCTTGCTACATCAGGTCTTTATGCTTCCCACATGCTAGCTCCTTACCTTCTGTTCTTCCAAGCTACCCTCATGACTGCACATACACAAGAATGCATACAACACACATGCACACACACACACACATACACACACACACACACACTATTCCACAAATACCTTTTTTATACTGTCTATTTGGAAAGTATCTAGTCATTATACAAGAATGCTGGAATGCTTCTCTGTCAGAAAGCCCTCCCAGGCTTACCTTCCTCAGTGGTCTCAGAAGTCCCACTCAACAGGTCCTGTTTTGAAGGAAACCACAGTTTTGTTAACTAAACCCTAAATCATGGAAGTGGGAGGAGTGGATTCCAGCCCCAGGTGTCAGTATTGTCTTTTTATCCCTTTCCCCCTCAGGAATCTAAGTGACCCAGAAAAGCAGAAGAAGGCTCCAGCAAGAAGAAACTGGGAGATGATAAATAGGTTGAAAACTCACTTGGAAATGTTATGACCCTTCAGCAAAGCTTTCCAAGCTGGTGGGATTGGGATCCTTGGAAAAATCTTCAGTCCTTCTTGGTCAACCACTTCCCACCCATGTGATAGCATTGAGTGGGGGCTTCTAGGGTGCCTGGAGCTCCAGCAAAGAAAGGAGTCATGCATGGTAGACAACCTGGAGGTTCTGACTGTCTAGCACCTAAGAGTAAGAAGGTGAATTAGAAGTCTATCTTTACTCCCTCTCCTCCACCTAGAATAGAAGCAAATGACTACATAATCAAGGACAAAATTTTCTTTCCCCATTCTTCCATGGTGTCAGGTAGTGAAGACCTGTCTACAACTCACTGTGTTTTGAACCAGGAGGCAACTGTCAGTCCTCAATTAATTATTCATGTTTTCATTAGGAGTAATAATGAGAAACAGTTGAAATGACAGGTTCCTAAGATTATGAGGGAACCCTAAAATATTCATGTATTCTCGAGTGGACAACCTTTTAAGATAAAAGAACACTGTCTTTGAGATACAAACATCTCTTCAAGTCCTAGCCTTTTCATACCTATGATGTAATGTAGCATTTACTATTCCTCCTGCGTCGTCAGTTTTCTCATCTGAGACATGGGCATAATGACACCAACTTCTATGAAATGTCCAAAGGTGTGAAGAGAGAAGATGCAGCACTTAATACAGGGCTTGATATATAGTCTGGGTCCCCTTAGGGCTTCAGCAAATAGGGCTTATTAAAAAGTATGAACACTCTGATGGATAGGGTGATGTCTTGGTCTATTCAACTGAATTCATCATTAATTGTCCTGTTGATTTCTAGTGAGGTTTTTCTGCTCTTGGGATTGGCAGGTAATGTTGCCAGTCTGCAAATGGACAGAGCTGTGTGTGTGTGTGTGTGTGTGTGTGTGTGTGTGTGTGTTGAGGGAGGGGAGGAGTCTAGTCATCATAATGATTAAATCAGAGGGTATCAGATTGTATTTTAAGCATAGTCAATACCCTCTGTTGAAAGGTTCATATTTTCAAAGGAGCATCTGTGATTCTGTCTAGCCTGAAGAATCTGGAGTGTAGGTTCTGTCCTTGAGAGCATGTGACACCGTGTTCCAGGTGTTCATGGACTCCCCTCTCCTGAATTCACACAAGCACAGCAGCAGTCTCTTTGCAAGCAGCCAGGAGCAGCGCCGAGAAATGACATGAGAATCTGCTCATGTTACATGACATGGTATATGAGACTCCACAGCTTCTTTGTCCCTAAATAATTGGAGAAAAGTCACATGAGATAATATGTGTGAAAGCATCTTGAAACTAAAGTTTTCATTGTAATGGATCATTATTATTCTAATTACTGCTAATATGAAGAACCTAATATAGCACGGGCCAATTATCCAGATAAGAGTATTTCTGAAGTTGTGAACATTTGGTGCTTGGTTTTATGCTGTTTTGCTTTGTTCTCTAATTGTCTCGTGCATTTTAATCTTCTTCCTCTATTCCAAGTAAATGGAAGGCATGAGCACTTCCTTGTTCAGTACAGTCAGGGATGTCAAAATTCTTCAGCAGAGGCCTGTACTGGCCAGCAGAGTAAAATCCTGTAGCCAAGGAGACAGCAGGGAGGCTTTTCCTGCCCTCTGTAAGCTTTCCTTTGGATGGAGCAGAAAATAAATCAAGAGTCAGAGGCTATAAGGGTACTGAGAGCTTTGACAAGCACATTATCTCAGAGCTCACAGGCAGAGCATGCCTGGAGCTCAGATGATGAGACCACAGTTGACCAAGTTAAACAAAAACAAAACAAAACAACAACAAAAACAAAACAAAACAAGAGGCATTCCTTCAGTAGAGAAAGCAGTAAGTGTGAAGTCTCATGACTTGTGGGGGGGGGGCGCCAGTGGTAGTGACAGAGAACCCAATACATTTCTAAATTTCCTGTAAGTTCAACAGTAGTGTGACATGTGATATCCCTGGAATTTGGTGACTTACAATAGATTTGTCAGTATAGACAAGAGGTGGCCTCACATTTAACTAACTGCCTCTTAGAAGAAAGTCAGAAGATACATCAGAGAAGGTGGGGCCAGTTTGAGAAGGGCAGTTTAGAGCTGGTCCTGTAGTCTGGGAAGAAGTAGTGAGAGTGTAAACACTCATAAAAGCAGTTAAGCTGGCAAAGGACAAGGAGAGCTAGGTTAATTCACCCATTTATTCTAACTCAACCTATACTAACAGTGAGTATTGTGTGCAACAAGCAAACACGGTCCTTGCCCTCCTGTATGTAGCTAACAGTATGGCTAGGGAAACTAGAAAGTAAATGAGATCAGTAGAAGGATACTTTAAGGCTAAAAAGCATTGGGAACAGAGGCAGTGTGTATTAGTAAGTATATACAGATTCTTGATGACCTGCCCAGAGAATGGTTTAACGAATGCAGCTAAAGGAGAGAAGGACACGTGTCATGTGGCTACTGAGAGAATATTTCAGACAAAGGGAACCATAGGTGCACCCTAACAGCATATCACTTCCAGGCAGCTTAAACAACAGAAATTTCTTTACCCATAGTTCTGGATGCCAGAGGTTCAAGATCAAGATCTCTACATGGTTAGATCCCTCTGAGGGCATGAGGGCAGTCTGTTCCTGGCCTGCCCCTCAGCTTCTGGTGATTTGCATTCCTGGTCCTTTATTTTGCTAATAGCCTTCCTTGGCTTATAGATATATCAACCCAATCTCTGCCTTGACATGGTTTATTCCCCATGCCTATAATGCTGTGTCCATATACCTCCTCTTTTATTGGAACACCAGCCTCACTGGAGTAGGTCCCATACAGAGCACCTCATTGTTTTAACTTAGTTGCTTCTTAAAAGACCATTTCTCCAAATAAAGTCACATTCTGAGGTACTGGGGGTCAGAACTACAAGATTTGCCTTTTTAATATAGCATGCCCCAACATATAAGTAGTTTAAACCACAGGACAGAACATAGGCCATGTGAATGAATGAAGGAGGAAATCCTTAGAGTTCCCACTTGCAACTGGGTCCTGATCTGGTAGGATCCTTACCAGTGATTCTCATTTCCTCTATGAAATGGGAACCCATTGAAGCACTGGGGCAAAGGAACAATGCTTTGGTCTCACTGTTTCCTTAAAGTGCATTAGCTACTCTGTTGGGAGTAAAAGGAAAACACTGCTCCATGGTTAGAAGGGAATGAAGTCATTTGGAGAACAGAGCCTAAGCGTTAGATCACAGAACAGCAGCAGAGTAGGAATGTACTTCTGGATGCAAGGATTAGCTGATGGGAGATGAGCAAGAGAAAGATAGAGTTGTCATGAACTTCGAGTTCAGGGTTACTCACTCAGAGCTCAGCTGTGGATGTGTTAAATTTGAGATGCCTGTTGGTATCCAAGTAGAGATACCAGGTGCACAGCTGGATATGCAAATGTGTGTTTCCAGAAACAGTCCAGACGGCAGGTATAAATTTGGATGTCATTAGTACATGAATATTTAAATATATACAACATGGAAGTATCTTGAAGCAGAAAGTTACCTTCTTTGAGCTTTTTATGCAAAGTAAGATAATACTCGCTCTTCAAGCATCACAGTAGAAGCAATGATGATGACTGAGGACAGGCATGGATAACTACAAATCAGGTCCAAATATGATGGGCTTGAATATGAAAGCCTTCAATAAACAAGACTTGGCCACTGCCCTCTGTACTGATAACATCTCTTGCTGTTCTTTCCTGGGTTTCATTTCCAAATATACTGAGTTATCCTCTTGCTTACTCGGGAAGGTCCCTGCTTTCTGAAGATACATGCAGCAGCTTCATAATCCTAGCCCATCTACAGTTCCTTGCCAAGAAACACATAGCGGCATGCAGAGGGTTAAACTCCCACCAATGGGGGTGCACAAACCATTCTAAATCTCAATTCCACATGCTGCCTTAGGGAGCATCCTGGACTAAAGCCCAAGATAAAAAGGCCTGACAGAAATTATTGACGGTTTACCTTTTAATGAGCAGCTTGGATTGATTCTGTTCCCCTCTGGGATGGCTTTCTCTGTCCTTTCTCCACCAGAGAGGCCATGGGGACCACCACCAACAAAAAATACAAATCTCCAATTTGAATAATTGCAAGAACCTTCTTTCTGGCAAATAATGTTTCCAGGGTGAGAAATGGCTTACTGCTTTAAAATATATAAATACATGTGTTTAGAAATGTTATGATTATCCTGATTATTATTAAGCACTACTGGCACACTAGATATTTTCAAAGAGACTGGTTGCCTCTAATTGGATATCCCTTTCAATTTCCCTCTGGGTGGGTCAACAGTGTTAACTCTTAATCATCCAAGACAATTAAATGCATGCGGTTCTAACCTATGCACCAAAGGCTGCTGGGCTGTTCACAGTTACAATGATAAAGCCGGCCGCCATCACACCTCTCAGGAGGCAAAGAGTACAACCAGCATGTGGACTCCTTACGTAGCTGGGTTGAAAAGGAAATTTACCCATCTGTAAATGGTAATGAGCCAAAGTTCTGGAGATTTGCAACCCATAGCCAGTCCAAATGAATGTTTCCTTGCTCTCCCTTGGTCCAGATCTAGACTGTTAGGTCAGTTGCTAAACTGAATAAGATCTTCAGGCCCAGTTTGAGGTGGTTATGACTGTGACTAAGGTATGAAAAACCAAATAGGAAAATCAGTAGGTTTTAGATAATCTTTTGGACAATTTTAAGATGCCCTGATGATAAGAAACCACATTTTATACTGGCTCTCCCACCTATCCAACCTTGATTCTAAGGCTGTCTCTAGTCTGTACCCCTGCACCCCAGTCCTGATACATTTCAGTGATGGAAAGGGGAGGCTTCCTAAGAACTTCTTCCTATGACCCCCGCACTCACTAGAACAACAATGATGACTTCAGAATTTTTATTGAGCTGCACTAAAATACACCTTATAACCCGTTACTGCACCCACAAATGTGGGAGGGAAGCTTCATGGTTCTCTCTGAACCTTGTTAGTGGTTAGTGTAGTTAACAGTAGTTTAATCTAGGGGATACAATCTCCTTTGTATTCTTTTTGAAAAGGAGTATACTGTAGCAATTAACTTGGGGTTCATGATCTGAGTGCATAGTTTGAAAATGCTGTGCTGGAGGAGGAATCAAGGCGGTCCTAGCATATGGGTATAGAAGATCAGTGAAGACATGGACAGACCAAACTCTCTCAGGAGAGTTTTCTTTTCTCCCTGGAGCCATTTCCACCTTCTGGCCAAACTACGGGGATCAAGTCTAGTACACTAAACTGGCAATGAAGGGGGTCACATAATTGAACTGTGGACCCTTCATCTGCACTGAATTCTGTTTTCTGTGCTCTTGCCCTTCACAGACCACCCAACAATAGTTGGGGCTCTGCATCTGGCATCAGAGGGCTCTTGGGATTTATGTTTGACCTACAGATCTGCAGTGCGCTCTTCTGCTTCCTGCCATGGAGACCACATCACCTCATGCTGCTTCCCCTGGCTGATGTCTGTGTTCCCCCAAGGCAGGTACCAGCAGCGGCTAGGAGAGGGAGTGATCAGAAGGGCAAGGCTTTAGTTCTCTCTTCCAGACTTTGGCTGAGAAGCACTGGATTTATTTCTCTAAAGACCAGAGCTCCAGGTAGATAGCCCCTCCCACGATCACAGCCACCCATGGCAACATCGTCACTATTGTTGCCCCTGGGGATCATGGGGAGGGTCCATTGAAGTTTATGAAGAGTAGTGTCACCTTCTCTAAACCCTCCTGGATTACTCACTTAGGCCATCAAGTTCAGATATCAGTTGAGGCACCTCCATGACCCACCTCAGTAGGAAGTCCCACTGTGGTGGGTCATGCTCCTCTAGGAGTCCCCTCTCTAGTGACTGGGTGCAGTGAGGAAGCAGGCTGGACTAGGCATGCAACTGAGGCCTGTCACAGATGACCTGGGTGGGTGCTGTTCATCCCAGAGTTCCCACAAGATGCAGAGGCTGTGGTAGATTCCTCACAGCTCTCTCACTTTCTCTATTGCTATCCCCTCTTCCTCCTCAGGGTCTGATCTCTCGCTTGTCCTGCATCTCTGCATCTGCCTCCAGATAGCCCAGTGTGACAAGGGACTGTCTAATAGTCAGAATCTTAGCTGTAGGAACATTTTCTCTCTGGTCTTCCCTGAAAAAAAAAATGACATCAAAGGAAGTCATAACATAAGTGGCAGTTACCTTTCTTCTTGGCCACTGTCCCTTTATGAGACTCAAATAAAGAAAGATGTCCTCAGAATCAGCAGTTCCTCCTGAGGGAGTGAGAGACACAACTGGCATTGGATATATAGATGTGGTCTTTGGCTCTTTCTCCCCTGAGGCTCCCTTTCAAGTGGAATCCAGTTTCTCAGCTTGTTCAAGGTGAATTTGAGATATAAGCTTAAATCTTGATCTGAGCCTGAAACATGGACATCATAATGGTCTCTCCCTGTGACTAGGATGAAATACTCTAGAATATTCTTTAGATTCCTATTCTGAGGAGAAAGAGGACCTTCCCACCCTGGGTGTTATGGTTGCTTTGTCTTGTTTATCACAGGGCCTTACAGGGCCTTTGGTATAGGCAAAGAAAGTGTTGACTTTATCCCACAGCTGACATGTCTCATTTCCTTCTCTAAAAAGTATGTAAAAAGTCTGTTACAACCTTCTCATGATGTTAAATGACATTCCACAAAATTCCTTCTTGAAGAGAAAGAGATTGGAAGAGAGGAGGCCTCGGAGATTTCCTAGTGTCCTCTCACCTTTCTGCAATGCCACAGGCACTACCTCAGTCATGTTCTTCATAAAGCTGTGTTCCCTCAGCTGCTCTATGCCTGAGAAAGGAACAAGTATGGCTCTCTTTTCCGTCCTCACTGCTTATGGCTCACTATGATGTTGTTTTTATAAATTTAGCTGTGGAAAATGGCTGCATTTGCATCTGCAAATGTGTGGAAGGTGGAGAATGCTGTTTCTTGGGGAGGGAGAGAATGAGAGGTACAATTCTAAGTCTATGTGGGATCTCCCATTCAGTTTAAATTCATATGTTAGCTGTGTGAATATGACCTATTCTCCTTTGGATTGCTAGCACCAATTTCAAGCTTGGCATAGGATAGGTCCTCAGTAAATTCTTATCTGTGCATAGATAAATGAAGGACTAAATGACAAGCCAGGTACCAGCAGCTCAGAGGTAGGGTAGTCACAACCACTGTCCCCCATCACTTTCATCTCAGCTGGTGTCTGATATTTCAGGTAGGCAGCAGGGGAAAAAAAAAAGCAAATTATCCTGCAGCCTGGTCACTGGCTCTGATGAAGGAGGTTTGGGTTAGGGTGAACATTAGATGCAGGCTGCCATTAATGCGAGTGATCATGCGATGTGATGTATTTCTCCCCAACACTGTAACTTAAATCCCAATTACCTTGTGGTGACAAATGAACTGACCGAGTCATTCATTCTGGTGGTTGGAGCTCCCACCTTCTGTTACCACCGCATGGGGAAGGTGTATGACAAATTTCCAGATTTAATTTTAGTGCTTGGGAGCCCAAGTGGCACAATTACCAGATCAAGAGTGATGGCAGAATATTAACATGAGCAGTTCAGGTGAAGCCAAGCTCTATGTAAGGATGCTCAGGCTTGCAAGCCCTGTAGAGTTCCTGTAGGGTCCAGGAGTCTAGGCCTTGGAATTCTAACTTCCCTGAGATTTTACTCGGCCTTTTCCCTCAAAGGTCTCCAGCACGTGCCTTGAATGCCTCCCTCTACCCCATTCCCTACCATCTTTCATGACGAATGATGAAAGCAGTAAGCACTGATTAAGTAAACAGATCTCATGTCCCACTGTGACCTCGCCAACGTGCCGAGGATGCTCCTGAAGGGACAACCATGACACAGGTAAAATTGTAGCTGATAGCATAGCAAATGTGCCATTATTTTAGCTTTCAAAATAATATTAGCAGCCTAATCCGGCACTTACCCACTGTTCAGTGGTTCTTCACACCAGGAATCTGCAAAAGTATTTCCTGACCACAGAGCAAATACTGTTAGTTTAGGGACTACATGGTTTGGTGCAGCTAGCCAATTCTGCCACTTTAGCCAAAGTAATTGTGGCTAATAAATGATTGTAGACAATAACATTTTATTGAAGAATTATGCAGTTTGAAGACCATATAATTTTCCTGCAATGTGGAAAAGTGTTCATTAATTTATGTATATTTTGCCTAGTTTTTAATTTTAATTTTGATTCGGGGGTCTAAGTTGCCCTGGCTAACTTTAAATTCACCCTGTAACCCAGGCTAACCTTGAATTTACAATCTTCCTACCTCATCATTCCACGTAGCTGGGATTATATAGGTGTGTTTCACCATACCCAGTTTTGTTTTGATTTAAAAAAAAAATTCAAGAGTATAAATCTCATTCCTAGCTGTGATGTAGTATAAACATGGTGAGCTGAGCTGGTCTTCGAGCTTTCCTTGGCTGACTGACATATAATCTCTTATCTAGTCTGTGGCCACTTTCAAGCCCTAAAAGATACCCCTCATCTTGTTCGTTTCTTTTCTGAAAACTTTCCCTCCCTTTATGCTATCCACAATCAGATGCCATCAGTCTGACCATGAGAACAGTTTGGGTTCAGGGCCTCAGCAACTTCCCTGCTGCAGCCCAAGCCTTTCAAGTGATCATGGCCTAAACGGGACTTCCTTGGGACTTCCTTGGGTCTTACGTCACATTCCCAAACAGTTCCCTGCTTCGCAGGAGTATATGGTTTAATTGATTGCCTGTGATTTATATGGCAGGGGTGGGAGAAACAGGCTCTAATGTGGCCAATTTCTCCAGCATTGAGCAGCACTGAACAGCACAGGCACAGTGGGATTGATAGGGTGAGGAAACCAGGCTACTCTCCCAAAGATGCTCACAGAAGCACACGCTTCCTCCACTCATCTGTCCTGTCTCATACTCAAAGGATTCTGGTGAAAATGTCGCCATGTTCCAGCCAAGGACACTCATCCACAGGGAGATTATGTAACTGGCCCAAGGTCACACAGCTAGTATATAGTAGAGCCAGGACTTGGATTTAAGGCACGTCGGAGCAGCAGTTCACCCTCTGGAGTATTTTCTTGCATGACAGCTGGTGACCTTCTGAGAGGAGCGTCTTCAATTGATAGAAATAAACAACATTCCATTGTGTGCATAAATGCAGATGGGCATGCATAATACCCTTCCCCAAGTTGAATTTTCCCTTTCTGTCAAGCCTAGATAAATCAGGAGGAAATAAGGTACCTTATGTAGGGCTTCAAAACCAAACCATAGTTTACTTCCTCCCACAGGCAGTCTTGAGGATGAGCTGGTTAGAAAGAGAGCAATGCTCTTTGTATGTTAATCCACAGTGAAGGACTTAGTGCCTGGAAACACGTTCTATCTCCCTGTATCATCATCACCAGGGGACGAATTTTAGCCAGGAAGAGAGAAGCTGCTAAAATGAATTAGTTGCCTCATTTTCCACGGATAGAGGTGAGAGCAGGTGAAGGTAATGTACCCCGACACAAATGGCCAACTTCTTTTCACAAGACAACTGGATTTGAGTCGAGATGTTGGTGGGAGAGGTGAAGCCCTTGCACTTCCATTCTCTGTGTCTCAGGGCTTCTGAGATTTCCATGGGAGGATGAGTTTAGAAAACAAAGTGCCCATATCTGTGTGTTTGCAGGATGCAGTGGGGAACTGCTACACTTCCTTCCCATGCTTCCCTGTGTTTAACTTGCTGGGTGATGTTGACTCTGCTTTATGTCCTTAGCTGTGAGTCTCAAGACATTTTCAGCCATCTCCTTCTTTGCAAAGGGCATGGGGGTTGCTCTGGCATTGTGGTTAAGGGCTTGGCCTCTAAAGGCCAACCACTAAGGTCTGAATGTTAGATCTGTCATTCATTGCCAGGTGACTTAGAAACAATGATTTAGCCTGCCTATGACTGGGTTTCCTCATCCTTAAAAATGAGGAAAAATAATACCAGTATTTCCCTCAAACGATGTTGCAGGAGTGTAATGACCTGGTCTGTGTAAATCTTCCTACACTCCTATAGCACCCAAAGCACACAATAGTGCACAGTTGTAATTATTACAGTCTCCTGTGAGACCAAGCTAGAAAGTGATACTAATATTTGTGTGACTCATTACAATTTTTATGTAATTAATCACATTTAATTTTTATGGGAACCTTACGGAATACTGTGGTAGATGTGTTTGTTCCAAACTCTTGTGAGAAATAGAAGTGCCAGTGGGGTTAATTAATTGTCAGAAGCTACACGAATTATTACATATCATTGACCCAATAAGGCACCATGTTCTGTGTTCTTTCTAGAGTTTGTTAACTCTCACTTCTTCATACACATGAAGCTGAATTTCGCCATGGAATCAGCACCGCCCACTTTTATCATGTTCTGGTTTCTGTAAGCTGTATCCAATTTGCTCTCATGTTGATTTAGAAAATGCTTTGGGGTTTCTAGTTAGAGTAGTGTTGTCTTAAGGAACCAAGAGTTTCCATCTGTTTAAGACACACTTAAATCAAATGTGCTAAAAAAAGAATGTGAAGTTAAAGGGGGAAGTATTAATATCTCCTGACTTGCAGAGTAGAATTATATGGCGGGGTAAGAAGCTTATCAATCAATCTGTAGACAGAAATCTCCAGTTGCCTGGATCACCTGCTCAACCAGTAGGTTTGAGCCAGCAGGGCCCTCTTCTTAGCCCAAATTAGAAGAACTACAGAGACAGTTGCCCACTGGGGAATGGATCTAAGTTGAGAGAAAGAAGGGAATGGTTAATTAGCTTGTTAGTTAGACTGGGACCTAGGGTCTTATATACACACAAGGCCAACGCTCCACCACTCAAACACATCTGTATCATGAAACAGCCTCCTTCTAACTCTGAGGGTAGTTTGGAAGGAAAAGGCAAGAAACACGGTGAGCAATGTGTTCCTATAGAACTCTCCAAGTCAAAGGCAGAGCTCACAGGGTAAATAGACACAATACTATAGCAAGTCTTGTTCTCATTCCTTTAGATTCTTGGGCTATCCCATCTGAACATGCAGAGGGGTCCAACATCATTTGTTGAGCAGTGCAGAAGGGAAACTAGAAATCAGACCATGGGACCTCATGGCAGAATAGAAGTGGGGTAAGTGATGATTGTTAGACTGATCTTGATGCAGACCTGTAGCTAGCAGACCTAAGTATAGGATAACAATGTTCAGACCAAACTGAGGAGCATACCAGATTAGACTCCTGTAACCCACAGCGGGGAGACAGTAGAGCCAAGCAGTCCAGGGTCATGACCCAGAGTTTCAAGCAAATGGAGGCTGCTGTACTAAGTTAGTTCAGCCATCTCTGCTACTTCTCAGTTACCACAACCAAGAATAAATACATCTGTGTCATGTGTTCATGGAGGAGTAGGGAAAGAGAGAAACCATCCAGGAAGTGGACATTGTTTTGTTTTGTTTTGTTTTTTTTTAAATCATACACTGGGCGCCACTATAAAGGATCTACATTATAGAATTGAAATGAGCTAATGCTGAATAGAACATTTAGTTTGCCTAGAAATTGCAATCCATTATAAGAGAGTTTGAGACAGAGCCCAGATTAGAATAGAAAATAAATAGATTACACTTTATCTCACACATTAATTCTAGAGTGAGTTAAATTTAATCACAACCATATATATACATATGTATAATTTATATATGTATATATAGTCCTTTACAGTTTTAAAAGCATTTTGAATATTACTAACATTTGTATGCTCCTTTGTCTAGAAATCTGTCTTCAAAGATACATCTGCTATTATCCAGGAGAATTCCTATATCCATAATTTCTCATAGTGTGTTTCCTGAACACTAAGTGCCTACAATGGAAATAGTTTTAACAAAGGAGAGGAGTTCTAGTGGTCAAATAGGTTTGGAAAACACCAGGCTAAACATAGTAAATAGATTTTTCAGACGATTTGATATAGTAAATGAGGTCTATGTCTCCTGAAATAGAAAATGGCACATTTCCCACTTAACCACAGCAACTTTTTTTTCCATGTTATTCCACATTATTTGTGTTCTCTGAAGCACATGTTAACACTGATACCCTAATCAATAACTCTGATGGATAGGACAGAGTCGGGACTATGACGTGAGTCATTCGCTGACCATTAAGGTTGACTCGGCTGATTGGATGGATGGATGGTTACACACTGTTCTCCATGCTCTAGCAAACAGTGTAACTTTCCCATGAGGACCATTATTAGGCCAAGTGACTGTGGTCCCTGCTGGAGCACTGCTTTCCATAGATCAGATGTCTATAGCTGTGAATTTTCCTAGGTAGAAGCAAAGTCAGGCTAAGAAGTGTGCTATGCAAGTTAATTTTGTTCCTTAAAGCAGGAAAGAGTTTTGAAAATGTATAAGGAGCCAGACACTGTGGTGCGTGTTAGGGATGCAGAGATAAATAAAGCAGGGTATCTGGTCACTGTTATTTAAGGTTTCCAATCTAAGGAGGCATTGGGGAATGGCACACATGGTAACTAGCATGATCAACCAGTGTAGTAGTCTACAAGAAGTGCAGTCATACTTACAGCAGAGGGGTAGGGCCAGAAGGGCCCAGCAGGGTCTAGACCAACATTGAAGAGGAAGCTTATAGAGTAAATAGCATGTTTGTCTGCTGGAAACACAGTGTCCCAGGAAGAAAGCAAAGTGCATTCTCTAGTAGAAACATCTAGAAGGACACAGGCTATCAGAAGAAGAAGCCAAAGTACATTGTCTAGTAAAAAGGTCTGGAAGGAAACAGTCTATCAGAAAAAGAAGGCAAAGTACATTCTCTAGTAGAAAGGTCTGGAAGGAAACAGGCTGTCAGAAGAAGAAGAAGGCAAAGTACATTCTCTAGTAGAAAGGTCTGGAAGGACATAGGCTATCAGAAGAAGACATCAAGTATGCAACACAGTGACACAGAAGATGAGCCAGTTGTGTAGAGAGGCAGTCAGAAAGAAGTCTGTGCTGGGCTTCATGTCCCATGTCCCAGGCTTAGGACTTTACTCTGCTACTGTGGATCTCTGTCTGATGACTCTGCTTTCTTCGTTGTTGACAAAATGTTGGATTGTGACAGACATAGTCAGCAGCCTAAAATCCAGGCCTTGGGGCAGGAGGGTAGAAGACTCAGCTGGTCTGATGAATCACATCTGCATTTGGAATCTAGTCATAGGGGTCTTCTAGACCAGAGTTAGGATTTGTGATTCCAGGAAACTCACCACCACCGAGAAATATCCAAGGACTCTGGTCTAGCACCCCAAATTGAAGCTGTCTCCTAGGGCATCCCAAACTAATCAAAACTGAGTTATGTGCTTAGGTCAATGTATTAGATAAACACTATGGATTTGAAAATGGACAGCTGGTCATGACATTTTCTTGAGCCTTTTTTCTTAAAAGCCAACTAGCAATTATTGTCTCATTTAATACTCATGATAATATGGCTTTCCTATGCTTATTTTATAGAAAATTGAAACTTTGAAGTCTAGGAAATTCTGCACAAGTTATGCTGGGAATTAGTAGGCACCATGCTTTCCTAATTTTTGGTTTTGATGCCCTGCCTCTTGGTAACCTCAATTGATGTCAGCTAAACGGCAATGAACTAGGACTCCCAAGTTTCCAAGTGCCAACAGATCGGCAAGAATGGAGCAAATCATGGCTTGTGGTACCTACCAGACTGGCCATTCATGTCTTCTACAGCCTGTTTTCTCTGTGTTCACCCTGATCTAATATCTTCAGGATCAGTGCTCTTATGGTTCTTCCACTCAGGAGACCAGTGCCTCATGAAGAAATAATCTCATCTATCCCCAGACATTCACCTGGAGCAGCACCATTATCTAGTCTCTTATTTTCAGATATTGAAGTCAATGGAATAATTTCCAAGGTCATGGAGAAAGTTCTCTACCTACCTTAAAGATCCTACATGGGGAGATTATTTTCACTATGAACTTGAGATGACATACTCTGTCTACATATTATCATTCTATTCTGGATGTTCTGTTTGGAATATTTAAATTGTTTAATCCATCAGCAAATTTCAATTAAATACCACTCAGTTCACCTTGTGTGCCTAAAGGTTGCCTTTAGGTAAGGGTTCTTTTGGAAATTCAGGCTCTTAATTTACTTAGTGAGCAGGTTAGATTTGTGACCCTTAAATCCTGATTAACAGTGTGATAGATACTCATTGCATGCATGATAGAACTGAAACTCATGAGGTAAATGCTTAAGCCAGCGAGTCTCAGATCTAGAATTCTGACCACTTTTGCAACGTGTTATTTTTCTATAAATAAACTGCTTAGAAATATTTATCGAAAGCCTGGTGTGGTGGCACATTTTCTGTTTTTCCAGTACTCGAGAGGTTGAGGTAGGAGGATGTTGAGTTCAAGCCCAGCCTGGACTACATAATAAGATCCTGTCCCTGAAAAACAAAGGACCAAACAGAGGTTATTGGGCACCTGTTATATTCAAGGCATTGTGCTGGGCACCAAAAGTCTGTAAGTATAAGAAACCTTTCTGTCTAGACAAGTATTGATTTGTGGGAGGAGGCAAATCCATAAAATAAAATTTCAGTATGATATGAGTAGAATTATAGCACAAGAATAAATGAATTTCATGAGAGCAGAGAGAGGAGTTTTGACTTAGCCCAGCCTGTCCAGGGCCACTCGCAGAAAAAGCAGTGCTTTAGCTGGGGAGGAAGCACTAAAGACTGATGTGATGGAATTGACCAATGGCTGCTTGTTCTTCAGCAACTCATGGAATGGGACATCCTAATTTTACTTTTACTGTTTCAGAATTAACAATAACAACAAAACCTTTAACAAATGGGGGTTTAAGAGTCTGCCCAATAGGAGAATGAGAGACTTGGGAGCACTCAGCCCTAGACAGGGTGTCTCCATCAAATCCCTCCCCTCAGAGCTCAGAGAACCCCATGAGAAGAGAAGAGTGTAAGGGCCTGAAGGGATGGAGGACACCTTGAAACCAACATGATCAAAGTCCATATGAACTCACAGAGTTGAAGCAACATGCACAGGGCCTGCACCAGGTCCCCTACACATAAATTATGGCTTCCAGCTTAGTATCTTTATGTGTAAGATGAATCTTCAAAGGTCTTATTAATGAAAACAAACCCAGGGCCAGGTATTGGGGTGAATACTGGAAGATCAGAGAGACAGACACAAACCACAGCTGACCTCACCTCGACAACTTCTCAGCCGACCCTGTTTCCTCAAACTGGAAGCATCTGAGTCCTCATGCAAATGGATCTCAGCTGAACTGCTGCTAAAAGCCTAAAAGCTTACCCAGGCTCTAGTTCCTTGTTCCTTCTCTTGGTCTCTTTTCTATCAGTTTGTCCTGCCCAACTTCAATGTTATAGTTTTTGTTTGATTATATTATATTATATTATATTATATTATATTATATTATATTATATTATATTATATTATATTATATTTTTGTTATGTTTTTAAAAAACAAATGAAAACCTAGCCATTAGGGTAAAAGTTAACAACTGACCTGTCATTTATACCTTTTTGGAGAGACAAAATCACGTTTCTCCAATAGAGTGACGTTGGATATATCAACTACTCAAGGACAGGCCTCATATTCAGGAGAAGTTAACCAACACATAAAAGATTCCACAGTTGTTTTGTGCGTGTGTGTGTGTGTGTGTGTGTGTGTGTGTGTGTGTGTGTGTGTGAGAGAGAGAGAGAGAGAGAGAGAGAGAGAGAGAGAGAGAGAGAGAGAGAGAGAGAGAATGTGTTTATCTGGTTACAGTTTGGTAGGGTTTTGGGGGAGGGTGTTTTGTTTTTTGGTTTGGGGGATTTTGTATTTTTTTAAGTACTTAAAGATGGGTCAGTAGAAGAGGGTAGAGGATCTGGAAGGACTTGGCAGAGAGGGAAAAAGGATCTGTCCAGTAGGAAAGGAATATAAAGAAATAATGTATATTTCAATCCTCACCCCTCCCTTTGCCCTGAAAGTTCCAGGGATATCAAGGGAGAGGGGATAGCAAGGAAGAAAAGCTGGAGGGTGGTGAGGGGTACCATGGAAGGCTGCTACCTAGATACAACAGGCTTTTGCAGTCATGAACACACACCAGCAATGGATACCAGCACAAGCCTGTGTAGAGAAAAGTTTTCCTGTGTCCTACTCAGCCTGCAGCAGCTTATAAAATAATCACTCAGAGGTTTAATATTAATTACAAACTGTTTAGTCTATGACTCAGGTTTCTTGCTAGCTAACTCTTACACTTTAACTCAACCCATTCCTATTAATCTGTTTTGCCACGTGGCTGTGTGGCATTACCTGTTCTCTTACATCTTGCTTCTTCTGACAGTGGCTTGGAGCGTCTGCCCCTTACTCTGCCTTTCTTCTCTATCTTTCTTTGATTTCCTACCTGGCTCTATCCTACCCAGCCATAGGCCAATGCAACTTTATTTATTAACCAATGGGAGCAACACATATTCACAGCATACAGAACGACATCCCACAGCAAGTCTGGACCCTTCGACAGTTGAGTAGGTACCTACAAGGCCCAGTACCTTCTTTGCTTGCTGCAGGAGATGGTGTGATTTCTTTCAGGTTTGTAGCCACGGGTGGACTAAATGAGAAGGAAGGAAAGAAAGTGGGATAACAGAGGGTAGTGAGGGAGATATTATAATACATCGTATGTATGTATTAAACTGTCAAATATTTTAAAAAATCACATGAAACAACAAGTGGAAACATTCCTCAGAGATACAGGGGTACAGAGATATGCATAATACCTGCCCGTGATGTAGCAACGAACATGGCTGAAGGAGGAGGAAAAATCAAAGGAAAGTCATTGAACGTAATGGGAACCTACACATTGTCCAAGTTATCTAAAAAGCTTGGTGAGATTACAGGGATTGTAACAGACAAAGGCAACTTGACAAGGGAATGCCAAGAGGAGACTAGTGGGGAAGTCTGAAGCAAAGGCAAAGATGAGTAATCCACTCTCCACTACTACATCCACTTCTCCCTCAAAGGAAGGGTTGTCGGAACCTCAGAGACCTGCCCGGCATAATTTGCTGTCAAGGAAAAGTAGACATTGCTTTAAAAAATTAAGTCTTTGCCCCAGTAACTGTTAGCAGAAGTAGCTGGGAGATGAATGCTGGAAGGGAGCATAAATTCCCTTTCAGAGGAGAGCGAGAAGCATGTGGAGGCAATAAAGGCCAATCCTGACAAGAGGAAGCTGATTAAGAAGTGAGTGTGCACGGAGATTGAGAGAGTAGTCAAGCCTGGAGTGATTGATTGCTGTGTCTGGAAAGGTGCCTTCCTAGCAGGGTGATGTCTGAGCATCTCTGGACGTTTAGCGGGGAGGGGAAAGTGAGAAGTGGGAGTCCGGCTCTCATGGACACATATGCAGGAGGTGGGGAGCTGGTGTCTGCTGGAAAGAAATTGCCTGCTGGGCACTGTGCTGGGTGCTTTACATAGCCTGTCTCATTGATTTCTCATCATACTCAGGAAGGTAGATGTTATCATAAGAAAACTGTGGGTCGGAGAGGTTAAATAACCTGTCCCAGTTCACATGGCAAGTGGCAGACCCAGAATTTGAACTCCAGTCAGTCTGATTATAAAATCTATACCTGCATACGCTCTTCACTTCATCCCAATGAAATAGTCATATCCTTGTACATTTCCATAATGGATGTGTCAAGTGTACTGCGTGGTAGGAGCTCAAATAATGGTAGCTAGTGAAAATAGAACAAGAAATTGCAAGAGGAGGAGGGGACGGTCGCTGTGTAAATGGCCATGATATCTATCCAAAGAGCTGCTATGGGAAATAATAATGCATGGCAAGTTCTCTTCTAGGGTCTGGGGCATAGTGAGGATTCAAAACCTGAGCAAGTTTCCTTGGTACAGGACACCTTATAGCATACTGCTCTGAGAAATTTCTTCATTTGAATTCCTCTTACAGACTATCAACTACCTGACAGTTTATGCCCAAGTAAGCTGCATTGTGCAAGGACTTGTACATAAAAGACCCCGTTCTGGTTTTGTTGTTTGTTTTTTGGTTGTGTATTAGTATAACAAATGCAGATTGTGCATAAGTATAAAAATGCAAATTTATATTATATAATATACAACAAAGGTTGTGTTTCTTTTTATGGTTACTTGAACTGTAGTGGAGTTGTGTCCATATTCGAGTTACATGTAACCATAGAATACTGAAGCAGAGAAACTGATCACCTGCAGAAGGCTCTCGGGAGAGCCCACCTATCAACATTCCCTCCTGGAGGGAGGTGAGGGTTAGGAGACTCAGGCAGTTCATTAGACACCTCTATGTAAGTTCATATCACCTCTATGTAAGAGGTAAAAGATAGGCCAGGCTTGGAAGTACAGGCTTTTAATCCCAGCACTTGGGAGGCTGAGGCAGTTAGATCTTTATGAATTTGTGGTCAGCCTGGTCTACATAGTTCTGGGCCAGCCAGGGTGACATAGTGAGACATGTTCAAAAGAAAATAAACAAAAAAATGAAAACAAAGGGGTAAGCATTTGACTAGAGTGGGACTTCCTGGTGGTGGAACTGCCTGTGAGTCAGGCACGCATCTGTTAGCAATCCCAGACAACTCACTGGTTCACCAGATTGCACGTGGATGGACTACTTACTTCAGTCTATCAGTACTTTCTCTCTAGGTGGATAAATAGTTTTTTACAACTACTCAGAAAAGCCAAAATGCAATTTTTAAGATTATTTTCTTTATTCTGAGTTGTATGCACCGCATACTTAAAATGCACATGCCTGTGTGTGAGTTTACATCCATGTGAGAAAGGTAAGAGTGTGGGGGGTACCAGCTGCTTTATAGACACATAATCCAAACTCAGCAGTGTGTAAACATGAAATTCCCCATAATCTCTGTTTGGAATATGCTTATAGAAATCTCCTTTTCTTGTTCTTTGATGCTATCCTAGGCTGACCCATGACCTTTAACTTGTCTCCTGGGCTTATAAGTTCACCCATGTACAGTGCCACCCTCATGCCAGGGTTCATATATGCTCCTCCTCTATGATGTCAGGATTTTGGCTGAGAGATAGGTTAAGAGGAAGAAGCCAGACACTGGATCTGGCCCACTCCCACCTGTCTCCCCTATGGTCATCTGTAAGGAGGAGCATCAGAAAAGGGGGTGCAAGTGATACATTTTTACTTCCCTACCAGCCCTTCAACTTTGTTGGTCCTGGTCACCTGCATCTGACCTCACTATCTGTCTGTGGCTCCTCTGGGGCATATCTCCATGTTATGATGGCTGGTAGATGTGGGGTTTAGAGGTTCCAGTGTGACAGCCTCAGTAATGCTTGCTCTGTCAAACACATTCTGGCAGGCCACATCAATGAGTCTTACTATTGGAACATCTTAGCTAGAAAACTCAAAAGTTAGCATCGAACATAGCTCAGGCCTACTGGACTTTGGTGGCCTTTGACTGCCACCCCAAAACAGTTTATCTCTGCTTCATCAAACCACACTAGTAAGAGCTGGACGATGGACTGAATATGCTGCCCCCAAGTTCATATGTGAAAACTCTAATCCCCACTGTGATAGAGTTTGGAAACAGGGCTTTGGGAAGTAAATATGTCATGAGAGTAGAGCCCACAGGATGGTCTTAGTGCCTTGTTGAGAAGATCCCTGAGAGACCTTGCTCCCTCCTCTGCTCTCTATCAAGTAAAGACACTCTAAGAAGATAAGCATCTGCAAACTAAGAAGAGGTTTGTATTTGTTACTTTTCTTTTTCTGTGATAAAATACCATGACCCCAAACAACTTATGGAAGAGTTTATTTTGGGTTATGGTTCTAATGGAAGAGCTCCTAATGGTGGGTGTGGTGGTCTGAATGAAAAAGGCTCCCTTAGGCCTATAGACAGTGGCACTATTAGGAGGTGTGGCTTTGTTGGAGTAGGTGTGGCCTTGTTGGAGGAAGTATGTCACTGGGGGTGGCCTTTGAGGTTTCAGAAGCTCAAGCCAGGCCTAGTGACCCACTGTCATTTCCTGCTGCCTGCTAATCCTGATGTAGAACTCTCAGTTCCTCTCCAGCACTGTGTCTGCCTGCATACCACCATGTTTCCTGACATGACAATAATGAACTAAACCTCTGGACTGTAAGCCAGACCAAATTAAGGGTTTCCCTTTGTAAGAACTGCCATGGTCATGGTGTCTCTTCACAGCAATAGAAACCCTAGCTAAGACAGTGGGGGAGGCATGGCAGCAGGCAGCTGTAGCTGGAAGCTGAGAGATCACATTTTCAACCCCAAACAAGGAGTACAGAACATACTGGAAGTGGGAGGAGGCTATAGACTCTGAAATCACCCCCACCTGGGGCTAATGATGTACTTCCTCCAGCAAGGCTCTACTTCCTAAAGGTTCCATAAACCCCCAACCCCGCACCCCTGCCCCAATAGTGCTACCAACTGGGGACCAAGTATTCACATATTTGAGCTTATGGGGAATGTTTCTCTTTCCAACCACCACAAGGGTCTATACCAAAATACATCCATGCTGCCCCAATCCAGGACTTTTAGTCCCCAGAGCTTGAGAAATACATTCCTTCTGTTGAAACCACCCAGTCTGAGATAGTCTGTTACACTATCTTGAACTAACTGAGATAGGCTGACTGGGGCCACTTCCCTCTCTCTCTAATACATTTCCCCCCTCTTCTCACATGGCCCACGAAGCAGCTTGGCCAGTCTGATGTTTGAATAGATGTCCACACAGGGAATTCCTGATCCCCTTCCATCTCTGTTAGGGATCTTCTATGTTGAGATTTGGGCAGGTGCAGGATAATTCTTTACAATGAGTTCTGGATCCTCCCAAAGCCTTCAAGATCTCCTCAGAGCTCTAAAATTTTGTTTGGATTTGTTTTGTTTTTGTTATTGTTATGTTGTTCTAGGTGAAAAGGGGGGAAGATGCTGATGGTTCAGAAGGGGAGGGGGTGAGAACAAGGCTAGTTCCTTTACCGTTTCGAAAGTCCCAAGGAGAAACTTGGCATCCATTGTTGATGGCAGTTCCTAGAAATGGCTTATTCTCTCTCTGCAATGGGTTCTAGCTGCCAACTGTGAGGCAAAATAGAGCCCCAGTCATATGCATGCTTACCACAAACATATAGCACCCTGTGAAGAAAACTTCCTGCCCAGTTAAGAAAATCAGACCCAAAACAGGGGAATGAAGTCATCTCAACTTATGCCCAGTAAGTGGCAATGAGGGCATTCAAATGAGGTTTGCCTAACACCAATGTCCACTGAAGAAAAGTGGCACTCTCTGCAACACAGATGAAAAACAGAGAAAAATGACAAGAGATGAGATAGATCTGTCCCTGCCTAACTGGAAGATGAGGGACCAGCCTGAGAGAATGGCTCACCAGGGGCTTCTCCACCCTGGGTCTCATGGACTAAAACCATGAGGTACGGTAATCTCTTGGGCCATAACTATAGGGAAGGCCTGCAGAAATGTCCCTGCATTGATGCTGTTGCCTGAAAGACTGATACAGCTTCACCCAGACAGGCTGTTCCCTCCCGTGCTCCTGGCTCTAAGGTCTCAGGACCAGGCCAGGGCAAACCAAAGGTGAGAACACTCTGGAAACAATCATTGAACAGTGAATGAGAAAGCACAAGTTACCAGCATTATAAAAGAGCTTGAGCTATTGTGTAGCCATTCCTACTGAAGTTAAAACCTTCCATCTTGGAGGGAGAGGCAATAAGACACAGATGTTCTGAGGAGATGAAATATCCCATCCTACAATGAAGCTTCAAGACAGGAAGTAAAAACAAAAAACAAACAAACAAACAAAACTCAACATAGCTTAAGAGGCTCCCTGAAACTGAGCAGATTCACTAGACATCCCTTTCACCAAGCATGACCTAAGCAGTAAAGTCCCCTGAGAGTCAATCTCAGAAAAATAGAGCTGCCTGGAAAAGGCTCACAATAGCTGGGCTGCCTGGAAGAAGTAGGGACAAGCCCAGCTGTCTGTGAAGCCCAGACTAATTGAACTACCTGGAAAGGGCACTCTCTAGCCCACTGTGGGTAGTACCATTTCCTGGGCAGGGGATCCTGTACTATGAATATATAGCAAGGAAACTGAGTATGCGTAGGTGTGCATGCTTCATATCTCTCTTCTCTTGGCTGTGTTTGTGGTATAAGCAGATAGTTCAGATTCCTACCTTGATTTCTCTGCAGTGATGGACTGTAAGCTGGAATTGGGAAGTCCCATTCTCCCCTGCATTGCTCTTCCACAGAGCAAGTGTATCACAGCAACAGAAACGAAACTCGGAAAAATCCTCTCCCTCATTTAAAAGCAGTGCTCTTACTGTCGAGTTCTAGAGGGTCTTATGGATTCCGCACACATATCTTTTTAACAGATACATGTTTGCAAATATCTTTTTCTCAGTTTGTGGTTTGTCTTTTCTTGTGTTTAACAGTTTCCTTTGAAGATCTGAAGTTTGTGATTTTGGTATTATCAGATTTTTCTTTTCTGATTCATGATTTTTGTATCATATAATAGTATATTCCCCAACCCAAGAGTATTTGTTCTTTTTCATTTTTTTAGAAGTTTTGTAGTTTTAGATTTTTAGTTTAGGTCCATTTTTTCATTTTGAATTGATATAGTATAGTGTTTTCTCTCTCCTTTTTTCCTTTTTCATGTGGGCATCTAATTGTTCTGCAATCACTGGAAAAGACTAGTTCCCTTAAATTAGCATTACATTTTGCAAGGTTGACAATCAATCTACCATCTATACACAGGTCTGTTTGGATCTTCTACTGTGTTCTATTGATGCATTTGACGCTATATTGCAGCATGCTGTTATCTTGATAACTATTGTTTTGTAGTAATTCCTAAAATTAGAATAACCTAAATCCCCCAACTTTGTTCTTTTTAAGAATTATTTTGGCACTATTCAGTCTTTAAGCTTGCACATAAATCTTATACTGCAGGTCAATTTAAAAATTCCTATTAGAATGTTGATTAGAATTATATTGAAACTAGGGATCAATTGGAGGTAATTGACATGTTAATAATATTGATTCTTCCAAGCTGCTATTATAGTTTATCTTTCCATTATCTGGACCTTCTCTAAATTCTATCATCATTTTTTAATGGTAGTGACAAACAAGTTTGCAGTTTTGTTAGCTCGATCTTTCCATGTTTCATGATCTTTTTCAATTTAAGTTTTTGAGACTTTCATACATGAGTACACTGTATTTAGATGGGCTCACTTAGAAACAGTGATGGAATTTTGTCTGTACATCTGAGCATCCAGCCATTTCCCACTGTTCAGTTAGTGGCTGTGGTGTCACAGAGCTATCTCTCAACTCCCAGAATGACAGTTAGGGAAAGAGTGGGCAGCAGTGGGGTGGCCTGAGCAGAAGACGCCCTTCAGCATTAACAATCATTGCAGCTCCTGGTTCTCCAGCTTCCATTTCCTTATCTGCTGAATGGGCATAATGATGTCCACCTCCTAGGGCTAAGGATTTGATATGCATGTCAAACATTGGCAAGCACATAGAGAAAACTTGAACCAGGTTAGATTTTGTCATTCATTAGCCATGGGCACAGGCCCATAATCTCATAGGCTAAGGCAGGAGGACCACATGTCCAAGGTCTGCCTGGGTTATAGAGTAAGTTCAAGGTCAGGCTTATCAACTTAGTCAAAATCTGCTTCAAAGGAAGTATAAAAGGGCTATCCAGATGGGCTTGCACAGGCCTTTAGCCTCAACACAAGGTCAGCCTGATCTATAGAGCCAATCCCAGGTCATCAGGGATTGACTATACAATGAGATCCTGACTCAAAACTAACTAAATAAATCAAATTTAAAATGTAGAAAGGGTTGGGAGTACTGAGAAGATGTCTTAGCTGGGAAAATCTTACTGGTATGATGACATGAGTTTGAACCACAACACCTGTGTAAAAAGCGAGGTGTGGCGGCACATCTCTAATTCCAGTCCTGGGGAGACTGAAACCAGGCTGTTCCCCAGAAGTCACTGTCCAGCCAGTCTAGATGAATAGGTGAGCTCCAGGCTCAATAAGTGATACTGTCTCAAAAAATAAGGTAGAGAGCAATTGAGAAAAACATCTGGCATCAATCTCTGGCCTCCACACACACAAACACATATGTACTAAGGGGATACATTTGCACATGTAATAAATAAATAAATAAATAAATAAATAAATAAATAAATAAATCGGTCACAAAGCCTTTAAAACACAGTGCTTAATGCAGAGCACATAAGAAGCCCCAGTTAATACCAGTTTTGAATTGTATCTGTATTAGCAATATTTAACATACCTGCATATCAAGTATTTTTTAAAAAATGATACTTGCTGAACAGTGAAGTTACATACAAGCTTGTAAAAGAAACTCAAGTCCTAGAAAGGGCTGTCACAATATTGAGATGGTGCCCAGACCAACGTGCAGAAAGAAAACTGGCTGTTCTCAACCACTCATGCTGAATGATTTGCTTAGGTGATGCGGAATAGTCCCTGGCCCCGTGGTGCACTGTTTATAAGCCTCACTGCAGACAGTGATGTTCAGGCCTGGAACTAAAATCAATCTATTTATTGTAATGACTTCCAGTTACATACACCCAATTACCACTGTCATTAAGAAGACAGTAGCCGCCAGTTTTGAGTAACAGTACAACAGTAGGCCGTCAATGTGTATGGCTTCAAAGCAATGGACTTCTGGGGAATAGGTAAAAACTTGTAGGATAAAAACCTTTTTGTTTTTTACTCATCTCCTATCTCAAAAGCAAAACAAAATCTTTACCCACTTATTAATATTGGGCCAGAGAGGAGGTTCAAGGAGATCTGAAGAGTGGTTGAACATGTTGAGAATTGGCACAAATAGTGATGTACGTAACTGCTATGGAAATGACCCCATTTTGTTCCAGTCTTTCTGGATGTTTTGCATGAATCTAGACATCATGGTGAAAGAGCACGGCTTGGTAAGATGGTGTGGGAAGAGTAGAGTGAGATGCAAGCCCCGGACGTGACAGTCAAGCTCCACTGTGCACTGTATCGCTAGGCGGCGTGCCTTTGGTCTGGTCACCTAGCCTGTGCTCCCATGTGCTTTGTCTTTAAAATATGGAGCAGTGGGAAGGGTAGACTGGAAGTTGCTCTGGCTTTTGTACTCTGGGTTTAAGAGCCATCCTCTGCCATTCACACCTGTGCTCTAGTTGAAGGAAAAGAAAGGTACCTGAAGTAGGTGCAGAATTATCTTAGGATTTGACCAGGCATTGGACTACCAACATAAAGCAGAAACTTTCTATAGCATATTAGCTTTGAACTAGTACTACAGATTGCTACCTCATCTGCAAAACAGATTCAATTACAATCCTTTTGGGGCATGTAGAATCAGTAACAATGTTTTTCAAATTTCTAGAACATTGAAAGTTAAGTGCTTGACTTTTTGAACCTATTGTCTACCTAAACCTTTTAAGAGTCTCTGTAACAATGTTATTTACATTTTGTTGCTATGATAAAATACCACTTAAGGAAGAAAGAGTATGTTTTTGCTTATGTCCCCAAGGGAAAGTCCGTAATGGTGGGGGAAACATGGAAGTCACAACAGAAAGCTGAGAGATCACATTTTGTGGCAGGAAGCTGGGAGAACAAATTGAAAGCAAGGCAACCAACGCTATAAACTCACAAGGCTCCTGTAATGAAGCTCCACCCCTCAATGGTCCATAATCCCTGCCCCAAATCAAATGGGGACCAAGTGTTCAGATACTTGAGCCTTTGGGGGACATTTCAGTGAAATCACCACAGACTTCAGAATGAACAGTTGTTCCCTGAAGTCATCAGAATCCAAAGTATGCCTTGGTAAAGTGAAGACTCAAAAGGATTTTTTTCTGGTTTGAAGAAACGATGTTACCTATTAATTGCATATAAGCGATTTCTGCAGATTAGCCAGCATCATTACTCACTGTGCTTCTGCTTTCTTGATCATCTTAAGTGAAGAAGTAGACTGCTTGGTGAGCTGTTCCATGTTGCCTGTTGGCATGTGTGAACATTTTCTGATCCTGCTAGAGTATAGCTGAGTTACACAGAACTTACCCAGGCCTCTCTCTAGCAAAGGCTCTGCCTCCTTTGCTCCTCAGCACCTTTGGAATGATGTTATAATCTATGCTTAAATCTCACTTCTGCTATTTAGTGACTGTGGGATTTAGGTAAATTTAGGTTTCTTTTCTATGGGTCTTAGTTTCTCCATCTATTAAAGGAGAATGGCCCCATTTTGTAGGATTCTTATTTATGGCCAAAAATCAGGTATAGAAAACCTTAGCTGAATTTTGAGTACCAAATATGTGTCTCTATGATTGCTCTCATCACGCCTGTCTCATATTGGATGAAGGGGAGTCAGGGCTTCAGAAAGTTTTTCTCTTATAATATCTCATTTCACTGCCCATAATGCTAGGCTCTTTAAGTGGTTTAAATTGAAGTTGCCTAAATAAAACACTTTTCCTTCATTCCAGCAGTTCATAACTAGGAAAAATGGTTATGAATATATGATGGGAAATTATTCAGCTATAAAAACAACACGATACTGTGAGATTATAAGGAGGACTTTAAAAAAATAACTAGGTAATGAAAGTGTATACAGTGTGATTCCAAGTAGATAAAATATGCATAGAACAAAATATTGGAGAGAAAAAATGAAAAGAGGCTTAAAGTGGGTGGTGCTGTAACTATAGTATTTTTAAAATTTTCCCCTTTTGAAACTAACTACGAGCCATTTCTGTATCTTTCACGGTATGAATATCTGTTCATTTTTAGTTTTTCTTAAGATTTCCTTTATACAGGGTCTCACTATATATTCCTGGCTGGCTTGTAGCTCATTGTGTAGACCAGGATGACTTAATCTTTCAGAGATCTGCTTACCTCTGCCTCCTGTGTGCAGGGATTAGATTTTCCAGTTTTTAACACAACAAACATCAATGGACATACTAAAAAAATATATTTTTATATCTGTTTGCTTGCAGAGTAAAGAGAGTCATTTCTTCAAGAAGTTTTGAGCATAGTGATGAATATACAGTATACTTCATGCTAGTTAGAAATTGGTTTTTAGTTTAACAAATACTTAGCAAATTCTCTCAAAATCCAACTACTTTCATTGTTTCTTCCTTTTGTTTTCTCCTTAGTGTAATTTCATATTTACCTGAAATGTTTATGTTATATACAATTAAGATTGGTATACAATATCAACATGTTAACATAGAGCTAGCTAGTGATTGACATGATGTATATATTAAAATGTGAGAGATGGAAACTTCCCATATTCAGAGTCCTAACGGCTCCAGTTTTGGCTATCGTTATGTGAGGTTTGGGATGGAGCCATGATGTCCTCCTGTCACATACTAACATCCATTTAGTTAAGGATGGCTTCTTTACCTGGAAACATTAACTGTTCTCCTATTTCAGAATAAATCATTAGTAAGAAATGCGGGAGATTAGACTTCCAGATAAGAAGTATGGAAAGTGGCGTGGCTGGTGGTGTCAGGTCTCTATGCTTGATGAGGATGGCTTAGCCTAGTCTGCATAGATGCCTGGCTAGGGCTTGTAAATGGGGGCTGTAGACGGATAGGAAACACTGAATCTTAACACCACTCTTCTACTCACTAAAGTGTTTTCTTTCTTCAGCTCATTAATAATAGAGAAGTTGCAGCTGAAACGCATATGTCTAACCTTTCCCAAGGAGATTTTCAGATGCAGGCGTACAGGGAACATCTTACCTATGCCGATAACAGGTGGCATATAATACCTTTGTGATATAATTGTGGAAGTTTACGCCTTTCCAAAGCACTTTTGAAATTACCATACTGTTAAGAATTGTCTTAGAGCTGGAATGATTAATATGTAATTCAGAGTTTATCATCATCCTTTATGTAAAACAAAACAAACATACAGTAAAAGTATCTGTGCAATGACTCTTTCGAAGTGTTTGACCCCTAGCTTAGCTTCCAGGGTTCAAGCGGAATGGCCTGAGTCACTGTAAGTTTGTCCTGCACCTCTGATGCCCTTCTTCCCTGTTCCAGCAACATTGGCTGCTCTGTTGTGAATGTACCCACTTCCATTTGCCAAGCCCTTTACTAGATGCTTTTCTGTTCTTATACTCCCATAACTCATTGTTACCTCCTCAAAGCAGAATATTTCCTTATGACCGTATGTAAATGTGGTCTCTTCAATTTCTCTCTGATTGTACCAGTATTTCATTTCCGTCATGGAATGTTTCATTATCAGAGCTATCATCTTTATTTATTTGTATCCATATTTATCACCATCAGAAACTAAACTCCAGCCAGACAGGGCTTTCTTGCCTTTTATTGTTGATTCTTTATTCCCCTATTGAACACCGGTAGAAAGGGGTAAGAGAAGGCAGGAGGAGGTTTGGGATGGAGTAGAAAGTACAAGGGAGGAAACAATTTTAGATCAAACAGTCCCTAAAACTGTCCTACACAGTCAGACCCATAATCTGAATTTCACAGCTGAGAAAATTGAGGTGAGGAGAAAATGCTTATTTTCGTTAGAGTCATAGCTAGTGATGAAAGAACTTGGATTCTGAACAATATCTTGTAAATATATCTTCTGGAAGGTCTCCAGCTGTGTAGGAGTTACTGCTGACAGCCTACTCTGGAACTGCAAACAAGCAGAAATCTGGATGAATTGTATGAAACAGTTCATGTTAGTTTAGACACAGGACTTTGAAGCTGTTCAGGAAGATGATCCATAAGAAACAGAAAACACAGGAAGCAAAAAGGATGCTTGCTCTTATTTTGCCTTGAAGATACTTTCTAGATTATAGGAGAGGGAAGATGAAGCCTCACTGAGCATGGCACACTTAACAGATGAGAAGATGATGCTCAGGTTTTGGTGAAGTGGAGGCATCTCATGATTCTGGAGAAGATGGCGTACAGAGAACAAGCTCTAGTGATATGCCCACAAATCTGTTATGGTCATTGCTAAATGTAAGTGCATAAGTACAGAGAATAAAACCCTGTGTAGCTGAGTGATTAGCAACAAGGGCACTGGGATGTCCAAAGGAGTCACAGAGAAACTTGTATTCTGAACAGAACCATGGACAGATTTCAGCCATAAATCAGAGTTCATTACACAGCCAAGAGGCAAGCCTTGGGAATTGAGGTAAATTAACTCAAAAGTTAATACTACTTCATACTCTTCAAAATGAAGCTTTAAAATAAGCCTTTAAATGATCAAGCTCATGCGTAAATAATTGTTCAGACACATTTTAACACTGTTTAAAGGGATATAGCAAACTCTGGGGACTCAATAGCTAAACATTTACAATGGCTGGAATCCAAGAATCAAGACATGTGAGCAAGCAGGAATATGTAACCTACACTTAGAAAAATAGTAAATACTTATAGACCCAGACATGGCAGCAATGGTAGAAATAGCAAACAGTAAACTTTAAAATAGCTAGTCTAAATATACTTATGAGTTTAAAGAAAACCCTGAGCATTATAAGAAAAAAATAGATTAAAGAATAAAGGAATAAAATAGAACGTATAAAATTAGAAAAAAAATATCTGAGTTATGTAGTTCCCTGAAGATATACAATCCACTTTTCAGCAGATTAAACACTGCTAAAGAAAGGATGAAGGAATTAGAATACATATTAACAGAAATGATATGAACTACACCAACAAAAAGAGAGGAAACAATTTTTACCAACTTAATAAATATACAGTTAGAATCCCAAGAGGAGAAAGGGAAAAACCAGACATTTTTCAAAAGTAATAATGCCTTAAACATATTCCAGTTTGACTATAAATCCAAAATATTAAAGTAACCAAACAAAAATCAATGAGAAACAAAAAGAAAACAATGTCATTGGGCATTACAATCAATGTTTTCAAAATTATGGGGTCTCCTTCTTCCTTGTGGTCTGTAGGCCACCTGTCTTCAAGGACAAAGGAACAGAAGGAGCAACAGAGAGCTTTGTGAATACTGTGAACCCAATGGAAATAGCATTCCAGAAGACTGCTTCAGTGGGACAGATCAGCTTTATTCCAGATATATAGGAATGGGGACAGTAAGTAGCTGGGCAAGCACCTAATTTGCATTAAACAGCACACTCCTACCATAAAGCTCCTAGTACAAGTCTTAGTTATCATCTGTGGGATCATGGTCCTATCATAAAGCTCCTAGCACAATGTCTAATTACCACATGGACAGCCTCGGAAAAGCTTCTGCAGGGAACTGTGTCAAGGGCCATACTAGAGATAAGTCAGGCATGTGGGTCTAGAGAAAGTCTCCAAATAAGGTCAGGGAGAAAATAGAGTACCTTCTGCTGGTGGGAGGGAGTACTCCATGCTGCCAAGCTTGGAGAGAGCTGCCAGGCCATGGGTAGGCTGCAACTTCCAACCAGCAGTGCCTCCCAGCAGAAAATAATTAAAATGAATATTTTTGTTATTTTATTTATATTTTAACTGAGTGTGTATGTGTATGTGTATGTCTGTATGTGGGTAAGTACGTATGAGTCCAGGTGCCTGTAGACATCAGCAGGCAGACTCAGATCCCCTGGAGCTAGAGTTACAGGTGGTTATAAGTCACCTGACATGGGTACTGGAAGTTGACCTCAGGTCCTCTGTCGGAGCAGTACACCCCTTTAACCACCATGTCATCTCTCCAGCCCTCAGTGAATATATTTTTAAGGCTCCGACAAAGACTGCATTAAGACACAAAATAGTGACATCAAGACTTTCATCTGTTGAAATCCAGAACATAGGAATACCTTTAAGATGCTTTAAAAAAGGAAGCATCCTTCAAAATAAAGACCACATGAGAATTTTCCTGAGAAACAGAAGCAGAACGCATTCCTTGTCAATAGATCTAAATATAAGGAGCATTAAAAAAAAAAAAAGTTTTCTCCCAGAGGAGAAAATGTTATCTAATGAGAATTTACATCTATAAAAAGTTACAGGAAATATCACAAATAATAAATACATAGGTAAATAAGTAGAAACTTTTGCCATTTAAATTGTTTATTAAAAAGATATACTATTTAAAGCAAAAATAAAAATATATGTGGTGTTCGTATCATGTATAGAGCTAGCACTATTACTGCAAGCACAAAGAGGACATGGAGTACCTTGCTGTCACACTCTTACATGGTTGATGAAACGGTTTAACATCTGAAGCTAGCTTTTGATAAATTACAGATGTGTTGTAAACACCAGAGATTTACCAAAAAACAAATAGGCAAATCTGTAAACAATAGCATTGAAGGTGTAGCTAACAGGACAGTGGCAACGATAACATGGAATGGATAAGGAAATGTAATCCAAATACAAGTGAAATAGAAGAAAAATAGACTAAAGAACAGATAAAACCAGCTAGCATACTGGTGGGCTGAACTGTAGTTAGACTGGTGATGACGTGAAATCTGGCCATCCTACCCATACTTTTGAAAAAAAAAAAAAACAGATTACCACGCTGCATTAAAAACAGACTTTTTATTCCAGCACTTGGGAGGTAGAGGCAGATGGATCTTTGTGAGTTTGAGGCCAGCCTGGTCTACAGAGTGAGTTCTAGGATAGTTGGAGCTACACAAAGAAACCCTGTCTCAAAAAATCCAAACAGCACTAAAACAATGCTGAGAGAACTGTAAAGATGCAAATCAACAGAAAGCCATAATTCTGGATTTGAAAACTGGGTGGGTTTGAGTTGTTCATTTTCCCCCAGTTGACTTCATTGATTCAAATCAATACCAATGAAAATCACAAGATTATTCTCCTCCACATTTACAAGTCTTTTATACAATGTATGTAAAAAACGCCAAGGGTTAGAATATCCAAAATCATTTTGGACAAGATGGGCAAACTGGAGGACTTCTAATACCTTATTTTAAGTTGATGATCAGGCTACAGTAATCGACACTGAATGAGGATGGATGCAAGCTGACCATTAAGTGCAACAAAATTGAGATTCCAGAAATAGATCCACACATACATACTTAATTGATTTTCAGTGGAATTGCTAAAACACTTCAAGAGGAGAAGTGGAAGATGATGGTAGAATCTTCACGTGTGAATAGCAAAAGACTAGACCCTAACCTCACAGCATGTAGTAAAGCCATTTGAAATGGTGATAGATTCACACATACAGGCAGAAGCTATAACACCCCTAGAAGAAAGCACATAAAGCAAAGGATCATAACCAAGATAGACTCCAATTCCTTAGGAAACAGATCAGGGAACAAAGAAAGAACACTCTATAACTTTCAGTTTATTAAAACTTCAAACTTTTATTCATGCAAAAGTAAAATATACCTATGACCCATTGATTCCAAACTGAGATATTTACTTGAAATAAGTAAAAATGTCTCTTTACACAATGGCTTTCACATGAACACCCATAGCAGCTTTATTCTCAGGAATGGAAACCTAGAGATGACCCAAATATCCATTCACAATCATGGTACTCTATTCATGCTGTCACATAATACCTGAAGCTGGGCAATGTAGAATTGGCATGAGTTCACTTTGCACAGTTCTAAAGGCTGCAAAGAACACGAAGATACCAGTGTTCAATGAGGACCATTTTACTGTATTATCTCTTGGTGAAAAGAAATAGAGTGATTGTACAAATGCGCACAAGAGAGAAAGGCTGAATGTCTCCCATCATACAGCATCACCCCAAAGACAATGGTGCCAATCCACTCACAGAGGTAAAGGCTTCATGATGTCATTACTATTTAAAGGTACCCCTGTTAATATTGTGACAGTAGTGACTAAGTTTCAAATACCTGGTCCTTGAAGGACACACTCAAAGGATAGCAGTGGGTAAAGATACAAATTTGGTAAAGACAGACGAAGGAATGGTGCTATAAAAGGAGTAAAGTATTGATGCATGCAGTGACTTGGGTAGTTCTCATCACTAGTAGGGTGAAGTCAAGAAGTCTGGGTCTGAGCATTACCTACACCCTGTAAACTGCACGCAAATGACTCTCTGGAAAACAAGGAAACTAATCTATGCCAGACACCAGATTTCTGGGCCTGTGCTTCAGTGGGAGACTGAAGTCTCAGAGAACTTCAGGGAATAACGGAGAAGTGGAGGTGCTTCAAAGATGTATGCATTCACCAATAATACTGATGATGATGATGATGATGATGATGATGATAAAAATACACTTGAAATAGGGTCATTTATTTTTTATCATGGAGATTATACATCCACAAATCTGAGTTTTAAAATAATCATCTGAAATTTGTCTGTGAAGATTACTATCTATTTCATACTGAAGCCTAGCAAATCTGAGAATGAAATAGAAGAACAGCCCTTAACACTGAGTGCCCCACCTTAGACAGACAGCCAATCAGAGCACTTTTCTGAAGGGGAATTTTAGGACCTATGACAAAGTGTTAATATTGGTATTTATATTTATTCAGTGGTTGCTAATTATTCTATTTCACAGATGTGGGTCAATTACACTATGTTCTGAATTCTGCTGGCCTTGTAGCTTTTATAAATTACCAACCCCTAATAGAAACTTGATTGCAGAAAAGTGAAAGGATCTTGGGGCTAATCAACTTGTTTAAATTCTGGCTCGGCTACTTACTGGCTGCTTCATATCCATTCCTTCATTTTGAAAATGAAGTAGAGGATATAACAGGCCAGATATTTCCCCTGGTCAAGACAATCCCTGGCCCACAGAACCCAGCTGTGGTCTCCTGATTCATCTATCTCTCTTCTTCAGGTTTCTTCCTAGACTTTAGTTGTCAGACAATGAGATCATCCCTGTGTGTAAAGATATGGTGAGATCATGAAGTAATTTCCTCAATGGACAATAGATAAGGAAATAAAGCCCCTCCTGCTGTGCCTGCCAATGTTTCCAACTCCCCTATTGCCTTCCCCTTCTATCCATGTTATCCTGCTCCCGTCAGGCATTATAGTTTGGTGTGCTGCACTGTAGTAATATACCACAAATGGATATTTGTCTATTTTCTCAATACAAATGCTATTTGCATTTCAAAATGAATTCATTCTACCTTTCCTATTAAAACCATTTATTATTTAACTTATGTTAGATGACATTAAGATAACAGTTCTTGGCTGGCCTTGGCAGCATACTCTTTTAATCCCAGCATTTGGAAAGCAGATATCTGTGAGCTTGAGGCCAGCCTGGTCCACATACTGAGTTCCAGGCTAGCCAAGGATACAGAGTGAGACCTTGTCTCCAGAAACAAAAACAAACAAACAAAAACCAGTTCCTGAACTGATTTTTTTGGGTTATCCTAATTAAATGGAGCATGGTATTTCTCAATGTTAACTCTTTATATTTAAATAAAAATTGCCTTTATAAAAACATTTTTAAAATTTTCATTGTGAGTATTTGCATTATATTTGTAGGGGGCATGCCTCTGCATGCATGTGGAAGTCAGAGGACAACTTTGTGGAGTTAGTTCTATCTTTCCACCTTTAAGTTGGTTTGGGGGAATGAACTCAAGGTGTTTGCATGGTGAGCATCTTTCCCTGCTGAGCCAGCTCACTACCTGACAAAGCCTTTTAAACCTATTATCTCAGTCATTTCAACAATCCTGCAACAGATCAGTGAGAGGATTATCATGACTACTGCACAGATTAGTAAACCAAGGCTTTCCTCATTTAAAGGGGTATTTAGGTTATAGCTGGAGCTTCCTCCTGCCTTTTCTGACCTCAAAATAGTGTGTTTCCACTGTTTTGTTCATCTGACTGAATTCCCTGAACACTGATGGTATGCTGGGTGTACATGATGCTCTAGGAAACCCACTGTCTGCTGGGAGCCAGTTTGAACCGATAGAGCAGCGACTTCTGTGTGTCCTGAAGATTCAGTACAGGACACAGATAAGAACATGGGAGGGGGAGTGGTCACCAAAGAGCCAAAGATTAGTCCTAGGATAGAAGACTGATGTGCTCCAGAGCAGTGCTATGGCTGGTTATGGATTCTGCTTGTGGGTGAGGACAGAAAAGACTATCCTAAAACCCCAAAGCAAAACAAGCTAGCTGCAACCTGGCACTCACCAATCATGTGGACGCATTTCTTAAAACTGGCCTTCCATGAAGAGTCAACTCTCCTTGGGGTATCTTTTGGATTCCCGTATGTTTGATGAGTGTTACTCCACAGGGAGTGAAATAAAAGAAGCATTTTTTTTCCCAGAGAAATATGCATTCTATGTGTGAGTCACGGCTGGCTCATGGTCCAATGTTGACCTTCCCAGGAGACATCAAAGGCCCAAACTGTTCCAGGTGGTTGAGGGAAGGCTTCTAGTGGTATATAATTATGATGTTTTCCTAAAAAAAAAAAAAAAGGCTGTTTGCATTGTTCATTCTCTTTTTATAATTAAGGCATATTTGTGCATCATTTTGGGGGTACAGTATGGCAATTTGAAGTATGTATAATATGTGTAATAATCAAGTCAGTACAAGTGTTTCCATTGCCTCATGCATTGAGAACTGCATATATTGTTCATTGCATGTTTGTTAGTCATTTTGAAATGCAACATAAATTGTTTTGATCAACAATAGCTCTACCCCACTAAGACCAAAACTAATTCTGCTTTAGTACCACTTACTGATCTTTTTTCCATCTCTCTCTAAAGCTCCAAGTTTCCAAAAGCCACTGTTCCATGCCATTCTTCAACAAGACTAACTTTCTGGTTTCCACAAATGAGTGATAGTGTGTGATGTTTGCCTTTCTGTTTCTGACTTATTTCACTTGCTGCCCCGGTTGTTGCAAATGACAGAATTTCTTTTCTTTTTTATGATTAAAGAATATTCCATTGTGTGTATGCGCCACATTTTCTTTATCCATTCATTTCTGTGGGCATCTGGGTTGATTCTATATTTGAGCTACTGTGAACACTGTGCTGCAATAAACATGGAATTGAAAGTATCTTTTTGGTTTAACGAGTTCATCTTCCTTGGATGTACACCCAATAGTAGAATTGCTGGTTCATATGGCCGTTCTAATTTTAGTTTTTTGAGGAATCTCCATAGTGTTTTCCAAGATGGATAAAATTTACAAGCCCACCAGCAGTGAGTTTCCCCTTCTCTGAATCTTTGCTAACATTTTTTTTCTATCTTTTTGATAAGTCTTCCTTTCTGGAATGAGATGATATTTCGTTGTGATTTTGATTTGCATTCCCATGATAATGAGTGAGACTGAGCATTAGTCATGCATGGGATGGCTATTTATTTGTCTTCTTTTGAGAACTGTATACATGGCCCTTTAGCTTATAATTACTTCATTCTTTAGTCTACTTCTTAATTGGACTTTTTTGGGGGTGTTCAGCTTTTCAGGTTCTTATATTTTGGATATTAATCAGATTTTAGATGTACAGTTTGCAAATGTTGTCTCCATTCAGTGGATTATTCCACATTCCTGTTGATATATTCCTTTGCTATCCAAGGGCTTCTTAATGTTCATTCCCTTAAATAGCTTAAAGGTTATACAAGCCTATAAGAGTAGACCCTCTGCTGGGTGTTTAAACTGTGACGATAAGAACAGACTGCAGGGACTAGAGAAATGGCTGCTCATTGAAGAATGCCTGATGCTTTCACAGAGGACCTGGGTTCAGTTCCCAGCACCCATACCAGGTGGTTCACAATCCTCTGTAACTCTAGCTCAGGGGATTCAATATCCTTTCCTGAACTCTGGGAGCACTGCACACAAGTACAGAAATCTAATCATATACATGCCCAGTTTAAAATAAAATATACATTTTTAAGAGGATAAGATACAGCTAAAATATGGCTTACTGTGAAGCTTCTCCCAAAAAGGGGTTTAGAAGAACAGGGTCTGAGGATAAAGCAACAGAGAGCCCAGATGAAGCAGCCAAACCATCCCAAGGAAGCAGCAGGTGATGATCTAAGAAAGCAAGAAATAAAGTAACTTCTTGGCTGTGTGGCCAGAGAACAACTTGATTGGAGAGGAAAACTATCTAATGCATAGCTTGTAGATAATTTTATTATACTATGTCAAATAAGCCATCTTCCTCAATGCCTATGAAATATTAAGTAAAATCCATATTGCTCATTAGTATTTGGTGAGTAGCTTATCTAAGTTGAATGCTGCATCAGATTTGTAGGATGCTCTAGAGACTGGACCTACAGATAAAGAAATGTGTGTATATGTATGTGTATGTATCACATACATCTATGTGTGTGTGTGTATATATGTGAGTATAGTTGCCCTCTGTATCATTGGTAGTTGGTTCCTGAACCCTTCACAGATTCTAAAATCTGTAGGTGCCTGAGCCCTTTATTTAAAATGGCATAGCATTTGCATATCTATTCACAGCCACCTATCTACTTTAAATCATCCATATATTATAACTAATATAATGTACATGTTATATAAATAGTTATTACACTACTCTCTTTAGGGAATAATGAGAAAAACTACAGTTTGTACTGTCACATTTTCATCAAATATTTTCAGTCCATGCATGATTGACTCTTTGGATACAGAGCTCATAAATGTGGAGTGCTGGCTGACTGTGCACTATAGGTGTATTCCTTAACAAATGTGTCTTATGAAACAAAAAGATTATTATTTACATCCTTAGTGTGGTAATATGGGCAGTGTGTAGGTGCCTCCTACATACTAAGCCTTTTAAAATACTGTAAATATAATACCTCTTCTCTAATATTTACATCTATTTTATCAAGTACATACTGGTATCATTTGCCACTTTGCAAAGAAAGCATCTGATATACAGAGAAGTTAAAATACTTGTCTACGGACACATGTTAAGTGACGAACACAGCTGAGATTTGAACCCTGGGGCCTTGTATCTGGTTCTTTGACTCATAGTTACTATGCCCTATCACATTAAAAAAGATCTATGATTTCACTTCTAGTATTTTTGTGAGTAATTAAATCCTCCAGGGAGCCGAAGGTGTTGATCGCAGAGCAGTCAAATGCAGAGACCTGGGGTTTCCTCTCTGTGGTAGTGATAAATGTACTGTCCCCTCATTTTGATGGCAGATCTTGAGCAACATTTGATAATTTGATTCTTTCTTCCAATTAACTGTTGAGTAACCACTACATGAGGTGCTATTTGTGGTGGTAGAGAGGAGCAGGGAACTGAAAGTGAAAATCCCATCCTACTAGGGATGTCAACCAAAGAGAGTGGCTCTCTTAGTATGAGAGCTGCTGTGGAGAAAAGCCACCGTGGGAGCACAGAAGAGGGCTGCTGCTGTGCTCAGAGAGTCAAGGAAACCTTATGGACCCAAGAACATTGGAGCAATGACCCAGGAAATATATATTTGGTCTTTGTCTCTAAGATCCTACAACCCTTGGCATTTCCCGAGTTACAGGTACAAGGGGGTCTCTTTATTACTCATAACACCTTCATTTCAACCAGATCTGAGATTATATTTGGTGGGTGGAACACTTGGAGAGTGTTGGAGGAGTCAGGCCCCTCCTTCTGCCTTGCTCTGTGCATTAGTTCCATTTGACTGTCTTCAAATTGTTCTTTTATAATTGTGGGACATGCAGTCAGTGCCCGGAATTAGAGAATGGGTCGGCATGAGGAAAACACAAACTCATTTCATGACAGAAGTGTTGTGAGGTGAAATAGCTCCAACAGGACACCTGTGGGTAAGTGAAGTAGTGGCAGGGGAGTCTAGGAGGATGCTGAAGACCAAATATCAAATATAGGCCTTATGACTCAGTGGATAGTTGAGTCATTAAAATGGCTGACATAACAAGGAGTGAGTCTTGGTAAAGAAAGAAAAACATTCAATGGCCTAGTCTTGAGAAACTTCTGTGTGTTTAGAGGCTGAGAAGATGGGAGGATCTGGTAAACAAGAGTTAAAGGGGGAAGCCAGAGAGGAAAGGAATGAGGTGAGCTCAGCCTTGGGGGTCAAGTAAAGAGTATGCTCTGTGGAGAAGGAAGGGATGGCCCACTGAGCTGCATGGGAGTTGACAGTCAAGTGAGCACCAATTACTGACCGTGCATTGAGCCACAATGAGGTCACTGGTGACCTTCACAGATGCTGCTTCTCTGTGCTGGAGGGGACAAACGCTTGATTGGAGTGGGCTTAAGAGAAAATTGAGTTACCCCTGGATACGCTTTCATAGGGGTTTGTCATCAGAGTGGAAAGGAAATCTGCTTTCACACTCCTCTGAGCCCGGAGTCTTGTCTTACAAAACCAGAGCTCAAAGCCCCACTGCTTCAGAAACAGCAAACAGGAAAGTGGAGCCTTTGAACTTGGGAATAGTATTAAATAGTCGTCTAGGGCTTGAAATGTTGGTAGCACAGATCCTGCCCCAGGAAATAAGATGGACCGGTTATTGGGTTTATTATAGTCCTGTATCCAAGACCACAGACAACAATCTCACTTGTATATTTATGCTGGGAACATGCCCTGACAATAAACATAGCAGGCTTAGAAGTCAGTACTTTGGGGTGGAAATCTCTGTGTTCAAAATTTCTTCTTCACGGTTCACTGTACCCCCCATGCAGCATCCACTGAACATCTGTTATGATGCTGTAAACATTGGGCCAGGACACTGGAGAACTGGATTTAGATGCCTGTTCTGGTTCTAATTTGCTGTACAAAAATATTTATATCAATATACCCCTGTGACCCTCCATATTTTCTTCAAATTTGGGTAAATAATTTCTAAATTTTATCCTGAATCTCAGTCTCTGTTCCTTTCTTTTTTTTTTTATTTAAGAAAATTTTTTATTCATTTTACATACCAACCACAGATCACCCTTTCATCCCTCCTCCCACTCCTCCCCCATCAGCCAGGGACCCCTCAAATAGACCAAGCTACACAACTGTCTCCCATATGCAAAGGGCCTAGTCCAGATCCATGCAGGCTCCACAGCTGTCAGTCTATAGTTCTCGAGTTCCTATGCTAAAAAAATAAGCTTCCAGGTTTTTGTTTTTGTTTTTCATTTACCTCAACAGTCCTTTATACCTAATCACAGATCTTCTTTGCAGGAGGAAAAAGAGGTATTTTGTAGCCATTTGCTTGCCATTGTAAGTGCTGAAACCAACAGACTCTGCTACTACATCTCCATGTCTCAAAATCTGAAAAATGGAGCATTAGCTGATACCCACTGATTTCTGGCCCCAATGGAAATAAGAATGATGCATCCTAAGGTTCTGAAGTCGACTGTCTCCTCTTGGTGCAAGAGTCAGTAATCCCCATAATAGTTGTGGCTGGCTTTGTACCATTGGTCAAGGCGATTAACCTGTGTGTGCCTTGGTATCTCAGCAGAAAGAAGACATATTACCTCAGTGCAACCTAGGCATGGCTGCTGCCACTTACCTGTCTCCTACTAGATAAACATCTGTTATTTTTTGTTGTTGTTACTTGGCAATATCCACTCATAGGCATGATTGGAAAATGTGCTTTAAGAAATGAGGCTCACTATCGCATTGCCGAAGAGGCTTGACTTCTACAGCGCTATCTGCAAACTTTTTTGGATGTATTTCTGCCCAGAAAGTAGCCTGTTTTCCTTTTAGATCTCCTGTCTTTACTTTGCTTTTAATATTCTCTGTCACACACTTTCAAAAGGAATGGGTATTTTAAGTTCAACTTAGAGGAACACAATCTTTTGATCCAATTACAGATGCTCCATTGTTAGTTGAAATGTAGACTCTTGACACACCTTGTTGAACATCAGTCATCTCTTTTGCTCATTTGATGGAGGAATGAGTTAGATGACATGGGCTCTATGCCTCTCTTACTTCAGTTTGAGCCCCTTTGGGAAGGGGGACTGTCCCTTATTCTTGCACATCTCATGCTTGGGTTGTGTCTGGTCCACTTATACATCACCATTGCTAGTTGAAGGGATGAATTCTTACTAGAACCAACCACCCTTGCTTTAGGGGTGCAGTACAAAGCATGATAGCATGGGGTATTTGGGGATAAGAGACTCCTTCCAGGTTGGCCTAGACCCAGAAGCCACAGAGAAAGTGAAGCTTTGAAAGCTGATGAGTAATTCCTGTTCTAAGAACTCCCAAGCCATAGTCCACAGGTGGGCAGTGGACAGTACTCTTCACTAATGGCAGAGGAAAATGGACAACAGTGATTTTTTTCCATAAAGCTAAATTTATGTTTTTAATCTGAGTTTATGGCTTTCCTGCATTTCTTTCAGGGTTTGCTACACTGAAATAACCTTCTTTCCGAAATTATGGTGAAGATAAATGGTAGATGTTTTTCTTAATGTTCCTATCAGGAGGAAAAACATTGTTACCTTGCACTGCCCCTCAGTTTAGTTTAGTCTAGTTTAGACATTTTTCTGCCTCCTGTGAGCTTCCTAAGGAGCTTTGTTAGGACAGTGATTTGTAATGAGATGTGAGCCATTTTGAGAGTCTAAAGTTTTATAGCATTTCTTCAGAAAAAAAACTGTATGTGTATGAACACAGGAACACACACACACACACACACACATACACACACAAATAAAAAATACCTTTTGCAAATAATTCTGGAAAGTTCTCATGCCTTCGTTAAACCAGATATTAAGCTTTGTGAGAAGCCACAAGCCCAAATTGAATCAGAGGAATCAGAAGCCCGGCTATTACCAAACAAGCCCCATTCCTCTGCTTTTTTACTGAAATATTGAATATAAATAAAAGCCCATTTAGGATGGCGAAATGCCAGGGAAGGCAGGCTAGTGACCAGGGGGGTTAGCATATTTTTCAATAGCAAATGGTCCTCTGCAAAGACAGCGGAGAGCCAGTACTGTAACAAGCCTTCTGTGGGCATGTGGGTACAGGGACTGCTCTTCCCCTTGGCATTTTTGCTGAGCATATGCTGCAACCCATCACCACAGGCAGGACTCTGCATCTCCCGGGCTGTTGGGGGAAGTCATGTTGAAGGCATTTCAGCCATCTGTTAGTGTTTTCTGCTCTGAAGAGTGCTTTGATGCCATGAGGAGATGTGACATGACATTTGGAATTAGGACCTACGTGTCTCAATGCCAAGGGCAGGTAGAATCCTGGGATGACTGAGTCTGGAACCATTATATAGGGAGAGATGAACATGTCAATCAATCAAGTGCATCTGCCTGGGTGGTTGCTCAGGCATCTAGGCTGTTCACATTGCGAGGGAATGGGATGAATGAAAGGGATGAATTAAAGTCCCGAGAAAGCCCTGTGGCTGAAGTGGAATGTCCAGCCTGAGCATTGGCACTAGCATCAAGCTTAAGATCTTGGAACATAAACAGAAAATTCTTCTGGTCAAGAATGTCTCAATTTTTGGTCACCAAGTTCCACAATCAGGGCTTTTTTTTTCCTTTGTTTGTTGTTTGTTTTGTTTTCTTTTCTATGTTCTGGTCGCCAAAAATTTGTTGTATTTTATAGACTTTCTATTAATCTATCACAGTTGGGAATAAAATGAAAATTAAGTAACTCTTTGAAACTCTAGCTAGACCCAAGAGTTTGCAGGGTGGCTCTTTACCTGGCTTGTACTGGCTTCACGTTCAAATGAGAAATTAGGACGGACAAGAGTTTTGTTGAAGGCCCTTAACTCTTCACTAAGTCAGATTTCCTCTGTGATGTCCTACAAAAAGAAGAGGGCCAAGAGAGGGAGATGCTGGATGATGGAGAACCGCATCTGTAGACCATACTTCATTTATCATCTGCATTCTCAGCACCAGGTCTCAGCAAACATGCAGTGAATACATGTTCCATCTTTTGCATGGCAACTCTCTAAATTAAACAACAATCTACCAAGTGCTGGGGTGTAGCTCACTTGCCTAGGGCATGCACAGCTCTGGGTTCAAGTCCCACCACAGAGGTGGAGAGAAGGAGGGGGTTGTGACTTGGGGACTCTTTGGTGAGCATGGGACTGAGCTGAGACTTCTCAGGGACGCAGAGTAGGTCATTTGGGGCGGAAGGATATCACCATGTGCTTTGGATAACACATTTCTACCTAATGTGACTGAACAACAGCTCAAAGCTGCCTTGCTCCTGAACATTATAATTCATGCAGATGCTCAGAAATGGCAATTCTGCCCTCTCAGCCTAGAAGTTATCCCTTTACCAGCAATGGAGAGTGGGAAATCTCCACAAAGCTCAATGTCTTTTGTTCTTTCTCTCCATTTTCCTACACGCCTGTATATCCCTATCTCTCAGGACACATAAGCACCTGATGAGTATATTTCAGTATATATTCTATTCAGGTGATCATAACCCTGAGTCACCCTTCATACCCTGCCTCTCTGAATCCTATTGCATGTGCCTGCAACTCCCACTTTGAGACCATTTTTCTCTATTTCCTCCATGTCCATCACCAACAATCATGCTTATTATACCTCACTTCTTCCAGTTCTAAATGAACTCTGGGTACCACCTTTGACTCACATTTTGGGATATATATTAATTGGAATGGTCTTATAATATGCTAATATGGTCATTTAGCTCATCTGCTAAGAAACACTTCACTTGTCTCATCACAATTAGTGAAAACAAAATGATGCAGGCTTGTTGCTGATTATATATAATACTCTGCAGGGTATGGACACAACATTGCTCCATTTTGCACATGAAATCAAGGAGATTCCATATTAATTGGGGACAACAACTCTGAGGCTGACATTTAGGAGCAAAATAATAACCTTATACATCAAATTTATCATTTCTTAAGGGGACAATATAATATTCAACCCGTGAAGCTTTTTACGCATGCCCAATTCCATACTCTCACCACAGTTCTGTGAAAAGGTAGTATTTTCCCAGCCTTTACAAACCTGGAAACTGAGGCTCAGTGTGCTTAAGCCACTTTACTGCCAAAGGCTACACAGTTTGACAGCGAGGGAAGCAGGGTCGGAACCCTGATGGTGATCCGTGGGAATGACTAGATGGAGGGAGTATCAAGAAACTTCAACCTTCTCCCTCACAGCCTGGCTGGGATGGGGCTGTTTCTTCATAGGTTAAGACAGCTCCACTCCTTCCCTCCCTTAAGGGAACATAACAGTAGCCACAATTAGGAATTAACTGTTTAACTGATAATACCTCTGAAGAGCCGAGATGATCTTCCTCCAAAGAGGTAATTACAGGAACCCAGTGAGGATGGCAAGGATCTTGCTGAAAATGGAATCTGAGCAATCCTAACAGAAATGTCAAAAGGATAATGTGTTTTGCAAATGTTTATTGCAAACAGACAAAAGTGGGTTCAATTACTCATCACGTCCTACACATTTCTTTCTTTGTTGCCTGGAAAACACTCAGGTGCTTTGTTTTTCACAAAAGAAAAAGCAAAGCCTGTTTTCTAGGATGGCAGGGAGGTATTTTTAGCTTCAAACTTGATCATGAATTTCGATGGTCTATTAAAATAACGCCAATGTAGATTTGAAATGGAAAGGCTAACAAAAGCTGGAGACCATGATGAATCCACAGGACATCATATATCATCTGTCCTTTGCCCCTCCCCCTCCAACCCTGAGCCTCTTGTACACCTCATCTGTGATTCTGGGCACTTTGAAACTAGAATCTATATTCAGCACATGTTCTTACATGGTTAAATAAAAATAATAATAATCTTTCTCACTGTTGGCTCTGTAGAAGAGGTTCCTTTTAACTCCACCTTGACTACTTTCCTCCTTGTGGGCCCTTTGGAGTGGGAATAAACATCAGGAGTTTTGCAGAAAAGCAGGTTTTAAATAACAGCAGCTATTACTATACAGATTTCTTTCCCTTACGGAGTCTCAGTCTCCTGTGCTATGTGGTGGCAATGATGCTGCCTCATAGGCAGCTGGGACATTACTGGGAACCACTGTGGGAGTGCCTGGGGCCTAGTAATCCTCACTATGTGAGTGGAGCCCTTCAGTTAGCCAGACACGTTTACCTTTGTTCTTTCATTCATTATGACTCCATAAAGTAAGAATCATTATTCCCATTTCACAGATAAGAAAGAGAGATGCAGAGGGAAAAAATAATTTATATACGTGATGTTGAATTGCTGTTGTTCATATATATATATATATATATATGTGTGTGTGTGTGTGTGTGTGTGTGTGTGTGTGTGTGTGTGTGTGTGTGTATCAGGTTGAAATCTGAAGCCTCAGTATCTCAGAATGGAGCTCTATTTGGGAGGGACTTTTATAGAAGTAATTAAAATGTAATCCTTAGAATAGACCTTTACCTAGTATGACTAGATGGTTAGTGTTATACAAAGGGGAGATTTAAATCAAAGATACCATGACAGTGGGAGACACATAAGGAGAAAGCAGCTGTGTAACTAGTAACATCATCTACAAGCTAATGGTGACCAAAGATTGCCAGATATTCCAGAAGCTTGAAGGGCAAGGGAACATTCTCCCTTAGAGCCTTCAAAGGAAAAAGGGCCTGGCTGTCAGATTCCCCCCTTCCACCTCTGGGAAACAACTACTCATGACTCATACCTTTATCCACCCAGCTCTTGCTAAGTCATTGTCGCAGCCCTTAAAATCACAGGTATTGCCTCAAGTCAAGCTACTAACAGCAGATTTTAGTTCTTGGTCATCTGGCTCAAACCCTGGTCCCCTAACTACTACTTTACTGTAGCAGCTACAAGCTTGGTCCTTCAACAAACAGCATTGCCTCACCTGAGAACATGATAAAAAGCAGGAACACAGGCCCCACTCCAAACCTACTGAATCAGAGTCTTCCAAACAAGATTCTTAGGGGCTTCACAGGTACTTCAAGGTTTGAGAAAAACTGCCTTTCAGTGTTGATCAACAGGTATCTATTCCCATCTCTTCTCTGGTTTGTGTTCTGAGTGTGACTGGAGCAGCCTCCTGGTGGGCCTTTCTGTTTGGGTACCTCTCCTAATCCATTTCCTACTCTGCTCAGCATCTCAGTTTTTCTTGATCCCCCAAGACTAACTTTGCTCCTTATAGATGGCTTAGACTCTGAGGCATAGTAAAAGCAGGACAGGCCTTAGGCACCTTTGAACTTGCTTCAAAGTGCTGCCTTGCCCCTCATAAGGTGAATGACAGGCCAGATCACTGTGGCCTCTCTGAGCTCCAACTCTTTTATGCCTCCCTGGTGCCATGACCCAGTAGATGTCACCATCATCCTTTGGTTGAACTCCTAAAGTGGCCTTGCCACCTCCTCACGTGAACCTTAAATTATTGTCCTTACTGCATCCTTAACTGTTTCTCCCTGCAAAGCCAATCTGAACCTTTCATTTCTCTTCATACTCTCCTCCAACGATATAGCATCTTTTAAGATGAAGCCCAAGTCCCTGAACCTGCCTTTTTCTCTCCTGAATGTTCTGCCCTGTATACATCCCAATCCATATCTCATGCCCATCCTCACACGCTTGTTTATTCTCTAGGTGTGCAAAGCTTCTTTTACTTGCCAAGGCTGTCAGTCATGTTGTTCAAGGCCCTTTCTTGCACGGGACCTCTCTTGCCCAAGTTGCTATGACACAGGTGTGTCTTCTCTGTTTTCCTGCATTGTGCTATTAATCAGACTGCTTATTAATTGTAAGCGTGGTTGTTTTCACCCCCCTCCCACATGCATTACATGAAGCCAAGGACAAGGCCACAACTCTCATTATGACGTTTGAGTCTCAGCACCCAGCCTACCATTGGTCCATAGGCAGCCTCAATGTGTGCTTACTGAATAGATGAAAGAAATTGGGAGCTGACCCAGTTTCAGGCAAGCTCTGTGCATTTTCTTTAAGAAACATTTGCTTCAGAAACCCCACTGCCATTTACAGATTAGGTGCCAGGTGCAGGGTACAGGCAATATGGTTTTGTTTCTTTCTTTCTTTTTTTTTCTTTCTGAAGCCTCTTTGTTCTTCCCCACATAATGCAGCCTTCCAGATCCTATCTTGTTGAACAAAGCTAAAGCATTTTCTCCTAATTGCTTTAGGTAAGGCTGTGCGATCTAATCACTAATCAGATGCTAGTGTTTAAGACAGAAAAAAAAATGGCTAATTAACGGAATCCAGTACTGCCGGTATTAAAGATCATGGCTCTGATGTGGAGTCGTTGTAATGGGCGACACACCATGGGGTGTGAGATTCCTTGGGCCTTCAGTGGCTTTTTCACTCCCAGAGATGTTGAAGCACAGAATCCCAATCAAAGGACAAGTAGGAATTTTGAGTGAGAATGAAGGATTGTGACTGTCAGGGAATCTGTCCCTTCTGTACATAAGAGTAAGAAATTCTAAAAGTTTGCTTGTTAGAAATACAAAAACGAAACTCTTTGTAATTATTCAATACAGCTTTTTTTTCTAATAAAGTGTCTGCATCCCCTCAGATGCCCCTCCTAGCCTATCTATCTCACTCTACCCCTCCAGAACCTGCTGGAAAGGAGGAAGGCAAAGACATCGACAGGAGGCAGCTCCTGGGAACATTGAAGATTGTGATAGGGCAGCGCTGGCTTCTGACCCTTGTCTGGCTGCTGGGAATGAGTGCTCCTAGAAAGCTGGGACTGCATAGCCTGCAGAGAACAAGAGCCCCAGGTGCCAGGAAGGCAGGCTGGGTGGGAGGCATGGGGTGGACACAGAGGTTCCCCCCCAGCTGCACTGTGGGAAAAGCAGCAGTGAACATGTTGCTGGACCAAGTGTGCTCAGGGTAAGCCAGGCATCAGCAGCTACTTGTGTGATGGACCCTTGAGTTCCTTGTCCCTGCCTGCCCTTTCCAGCCTAACACCTACTGGGTTATATTGTTATGGCAACAATACACTGTGGGGTTCCTGAGGTTATCTCCACCAGCATTGTGACCCCTTCCATCCCTATCTAAGAGCCTGTACCCTACAAGTACCCAGTTGGCTATAGCATGAATCTTAAAGAGTCTTATTAATAAAATCACACCTGAAGCCAGGTATTGGGGTGAACGCTGGAAGATCAGAGAAGCAGAACAAGCCACAGCCACCTCACCTTGCCAATTCCTCAGCTGATCCTATTTCCTCAGACTGGAACCCTTTATGTCCTTATCCAAATGGATCTCAGCTGAACTGCTGCTCAAAAGCCTAAAAGCTTAACCAGCCTAGTTCCTCATCCTCATGCCTTAAATATCTTTCTGCTTCCTGCCATCACTTCCTGAGATTAAATGCGTGTGTCACCATGCCTAGCTGTTTCCAGTGTGGCCTTGAACTCACAGAGATCCAGATGGATCTCTGCCTCTGGAATGCTAGGATTAAAGGTATGTGTCACAATTTTCTGGCCTCTATATCTAATGGCTGTTCTCTGACCCGAGATAAGTTTATTAGGATGCACAATATATTGGGGAACAAAATATCACCACAGTTGGCAGGTCTCCAGGTCTGGAACATTGTTATAGAATATTATTTTAAGATATGTTACATTTGTTTATACTATGGAACATTTGTTTTGATGAAGCAAAGAGGCATGGCATTCTTTTATGTTGCATTTGTTAAATTCTGTGAAGCTGTGCTACTGTGCCTGTCTAAAACACCTGATGGGTCTAATAAAGAGCTGAACAGCCGATAGCAAGGCAGGAGAAAGGATACATGGGGCTGGCAGGCAGAGAGAATAAATAGAAGGAGAAATCTGGGGGAAAAGAAGAAAGATCTAGGAGCAAGAGAAGGAGGAAGACTTCAGGGGCCAGCCAGCCACCAGCTACACAGCCAGACACAGAGTAAGAAGGAAAGAAAAGATATACATGAATAGAGAAAGATAAAAGCCCAGAGGCCAAAGATAGATGGGATAATTTAAAGTTAAGAAAAGCTGGCAAGAAACAAGCCAAGCAAAGGCTGGGCATTTATAATTAAGAATAAGCCTCCCTATGTGATTTATTTGGGAGCTGGGTGGCAGGCCCTCCAAAAGAGCAAAGAACAAAAACAACCAACAACAGAACATGAGTAGTTTCTGATCAAGATTCAGGAAAGTAGGAAGTCATATTGACACAAGATGGGCCATTTGGGCCTTATATGCACGTATTCTCTATCAGTTACTATTGAATCCATTTCTCATGTATGACATTTGCAAGAGAAAAATATTGAAAAGCTTAAAAGAAAACAAGAATGATTGGAAAGGAATCCTCTACCCTCTACTGTGTGAAGATGCCCCTTCTCCTCAAGTCCATATATACATTCAAAACTGCTCTAATCAATATCCCACCAGGACTTTTTAGGGAAATGATCGGGCTGAGCCTTTATTTATGTGAAAGAGTAAAGGGCCGGAGCATAGCCAAGGAGGGGATGGGAAGGGAGAATTGACTTATCTGCTAGGTACCAAGGTTTTTGCCTATGGCCTTATGTATTTTGGGGGGCGTGTTTTTTGTTCGTTTTGTATGCTAGTTATAGAGGATGCTAAGTTTTGAGAAAATTACAGAGGGTCAGTGTGGTGAAAAGGAAGGACACAAGAGTGTGCTGTCTCAGAGCTCAGCTTTGAGGGAAGAGAGCCTAAGCCAAGGCTAGAAGAAAGAACATGAGTCCTCCAGTTAGAGGCAGGTGTCCAAGGCTCCAGATCTGTCCTCAGTCTCTGTGAGATTTTGATGGTAGCTTTACTTTTCCAACTTCTGATTTCTTTCTCTGTAAAATGCATTTAAACAAAACAACTTGTTGGGCTGTACTTCACTGATTAAGTAAAAGAACACAGATTCAAAAGGCCACGTTTTCTCTCATATATGGAACCTAGGTTGCATGTGTGCTTGTGCCCATACATGCATATGCACACACACACAAATTGGTTGTATAGTTGTCTGTCTGTCTATCTATCTATGAATAACATGAAAGCAGGAGGGGAACTATTTGGGAAGAGGATAGGGACTGGGAGGAGGCGTGAGGACAGGAGAAGGCAATGGAGATGATTATATTAGAGTATATGGTATAACTGAATGAAAAAAAAGTCATGATGAAACTCATCCTATTATGCAGTGAAAAAATGCTGATAGGCAGAAAATTTAAAAGTTGTAAGACTCCTCCTGTAAAACAGATATTCCACGCACTGGTGTTTACAGATAAGGCCACATATAGTGGCTGCTCTGTGGACTGTGGGGAGGAGCATGACAAACTGGGTGAGCATTGCGTGGGCGGGGCCTGACTCAGCACACGCACTTTCAGTTAAAGAGCAGAAACCAAGTGGGAGGGTCAGAGTGGCTCAGAGATGAGCTCTCTTTCTAGCTCTGCCTCCAACTGATATGACAGTGGGTGACCCAGGAAGAGTCAACTTCATTCTCTGGGCTTTGCGTTGGCATCTTTGAAATGGGCATCCTGGACTCACCAGGGGCTGACTGTAGCTCTATGACCCATGGCACCTGTTTAGGAGACTGGATTTGTGGGTTTATTTGTCAGTCTTCCTTCTAGGATGAGACATGAAGGAGTGTCACTTCATGATTTGGATGATCTAGACTCAGACCCCACTCTACCATCGACAAAGGTGCCATTTGCAAATGTCCCAGAGCCTCAATGCATTCAGTCTCTAGCATGAAAAATATGAAGAGAGAATAATGATGACTCCTTCATAGAGGTGGGGTCACAATGGTGACAATTAAATATGAAATGTTTTGTAAATAGTAATGGGAAGGGTGTGATAAACATGACAGAAAATATTGAGAATTTTCTACTCATTGAATGGTGCCTAGTATATTATTTCATAACCCAGCTCTTGTGGGATGTAAGACTTGATATTTTCATTTTATAGATGAAACTATTGAGTTTCAGAAGTATTCAACAGCTTTTGCTATAAGTCAGGTGCGAGTCATGAGCCAAGTCATTGAAATTTCTTGCTCACAGAGTCAAAGCCATTGACTTATTTTTGTGCCCTCTGCTTCCCTGTGTGGACCAGCCATACCCAATGCTAGGGTCCTATAATTCTCATAAGGCTGAGGATGGTATCCAGAGACTCACTGAGATAGAGAACAGTGGACACAAGTCCAACTACCATTCAGGTGGGCCGCTGTCCCTACAAAGGAGGCAAATAGCTGTGTTTGCCCAGAGAAAAGTTGAGGGCTTCTTCTGAGCATGCTATGTTAAAAGTCATATTGTGGTGGGCAGCCTGGGAAAGACACCCCCTCCTGGGGGGCAGGAGAAGGTCAGCAACCTCAGGTGAACTCACTCTTGACTGGGGCTGAGCATAGATGCTGAAAGGAATCGCCTCTTGTTCTCTTTATGAAACCGACATGCTGTTCCAGCCCCAGGGAGCACAGGTCAGCAACTTCATGAATTACACTCTTGCTTGTAATCCAGTTGCAGGGGTGAAATATTATGTCGCCTAGGGCAGGGCTATTCCTGGTTCTTAGTTGTTTAAATTACCAAGTTTCCTGTTTGGAAGGGAAAGAGATTTATTGAATGGCTACCAAGTGTCAGGTCTGCCGCCACTCACTTTGCTTTGATGGCTTTATTTAACCCTTACAAGAACCACATGTTATTTTCTGCCATGTGGTTGATTAGAAGTTAATAGGCTCTAATAGTATAAAGAATATAACAGAGGGTCACAGTTTAGTAAGTGATAGAGCAGAAACTCAAAGTCTGTGGCTTTCTGACTTAAGTCTGTCCGCAGCAGCGTTCTGCCCATCTGTGTGATGCTGGCAACCAACACACCTATAAAATCCACAGCCTTTCATTGATGAAAGGTCTGCCAGGGGAGACGAGTGTGGGCTGTCCCAGAGAAAGCTGCTATTTGCGTAAACAGACAATAATTCACTCATTTGCTAATACTGCATCCCAGCTAGAGTATGAGTCATGTGTGCCTTCATTTTGTCATAAGGCATGAAAGCAAGGATGCTTCTGCAATCCTGTGTGGATATCACATTTGAGACTGGCAGTAATTGTGCATCCTTTGTCTCGACATCAAAAGCCCATTTAGATCTTGACAAGTCCATATATGTGTAGAAAAACACAAATAAGTACAGAAAATCAAGCCCCTCGGATATCCAATTGTCCTATTTTCCAAGAAAATGAAAGCAAGGATAACTTAAAATGAATAAAAATATACTCTCCATTTGGAAGTCTGCAATTGACAGTGTTTACCAGAAATTACATGAGCTATAGACTTGAGCTTCTATTTGATTGTGGGGTTGAATCCACGCCTGAGCTCTGAGATTCTGGCTTTGTGAATGATTGCTACTGCTGGGGGAATTGGCAGTGTGACCGGGCCGAGGGAAGGGATAAGATGATTAGGTCCAAGACTCCACTTCACTGCTTCTTCCTCCGAGACTTAGAATCCATCTCGCTTTCAGTCTCTTAATATTTCCTGAACACCGTGAATTTCTCCAGGGGGCTTTATGACCAGAACTGATCGCGTTCAATTCTCCTGGGAGGAAATAGGCAGGTTTGTCTTGTTTATTTATTTATTAAGTAAAGAGCAGAAGTGGAGAGGGGAGTCTCCTTATCTTTTATCGTGGTGGCTGAAGAAGCCCAGGCAATCCAAGGGTGACCAGCCCTCAGCCTGAACCTCTTCTCAACTGGATCACTGTCCCAGCATCCTGGCTACTGCTTTCTCATCCTTCTGTGAACCTTTCTTCCCTTGCTCTGTTCCTTCTTTGCTCTGGTCTTTGCAATGGCTTTAAGCCATCCCTCTGGACAGCCCTTCCTAGGTATAGTTACTAAGCCTGATGCTAAGTATCTCAGTTAACAGCAGATTTGATTTGAGGACTCTGCTCAGCAAGCCATCAAGGCTGGGGACTAGTGGCTGAGAGTGAGCACCTCCCTCCATCTGCTGCTCAGCATCCCTATCACTTCTCCAAAGAGAAGTGTCTTGGAGCCTGCCTGTTCCTCACAACTTGGTCTTGCCTAAACTCCACAAGGTTGTGAGCCTTCCCTGTGGCCCTGATCTCACCTTCCTCTGCTTTATTTCTCTTTCAGCTCTTGCTTCTCAAAGAGATGTCCTGGTAGAACGATCCCCTTCATTGTTTCTAGTTCAGATCCCACTAGGGCCCTGACAAGTATGGGGGCACCTCTGAGATGCTTTCTCCCTCCTCTCCTGATTGCCTCCCCCTAGGCAGCACCAGTTGCTCAACATTATCTGGTCAGCTGAGACTCATCAGTAAGCTCAGGGGACCACCATCAACTACCTGTGGATGACTCCTATGCTGCAGCTTGGTGGGGATAGAATCCCAGAGGTGGAGCCTTGAGAGAGACTATCAGGATGCTCAAAATGTTTAGGGCATCTCTAGGTCTGAGAGACCTTTGATATTGTGAACCAGGGCAGCTTGTGTGGTGAGGGCTGCTTTACTTCAATAATGAAGTCAGATCTTTGCTTATGACTCTGCCACACCAATGACTGTGGATACAAAGGTAAGAGGTATGGTATGTATCTCTGAGACTCTTGACTAGCAAGGTGAGTTCAGATTCTTGCAACTCAATAAACACAGGACATCAAGTTCAGCCCCCATTTCCAGGTCAAGACTTAGAAGCCCAGGGATATTAGCATGCTGGCCTGTGGTCACTTGGTTAGCTATAGCAAGAGATTTTATTATACCTAATTATTAAACACACAATAGGTGATAGGTATTCAGCCCTAAATGTTCATATTTGCTCTTTCACTGGACTTTGGGTTCAACAGTGGGAAAGAATCTTGATTCAGAGAGGAGATCTACTTTTCAGAAAAGTTCACTGCCTTCCCCGAGTTCACATAGGTCAGAAAGAGGAGAGTAAAGGCTTTCCCACACTGTCACTCTTATAGAAAAAAATAGTTTAGAAATGGTGAGTATGAATGCGAAATATCTATAAGAAAGGCATCCACAGTTCACTAACGCCATACTTTCCTACAGATGGGGATAGGGATGGGATATATAGTGGGGTCACTTTTAGAAACAGCATATAAAAGTTGGCTTCTTCCAGGCATACTATATTAAAAGTCATATTGTGGTGGGCAGCCCGGGAAAGGCACCCCCTCATGGGGGCAGGAGAAGGTCAGCAACCTCAGGTGAACTCACTCTTGTCTGGGGCCGAGTGATGGTATGTTCGTGAAGAACTTTGGCACATCCTGAGAAAGATCCACTTCATGAGTGAACTTGATAGCTGAGCAACAGAGGAGAGAACGAATGGAATGGGGCCTGAACATAGATGGCAGAGCCTGGCTGTGTAGTGACAGGACAGTCTGTCCTTATTTTCCCTAAACTGGAAGTTCTCTGCTTGACTAAATTGCTATTTGAAATAAATAATGTGCATATAGATCTTTCCCCAGGATGGATTCACTGTCTTTCCTAAAGGAAAAGCACCCAGTCCAACTGAGTGCTGTGTTGGGGGCACAGTGTACAGGAAGGGAGGTTCTCCCCTAAAAAACTGTTGGCTGGGCTGAAGGTATTTGCAGGAAGGGACCCATAGGCAGGGTAAGAGAGCTGTTGATGTGGTACTCCAAGTCATCTTCATGACCTTGGATTTCTTTATCTCTTTCCACTCTTCCCACCTTGGCCTCTTTTTCCCTCCCTTTTCCATTTCTTTCTCCCCAACTCTTTCTTTGTATTTTTGTAGCATAAGCAATAGACAAGGTAGAGATCCTGCCTGAAATTAACTTGGAGTTAGGAACCAGTAACATTAGGATCCAACACTAGGATGTAGAGAAGGCCACATGTCTAAGCTTCAGAGAGTATTAGCTACCCAGCTCCTCCTATCTCCAAGCCCGACCATGGACACATGCTGCAAAGCCTTCCAGTGTCCCCAAGCAACTTGAAAGCCCATATTTATCTTGTATGATTGTCATGATTCTTAAATAATACCAAATAATTAAATGTTTTTTAAAGGCAAGAAATGATCCATAAGCCTTCAGAGTGGTCTACTGTAGTAGACACAATTTAAAAGCTGACTACCCATCCAGCTGTTTGATTCCAAGCACATTTCTTAACCTCTGAGTATTAGTTCCAGTGACTGTTAAGCAGCCTACAAGATGGAATAACAAGGCCCACCTCACTGTCCTATGTAAAGTAGATGGCATCACAACTAATAATTCCCTCTGCTCTCTCCTATCCACCCCACAGACTGACTGTGGTGTTTTAGTCATGGATACATCTGATTCCAGAAAGGCAAGACCAGTGGCCTCTGCACTATCAGCCGGAGTTCTTCCCACAAATGATCAAATCACAAGAGCTCACAGTGTGTTTTCACCCTGCTTTGTTGAAAGCCATTTCCCCAAAATGCATTTTACGTGGGCAATGAGTCTCTATTCATGCACAATTTCACATGAAAAGATTTGCCCTTTTTATCGCACGCATGGCTTGAATCGGCCAGCCTGCGTGAAAATATTTCCATTCATTAGCATGCCAAATGATGGCACTGGCCTGGAACTTAGGTCGAGATTGCCATAGACTCACAGAATCCTAACACTCTGAGCATTCTCAGGGGGCCCTTGAGTCTAACCTTCCAGCTAATGGTTCTTTAAATGCATCTGAAATCTCATTCTGTGGTGGTGGATCTAACCATTTTGAGAAGTTGCCCTTCTTGTATGGAATGTCTTCCTTGTATTGAATTTAAGCTGGAATTTCACTAGTTTCTGCTCATTGATCTACTATCCAGTAATGTTGACAAGAAAATTTGGTGACAGCACTTCATGAGTTCACACGAAATAATCATAATAGTAAGAAGCTACATCATACATGTCAGGAGCGTTCTAGATTTCTCAATACACCATTATTTATTTATTTATTTATTTATTTAATAGGCACAAAACTACTTTAAGTCTGGCTATTATATCACTCTGCTTTTAAAAATGAGGAAATGTGAGGCATGGAAGCTGCATGTCCCAGTTCCTGGGTTGCTGGTTAGGAAAGGCAGAATAAACCCAGGGGCTCATGTCCTTAAAGACTGTAGCTACAAGTGTCCTATCACCATGTGGACCAGAGTCAGCTATAAGACTGAGACATTTGATGTAGTCTACAGCCAGCTCTCCTTATTTACTGTAGAACAAGTTTGTGTATGCTATTCCATACTCCAGAAATGTGTTGATTGTTGGTACATATTCATTGTATACAGTGATAAGTCTTGTAAAGATATTACCGTATAAGTACATCATGTGCTTTGACCTTATTTAACCCAACACCCTTCAATTTCTCCCTCAGTAGTGTCCTACACATCTCAGCTCAAATATCATGTTGTCCCTGTTGCTCTTTCAGACATATCTTTTCATGTCACTTGTGGCTTGTGGGGGTGTTATATAACTATGTAAATTCCAGAATTCATGAATGAGAGAAAACAGGAGGTATTTGTCTTTCCAAGTCTGACTTTTTCTTTTAATGTGATCTCCAGTTACATCCATTTTCCTGCATAGGATATAATTTCATTCTTCATGGCTGACTAAAGCTCAGTTGAATATATATGCCACATTTTCCTTATCCAAACATCTGTTGACAGGCTGATTCCTAACTTGGCTGTTGTAACTAGTACTACAGTAAACACACATAGGCAAATATCTCTGTGGTATACTGAGTTACAATTCTTCAGCTACATGCCCAGGAATATAGGTGCGTCATATGGTTATTTTATTTTTATTTTTTATGAGAAACCTCCTTACTGATTTTCATAATGGCTGGATTATACTTCCACCAACAGTGTATGAAATTCTGCACCTATACACACACACACACACACACACACACACACACACACGCACGCACGCACGCACGCACGCACACACACACACAGTGTGTGTGTGTGTGTGTGTGTGTGTGTGTGTGTGTGTGTGTGAACATTTGTTGATTTTTGTTTTATTAATTGTAAGCATTTTGACTGGAACCAGACGGAATCTCTTTGTGGATTTAATTCACATTTTTCTTGTGGCTTAAGGATGTTGATTTTTTTTTTTTTTGATTGGCCAATTGTACTTCATCATTTAAGAGCTCTTTTAATTGAATTTGCTCATTAATTGAATGGGTGGTTTGATAATTAGGTTTTTTAAGTTCTTTATGTGTTCTAGAGTTTAATCCACTACAAGCTGTGTGGTTTGCATTGTTTCCCATCCTGTAAGCCAGTGGTTTTCAACCTATGGGTTGTGACTCCCAGAGTCACAGAGATCCTGCATATCAGAGATCCTGCACATCAGATAGTTATGATTCACAACAGTAGCTAAATTAAAGTTATGGAGTTGCAATGAAATAATTTTGTGGTTGGGTGTCACCACAACATGGGAAATTTATTAAAGGGCCGCAGAATTTGGAAGGATGAGAACCACCGCTTAAGCTATATTTTCACTTAATTGTTTCCTTTACTGTTCAAAAGCTTTTTAGTCTCATGTAATCTTATTGATTAACTCTTGGTTTTATTTCCTTAACACTGGAACCCTTTACTAAACATTCTTGCCTATATCTTTGTTTTCTATGTATTATTCGCTCACAATTTCAAAGTTGCCCGTCTTGTGTTGAGGTCTTTGATCCATTTTGAATTGGTATTTTTGCAGTGTGAGAGGTAGAGATCTTGTTTCTTCTACACAGTTTTCTCAGCACTATTTACTTGAGAGGCTACTTTTCCCTTATATGCTGGCTTTTGTTGTTGTTTTGTTTGTTTTTAATCTCAAATTGCCTGTGGCTGCTTGGGTTTATTTCTAGATCCTCTATTCCATTCCATTAATCTACTTGTCTGTTGTTGTGTCTCTAACATGCTGGAATTTTTTTGTTTGTTTGTTTTTGTTTTTTGTTTTTTTTAAAGCTATGGCTAATTTAACTTGAAATCAGGTATGGTGATGTTTCCAGCATCATTCTTTAGCCTAGAATTGCTTTGGCTATGCTTTTGTCTTTTCTGCCTCCATATGAATATTAGGACTGTTTCTCTTATTTCTTTGAAGCATGCCCCTGGGATTTTGATGGTAATTTCACTGACTCCGTGGATTGCTCTTAGTAACTTAGCTCCTTTACAATATTAATTGTGCTGATCCATGAGCATGGGAGGTCTTTTCATCATCTAGTGTTCCATTCAATGTCTTTCTTTGATGTTTAAAAAGTTTTCATTGTTGAGGTGTTTTACCTCCTTGGCTTGATTTATTTCAACTATATTTTTGAAACTATTGTGAATGAGATTGTTTTCCATATTTCCTTTCCAAAATATGCTTGTTAATAATCAGTGAAGATCACTGATTTAGGTATATTTATATCCTGCTATTAGGTTGAGAGTGTTTATCAAGCCTAAGAGTTTTCTAATGAAATCTTCAGTGTCTTACATACAGGACCATATTATCTGAAAATAGGGATAATTTGACTTTTTTCTCCTATTGTTACAAATGTATTTTTCTAATCTTATTGTTCTAATCTAAGATATATATCTATATCTATATCTATATCTATATCTATATCTATATCTATATCTATATATATATATATATATATATATAGAGAGAGAGAGAGAGAGAGAGAGAGAATGGGGAGAGTGGACACTTAGGCCATTCCTGGTTTTAGTGGAAATCCTTTTAATTTTTCTCTATTTAGTATATTGTTGACAACAGGGTTGTCATACACAGCCTTTATTATATTGAGGCATGATCATTCTTTTTATTCCTTGGTTCTTCATGGCTTTTATTATGGATGTATGTTGAATTTGTAAAAGGACCTTTCTGCATCTATCAAATTATTATGTGATTTTTGTCCTTTTGTATATTGATAAAATGTATTACTTTATTAATTTGAACCATCCCTGCTTCCCCAGGATCAAGCCAACTTCATCATGGTGAATGATCTTGGTATGTTCTTAAATTCAGTTTGCCAGTATCTTATTGGGAATTTTTTTCTTTCCATGTGCAACAGGAAGATTGTATTGTAGATTTTCTTTTTATTGTATATTTATCCAGTTTGGGTATCATAAAAGGAGTTTGGTAATGTTCCTTCTATGTCTATGTTATATAATAGTTTAAGAGCATTGATGTTACTTTTTCTTCAATAGTTTGGTAGAATTCAGCAGTGAATCTGCCTAGTCATGTCAGTTTTGTTGGAAGATGTTACTCCTTCAATCTCATTGGCTTGCTTATTATATACTTATTTAAGCTGTCATTATCCTCTTGTTTTAATTTTGAGAGGCCATGTGTGTCTAAAAGCTTAACTTTTCCTTTCAGATTCACCAATTTATTGGATTATGGGTTTTCCAAGTTTGCCCTAATAATCCTCTTAATTTAATTGATATTTGTTGGAAGGTCTTTTTTTCATTTTTATTACCTTTTAATTTTATTGCTTGTATTACTTTTTAATTTTCTCTCTTTTTATTTTGGCTATTTTGGGATTGGAGTCAGAGAAGAAACCTACTTCCTAGGCATGTCTGTGAGGAGGTTTCCAGGGAGCTTTAACCCATCCTGGATGTTGGTTGGCAGTATCAGCCCTTGGCAATATTCCTCAACTGAGTAAAATGGGAGCTTAGTGGTAATTTTAATGGGAGTGTGGGAACCCAGAAGGCCAGTAAAAAGGTGAACAGTGAAGACCTAGATTACATGGTTCTAGGTAGGCACAGGATTATAAAGGAAATTGGTCTAGAAACCGTTTATGTTACATTCTTGCAAAGAATCTGTCTGCATCATACCATGTCTTGAGAACTGTTAAAGACTGTGGGGACTTTTGAAATTGGAATGAATATCCTTAGCACTAGGAGATGGACTTGAGCCTGTGGGAAACAGGGACAGAATTTGGCGGCTTTAAGTGTTGTGTTTAGATATCAGGTTGGCATGGGGCAGGCTTGTAATGGCTGGTTTTATCATCAACTCAATGAGATTTAGAATCATCTATGACACACTGTTCTGGGTGTTTGTTTAAGAATGTTTCCAGAGAGATTTAACTGAAAAGGGAACATCCACTCTGAGTTTGGTCAGCACTGTTGTGGAAATACCTAGGGTTCTGGACCAAATAAATATGGAAAGGAAAAGCCAGAGGAGCACCAGCACTTTTTATTTCTGCCTGCAGATGTAATGTTAACAACTGCCTCCTGCTCCAATTTCAATTCCTTCCCACCATAAAAACCATCTTTTTCCAGGGGTTTTTATTGGCAGGTGTTTTGTCTTAGTAATGGAGAAACTTGTAGAATCTTTCAACTACAATCTGATGGAGAGGTCCTTCAGTGGGTTCCTGTTTGGTATTCTAAATGCCCTATCTAGATGACCATCTCTATAAATTTGGGAAATTTTATTCTATGATTTTATCTAACATATTATATATGTCTTTGGCTTATAATTTTCCTTCTATATCCATGGTTCATAAATTTTGTGTCATAACAATGCCCTTAGATATCATATGCTGTTTATACTTTCTTAATATTTTATCTTTATGTTTGCCTAAGCATTCTAATTTACCAACCTTGTCATAGAGTCCTAATAGTCTAACTTCCAGTTAGTCTTCTCCTTTGGTGAGGTTTACATTGATATTTAATTTGACTTATCATTATCTTCATTCCAAAGTTTCAATATTAAAATTTTTAGTATTTTTATCTCCTTATTTTAACACACTCTAGTGAATTCTTTGTACATTCATCTGTTTCTTTTATGCAGGAATTACTTGTGTCCTCTTTTGTTGAATATTCTTATAACCTTTCTTTTCAGTTTTTTTTTTCTGAGTTCTTCATCAGGAATTTTGTCTACTTTATTCTCATAAGAATACATTAACATCGGGTTTATAATTTTGTAAGGGTCATGTTCCTGTTATTATTTCTTCACTGGGACTTGTTCATCTTACATTGTGTTGCTGTTTGGCATTTTAAAATCACCTCTAATCACAATATTCATTCAAGAGAAATAGGTCATAGCAGAGTTGGTCATCCCCTCTAGACCAGGGATATAGGTCCTTAGATAATTCCCTAGGCCATGTACTTGAGACACAAGGTCTGCCCTCCAACATCATTCTAAGAAGAGAATATTAACAACAGAAGCAACCACAACTCATAGATATGTGTGCTTTCGTGAATACTGTCTTACCATGGCTTGAGCTGCCTTCTTTGTTTATGTATGTTTCCTCCTGTAAGCTCAGACCACCTCCCATGAGGTGTCTGTGTGGTCCTATGGTTCCCCAGGTCCTGTACTCTTTGTGGGTGGAAGACAGTATTTTAAAGTTTAGAAATGTGGTTTTCTATTCTTACTGGCAAGGTAGTTGGATTGCAGCTCCGCCTAAAGTCTGTTATCCTCTGCCCCATTTAATGGGTTGCAATGGTGCCACTGAGTGGTTTTCCAGTGTCTGTCCCATAGAACCTGTCACCCTAGAGCTGACAACTTTCTTTCTGCTATCCTCATTTCTGGAGATTTCCTTTTTCTCTTTAGTTGATGGATTTAGAGTGGTGGCAAGGAGACCCTAACCCTCCCTGTCACATTCTTCAGTGCTTGAGGTTACAGTCGTACATTACACATCTAATGTTCAATATGTGCGCATTTCAGCTGCTCTCTCTCCCAGTCTGCTACTTCGTGTGATCCTCCATTGCCTTCCCACACTTCTCACTTCTTTTTGAAGTCATGGAGGGTGTTTTCTTTTAGATCATGGGGACAAAGTGGAGTGCTATTTGTCTGTCCTCTACCATCTGAACCAGTCACCTTTCCCAGATCTTTAAACGAAAGTGAATCCTCTTTTCATGGATCACATAAATATAATCAGTGTACATTGTGTCCACGGGTGCATGTATTTTGAGTAAGCATTTAGGAGGCCATGCACTAAGCTTTTTCTGGTCCTGCTCTAACTAGAAGGCTCTCTTGAAACTTCTTGCCACCTTTATGTGGATGACCTTCACTTTCCACTGTTCATTTGGCTAATCATGAAGAATATTTTAGTACCATGGCCTGGCTCACAACACAGTGTTCTCATGAATATAAGCATCCTCTGCTTATCACCGTGGCTCAAGACTGCTAATATATTTCCCTCTCTTCTCTTCCAATTGTTTTATTCTGTTGCAAGTACTATGTTAGGAACTGAAGGCACATGCATACATTTTTACTAGCTTTTCTCCCAAAGACACATGGAATATTACATGACACAAATTATGGAACAGGCAGGAATGAGACCTAAAAGAGAAGATAGCTTTACTTTACTTGAATTGAGGAGCACCAAATATCTGTGAATGAAGAAAATGGGAAGAAAGGATCCAAATGTCTACAAACCTAGAAATCATTAAACTCATAAGATAATATATAAATGCTCTTAAGGTGACCATAGAAGAATTTACCAATATAACAAAAAGGAAAAGAAAGAAAAAGTGGCAAATTTTACCACTTTTGATTTTATTATGAATGTATAACCAAAACCATGAATTAATGTGTTATAAAAGATACTGATCATGCAATTACATAAGCACAAAGATGCTTATATCCCATATAACAAGGTATATGCATGTATTCATAAAATAACAAATTTAAAACCCACAAATAAAAGACAAAGGCACAGACAGATGGCTTTTTAAATGTATATGTAATATATGAAAAAGTAATATCAGATACCTAACATATTCCTAGCCTTTCTCTTCCAACAAAGTAGCAAATATTTAAAGTTATGACAAAATCAAGTGTTTATAATGAGATAATAAAAAGAAATCATATACAGAAAAGAGCAAAGGACTACATATTGATAATGTATCTATTCTAATTTCTATTGCTATGATAAAACACTATGTTCAAAAGCAACTTTGAGGAGGAAAGGGTGTCAGCTTACACTTTGCAGTCCATCATTGAGGGAAGCAGGGCAGGAACTCAAGGTAGGAACCCAGAGGCAGCAACTGAAGCAGAGTCCATAAAGAAACATGGTTTACTGGCTTGCTCCTCATAGCTTTCTTTCTCTTCCTGCTTTCTGTTATCTTTTTCTTTCCTTCTTTCTTTCTTTCTTTCTTTCTTTCTTTCTTTCTTTCTTTCTTTCTTTCTTTCTTTCTTTCTTTCTTTCTTCCGTTTGTTTTGAGACAGGGTTTTTCTTTGTAACAGCATCAGTTTTCCTTGGACTCACTCTGTAGACCAGGCTGGCCTTGAGCTCACAGAGGTCCTCCAGCCTCTGCTTCCCAAGTGTTGGGATTAAAGATGTACACCACCACCACCAGGCTCAACTTGCTTTCTTATACAACTCAAGACCACTTGCCAAAGAAGGGTATCACTCACAGTGTACTGGGCCCTCCCACTTCTATCATTGATCAAGAAAATGCACCACAGATCTGCCTACAGGCAACCTGATGGAGATATTGTCTCAACTGAGCCTCTACCCTAGATATGTCTAGGTCGTGTCAAGTTAACAAAACCACCCAGAAGAGATGACATACTTTCAAAGAACAGTTTGGCTGTCTGAGTGTAGACATTACTATGACCCTGAATTATATATATATATATATATATATATATATATATATATATATATATATATATATATAATTTTATATGCTGTATTAACCAGCTTTGACAAACGTATCTGAGACAACTTTAAAGAAGAAAAGTTTATTATATTTTGTCTCCTTATTTCAGCATTCAGTCCAGAGTTCTTTGGCCCCATGACCACACAGTCCATCACCGTGAGGACAGCCCACATGGCAATGGATATCTACTCATCTTGTAGTAGCTACAAAGCAGAAAGAGGCCCACTCATACAAGATGTGTAAGGAGCTGACTTCCCTCCACAGATGTACTTCCTAAAGATTTCCCAACCTCCTATGGACTGACAACACAGCCTTTAACACGTAGGCCTTGGAGAGAGACTTCCAAACTGTAGTGTATGTGTATATACATATATATGTACACATACATATACACGTACCTCTGTAAACAAATTCTAGAAAATTTTATGGACATATACATAAAGACGTGGATTAAAAATGTATTGAAGTCCTATTGATAATAAAAATTAAAATACATGAGTGTTCATCAATTTGAGGGGAAAGATGGAAGGATTCATATAATGAGAGGGTAAAAACAATAAGTTCAAGTAATATTTAAAACATAATTTAAGTAAAAATTGTATATTATAATGTGTAGTATATACTCTATAATGCCATCTATAAATTTTAATTCTTTACTTATGTATATATGGAGGGTAGTTGTGTACATGTGTGGGGATGCTTATGGAGCACAGAAGAGGGCATTAGATCTCCTAGAGCTGGAGTTACAGGAGGTTGTGAGTCACCTAGTATGGGTGCTGGGGGCTAAACAGGCCCCCTTGGAGAGTAGCAGGTGCTCTTAAGCACTGAGACATTTTTCTAGCCTCTCGTGTTTTTATTTAAATCACACACAAAGATAAAGCAACAGATGTTGTTTGTGCATAAGCTGTATTTAAAATAGTATGCTAAAGACAAAGTATTAATTCATGAAAATGATGGCCACTGAAGAGCATGAAAGAAATAGCATAGGACCAACCTCAAAGGCCAGAGAGAACTTTTTTACTTTTTCTTATAGGTTTATAGTTTAAAATTTTTTAAAGACAACTGTGACTAAAACAAATGTTAGTAATTATCATCTACTGGTGGTCCTGCCAGAGATCCTTGTTTTATAACTTGTCATAATTTTGTTAATTTTACAGATGTGTCAAAATTTAAGTACAGCTCTAAGAGAAATGTAACTCATTTAAAAGCCGCATCTCATGGTGAGGGTGCAGAGCAGAATCTCCTTGGCTTTCTTTCCTTACAGTGGATAATGTAAGATACTCCAACTTCCAGCTCAGGGGGAAAATAACAATTTAAATGATTTCTGATTATAGATTTTAAAATGCCATTAGGAAACACTAATTTAATTTGGGGCTAAATACCAAACATAAAATATTAAGCAAAAACTTGTACCTTTGTGCATTCAAAATCATTTTGTTCTGGTTTCAGCCAATGCTGCAGTTCAATTTGCTGTTTGAGATACCTGCCAGGTGAAGGGTAGACATAAATAAGCAACTTCCTCAGAAGCATAGTACCAACCCTTCTTTGGAGGCTGTGTCCATAACTTCCAATTCTCTACCCAGTCCTGAGATTGGATGCATTTCCTCCCAACCCTGGAAACGTATGTATGGTGATCTCCCATCTACAAATGAATGAACTGAAATTAAAAATTTGCCCAAAGTCATTGCTAACTTGTGAGTGGTGAAGATCATCCTCAGACTCAGATTTCCTGAGATGATGACATTGGGGGATTTCAAGGAAGTCCTTTAGTGCCCCTTAGGAAACCACAGTATTTTGTAAAAAGTGACTTTCTAACTTCTACTTTTTGTCCTTGACACTGAGAAAGAAAATTGTAGGTGGAACTAATAGTCTCTGAATGGCAGGCCTGCCTACTGTTCAGCTGCTGTTCCCACTGTGCAGGAACCATGTCATTGGCTGTTATTTGCTCTGTGCCAAGGGTGTAAGCATTTAAGTGGAGCATCCCTCAGAGCACGCTGTGCACCTGCCAGTGACGAATCACCATTGGAGTTGGGAGGGGACCTATGAGCTCCTAATTGTCTCTTCTCCATTCAGAGGACATCATGTCTCATGGGAACAGCCCAGGAAGCAAAATGCTGTTGCATAAAAGGCAATGGAATCCTCATGCCCAAGGTCATAGTGTCCTTTTATCTTCCTTTGTGACTTCAACCCAAGTAACCATTCCTAATCCTGGGATCATACATCTTCCAAGTGGTGCCAGTTACCTTATCCACATTGAGGGAACTAAAGGAATAGAATGTGTCAAGAGAGTCACTTTACAAGATCATTAGGTATGTTCTGATTGGTTCTCTTGATCCTCAAAGTAACCATATGAAATATGAAAACATATTTCTAAAATCATCAACCTTCTCAGCAGATGGGGAATGCTGTACAACACTGTGGTATATGAATTTGTTTTTTGTTTTTGTTTTAAATTAAAGTTAGGGCTTATACACTTTAAGAGTGCACATGAATTCTGACAAGATCATGCACAGGTTATCCTCGGCTCCAGGGTGGATAAAAGCCTTCCATGGGAGCCTAGAGGTTTGAACTGTTTCTGACTCACTTGTTGATCATCAAAGACCTGATGGTTCTAATCCAGCTCTTTCTTTATGTGTGATACCCAGGAGTACCCAAGATGACCTTCATTAAGGTGCCCTGTCTTCAAGGGTGGAATTATAAAGATGAGATGCACCTCAAATGGGGTTTCTGTCTTCAGACAGTTTATGAACAAATGCAGGTATAACAGGGAGTGACACTTTCCTGTGTCACCAATAATTATTGTATGCACCAAGTACCCATACATCCTTGAGGTACAGTAGCACATGGACTGTCTTGGTCCTGTGTCACTGATAACTGATGTACATAAATTCATCCATGCACTTATGGTATAGTGGCACATGGAATGACTTGTTCATGTGTCACCAATAACATGTGTACATACTAAATGCACTCTACCTCATGGATACAGTGGCACACAGTACAAAAGCATACAGATTGCTAGCTTTGGTACTGATACCCAGCCTGCATCAGGACCATCTTGTGGGATGCTCATGGTCTTCTTACTTGTATGTCTTCACACTCACGGCTCTCTGTGTCTTACATACCATCTTCAGCCACCATGTCTTTTCAGTGCCCACCATTGACTCCACCCTGACATTCCTTCATGTCAACCTTCATATCTTTTCTCTTGTAAGCCTTCCTGGCTCTCCCTTCTCTGGATTGTTTGTTTCTGTACCAAGTTCCAGAGAGCCCATCCTTTTGTGTGTATAATGGGTCACATGGGTAGTCAATGCCTTTGCTATGCTGGAGAAGACATGATAGGTCTGAGAGAACCCAAGAAATTCTCAAGTACCCAGGCTCCTATTTACATTTAACCAACAATCAGGTTCCTAGCCTCAGGGCAGTTCTACTGGCCTCCTTCTTCCAAGAATGTGTGCACAACAGTTATCATATGATCATGACGAGAATGGCTTGGGAGTCAGGTGGAACTGATGGTCCCTTCCCATTATATCCTAAGGCCAGCCAGGGTTAGGGTTACTTCCTGGTTCTTCTCTCCTTTCCATCCCCTATTTTGAGAGAAAGTTTTTTTTTTTGCGTTAGATTCATTGTTAGTCTTCTTTTTAAAATAGGTGATCTACCTAGTTTTTATATTTTGATTTTATATAATTGTCCACATGTTTACTAAAATATTCTGATACCCTACTTTCTTCTTTCTGCTCTAACTTGCCCTTTGTAGCTGAACCTTGTGTTGCTCCTTTAAAGAGCCCACACAAATGACTTGAGGAAAACCACACCACATATGCATTTACTGTGATTAGAACCTCTGTAGTCACCTTGGCTTATTACAGATTATACTTATTCATTTTATAATTCTGCAATTACCAAGGAGTTCAGTTGAGGTCCTGAGTCTCTTCAGTTTTAATTAGTCTTGTCAAGCTATGCGTAAACCAAATTGAATATCTCTACTGCATTCTTCAGTGACCTGTCCTACTAATATTAGCTCAAGAGGCTATAGACCAGTAGTTTTCAACCATCCTGATACTATGTGCGACCCTTTAATACAGCTCCTCATTTGTGGTGATCCCAACCATAAAATTATTTCCATTGCTACTTCATAACTGTGATTTTGCTGCTATTATGAATCACAATGTAAATACCTGTATTTTCTGATAGTCTTAGGTGACCCCTGTGAAATCTGGGGGTCAAATGACCCACGGATTGTGAAACACTACTGTAGACTATCTGCATGCTGTGTGAGTTCGCTCAAGCCTACCCTAGAAAGAGTACCACAAGTCTTCATCCCCTGACGCATAGCTTTGCCTTAGGTAGTAAATGATCCCATCTGGAAAACTGATGCCCCATCCTCATGAAATGAAATTTAAATTTATATATTTTGAGAAGAAGTATGGGTAGTGGTTGTGTTTGCATGTTTTAAGTCAGTGATTAATTTCCAAAGTGGCTCAAACTTTCTAAACCTTTATGTAATTATCCAAGAAGATGCACCTCAGGATTATTGTGAAGTTGAAACATATATAACTGTATAGCATATAAGCAGCAGTCAATGCCTGGCAAGTTTCATTGTTTTTAATGTTAGTCATTATTATCTTTCTGCAGAACAATGAGATAGAAGAGAGACATTGAAAGAATGTTTGCTTCATGAAGAAGACAATGAATCTAGATGAAACTGACTTCGTACCTTCCATGGGCATTAGCAAGCACTAACACTGCAACCTGGGCTGGCAGCATTCAAAAGCTGATGTCAAAGTTGTTGACATGGCTCAGCCATTATGAGTACTTCCTGCTTTGGCAGAGGACCTAGGTTTGATTCCTATCACCCACATGGTGGCTCACAACTGCCTATTTAACTCCAGCTCCAGGGGCTCTGACACACTCTTCTGACCTCCCCTGGCTTCTCCAAATGCATGGTTCACAGATATATACTCAGGAACACTCACATATGCATATAATAAAAATAGTTTTTAAATTATAAATTTAAAACTAAAAGGTTAATGTCCAAGGCATGTCTCTGGTGCTAAACAATAGGAGGGAGGCATTAACTTGCTAGTCTCAGAGAAGTCTTTACAGAGGGAGTGAGCGAGCACAAAACTGATCTTGGTGAGTTCCCTTTCTTTATATCTTGTTTTGTTTTTAATTTAGTAAGTATACAAAATAACAGGGTTCTATTTATTGGTTAAATTTGTTCTGTGGCAATTTAATACAGGTTCATAATGCATTCTGTTTGTTCCCATCCCCAACTGTGTCCTCTGCTTTCTGCCCCGTCGTTTTCCCCTCCTCCCTGTAAGTCCCTTTCCCACATTCTTGTCTTTTTTTTTTTTCTTTTGTGGCCTGCTGACTTTAACCAGAATTTTGTGTGACCACCACGGTGTTGGAAATATCTACAGGGAGCCTATTGGACCTGCTGTTAGGTGTGCAACTGGAAACAATGACTGCCCCTCCTCCAGAAACCATGACTACTCCATAGTCTACCAGGGAGGAGTAGGGCTCCATGAGCCCATCCTATTCACGATTGGCCATACACAGGCCCAAACTTCCGTAGGTCCAGTGTATGCTGCTAAAGTCATATTTGCAATGGTGTGTCATGCCTTGAAGACAGCATCGCATAGCCCTTCTCCTCATCTTCCAGCTCTTACATTTTTCACCCCCATCTTCTCCAGTGTTCCCTGAAACTTACTGGGTGATATAAATGTCCTATTTAGAGCCAAGCACTCATTTGTCACTTCTTCTCAGCACCTTGATTATCTATAAACCAATGCAGTCACTGCTGTTCACGGTGCAAGCTGGATGTTTAGGGAGCAGCAGAAGTATGACAGAGTTCTTTATGATATCAATGCATGCTTACATTTATTTATCACTGTACCTTAAACCTGCTCAGAACCACTCCATTGTCTGCCTTTATGCCTCTCCTTACACTCACTGGTCCCCTCTTTTCTTGTCCCCTTTCTGCTTTCATGTCATATATATTTTACCCTTATGTGAGAGAAAACACACAATATTGTCTTTTGCCCTCTCCTGGTCCTCCATCTTGACCAATTCATCCCTCCAAATTCTTCCTCTTCTACTTTCACATGATATATATGTGATACAATATATAGTATATATAATATATGCTAACCTAGCTTCTGGGTACAAGAGAAAACATGCATTATTTTTTTTTGTCTTTCTGAGTCTGGGTTATTTTACTTGATATGATTATCTCCAGCTCTATCCATTTTCCTGCAAATAACATAATTCACTCATCTTGGTGGGCGAAAAAAAAACTCCATTATTAATATATGCCATGTTTTCTTTATCCATTTGCCATCTGATAGGCATCTAGCCTGGTTCCATGTCTTTGTCACTGTGAATAGTGTTATAATAAACATGATATGCAACTATCTGTTGACTTAGAGTCTTTGAATGTATTCCTTATTGTGGTACATCTGGGCCATTATGACAATTCCATTCTAGGTTTCTGAGGAACCTCCATGCACATTTCCATAGTGTCTAAGCTAGTTCACATTCCGACCAACTGAGCATAAGGGTTTCCATTTCCCCATATCCTCATCAGGGTCTGCTGTCATTTCTTTTCTTTATGATGGACATTTTAATTGGAGCAAAAGGGAATGTAGTCTTCATTTGTATTTCTCTGATGACTAAGGATGGTGAATCTTGTATTTCTTCATTTAAGAATTACCTGTTTGGTTCATTTGCCCATTTCTTGATCGGATGGATGATTTGGGGATAATTTTTGGAGTTCTTTATAGATTTTAGATGTGGCGGTGGCAGCCTTTTCCAATTCTGTGGCCTGTCTTCTCACTCTGCTCACTGTTACTTTGCTATGCAACATTTTAATTTCATGCAACCCTGTTTGCAGTTCTTGCTGTCATGTCCTGAGCTAAAGGAGTCCTCTTGAGAAGGCCCTTACCTACAAAGGAGATATGCCTATGTCTTCAAGTATTTCTCCTGTGTTTACCTCCAGCAGTTTCCGGTCTTTAATTCAGGAGTTTGATATACTTTTAATCACTTTTTTTTTCATACAGAATGAGAGATGTAAATATATTTCCTTTCTTCTACACGTGGACCAGCTTTCTCAGCAACATTTGTTAAACAGACTAATTTCTCTGATGTATGTTTTTGACACCTTTATTGAAAAACAGGTTGCTGCAGCTCTTTGGATTTATTCTTTGGCCATTTGTTCCCTTCCATTTAGCTACATGTCTTTCTGTGTGAAATACCATGCCACTTGTGTTACGATGGCTTTGTAGTATAGTTTGAGATCAGGTTTTATAACACTCTTAGCATTGCTCTTTCTGTTTAGTATTCCTTTGGCTATTTAAGGGCTTCTGTTCTTCCTTTTGAATTTTATAAATTTTTTTCTCTATAAAAAATTATTGGAATTTTGATGGAGATATCAATTGAATTTGTCAATTGCCTTTCAAAATTGAGAATTTCACAGTATCAATTCTACTGACTCATGAGCATCAGAAGTCTTTTTAGTCCTCTGGTGTCTCTTCAGTTTCATCATTCATTGTTTTGAGGTTTTTATTATGGATCTCTTTTGATCTTTAAAGCCAAGTATAAGTGCCACCTCCTCCAGGAAGCCCTTTTCCAGCCCCTCTTTGCTGCCCAACCTATCGCTAACCACTCTCTCCTCTGTTCAATTCCCATATTGTATGTAGTAGAGGGATCTGTTTAAATATAAAATATTCCTCAAAGGGGACACACTTTAATTTCCAGGCAGCTTTCTTCTGCACCAGCACACGGCCTGGTGTCTGCGACAGTGCATGACAGCCTCGTCCCCAACTCTCTGATGTGCTTCCTATGTGCAGGCACTATTATGCATTTTCTGGGCCCATTTAACTTCCTACAGGCTCCATGAGGATGCTGGAACAGCAGCTGAGGGACAAACCCAATATTACTCAGTAGCCAAGATTTTTAATCCCAGAAATTTGGACCCTAAACTTCCACTCTTGACCACTGTTGTAGTGTCCCCCCCCATATGTGTTTACTCACCCTGACACAGTAACATTTTTAAATGCTGGGGACCTCACATGTAGTACCTTATTTAAGTTTTTCAGGGATGCTCTGATGTATTTGTCTAACTTGGTTTTATAAATATGTAAACTAAAGCCTACAACTTTTTTATACCTTAACCCAAAACACATGGCTAGTATGTAGTCACTTTTAAATAAAAACTTTCACCTTCAAAGTCTGATGCCGTATTTACTAACTACCCCTCAATACTTAAGAATGAGTGATATAGTAATCACCAGGAGATATAAGGATATTTTCAAGTGGCATATGAATGAGCATGTATATGACTTTGGAAGCTGTACTGTGAAAATATGACTAGATACTGAGGATGAGGCTGGTTTGTCTTTTAGTGTTAGAAGTGGTCTTTGCAAAACTGTCATATGAAAGTTAGGACTGTGCAGTCATATGAGATGGTAGACATTATTAATTACATTCCCCTGTCTCCCCACTGTATGAAACTAGAGTAACAGAGAAGCATGCACACTGACCTGGCTGGCACTGTAGCCATAGGTCTGAAGTCAGACTCAAATTGGTGTGGTTTGATTTATCAGCCCGGATCCTTGAACTTGTTACTGTAGGCAATGAGCTCTCTGACATATCCCGATACCATCTAATAATATTTATCCTTTGAAGTTAGTGTGTGATTGCTTTCCATTTGGGTTTATAATAGCTTGACGGTGTCAGTGGGTAAGCAATGTCACCAATAGGCATGAGCAAACAGTTCCTGAAATATAACACTGAGAAGACTGTGGTAAAACCTGATGAGCAACCTCGGCCTGCAACATTCACCTGTGCATTTTATAGATTAGGCCATTGTCTGCTTTTCAGAAAGTTGTGTCTAACTGACAAGCAAGGCAATCTTGCATCTTTCTCTATTTGAAATCATAAAACTAATTGAACAATTCATTGAACTAATAGCTTTAGAAAAATCAATAATTGCCTCCCTCCCATTATTGATATAGTAGGGGTGCATGGAAGAAATTACCCAATACAAAAATAAGCCCATTAAAATAAATAATTCAACAAGCTGTTTGGCAGTCTATTCAATTTTTGAACTTGAGCAATTGTGAAGAGTTTCTTAAGTATAAATAATGAAAGAAATGTGCTTAACATTGTTAAGTTGTGAGCAAAAGGGGCATACTGCAGAGACACTGGATCCTGACACTTACCTTTGGCTGATGGGACTACAATGAGAACACATAGTCAGTTCATAGCTTATTTGCTGTGTGTGTGTGTGTGTGTGTGTGTGTGCGCGCGCGCGTGCGTGTGCGTGTGTGTGTGTTGCATGTGTGTGTGTGTGTGAAAACAATACCTTCCAATATGTTTCATTAGCCTTTGAGGTCAGAACATAACAGTGAGAATCCATTACTCAAATACATTTCATAGCACACAAAGTACTTTCACATCTACCCATATCTACCTCTAAACCAACTAGGAAATTTGAAGATGGGAACATGAGGGGCAGCAGCATGAACTGACCTGTCCATGTCACATTACCAGTAAACACAGGAACTGAAACCCAGGTCCTCAGTTTAGTATTATCACTAGTTCTGACTTTTTATTTCCTCTTGCACTCAAAGGAACCTGCAGTACAAGATACTAGGACCCCAGTAGTCTTAAGTATAAATCATGAAGAAGTGCACTCAGAATACAGGGCCTCTGTCATCTCTGTGTTCTATGAGCCCAAGAGGCCCACAGTTAAAGGAACTGTCATTTGGTTAAACCCACATAGATCAAACAGAATGAAACAAGGATGTGAAGACAGATCTTCTAACCCCTACCACAGGACTCCGATCTTATTCTCTTTAGGTCATAGTTAGCATGTCTGTTCCCAAGGCCAGGAAGTGAGGTGATTAGGGAAAACACAATTCATCCAGCACCAAGAACATGTGACATCCCAAGGCCAATTCCTCAGAGCAACCTGCTCATGCGCTCCAAGTCATCAGAAGTCAAGGTGGACTGGTAGGCAGGGGCGTTTGCAACTGATGGAAACTTAGGACATTGATTCTGACATCACACAAACAAGAATGACAGCAAGACAGTTGTTGGAGAGGAAAACTACAACCACACTCCTCCCTGCTACTCTTTCCCCATCATCTCCCCTTCTTGCAAGGCTTATGTCATAGTAACATCAGAGAGACATCAGGGAGGAGAGCAAACAGAAGCTGTAGTTATAGATGCTCCAGAAAGTCCTTCGCTCACTCATCTTTAAAGCTCACCCTTGTATCTCAAGTAAGAGTATGGGTGAATACTTAACACAGCCCTTGGTGTGGATCAGGCCCTGCTCTAAGTGCCTTATGTATTTTATCTCAACCCTGACCATAGTTAGATCTTTATACCATGACTGTTCAACAGATGAGGAAACTCTGGCCTAGAAAAGTTAAGTCTCGAAGCAGTGCAGTAGTAGAACAAGGATTCCAATTCAGCCAAGTGGCTCTAAACTCCGTGTTCCAAACAGCAAGACTATATACTGGTGAATTGTCTGTTCTTTCCCATACAAATCTGTCTGCTTGGATCTTTGCCAGCAAGCTTGTAGCCTCCAACAGCCCTCTACTGTCTTTTGGCTTCTTGCCAGCATTTGGCCCGTGGAAGGCACAAGCAAGACATCAGATGGAAGAAAGCTAGCCCAGGGCAGGGTCTTCTGGCCCTCTCTCTTCCAGGGCCTTGTGCTTCCCTACCTAAAGCCACAGTTCTTAAGGGGTCACCTGCTTTGTGACTACAGACACAGTCTTCTCGTTCTGGGATCTGCTCCCTCCCTTTGCCCACCCTTTAAGGACTAAAGTTAGCAAAAGCTGCCCCTAGAGTTAGCTCGGGAGTGCTTCACATCCCTACTCTGTTGCCCTTCACCCTGACCACACGTACATGATCTGCCTCTACCTTAAATTCTTTTCCACTTAAATGGACTTCCTGTTTTACACTGCTCTCTGGACTAACACACACACACACACTGGTAGCACTGCGGTTTATACAAGGTAAGTACTTAATACAAATGTGTTGGAGAGAAAGGAGATGGGGGAGGAAACGGGAGGGGAAGAAGGAGAGGCCAGTGTCTACTAAGTCTGCTTAAAACATTGAATCACCTCATCTCACCTCTCCTGGGTCAGGCCCATTCCTACAAATAACAATGAGATGGAATATAGTGAACTATCAAGTTATTTCTTTTTCTTTCTTTTATTTGTTTTCCTTTTTACTGATGGAGGTCCAGGGATCAGGGATCAACCTAGAGCTTTTAACATGCTGAGCAAGTTTCCTACCACTGCCTGGCAATTGCATCCCCAACCCTTAGTTAATCATGACAAGGCTATCACTATGTCGCCTAGGCTAGCTCAAAGTCATAGACACCCTGCCTCAGCTTCCCAAATACTGGAATTGCAGCTATATATCCTTGTACCCAGCCTGTTGTTTCATTTTAATGTACACGGCGTTGCTCCCACTTTACAGTTCACAAAATTAATCATGGAGGATAGGAAATAATTTGTCTGTGTTCAGTTGAAGTTTGATGAAGTACCTGATCCTAGACTCTGTCAAGACATTTTTTTTCATCTTGTCTATTTCCCTCTTATAAGCTGAAGTCTCTGACCACCAGGTGCCCCCTGGTTGACCCTATAATCCAGATACTGACTGAGTGCAAACAACCTTGGAGAAATGTCATTCTTTCTTCCATGGTTCCAGTTCCAGTGGGAGTTGAATTAATTTCCCTGGCATCACCACTGTGTTCTGCCTCTTCATATGTCCCCACTGGTTCTCTGGCTCCCCAAAACCAATCTTCATTTTATCCATGGAGGAGAAAAGAAAAATGACTCCAGTGTTGAGAAATGTCTTGGTGTGTGTGGCTCCTTTCCTCTCCATCTTCCTGGTAGCCCAGGAACCATTTTTATAAGCCAGTATAAAGCAGTCGATGTGTGAGAGTGCTAATGTACTTTTCTGATGGCCTCCTTTGAAAAATGTAGGTCTTTAAAAAAAAACTTAGATATTGATATTTGTACAGATGGGTGGCATTTGAATGTATCACCATGAAATCCCTGGAGGACTTGGAAGGTCCCTCTGAGAAATGTTTATTTGAGAATCAAAAAGGCCATCACTTCTCTACATGCTGTTGATTTCATTCTCCTAGAAGTACATTAATCCTGAGCACAGACAGTGCCTTTAAGGTAGACTGGAAATACCAGTTAAGAAACCACATTTTTTTTTCTGACAGGAGGAAAAATTATGATTGTGTCTCTGAATATTTAACTTTCTAAACAACTGACCAGAAAATGAACCTTACCTGCAAGTGTGGGTGTGAATCAAGGTTCCAGAGACAAGGTGGAATAGATTTTTGTAGATTGAACAATACAGTAGTTTTCTGGCTAAAAGTGAGACAGGTGGACAGAAAATAAATGAGAAAGCACATGGGCTCCGAAGGCCCATGCGTGTTCCTTCATCTTCTTTCTTTCCTTAAACAATGAGCTTCTTACTCAGGGGCATTTTATCTTACTTGGTTTCCTATCCTAGCTGCTAGAATATTAATTAGCATATAGTCAGCGCCTGTTGGATAATTACCAACTGGCTCACTGTCCAAAAGAATGCTTTATAAAATCATTTGTCACTTTGCATTTGACCTTCCAAAATTCCAGTAAAAGAGATTAAACTTATTCTCCATCCCATTTCATAGATAAATAAACTGAGGCCAACATAGGTGCTGTGTTTTGTCCAAAGTCAGACAGTAAATAAGTGGTAGGGCCAGGAATAAGACCTTGAGCATTTTAGTCACAGGGGCAGTGACTTTGTCAATGCTCTCTCTTCGTCCTTCAGTCTAGTGTTCACATGCTCGCCTAAAATGCACTTCAGAATAAAAACGCCATTTTGGAAGCAAAAGAGTGAAAACAAAAGTCTTTGTAAGTCAAAAACCATGAAATCCCCAAGTGAAATGGGAGCCAGTGAATTCCCTGATACAGAGATCAATGCAGTAGAAGAAAAGTGAATGACAGATATGAAATTAATGGCATTTAAATTTATGCAGTTACAATAGGAAACACTTCTTCTGGAATGCCTTCCTGAGGCTTTGATATGTAGCAGTAATTAAAAGAGCTCCTTTAAATCATTTATTATAATTATGTTTTAAATGATCCAGTCTGGAATGTAGCTGGCTTTGTGTTGTTTACTGGTAGCTGGTGACATTTGGAATTGACTAGGCATTTGCAATAATTTGACTACTCTTCATATACAGAGAACAGAATGCCTCTTGGAAATGAGTTGAGACAGTGTACCCCGATGTCTGGAGACCCCATGATTTTCCCTTGGCTTGGGATCTGATGACACTCGAAGGAAAGAAAAGGGACCACCAAGAGTTCTGAGAGACGGGCACTTAACCGCAGGCACATTCTGAACCGTCCAAAGGTAGAAACCTTCGTGGAAAGTAGAACATGGCATGCCTGCTCTGGTTATGAGATTTCGCCCTCTGTAGGCCCAGGCCGATTGTGAGTGGCATTTGCAGAGCTGACTCAAGCCTGATGCTAACAGAGTTGCACAGGACTTGACATTCAACCCACAACCTAGTCTTTCCCCCTCTTCTTATCTTTTATCTTTGATTTTCCTTTATGGGCGATTGGGAATGAAATAAGAGCACCTAAGTCATGAGTTTGGAGAAAGAAAGGTGGCTTTGGAGAAGGGTCTGATGCTTTTTCCAGCACTCCAGAGCTGTGTGGTGTGCAGTGTTTGACTTGCAGCATAGCAATGTGATGCTTGTTGCAGTCTGTAAGTTAAGGAAAAATGGATTTTTTTTTAAGGAGGTTAAGCAGAAGTACTCCACATTAGTGAACAATGCTGCTCCCAGAGGACATAGATTAGTAAATGAAAATCTCAGTGCCAGGCATGGGTTTCCTCCCTATAAGTTATTGATCAGGGAGGCCTCTAAGCTATCTAGAGCAACAGAGACTATTGCCATTGCTATTGATTGCCCATCAGAACTAGATTGTAAGACCCTATTCATGGTAACACCACATTCTTTGTTATAGGTCATGGAGGAATCAATCTGACAAGGAAACACGCCCCCTGATGGCTAGATTTTATAGTGCAGGAAAGTTCTATGCAGGCTGCAGGGGAGAAAAGAGACATCAGTGGTCTTAACTAGTGATGGTCGTTGCATCCTATCATACAAATCTGTCAGGTAATGAATGTCTCCTAATGGCGACACTTTTTATAGGAGTAACCAACTACTCTCTTGATTGGACTGGAGACCTCTTCCACAGGAGGGAATTCATGCTCAGTACCATAAACATGATCAAAATCTGTAGATAGGAAAGGCATAGGCCTGCAGGAGATCCAACTGCTGTTGTTTTTCCAAATAGTCATATTGTCAAACTGCCTTACAGATATGTATGTATATATTCATGTGTATAAACCTATACATCCAGACTTTTTCATGAAAGCGTCCTATTATAGTGCATAGTGGTTAAGACAGAGACTCATTAGTGTTCAACATGATGAGAATAAGTGACTCTTAAATGCTCAGCTGTAGATGAGACATCTATATCAACTCCCTTCCTAAGGCTCAGGGAACATCACAGAAGAAGCAGAAAGAATGAGAGAGCCAGAGGATGGGGTAGACCTGTGAAATATTGTCCTCTGGACTTAGTTGCTATACATATAAACTCACAGTAACTGTAGTTAACCTATACAAGATAAAACCAATTAAAAGTTCCAGCATGGAAGACATAGGGTCTCCCAAGACCCTAGCCTTAACTGGGACACTATTGCCGAGTGTGGGAAAGTAGCTTTTTTTCCCTGGTTGTGGCCACTGGTAGGTCCCCATACTCCAGTGGATCACCCTTTACCTAGGTGCATATAGGATGCACTAACTGGACTCAGTAGGTAAAAATAAATGCGTAAATTAATGGAAGATAAGAAATTTGAAGGTAAATGAGATGAGGAGATCTTGGAGGAAGTTCAAGGTAGAGAGTGAGGGATTGATATGATCAAGATATCTTGTATATGTGTATAACATTTTCAAAGCACTAAAATGAATACATAATTTTTAACAATGTGTCCCCTTTGTATACCCTGGTGTGGAGAATCAAGGTATCTAACTCAGCCAAGGTCATATTGTGAGCATCAAGTGCATGGCTTTAACAGGTGGTAAACAACACTGAAGGAAACCTTTGAAATAGATAGAAAAATGGCTATCAGGAGAGTGATAAGGGTCATTACTCAGGACCAGGTGACGTGAGAAGGGGTGACCGAGGGCAGGCTATAATTTTACAAATAGGACGGTTGTGAAAAGTCTTGTGGATGAAGCACCATTGGCTTAAGTCTGTTTCCTCAAGTCCATTCTTTTTTTTTCTCTTCACCACTGTTTATTCCTCAACCATGTCATTTCTTCATATCTCCTTCCCCCTGGCAAGGCTAGACCGTACTGGCAGACATACCCACTTAGCTGTATTGTTCTCTCTATAGGATGGATGTGTTCTTCGAAGAACTGAAGGCAAAGGGAAACCAGGGCTCCTTGTGCAAACTCATTACAGGTCTCAAGGCAGCAACTGCAGATCTCAAAACCACGATCCTGGCTTTCTGCAAAGGGCACGCCTGTGCGGTAGCTCACAGCAGCCTGGGGACAGAGTCATAATGAAACCAAAGTGACTTGAGTTCTGCTTTCCTCTCTCAGGGTCCACAAACCCACACTGTGAGGGAGCCTTTGCCTCTGCTTTCTACCTTTTACCCCTTGCCGGGCCTGGAGCCCACCATCTCTCAACAGCCTTCTAAAAGTCAACCCACCTTCTTCCACTGCCCTGAAGGCTAACCCAACCCACTGTGGATTTTTTAAGCCAGCATGTGTCCTCAGTAATCCATAACTCTTCTTGCACAGTGAGTCCATTTTGTTTGTTCCCTCCTGACCATCAAGAGTTCCATTCTCACTGGCCTGATGCACTGTGAGTGAACTGTGAAGGAATCTTGAAGAGGTAGCATCAGGCTTTGAAGTTACTGACTGTTTTACCTGCTCAGGCTGCAGCCCTGTCCTGCACGAAGCTGCATCTTCTTGCTGTGTCTGCTCCAGCATTAGACTACATGGTGGGAACCTGTGGAGTTGCCTTGCAGCAGCGTGTTCCTTCTGTGTTCTCCTTCTCCACTACACTGGCACAAACCCTAATGGTAACCAGGGCAAAGGGTCTCATAAGTGAGAAAACAGAAGGCTGAGAACTAACAATACCCACCCCTACCCCCAGTTACTGCACTGGAATTGTCAGTCAGCTCACCAGACTCCAGTCAGCTCATTAGGCTTCCCACTATTGGTTTAGGATGTGTGTACTTATCTGCCTACCCTTGCTGTGGATATCGCTCTATATAAATAAAACACTGATGACCAGTGACCAGGCAGGAAGTATAGGCAGGACAAGGAGAAAGGAGAATTGGGGAAACAGGAAGAAGGATGGGGAGACACTGCCAGCCACCACCAGGACAAGCAACATGTAAAGATGCCGGTAAGCCACGAGTCACGTGGCAAGGTATAGATTTATAGAAATGGGTTAATTTAAGATATAAGAACAGTTAGCCAGAAGCCTACCACGGCCATACAGTTTATAAGTAATATAAGCATCTGAGTGATTATTTTATATGTGGATTGTGGGACTGTGGGGCTTAGTGAAACCTGGAGAGAAGCCCTCCAGCAACATACCCTACCTTCTTCTGTAAGGAATTGGCTAAAGCAATGCTTTAACCCTTTAATACATGTTAACCCTTTCATACATGCTCCTTATGTTGCAGGGACACCCCAACCACAAAATTATTTTTGCTAATACTTCATAACTGTAATTTTGCTAGTGTTATGAATCGGAATATAAATATCTGATATGCAGGGTACCTGATATGTGACCCCTGTGGGCATCACGACCTACAGGTTGAGAACTGCTGAACTATAGGGTGTTTATTCCCTAATGTACTTCTTGACTAATGTCTTTACCTTAAAATGGCACAAGATCTTGAAGACTAGGGGCATTGCAGTCGATTGATTTCTTGCCCAGACAGTATTGCTATGAAGACACAAAGGTAATTCTTAAACGCATGCATATCCCAGCACGAGTAAGCAGGAGAGACAAAACATAAAGAAACTATAAGAAATGTGCTTGTAATGCTCTTTCATTAAATATTAATTCTATTTCTTTCATTTTTATTGTGGTAAGATATATAGGACCCAGCATCATTTGGAGGATTTATAAGTACATTGTTCTCTGGCATTCGTACATTCACCATGCTGTGTAGCTACTGTACTTTTCACCGAAACAATGAGCCTGTTAAGGTTGCTCCCCATTCTTCTCCCCAAGAACTGGCAGCTAATATCCTCCTTCCTGCTCCCAGGAATTTGATGACCTTGCTTTCATTTTATAATGAAATCATACAGTATTTGTTGTTTTTGTGATGATTCCAGTTATCATCATGCCTTTAAGTTTCATCCTCATTGTAGATTATCTAAGAGTTTCCTTTAAGGCTGAGTCATATGCCAATGTATGTTTATGCTGCATTATGTTTATGACTTCATCCATTCCTGGACGGTTGTGTATCTATCTATTTTACCTTGTATCTATCGTGAGCAATGCTTTTTTTTAACTATGCGTGTACAAACACTGGCTCCAGACCCTGGTTTCACTTACTTTCTGTATGTACTAGAATTGCTAGTTCATATGTTAAGTCTAGATTAAACTTTTTGAGGAACACCCCTACTATTTCCTGTAGTATTATTTTCCATTCCTACCAACAGTGCATAAAGATTCCAGTTTCTCCATATTCATGGCAACACTTAATATTTTCTATTTTTAATAGTAATCATCATAACAAGCCATTCATTGATTCTTTTATTCATCTACTCATCCATTCATCACATTGGATCTACCAGATCATATCGAAACATTACTTTGTGAAAAATCAGAATAAAGAAAGACAATTCTTGTCTGCTAGAAGTTTGGTGCTTTATCTATGAAGCAAAGACAATAATACTTAAAATCCTCCATGCCTATGTCCACCTCTACCCAAACCTATAAGCCTGACCTTGCTTTACCATGACTTCACATCTCTCTTCATGCCTCCTTCTCCTCCTCACCCCTTCCATTTGAAGGCATCTGAGCTGGATTTAACTTAGAGAGGAAGAAAGAGCTCTGTGGGACCATATCCCTGTGGACTTCTATGCTAGCCCTCCTTGAAGGGAGATTTGAGATCAGGAACTGAAGAGCCCAGAACTTTGGAGCCAGCAGCAGGGGGTTATACTCTTTTGGTCTGCTAGTTCATGACTCTGTTACAGACATCACAGAAACAAACCACCTAACCCCTCTTCACCTCTTATTTCTCTCTCAGTTGCATGAAAGGTTAAGCAAATTAATTTAGGCCCTCACTTCCATGACATCTGCCAAGCAACATCAGTTCAGTGATAAGTGCTCTCTGAACCTCAGAGTACCCAACAAGTGCTTCGCTTGAGATGGGGTCAGGGTTGGATGAATAGTGCCTACTCCCTAACAGCACAGCACAGTGGGTAACACAGGGGCTGTGCCATTCCTCAGACATCCCACTCCCTGCTGTCAGCTGGGTCGCTTAGCCTTGCTCTATTTCTGCTCTAAAAAGCAAGAACAGGGGGCCTTTCCCTAGGCGTCTTGTGTAAAGCACTTAGAAGGTAACAGAGGTTGTTACTTTCGTTGCAATAGTTGTGGACATCAGAAACAATGAAGACAGAAGAGTAACTCAGCTACTGTCCCCTGTCTGATGGTATGTCATTCTCTCTCTTCCTGGGGACCACTAAACGAAAGATTTTTAGAGACTTCCTGTGACAGAGATGTGTGGACAAAGTCCCAGTCTACTCATCCTCTCAACCATGGTTTTCTGATTCTCCCTTCCTAGCAGACCCCTAACTCCTCGTACTTCCCTTGTCAGCTACAGAAAGGCTTCTGCTGTCTGTTCTCCATCTCAGTGCAGAAAGGATGATATGGGCAGCAGACTCCAGGAATGACACCCTATGAGCCCTGGAATCTAAGGGACTGGCTTCTCTCAAAACAACAGCTTCTGCTCATGGGTGGGAAAGGAGCACACCGCCATTTCTGCTGGATGTTGAGTCTGGATGGTCATGCTTTGTCCAAATAGCACTTGCTTCCAGAACCAATGTCACACACCAGGACAGAGCTATACCTCTGAATGGCCACTCGCTCCCTTGGTTTTCCCAATTGAATTTGCTGAAACATAATTCCCTTAGCCCAACTTCTATCTCTAACAAAAAAAAAAAAAAAATGAAGTCTTATATTAGCTACTTTAATATTTCTTTTTTAAAAAATAATGAAAATTTCTCTGAAATGAGTAGATGATTCATCCAAAAAGTTTGCATAAATACAGTCGCATCAAAGGATGTGACATTTTAACTGTATTAGCTCATTTGACTCTCCCTCCACAGGAAGGAAATGCTATGAAGATTTAATTTTGTCAACAGGGGAGAGGAGGTATGAAAGTGGAAAAGTATCTAGACTTTTCTTTAATGTTGGAGGTACAGCTACTGGACTTTAGTGCAGCTTCAAAGCATATCTCTCAATCAGGAAGATATATAGATTTGAGAGCAGCATTTTGTGTAGCAAGAACAAAGCCCGCACAGCCTCCTTACCTACTGATCACATATCTCAGGAACCGTGCCTTTGAAATTTCTCCATGTCTAATATTGCATCTGCTAAGCTAGGTTGGGCAGCAAGCCAGATTAAGGTGTGAGGCTTTAGTATGACTGCATAAATATCTCTCTCTCTCTCTCTCTCTCTCTCTCTCTCTCTCTCTCTCTCTCTCTCTCTCTCTCTCATGTTCTAATGCATTCTCCCTAAACCAACTTCATGTCCAGATCTCATCTTGCAGGCTAGGGTTCTTCAAAGTGTCCAGCCAACTCTTTTGTGAGAGAATCAATATCATCAACTGTTTTGTGAGAGAAGAAGCTCTTATTGAGTCATTTCTAGACATACCTACACAAGTGTTGGAGAGATGGCTCAGTTTAAGAGCCCTTGCTGCACAATTCTAAGGACAAGACTTAAAGCCCCAGCACCTGCACATATGTGTACAATCTCAATCAATATCTCTCTCTCTCTCTCTCTCTCTCTCTCTCTCTCTCTCTCTCTCTCTCTCACACACACACACACACACACACACACACACACACACTCACACACATATGTATGTGTATATTATTTTTTAAAAGAAGTATTTCTACCAAAGGCAAAAGACTGAGCAGGAGATTTCAAAGACCATAGCACATGAACCTCACCCTCTTTCTATTACATTCACCTAGCAGTCTCACCCTCATTCACCAAGTCCAACTTAAGAATGAGACCGCCCAGTCCTTGGTAACCTGCATCCCTGCACTTAGTTTAGCCTAGAAACTGTGCAGGGCTGACACTTAAGGGTTAAATATACAGCGTAAGCTGAATGTTTTCTAACTACACTTCATTAGAGGGGAGAAAGACAGAAAGGTAAGACAGGGAGAGAAAGGAGGGTGAAAAGGAGGGGAGAGGTGGAGAGGAATAAGAAAGTGGAAGCTGAGAAGAGAGGCTCTGTGGAGATGCAGAAGATTTATCTCTCTATAAATTATGAAAGTGGCCCGAGGATCCAGCAGCCATTGAGGGAACATGCCAACGGTGCAGACAAAATCCATTCATCACCATCCTCAAGTCATCCTCAGCTGGCCTACCTGTGATTTCAGGGATTACAGATGTGCTATCTAAAAGCCGGGTAATACAGTGTGAAGGAACAGGTGACACTCAGCCTGGCTTAGTCATCTTGCCATCACTTAGCAGCCCACACCTCCACTGCTATTCCTGGGGGCGTCCGCCGAGTTGTGCAAACAGCTGCTGAGGTTTAAGGCATCAATTATGGTTAGAAATTTTCTCTGTGGAGCAGTTAGACCTGATGTCTCATGAAAATAGTGGCGTCCATGTGCTGGCTTGAATTTTTACCCATCATTTAATTGGGGACCCAGGTACAAACATTTGGGAATAATGAGTCCCTGGGTACCTCCCCTGCAGGGTTATGAAGTTGAACTTTGAGTCATCTTCTCTAACTGGAGCTATTCTCATGGTCCCTAACTTGCTGATTTCCCTGGCCCAGGATTGTTGCTTGCCATCATTCAAGTCTGTGGCTGCCATAACAGTATTCTCAGAAATTCACACTCAATTGGCCCTACCATTCTTAAAGTCTGTGAGGCAGCCCTTCAAATAAGACTCAATGCCTATTCTTTCATTGTGCATCCAGGTTTATAGCCCCTACTTGTTCTCATTCCTTGGCTATCAGAGCAATTCTTCTCAAACAGAAATCCAATCCCATCAGAGGAAGTTTTGAGTTGTGATCAAGAGGCTGGACTCGACAGAGGAACAGCCTGGGTTCAAATCCTACCTCTTCCACTTCTGAGTTGGCGGCAGCCTTTAGCAATATGCCTAACCTTGCTGTGGCTCGAGTTTTCTCACTGGTCAACTAGGGATGATACGAAAAGCAGGTAGGACGGCTGTTAAGACTGAAGGCAGTCAATGCACACAGTCTCGGTATGTTAGGCATTTAGAGCAGACACAGCTTATGGTGAATACTCGAAGATCCGTAACTGCAGCAGTAATGACTTTCGTAGGGAGCAAGGCTCCCCTGCTTTGCTCAGAATCTTCCCTCTGTGCAGAGACACTGGTTGTCTCTGCAGCTCCATTTCCATACCCATCATGCAGGATGAGTTTAAGGGTCTGCACTGGTACCTCACCTGGATCCCACTCAAGGGACTTCCTTTGTCTCTTCCTTTTCTCCCTCCTTTCTGCCTCCCTCCCCTCCTCTCTTCCTTGCCACCCCCCCCCCCACACACACACACACACTACCACCACCTGCCATGTTGCTCTGAGGTGGCTCTTGCTCGGAGTGTGTGGAAATAGAAGGGAAAACAGGGTAGATATCAAAATAGCTCTACATTTTAAACCGAGATTGAAGCCCAGCGGTAGCCCCGCCCCGCCCCGCCCCCAGCTTGTCCACCTCTCAACAGTGAACTCTCCCACCCCTGGTCTGATCTACAGCTACAGATGTTTGCTGGGGCTTCTTTGCCCTAGCTGATCTTCAGCTTTCATTTCAACAGACAAACAGGCAGAAGGGGAGAGAAAATCAAAATCAGACTTGAAATGCTATTGGCTGAAGTAGATTGAAGCCCAGGAAGGTGCCTGCTTCGCTCACCTGTCATTCTAATGAACTCTTAGAGGCCGGCAATCAGAAAAACCAATCGCAGTCTTCCCAGCAGAACTCTGGGGGCAGCAGGGGCAGAAGGGCCAAAGGGCCTGCCCCCTGTGCACCTAGCCTCAGCCAGTTAATTGGGGGCAGTGCATATCTTCGAGCAGGAACAGAGGTGAAGAGGAGGACGCGGGGCAAGGGCTGAGGGGAAAACAACCGCTTGTGTGAAAAGAGCCTCTCCACTCCTATCCTTCTGCCTGACCAAGTGTGTGAGAGGGAGGCTTTGTACTGACTGAGCCAGGAGGAGAGGCCTCTACTGGCAGCCCAGCCCAGGGCGTCCCTCTTATAAAGGAAAATTCTTTCTCTGGATTTCAGTCAGTCAGAAGCTGCTAAGCATTGGGAAGTGTCATACAGCTGAGAAACAATCATACATTTATCAGTATACCCATACATGTCAGGAAACTGCAGATGATCACATACTCCCAAAAATATCAGGTAAAAGACAAAATGTCTCAACCTGGTTGAACAGTGGTTCTCAACCTGTGGATCACGACCCCTTTGAGGGGGTCAAACAAGTCTTTCACAGGGATCACATAGCAGATATCCAGCATATCAGATATTTATATTACAATTCACAACAGTAGCAAAACTACAGTTATGAAGTAGCAAGGAAAATAATTTGATGCTTAGAGGTCAACACAACTTGAGGAACTGTATTAAAGGGTCACAGCATTAGGAAGGTGGAGAACGACTGTTCTAAGACAAGGGAACAGAGTTTAGGGAAGTTGGCTATGATTACATGGCGCACTAGTGAAACAGGAGTGCCTTAGTTAATCAATAACAGTGAATGTACTGGACTAAATTTGTAGAGCATGTCAGCTAGCCTAAGATTGTGATATGTATGATCAATGCTAAGATTTCATTCAGAATGCCATGGAGAACCATTGAAGGCTTTTGTAGGTGACAGCCACATGAGCAGAGTGTATTGAAAACCCTTCTGACACCGCTGTCTTTGATCCTTTGGTATAGGAAGTCATTAGTGTTCCTCTCTGTTGAGGAGTACTGAGTTGATACATGGCTAAGTACCATAGCCCTAAGACTGTTTCTGCCCAGAGTAGCTTTATAAATACAATCTAGCAGACGGAGCCAGCTCACCACCTGTTTTCCATCACCTTCTAGAGGACTCTCTCTTGGCCAGTAGTCACAGGAGCTCTCAAGCTTCTGACTAGAAAGGTGGATATCAAATGGCACCGTGATTTTTTACAAAGATGCTACACACTGTATCCCAGTGGAATGCCAGGGTACTCATGGGATCCTCTTAGCTTGTGTCAGGACAGAAAATTAGTTCTGTGTTCTTACTCCTTCCTGATGAACAGGTCTCAGTACCAAAAACACCACCTGGAGAAATTTAAAAGGCCGAGCTCAATCATGAGAATATCTGTTTGCTGGTTATCTAAGTCTTTAATGACATCAAGAGGGTAGTGAACACATATGTGTCACATATTTGCTAGTCCTAGGTCACTGGAATGAGCTTGGAAGCCCCTGACTCTTTGGAGTTAATTTTCATCCTTAGAAAGAAGCTACAGTGTGTAAGCAGCTTGCTTCACCAGAAGTCAGCATGTTTGGCCCAGTACCTTTCTGTGTACGATTGTGCAATTACACCTTGCTTTGATGTTGTGCTGGCTTTTTTTTTTACTTTAATTAACTTCCCTGTGTATATGCATATTATCCCCTGTCTTTCTCCCTCCCTCCCTTCTCTCTCTCTCTCTCTCCCTCCCCCTGTCTATGTGTGTGTATACAGTACTCATGTGGAAGTCAGAGAACCTCAGATGTTAGCCCTTGCCTGCTAGCTTGTTGGAAAGAGACAGTCTCATTTATATCCCAGGCTAGCCTTCCTGAGAGCTTCCAGGAATTACCTTGCCTTGACTTCCCATCTCACCACAGGAGTGAAGGGATTAAAGACACCTACTACTGTACCTAGTTTTACATAAATTCTGGGGATTTAAACTCAGTTGCTCACACTTTCAGGGAAATCACTTTGCCCACTGAAACATCTCCCCAGCCTTGAACCTACAATTTTTGAGAGAATACTAATGGAAAAGCTTATGCCGCCATGTCTCTGAAAGGCAGTGTTGTTTTTAGAATTTCATCCAGAAAGATTGATCAAGTTTTTGGAGATTTTGTGCTAAGGAGAACTTTCAGAGGAAGTCAAGCTAACATGTCAGAGACCCCTGGTTCAAAAGCCTGCCTTGCAGGGGTTATAGCTCCCCCTTCCCCCTCCCTACCTGTATATGTGTTCCATCTTTGTAATGGCAGTAATACAACATGAGAGACCATATTCACAGGTGCTTCTGATCTGTTTTCCTTCTGTAGACCCCACTAAACTGCCCAGAGTATGCTGATGCTTGGGACTAGATACCCAACAATTCTGCTGCTCGTGGCCAGGTGCCGGGCCTAAGCACATTTCCTGAGAGAATACCATTGTCTCTCCCCTGGGAGGCAATATAATGGGATGTCTGAGTGCCTGGACTCAGAAACCAGACTGCCCAGCTTTTGCCTCTGTCACTCACCAGCTGGGTGGCATGGAGCAGACTCTACAAGCACTCTGCTCAGTTTCCTCATTTGCTAAGTGATGAAGAAATTAACCCTATCTCATAGGGCTCTGTGAGAACTAATGGATTAGTGTTGCTGATACACTAGGAAGCTATGTGCTGCATGCTAAGTGTTAATAATACTACAGTGTTTAGTTCTTGTTGTTATTATTTTTAATCTATTTGGCCTACCTTTTCTTCTGAAACTGTGTTCAGGGTTAGATGCAGTTTGCTTCTCTGTCCATTAGAAGGTGTTACATCCAAAGCTATGGCCTTGTTTGCTAACTCCAGGCAGTGGCATCTGTGGTGGGTGTGCTTTCATGTGATAAGACTTGGGTCAATTATTAGACTATTTTCTTGCCTTCCTGAAAATCCTTTCTGCTTGAAACACCATAAGACACAACTGTCCTCCTATGACTTGATGGAACTCCATAGGAAGCTGAGTGGAAAGGGGGGTGGCTCCAGGTCAGAAATACAGAGCCGCGGGGTTTGGGGCAGGTGAAAAGTTGACTAGAAAATTGTGCCATCAATATGAGCAGACAGGCTAATGAAGGCCTGCAATCCGAAGGTGCCTGTCTATCTTACTCCTCTGCCTTCACAGGAGACAGCATATGCTAATCAAAATGCTCCAGCCTAGATCAGGGAAAGCTGTGGATGATGCTCTATTTAAAAGTGGAGGGAGTTATTTCAACTTTGATCAAATGATGACAGGACCAGCATCCACTGTTACCTGTATTCCTCAGTACAGCCATGTTTAGCAATATCAACATCAATACTTATAGACAAGGAAGCAGGCCTGCATAAGTACTGTGCAGCGGTGCAAAGAAAAACCATGAGTCCATCTGCCTCCAAGCCTCACAAACTGCCTCTTGCACCATGCTGGTTTCAAGTTGAGATGGCGACAAAATCCCAGACACCTCCTGTTCCTTCAATGAACAGGCTTGTGGATTCTGAGGCTGATGCTTGAGAAAGTACTGGTGGGAAATGGTAACAGTGCAGTGCCTGCATCTTAGGAAGACAGCATAGGTCTAGAAATTTGAATGATAAGGACTGACCCTTGTACTACGGAGAGCGTTCAGAGATGGATACCTATGCCTACCTGTCTATGTTGGGACATTACAGTCAGCAAGACCTAATTCAGTTCCCCTGACTACTCTCCACTTCTGGGACCCTTTCCATCCAACTCTCAGAGCACAGAGATGCTGATCTGCACATCTGTGTGGTGGAACACACACATGGGATTGGTCTGAGAATGGCATGGCTCTGTGGATAGTGGAGAGGACAGTGGATGCAGAGCCTGTGCACTCCATCAGTGTCATTCCTCAAGTACTTTTAACTGTGGCACTTTGGTTGCTAGTTGAGTCAGTCAACTGACACTTGCCATTCTTTTTCATTGAGGTCCCTGAGGACTGTGACCCTAACTTGAAGAATCATCAAGGTTTTTTGAACCAAAGGAAACCTCAGAGAGGTGTTTTGGTCCAAATCCTGCATTTTACAGTGAACAACAACTAAATTCAAGAGAATGAGGCAATTGTCCTAGGTCATGTGGAATGCTAACACTTCTGATGGCTTAATGCCCGTCTTAACATTTAGACTTGTGGAAAGCTGCCTTTCAGTCACCATTCACTTGCGAAGAAGTCACATGAGAATATGGGGGAAGGCTTCTTGTGGCTTTGGCTCATCTGCCCCTTGCTTATGGTTGTCCTCTCTCTTTCACTCTCCCTCTCTCTCTTCCTCCCTCCCTCTCTCCCTCTTTCCCTCTCTCTCTCCCTCCCTCCCTCCCTCCCTCCTCTCTTTGTCTGAAGAGACAAAGAAAAGTTTTATGTTGATGTGGATGGGTGTTTTACCTGTATCCTGGCTAGTTTGACCTAAGCTAGAGTCATTTGGGAAAAGGGACTTTTTTTTTTTTTTTACAGTTCTTTTTAAGTTTTATTTATGTATTTATTTTACATCCCAGTCATGGTTTCCCCTCCCTCCTCTCCTCCCAGATCCTCTCCCCACCACCCATCTCTGTTCCTACGCCCCAATCCACTCCTTCTCTGTTTCTGTTTAGGGAAGGGCAGGTCTCCCAAGAATATCAACAAAACATGGCATTATCAAGTTGCATTAAGACTAAGCACCTCCCCATGTGTTAAGATGGGGCAAGGTGACCTTGGCATGAGGAGTAGGGTCTCAAAAGCCAGTAAAAGAGTCAGAGAAAGTCCTGTTCCCACTGTTAGGAGTCCCACAAGAGGACCAAGCTACACAACTGAAACATATATGCAGAGTGCCTAGATCAGTTCAATGCAGGCCCTAGTTGTTGGTTCATACTCTGTGAGTTCCTGTGAACCCAGGTTAGTTGATTGTGTGGGTTTTCTTGTGATGTTCTTGACCCCTCTGACTCCTACAGTCCTTTCACCCCTTCTTCTGCAGGAGTCCCTGAGGTCTGCCTAATGTTGGCTGTGGGTCTCTATCTGTTTCTATAACTGGAGTTATAGACTGATGTGAGCTGCCATGTGGGTGCTGGGAATTGAACCTGGGTCCTCTGGAAAGGCAGCCAGTGCTTTTAACCATTGAGCCATCTTTCCAGCCCCTGGGAAGAGGCACTTCCAGTTAAGAAAATGTCTCAGTGATTTACATGGGAGAGATACCCCTGAGCTGGTGGTTCTGGGAGGCGTAAGAAAGCAGGCTGAGCAAGACATGAGGAGCAAGTCAGTAAGAAGCATCCCTCCATGGTTTCTATTCAGTTCCTACCTCTCAGTTCCTATCTTGACTGACTTCCCTTCATGTTAGACTGTGATCTGATCAGGACTTGTGACATGAAATAAACCCTTTTCTCCCCAAGTTGCTTTTAGCCACGGTGTTTTATTCATAGCAACAGAAATCCTGACTAAGATATCTTACATGTATGTCTGGGCACCACATGGGTGCCTATGCCACAAGAGGAGAGTATTGGATGGTTGTAAACCTAGATTGGGTGCTGGGAATTAAACCCAGATCCTCTGGAAGAGCAGTCAGTGTTCCCAATAGCTGAGCAACCTCTCTAGTCCTATGGCTTCTCTTTCAACCACAAAATCCCTACTCCAGTTTTCCTGAGAGGAAGCCAAGAAATTAATAGCTATGCTGGGCCATGTGAACAACAGCCATTTTTACAGAGAACATGGAAGAGCACTCAATGTTGTAGCTATTTGTGGCATGCCATCAGCCAACAATGTAAATTAAATTAATTAAAAAGCATTGTATATTTCTAGTTCCAGCGTGGGATTCACTCATGGCCATGGAAATTTTGAATAATGGGTAATTGTCATCTCTAATTTCTCAACATATGCTTTTTTCGCTTACACAGCTGTGAAAAAAAATTATATTTATATTTTTGTTGATGCATAATTTCCATCCTGAAAACAGAATTCATATTAACATTAAACTTCCAACAGGTGTCCTTTATTTAATTTCTTCTTCTTCTGGTGAGCTGGAATAATCCCCTCTTTGGCAGGAAGTCAGTATTTTTTTTCTCAATCACTTTTACATCCTTAAGAGTGCCTTTAGCATTATTTTCTACTTGATAAAACACATCCTCTCCAGGCTTCATTATTTCCACCCTGGTGTTATCTGATTGAATATTTCAATCATGAAAAACTTGGCATATTTATTTCCTATCGGAGACTACATAGAACTATGACAAGAGGCTGTTGATAGTGTTTTGAAGCTTTTCTTTGAGGGATACCCATGACTTTAAATGACCCAAATGAATTCTAAGCCTGGATTCTTTTTTCTTTTTAACTATTAATTAAAATGTTCTCTTAGATGCAAGGTAATCAAACCAAGTACAACTGCTTCCTACATTTCATTCAAGAAGGCCTTTAGAGAAAGGAAACATTCCCAGAAGACCCTGCTGGTTTCTTTAAAACTGTTTTTTTCTACACCCACAAATAAATAAATAAAAATCAAAAAAAGTATCTTGGGGCTGGTGAGCTGCCTCTTCTGCCTGGCTGCCCCCAAAGCTAAGTTCTCCAGACTGACTTCTTCTGGATTTAGTTCAGGGAGGGGCTTCTCCCCAGAAAAGCTTTCCTGTTTTATCACAAGCGACACCTTCCCACCTGGGTTGTAGATAGTGTGGCTTTTCTCTCTAAACTTTCTCATTATCTTTTAGACAGAAAACATAGCAAAATAGTTAAGAGTCAGGGCTCTAAAGCTAGATTTCTTGGGCTCACACCCCAGCTTTGTCACATACTGCATAATATTGAATAAAATATATAGCCTCTCTCTGCCTTAATTTGTCTATTATGAAATAGAAGAAAAAAGTATACTTCCTTGATAGGTTATTTATGAGACTTCGATGAGACAATATATAGAAATTACTTAGGATAGTAGCTACTGAGCAAGCAACAAGCAAATAGCTAATGATTGACTTATCTTAGTTATTATCAACTATATTTGCTTATCTTGAGTTTCCTTCCTTCTCCGGACTATGAGTCTCTTAAGAGCTGGAATGCAGCTCTACACTCATGTACCCCAGGTGTCTGGTAACATTCCTGGCATATAACCAATGCTTAGGAACAGATGTAGGTTGGATGAATGAATAAATCAATATAGACAGACAATCTGGAAGTCAATAAGCAGAGGCATTTCCTGTTTCTGTTATGCAATGTAGTTGCCATCCTTTGACACGTCTTACCTTATTTCACTCTAACAATCTGCTTTCTTCCCCCACCCCAATGATGATCTACAACAAGGGGTGAGTATTTGCTACACATTTGCAAGAAGGGTTGAGTCCAACACCCACACTCTGGTGGCCTGACTTGTTCTATTTTACGTTCCTTTACCATTGCCAAAATGCATATCCATTGATCAGATTTCTAGTATTCATCACATGCAGGCACCAGATGGATCTGAATAGTTTCCGTAACAACCAATTTGCATTTGGACTCTGCTCCAAAATGCCTTCCCATTATAGCTTCCATTTGCCTTCCATGCACTCCATCATTTTTTCAATCTTTTCTGAAGGCCATACCTCTGATTTTGGAAACCATGGATCAATTTGATACAACTGAGCCGCCTGGAATTAGAACAAGGAATATTTTATTGCCAAATCATGACTTGCTCGTGTATTTCAACCTACAGCACGTAACAAAACTTGTCACTGTAATCTTCCTTTGCAGACAGCCCCCCAGGGATAGTTCCAAGACTGAATTTCCCCTTGCACTGTTCCTAAGGACTCATCTTTGGGTGACGTTGCCCAGTAGGCACAGTTTTTAAGCCAAGATCTTCCTGTTAGGGTTGTTAGGCTTATTTGAGACGCATGTTAGGTTTCATGAACTTAAATGAAGAGTAAGTAATAAATTCATAGGAGAAATTGGGTTAGTATGTGATTAACATCATGGCTGATGCAGATGGGTGTACCGATGATGGAAACATGTGCTTGTATCATGATGAAATGCAGATTAGAGGCCCTGGAGCCAACCCAAGGAAATCTGCCCAAAATGGTTCCATCTCTGTCAGCTTTAATCTGATTAAAAGAGAGTGTGCTTTAATGTACCAAGAAAAATGAGACTGCCTGATAAAAAAATAACCAAGTGACACTCTCACTCTCATTGAGATATTATGAAATACTCACTTTTTATTGTGGTGTTTTGGGAAGTCTACTAGACTCTAGGGTAGAAGCTATGGGTTCAAGTCCCAGGCACCAGCTTACTCAGTGCCCTCACAACAGGGTTTTAGATTCCACATCTATAAAATCACTGAACTGGGCACCACTAATGATTTTCAATAATTTTTCCCTTACAATACAACTGAAAAATTATATTCAGACACTACCATGAGCAGCCTCAAGGTTAGGCACAATTACCCACATGCTGGTGCAGTTCAATTCCTTCTTTCTGCTCAAATAAGCTTGTCAGGAAGCATATGAGAGAGAGTAACATTTCAAAATAATCTTGAATTCTGCTCTGCCTAATTTATTTAAAATAGTCCAAGGCAAATAATTTGGAATTTTGAGTGCCTACTTAGCTTTAGAAGGTGATTTGCTCTGTAATTTTCAAAAAGTATATCGTCACACCCTTGTTTTTCTGCAGACTAAATGGAGTGTACAGTATTTCTGATGATGCTATTCTGTTTTTCTGAGAGCAAATCAAAGAACCAGAAGAGAAAGCCCCAGACATGGAGGCTTTAGCTATTTGAAATGAAATAGGGAGGAATGTATGTTTGTAAGGAGGCCTCACTTTGGTAGAGTTTTTCCTTTCCCCTTGGAAAGTGACTGTTCACAACAATTCCCTGCTTTTTTTTTATGCTAAAGCGTGTGGAAGAGATTCACTTCAACAATGATGTAATGGCACCATTACTTAAGGACTTTTTAAAAATTGAGCATAGTTAGTACTTGACTCAAACCAATAGTGAGATATGCTTTGAAATGTTTCATTTATAATGTTTACCTGTAGAAAAATAAAACAAATGGTTGTGGTATGATGGTTATTAAAATTCTGGGTTATAGAAGGAAGGGTTTAAGAAAGAAGGTGCTGAAAGTCCATTGGATATTAGTGTAAAATTTGGATGTAAAATTGACTGCAATAGTTTTTTCATTTGTAACACTGTGCTAGTATAGATAACCTGAAACACATCCAGATGAAATAAAAGTGTAATTACAAGATGGAGCTCATGAGAAATGAAGGGGAAATACAAGAGGACTCATTGAAAGAGAAAGCCCAAACTCCAAAGCAGCAAGTTGGAATAGTGACAGAGAAACATGTAGAACTGAAGAACTCCCCATCCCAAAGCCTTGATCACCTATGTTTTAAGCTTACATCAAGTAAAGAGACTAGTCCTTAGGCTACCTCATTTTGGAGCAGAAACTTTTGATAAAACACAATTTAATTGGAAAAAAATATACTAAGTAAAATTTGTCTATTAGGGTAGACAACAGTGAGTCATAGATAATAAAATTGTTTTCCTTAAGAATTAAAAAATCATGAAAATGTATTATAGAATTAAATGTATACTATTGCATAGTATGGCATTGTTGGCCAAGGCAAAATTAACACTAGGATGCTTTAGGTAATTAGAAACCCCTGGAGACATACACCTGCAACCCAGGACATACATACAGAGAAATTTCATGATGAAATCAAATCCAGCATTGTGAAAACACACAAGGAAACAAATTAATATGTAAGATTCAGTAGACATTAATGAAGATTAAATATCCAAGACCTCTATGTTATATGGTAGTTGGACAGAGATAATAAAGGAGGAATGTTTGAGTTAATAAAATCACTACAGGGAAATGGATTTAAAAATGGAAAGTTGTGCTCATTAAAATAAAGGTAATAAGTGTGTTGAGCAATATATAAACATAGTTGAAAACATAACAAGAGGCCGGATGTATGGAAATTTAGAATGTACAAGGAGAAATAAAGAAATAAAAATATTTAAAAGACAAAAGAGCCACGTGTAGTGGTACATGTCTTTAATCTCAGCACTCTGCCTCAGAGGCAGGCAAATGTCCATGAGTTTGAGGCCAGCCTGGTCTACATAGCGAGTTCCAGGATGCCAAAGGTACATGTTGTCTGTCTCAAACAACAACTACAACAACAAAAAACCTAGGTATGGAAAATAAGATTTTAAAATTCCATGGGAAAAAAAAAACAAGGAAAGGTGAGTAATAAAACATGGTCAAGAGTTGGTGACAAATAAAAAATAGCCTTTATGGAACTATGTGAATCCTTAGACTAGAAATCATATAAACCTATGCCTATACACATGGTTATGAGGATGTAAAATGTTATTACCAATTTGGAAACTAGGCAGCTTCATGTAAGATAGTACACACATGCATACACAGGCATTGTCCAGGCCGACTGGTCTGTTGTCATCAGATGTCCAGGCTACTGGAGACAAGGAGCCTGCCTAAGACCTCCCAGGTAGTCTAAGACAGAGTGGGTGTACACACACTCAAGTGTGTGTGCGTGTGCACACATACACACACACACACACACAAACACACACACACACACATACACATACACTGAATCCAAGCAAACACATCCATGAGCATCCATCCCCACAGAAATAACAGAATTGTTTCACAAAAACATTTAGATAAATATATTCTTGTAAGGTCTTTATTGTGGTCAAATGATTCAATCTTTTATATTAGAACAATTACTACAGGAATCCATACACATAATAAAAGAGCATAAAACTCAAATAGAAATATATATAAACATTACATTAATGTCAATTTTATTTTTGATATTTTGTATAGTTAGGTAAGATGTAATCACTGGAGGAAATTAGGTGAAGGTATTAGGTACTCTTCTGTATTTCCTAATGAAAAGGTTAAAATAAAGGTAGAAAAACAAAAGGCCTATAAACTTAGCAAATGTTTAAAATGAGGCCAATAATAAAAGGCAAATGACCTATGAAGAAATGGCAGATTAACAGCAACCATGATAAGTAATGATAGAAATCAAAAGGCAGCATAATAATATTTACAGAGCTCTGAAAAAAATCATTACCAAGTTACAATTTTATACCCAGCTAAATAATCATCTAAACATAACTAAAATAGTTATTTGCAAAGAAAAATATGAAAAAGCTTCCTAACATATCTAAACTGTACCCTTCAAGATAGAACTTTGGAAATAGCTTCAACCCTGAAATAGATATATGAAACAAAAAATAAATATCTTCAGGAATTAGCTGGAAAATAATAACAATATTGCATATATTCATTTAATTCAAAAATCTATCCTAAGTATTGCATGCTAAGGGCTATTGTGAGAGGATGGGGTGGTGTACTGTGGCTGGTAGGAGAGACCTATATTAAGAAAATAACTTTTGCATTCAAAAACAAGATAGAAAGATGGTTGTAGTGGCTCTTGACTATAATCCTAACACTTGGAAGACTGAGCCAGGAGAAATGCTACAAATTAAATGCCAGTCTGGGCTAGATAGCATGTTCCAGGCCAGCCTGAGCTATGACATAGAAGCTTATCTAAAAGTTAGAAAGGAATGAAGGAAGAAGTGAAAGAAGGAAGGGTAGAAAGAGGGAAGAAGGGAGTGGAGAAGGACAAGATGGAGGGAGGAAGGAGATAGGGAAAGAAAAGAAAAAGGTAGGCTATGATGTAAGTAAATCAGACTAAATACCATCTGAGCTTTTCGCTTCATTTTTTTTTCTGCTTAGGAATAAAAATAGTTTTTATTAGTGTTACATTTTAAGCCCAGTAGTCTTACTAAACACAAAAAAAAATTGTAGAAAGATTAACAAGACTGGAGAACACTTAATCTACTGGAGAATGAGGGTAAGATGTCTGCCATCCAGCCCAGCATGACAAACATGAGCTGTGGAAGTTAGTCCACAGTGATGCGCAGTCATACACGCAAGCCTGCTGAACCCAAGCATATTGATCATGTGGGATGAAAACTCCTTAATATATGGTACTCAGACATTTCCCTCAACCACGAACACATTGAAAAACTGATGGTTTGATTGCCTGAATTATGCGTCCTCTGAATCCTATAAGGATCCAAGACATGAGCTGAAAGTGAAGCACCTGCTTACTTTCCCCCTCTAGATTGCTTGGATCTTGATGACTTCCACTAGCAGACCACTTAGTTAAGGGCAATGGCTAACATAAAGACAACAGTGTGACCAGTTGCTTGTAAAATTTAGCACTGTATCCACAGAGATGGACTGAAGGCCCAGACCCTCCTCTTCCAAATAAACTACCCACGTAGAGAAGGGTTATCGTGTTGTGTTAAATATATATTACTCTTCGAAAGAGGTGTGTGTGTGTGTGTGTGTGTGTGTGTGTGTGTGTGTCTAAAAAAAGGGAGGTGAGGAAGGAAGAAAGAAGGAAGGAAGTGACCCTGCAATCAGATCAATCATTTCTGCTCTATTCTAGAAGTCAGCAGGAAGACAAGTATCAGGTTATGTACATTATGTTCATCACCAGGCCCAGCCCTCATTGGTCAAATAAATCGGATCTTGTTCCCAGCTACTTCGTCTAATCTGTAGAAACTCTACATAACTCTACATCTGCTGGCAAGATGTCCTGTGTGATAGTGGAACCTACATGGTAGAAGGAGAGAGCTGATTCAAGCAAGTTGTCCTCTGATTTTCACAGGTTCTCTATATCACAAGTGTACACACACACATATACATACAGAGAGAGAGAGAGAGTGAGAGAGTAGATACAAAAATATATAAATGCAATTAAAACTTTTAATAAAACAATAAAGAAATCACATTTTTATATTTATATATAAAGTATATAACATTTTTAGATTTATATAGAGAAAAGAAAGAAAATGAAATTTCCTAAAGAATCAGCATGTCAGAGTCCCGACTGGTAATCAGTTCAATAGAAGACAGAACTAACTATTGGAAGCATTTGCACAATGCAATTGCAGACAATGAGAATTAGCCCACTCTCCAGGGTCAACTGCCTTTGTCAGATAGGTAGAAAATTACACATTGATCAGCACGGAACTAGAGTTTGCCTTATTTCTTGAGTTTTTTTTTTTTTAACCACTATACATCTTCAGAAAATTGTATTTTAACTAATATTTCTGTAAGACCAAATAGGTAATGATATGTCAAATTCAACTAGTTTGGAAACCCCTGTGCTGGTCAGGATTGCTTCGTGTTTGAGCTTGGTGTCCCTAACCACACATTTCAAGGTTAGAATAACCATTATTAAAACAGAGTTCTGGCCGGGTGTTGGTGGCGCACGCCTTTAATCCCAGCACTCAGGAGGCAGAGCCAGGCAGATCTCTGTGAGTTTGAGGCCAACCTGGGCTACTGAGTGAGTTCCAGGAAAGGCGCAAAGCTACACAGAGAAACCCTGTCTCGGGGAAAGAAAGAAAGAAAGAAAGAAAGAAAGAAAGAAAGAAAGAAAGAAAGAAAGAAAGAAAGAAAGAAAGAAAGAAAGAAAGAAAGAAGGGAAGGGAAGGGAAGGGAAGGGAAGGGAAGGGAAGGGAAGGGAAGGGAAGGGAAGGAAGGGAAGGGAAGGGAAGGGAAGGGAAGGGAAGGGAAGGAAAGGAAAGGAAAGAAGGAAAGGAAAGGAAAGGAAAGGAAAGGAAAGGAAAGGAAAGGAAAGGAAAGGAAAGGAAAGGAAGAAAGGAAGGAAGGAAGGAAGAAAGAAAGAAAGAAAGAAAGAAAGAAAGAAAGAAAGAAAGAAAGAAAGAAAGAAAGAAAGAAAGAAAAAACCTGAGTTCTGCCTTCATTTCCAGCTGATGCTGTCATTTGGTCACAAAACAAAAGGCCATCAGTGGCCAGCAGCAGGGCTAGCCAGGAGTGACCCAAAGCTGCCCAAAATGCAGCAAAATGCAGAGGGCTCTGGCCTGAAGGGAGGGCTTCTGTTGATTGTTGGATCACAGGAATTCACGTCTAGTCTTATCTCCCATTTCTTGAAGAAGCCAGAAGTCTGGTTTTATGAGGAAGTATCAGACTTGTAAAAACTAATTCAAAACTGTTTTACTAAATGTCTTCCGTATGTGAAACCTTATCATAGTTTTAATGATACAGACATGACTAAAGCGTGTTCAGACTGTGGTAATGAACAGTATGCAATGGAGAAAGGGTAGTCTTTCTCTAAGTGTCATCAGATATATACATATATACACACACAAGGCAAGTTAGAATGATTTTTTCCTAGTTTGGGAGGGGGCGGAAATGGCTTAGCTGCAGTCTTAGAGCTCGGCCTGTAAAGATTAAAGGGCAAAAGCAAAGGCTGAAGATATAAATATTCACACTGCAAAGACAGGAAAGAGAGGATGGACTTAATTGTAGGTGAGGCAGCTGCAGACATGCTAGAGTTTCAGACAAGTGAAGGAATTTGTTCTGAACTGGAAGAAGAAAATATTAGCAATAATAATGGAAAATGTGACAAAAATTAGTTTCAGCAAAAGTATTACTTAAGAAAACCCCACAGAAACCAGTAGCCTGGCTCATGGGAACTCACAGAGTCTGAACCAGCAACCAGGGAGCCTGCATGGAACCAACCTAAGCCCTGTACATATATATATAACAGTTGTGTAGCTTGGTCTATATGTGGGACTCCAGGCAATGGGAGCAGGGGCTGTCTCCGGCACTTGGACTGGCTCTTGGGAACCAATTCCTTAGGCTGGAATCCTTGCCCAGCCTGAATACAGGGGGAGGTGCTTGGTCTTATGTAGCTTGATCTGCCATGCTTTGCTGAAGCCCGTGGGAGGTCTGCCCCTTTCTGAGCAATTATGGAGGAGGGATGGACTGAGGAGAGGAGGGGGAAGGGAGTGAGAGGAGAGGAGGGGAGGGGAGGCTGTGGTTGGGATGTAAAATAAATTAATTAAGAAAAAAAGGTTGATGCACACAGATAGGGAGAGCAACCTGCAGGCCAGAAACCAACTGAGAGATAAGGTTGATGGAAATTCACAAGGAAGAAAGAATGAATTATAACACAGTGGTATAAGAAGAGTGGGGAAGAGAAAAGTCAAATTAAGAGAGGAATCAGTGGCTATTCCTGTAGTCAACAAGGGAACAGAAATTCGAGGTGGAGGAGGGGCCTGAGGAGATGGCCCCCTTGTTCAAGTGTCCACTATACAGGCATGAGGATCTGAGTTCAGATACCAGCACACACATCCAAAGCCAGGAGCAAAAGCTGGGCATGGCAACATATGTCTGTAGCCCCAGCCCCGGCCATTAGCTAGTAAATAGGCTTCAAGTTTAGTGAGAGACCCTGCCTCAAAAAACAAAGGTGAAGAGAAACACACCCAATGTCCATTCCTGACCTCCACACACATTCATTTATTCATGCACACACCCACACTTTACAAGAACATATACCACACCACCCATGCACATACACACACACATACATACATACACGCTTGCATATACACACATATATGTACACAGACATACAGACACACACATATGCACATATATGCATGTGCACACACACATGTATACACATACACATTCGAAAGAAAATAAGGAGAATATATAGATGGTGAAAAGGATAATAATGCTATTATATCCTTGTCATTAACCTTTATGTGAAAATGGCCTATTATCACTTCAACTCTGAACTGGTCCTCTTTGGTGTTTATTTAAAATCACTTCTACGAAATAATAGTTTTTGATTTTTGTTTTTGCCTCAATCTCATCCCACCAATCCCGCCTTGAGACTCCTGAGTCACTGAAGACTTTGGGGACATCCAGGTGACTTGTAGGATGAGTGACCTTCAGCCCAATGTGATATGCTTGGAGACAGAGCCACTTCATAAAATGTCCTAACACAACTTCTGAACTTCTCAATACTTCATTGTAAAGTACGAATAAGAAAAATAATCAGAATTTTCTTTAAAATGTTTTCAAATGTTGATGTATTACTTGTCTTATGACTTACTGTCAAGAAATAAAGAGCAGGGCTAGACAGATGGCACAGTAGTTCAGAGTGATTCCCATTCTTCCAGAGGACCAGAGTCCAGTTCCCAGCACCCAAGTCAGGTGGCTTCCAACCACCAATAACTATGGTACCAGAGGATCCAATGTTCTCTCTGGCCTCCATGGGCATGCATACATATGACATATACTAACCCTGCGATGCAAGCATACATGTAAATGAATTTTTTAGATAAAAGAAAATAAAAAGTACTTAATGACTTCCAATCGATGTTATTGCCAAGGAAATAGATTTATAGTCAGGCTATCCAGACACCTGTGTCTGAAAGTCCTATGCTGATGCATAAGCTTACTCATCCATAAGCTAATTATCTCACTTGTTCACTCACTTATCTCTCTATCCACCCACTGATTTGTCCATTCAACATTTGCCATGGTTGATCTCTAGGTACTACGTTAGACATAAAGAACCCTCAGAAGACAAGAAAAAATATGAAAATATGAAAAAATAGCAATTATTATAGTTTAGTGTGAGTGGCTCACAGAGCACCCAGCCAGGGGGCGGGGAGGGAAAAGAATAGGGAGCAGAAGGGAGTACTTCGTCTTTCCTGAGAAGTCATTTGAAATGGGCCATTAAAATGTGGAAACATTTGTCTTTTTTTTTTTTTTTTAAATAGAGGTATTGTATTCAACATACCAAAACCTGGACTGGACCTGGTGGTACAAGTCTTTTTCAATCCCAGCACTAAGGAGGAAGTAAGTAGATCTCTGTGAGTTCAATGTCAGCCTGTCTACATAGTGAGTTCCAGGATAGCCAAGGCTATGTAGAGAGACCCTGTCTCAAAAAAAAAAAAAAAAAAAAAAAAAAAAAAAAAAAAAAAAAACCCTAAAATAAATAAATAAAATAGTGAGACCTCTGAATGTAGTCAGAAGGCACTAACAAAGAAAGCAATGGCCTATGCATATACAGGTTGAGAAGGAACATGTATTTGAAGTGTGTAAAGGTGGAGCTAGGGATTCATGGGCTGTGACTCTATTGCCAAGGAGACTAGGGTCTTTCTTGTGACCATGAAGGAAGTCTGGAGGCATTTATACAATGTGCTGGAGTTTACATTTTTTTTTTTTTGAGTTTCCCTGATAGCACTGTGGACAATGAAGAGGTAAGAAAGACACAGGCTAATGGCAGCCCCTGGATAGTTCCTCTCAGCTTACCACCCTCAGGATAGATCGGTTGAGTCTGTACAAACTGAGGCATTTTCCAACAACTCTGCCCTAGCTCCCTTCCAAACCTTTAGCTTCTGTAAGTCTGTATTATCTTAGGTCTTGAGTGTTAATGACTTTGACTAATTGTCAGCTCTAGCAATTACAATAACTGATACCTTATCATCTCTCATGGTGAGCAATGCTAATTAAAATTGACTGTACAAGAGCTTTCCTAGCAATTGTCTTGCTCCCCCAACCCCCACCATTTTTGTTTAAGACATGAGCTATTATGCTGATTTTGTGAACTACACAGTCAGGTTTGTTATTCCGATTCTTATTTCCTAGTTCCACTTCTAAACTGGGGTAATTAGGAAGTGCTGGCAAAGAGGTAAGAATAACTGAACTTGTGTTGGAAATATCCCAAATTTGATTTATCCATTGCTTGCTTGCTTGCTTGGTTGATTAATTGATTGATGGAGGGCACAATTCATTCATTCAGTTATTCACTCATTCACCTCACAGACCTTTTTTAAAATTTTATTTATTTATTTATTCATTTATTCATCTATTTTTTTATTTATTTTACATCCCAACAGAAGTTCAACTTCCCTCCTTCCTCTCCTCCCATTCCCTCCCTGTACCTCATCTCCACCACCACCCCTCAATCCACTCTGTTTCTATTCAGAAGGGGGGCAGGCCTCCCATGGGCACCAACAAAGCATGGCATATCAAGTTGCAGTAAGACTAAGCATCACCCCTTGTATTTAGACTGGGCAAGGTAATCCATTATGAGGAATAGGATCCCAAGAGCCAGCCAAAACACTGGGGAGAGTCCCTGTTCCCATTGTTAGGAATCCTACAGTAGACCAAGCTATACAACTGTCACATATCTCTAAAGGGCGTAGGTTGGTCCCACGCAGGCCCCTAGTTGTTGGTTCATAGTCTGTGAGTTTCTATGAGGCAGGTTAGTTGTTTCAATGGGTTTTCTTGTAATGTCCTCCACTCCTCTGGCTCCTACAATCCTTCCTCTTTCTCTTCAGGAGGATTCTCTGGGCTCTGTCTAATGTTTGGCTGTGGGTCCCTGTATTGGTTTCCATCTGTTACTAAACGAAGGCTTTCTGATGGCAATTGAGGTAGTCACCAATCTAATCACAGGAGATGGCCAGTTCAGGCTATATATCTACTATTGCCAGGAGTCTTAGCTATAGTCACCCTTGTAGGTTCATGGGAGTTTCTCTTGCATTGGGTTTCTATCTGTCCCTGAAGCACACCCCCAAACCCCCCACCTCCCACCCCACCCTTCCCTTTCCAGTCATCTCTCCCAGACCTTTAACAGACGTCAGTTATATGCTAGGAACTGTGTTAGGTGTGAGGGAGACAAATGAGCAAGATGTGCTGGAAGAGCCTTGTGAGAACAGCACACTCAGGATAAATGTGTGCCCTGTGTGAATGCTGAAGTGGACAGAAAGAGAGCTCTGCCTAGAGAGCACAGAGGTTACAGAGACGACAATGTTCAGAGGTGGACTTCAAACCATGGGTACCAACGACTTCCCTGACTTTCACTACTGCTACCTGTCCTTCTCTGTTGAATGTGTGCAAATTATATGGGCACAGGTTTGAGAATCTAGACTAGGAATTAGATCCTGATCACCCCAGGCTAAACAGAAGGGGAAGCTACATCACTTTGTGGCATGAAGTATGTAAGTCCTTACGTTGAAAGGAATGACTCTCAGGCTCCAGGTAGATGTCTGGGACATGCTCCAGTGTGAAGTGCCAAGGGAGGGTGACAGGCAACAAAGCTGGCTGGCAGTGCAATCCCATCCCAACTGAGCATCATCAGCTATTGTATATCAGAGCACTCTGTAGGGCTGAGGGACGCACACTGCCCTGGGCACTAGGAGTTGGTCAGCTGACTATTCAACTGTTTCCTTTTTGTGACTCAGCCATTGACATGGAGAGTTGTTTTGCCCAAGGTTAAGCCTTTTCCTAGAGAGGTAGCTTGTCTTCAACAGCTAGTCCCAATGTCTTATCTCTCTTTGAAAAGGGTAATCCCAACCCCAAAGCTTCCCTCTGACCAACCAGTGAATCTTTCCAACCACATGTCACACCCCAGTTTCTCCCTCTCCTGAGAACTGCTTCCCATATCCTTTCCAGAGCAGTCTTTGGCCAACATCATGCCTAATATCAAGGCTGTTCCCCAGGGGGCTGAGTCTCAGAGAAGTACCTGCTGTTTGCTAGTGTGGGGGACCCATATAGCTACCACCCTCATGTCCATTACAGTTTTGTGGATGTCAGGGCTTCCGGATGCAATTCAGAGCTTTATGAAACTGATAAACCCACCAGATACAGGAATAGAGGAGGAGGAGGAGGATTCTAAGTACATGCTATTAAGTTATACACATAAAACAAATAGGCCTTAAACATGAGGATTCTCTGACTTCATAATGCCTTTATAGATAAAGAATGGAGGATATTAAAAAACTATACAAAAATCTCTCCTCCTAAGACAGCTGGACACTCAAGTACCATTTACCTTTTTAGAACAAGATGGATTTACAACCTTCCACTGTGCTACATTCTAAGATAGTTTTTCTTATAGGGGAATTCTTTCTTGTACTTTGCAAAGATATTTTCTTAGGTTCTGCCCTCAACAGTAATACAGATGGAATTGTCTCCCTTTGAAGAATGTTAGGCTTTTCATTTATTTGAACATAAAAATAATTTACATGTCAAATCACTTTTTAATTTAGAAGATAATGTAAATTTGTGCATTAACTGGATAGTTGTTGATATCAAGTAATCTTTTAGTTGTGATAATAGTTTCTGTTCCTATTACCCTTAAAAAGAATCACTGTTTTTTCAACACACAAATTGAGCTATTTAGGGATGAAGAGATAAGATGTGTCGGATTAACTCGTGATAATGTGAAGGGGAGAAATAAGTAGGAACATAGATAAAACAAGATAGCCTATAAGTTATTGTTGAGGCTGGTTAATGGAAGCCACTTTTTTGATACATCTGAAAATGCTCGAGGCTGGCAGGTGTTATGGGACAAGTGTGCAGTAGACAGTCAGAATGTGCTGGGTATTTGTTTAGGTTTGTGTGTGTGTGGCAGGGGTGGGGTGGGGTATGTTTGTTTATTTTTATCAGCTTGATACAGCTAGGGTTACCAGAGAAAACAAACCTCAGTGGAAAACATGCCTCCATCAGATTGTCTATAGGTAAGCCTGTGGGGCATTTTTGATTGATGATTGGTGAGGAAGAGTCCAGGACATTGTTGGTGGTACCCCCCTCCCAGGGCAGGTGGTCCAGAGTTTTACAAGAAAGTAGGATGAGCAAGGCAACAGGAGCCAGTCGGTAGGCCTGCTCCTGCATGGGCTTTTGCTTTAGTTCCAGCCTCTGGGTCCCTACCTTGAGTTCCTGGCTGGCTTCCCTCCGTGGACTGTAATCCAGGATGTATAAGTCAAACAAACCTGTCCCTTCCTAGGTTGTTTGTGGTCAGTGTTTTGTCAAAGCAATAGGAAGCAGAGTAAGACATGGGGTGGGTGCCTGGCTGCTATTAACTCCTTTAGGATAGCTTTAGGATAGTTCTGTCAGGACTTCTAACTGGCCTCTCACATCTCACTCACATCAGACTTACCTTCCCAGCTCTAGAAACTGTGGGAAACTCTTGTATAATACTAGAGGGACCAGCCTTAATATTATACATTCCAGGGGCTCAGGATAGAGAACTTCTAATGGCAAGGACTCTTTTCAGGAAACAGAATCTCAGCACACCGAGCTCTATAGTCCACTTGCTTTAATTCCTCTGGCATAACGTCCTTTATACACAGCTTCAGTTCTGTAATCATGTCTAGCTCCTTTCTTGCCTGATTTCTCTCTGTATTTATCTACTGCTTCCTCTAAGTTCTATCTTACTTCTCTTGTCTTAACTCTGCCTCATCTAGGTCCTTTTCATCTTGTTCTTACCCAGCTAGTACTTCCTCATCTGACTCTTCCTCATCTTCCATCTCGTTCCTCTAGTACTCTCTTCTAGCCCTTCAATCTAGTTCTTCCCCATCTCAGTTTGTTCCTCTCAAGTTCTTACCCATCTAGTTCTTCCACTCTCTTTTCTCTTCTCCGTCCTCTGTGCCCTGCAAATCCTGGTATATAAAGCCAGGCTTCCAGGATCAAACGGAGGGGTGATAAGAATCACATTGAGAGGCAATAACCATTAATTATCATTTACAACCCCAAAGGGAAGTGACCAATGGGGAAATGAATTAACTAAAGGCTAAATTCGGGTAATATCTAAGAAGAGGGATCTTATGTGCTCAACTATTAAACTCTGAAACGTGATTAGTAGAAAATGTTAAGAATCTATAAGATGCTAGGTCAATGGGAGAAAATAGAACTGTGTTCTTTTTTCCTGTGGCTCCTATCTGTCCAAGCTCTCTGCCGTTTTTTTTTTTTTTCTGCAGGGTGGGGGAAAGTGTGCTCAGTCGCCAGCCAACCTGTATACAGCTAGATGCCTTTGGTGATAGTTAAAGGGAGATCTGGAACTAACTAGAGGTAAGGTTTGGAAAAGCAGGAAGTAAAGCTTAATTGGCACATCTGCCAGGCCTTCTTAAATGGGTAGCCTGGATGCTTAAGTCTGTTCTTAGAAAGTACGGAGGTATCTCTGATAAGGTACTTTCCTCCATCTGGGAATGGACCTGGCCGGATGCTGCCAATGATGATAATTACAGGGAGGCTTGAACTGGGGTTCTGGCTGAGCATAGCTGTCAGCACAGAAGCTTATCTAAATATTCCTAGAAGTGGTTAGGTAAGGAGTTAGTGGTCTATAAAGTTAGTAAGGCTGTAAGAAAGGAGGATCTGAACTGAATTGTGTAAAGCTATTACCTGACCTAGGTGGTGTCTCCTTGTGGAATTTACCTTAAATCAGGTGGACTGTTATTACTGCTAGTCCTTGAAAGTAGCCAAGGGAGATATCTGATTATAGAGAAAGCCTTTCCTCAGGCAGTTCTCCAAATACCTGGAATGTGTATGTCCAGAGAGTGATCAGTCCACACTGTTAGCCCTTCTTAGGGAAAAGTCAATTGGGAAAACTATGAAGGCACACATGATTTTCATAACAGAATACAGCTGATATATAACAAGCCAAGTAATACCAAAATCTCCTTGGGATTTGGTTTCCTCTGGAGAAATTCCCTGATTCCTCCAGGTAGTGACTTTGCCACAGCCAGCTGAGTTCTTATGATAGATTCCTGAAGCCTGCAGCAGGGAACTGAGCAGTGCAGGCACACTCTCTTCATTCATCAGCAACCGGTCTCCATCCAATTTGTGTCTTGGGGACATTTTGAAATGTCTCATCTACTGAAGAGTACCTTCTCATTTGGATAAGTTCTGGGTTTCTGCCCTTTGGTTTTTCCATTGTGTTTTAGCCATTACCAGAGTTCAAAATAAATATACTCTTCCTGCCTTGTTTGACCAGATGACTCTGATAATTTATTTGCATGCTAGTTCTAATGAAGACCTTTGCTTACTGCATTTTCTTGCTGAGGATCCTTAACCAACACTGCTGAAATCCATGAACATGCATTGCAATGTGTTCAACCTCCAAATGAGATGCTGAAATAACTTAAAATGTGCCTGTTTGGGGTCTAGGGTGTTCTGGATATAATTAAGATCAAGCAATACTGGTATAAGACATTTCCCCAATCCCAAATGGCCAGGGGAGTGCATCCATCTGATGGCACAGGAAGAACATTGCATGATGATAAAGGGAGACAGTGGCCCAAGAGTTGCAAGCCAAGGACTGCCAAGGCATCAAGTAGCTAGGAGGAGTTAAGGGAGGACTCTTTCTCTGGAGTTTCCAAGGGAACATGTTTCTGGTGACATCTTGATTTCCAATTTCCAGAGTATAGAATATGAGGTAACACATGTGTCTTGTTTTAAGCCATCTGGTTTGTAGGACTTGTGTGGTAGCTCTAGACTTGATACAAACAGAAAGGCAATAATTGGTGCTTGGTAAACATTCACTGTGGAGACATAGAGGAATCCTGTACAAGTACCCATCTTTCAATGAAAGCCACAATGTCAGCGAGTTAAAAAACAACCTCTGAAAGGAGAACACAAGCCAAGGAATGCTAGCAACTGAAGGACCCCAGGAAAGTAAAAAATATGGGTTCTCCCTAGATCCTCCAGAAATTAATTAGTCCTCTGACTAACTTGATTTTTAGCTCCATCATAGAAGACTTACAGAGCTGTAATATCATAAGGTTTGTATTGTTTTAAGCCACTAAGCTTGTGAAATTGTATTATGGCATCCGCAGAAAACTAATGTATTATCCCTTCCTCCAAAAATGGAGGCTCACCACTAACACATCAGGACTGGGCATATGGCTCCATGGTAAAGTTCTTACCTGACGCACATGATCCTAGATTTGATCCCCAACATGGCAATATAGGAGGTTGAAAGCATACTACCTGATCGGGGAAAGAGAAACTGCCGAGTTCCCCAGAATTCTCTTTGTTGTTACAAATACTAATCTAAATCTGTAGCCAACAACTATTGTTATAATTGCCTTCCATGCCATTTTCTCATGCTGAATTTTCAGAAGAACCAAAGCCTGTAAATCTGGATGAAATAGTGGGACTTATCCTGTTACCAACTTCTCCATAGCACAGTTGTGCCTTCAAAACAGCCAGAATGGACTTCCAATCCCCACTTCATCACTACAAGTTAGTCACCTGGAGTGAGCTGTTTTAAACCATAAGCTCACTAGTAAACCAAAGCTAGTAGCACCAGCAACCTCCCGGAGTGACCATGTCACCTGAGTGAGATGATAGTTAGCGTCATCCTGACCATCTTAAACTTGGAATGCAAAGACGCGGGCTGGTGCCGATGTTGACTTTACCCTAGAAATGTGATAGTCCTTAATATCAATTCTTACTAGCTTATGGTATCCACAGGAAACTAATGTATTATCCCTTCCTCCATAAATGGAGGCTCACTTTTATATGTATAGTAATAGATATGTATCCTGGAAAATTCTAAATAGTTAATCATATGTACATGAATGTGAGTATTGAATCCATGTGTGGCCCGTAAATCACAAACACTACTGGCATCGCACAAGAAGTGGTTTAAATAATCAAAATGTGAACTTGAACATGAAGTCATGTTGCTGATGAACATGAAGCTGATGTTTGATGCTCCTCTATCATCTCATCTCTGGAGCCTGTCTGCAAACTGGAACAGTGCTCTTAGATACTTAAGGATGGCAAAGGACCTCCTCTGAGCTTCTGTCCTCAGCCTGCTCTCCAGGCTGAAGTCAATCCCACAGTCATAGATGCTCTTAGCTCTCATCTGACTACTCTTTATTCACCCAATGGCAACTTGTCTGATTCCAACACAGGAAGTGGAGGCTTAGTTTCCTTGCTTCTTTGCCAGTGACTTGTCTGCCTCTGCATCTCCTGCTTACTTAAGAGAATATCTACCTGAGATTATGTGACTAGGCTGTGGAGTCTCCTTCAGATTGAACCTAGGTCCCAGACCTAACTTCACTATTTCAGAGCTATTAGACTTGGAGCAATGGGCTTACCATCTCTGTGCCCAATGTTCTGCAAACACAGTCGGGAGGAGCCAGGTAAATACTGGAAAGGATGTCTGGAACACATTGACAAAATGCCCAGCATCAGAGCCTAGTAACAGTATTGGTCATACTAACATCATTACTGCTTTATTGCTTCTGTTTTCTCTCCAAATGGTATCCTCCTGCCTCCCTCTGGTATGTTTCCCAGTCCTACCCCTGAGGATCCATCTCTAGGGGCCATTCCTCTGTTTTATTGAGCTACAACCTCTACAGTATTAAACAGATACTGGTTCCTGATTTCATATCATATTAGTTACTGAATCAAGCACAGAATGTCCTTTAATGTGGCTTCAATTAATAAAGACTAACCTGACCCCTACCTGGCAGAGATAATGAGAGCTTATTAAGACAATGTCTTCATGGTACTCATGAGCCCCTTGAAAGACATTCACTGTGTAAGCAGTAGGATTTGATTTCCATGTTGTTTGTTTGTATTCTTAATGCACAGTCCCTGGATTGTATTAAATAGGTCCTCTGCAATACCTCCCACTGCATGGGTGCTTGTTAGAGCTGCCAAATGCCCAGTGCTGGTAAATGCTCCTGTTCTGTGTCTCTGCTTCACTGTCCCCCCTTCCCCCCACTCTCTCTCCTTCCCTCTTCCTCTATCCTTTGAAGCTTTGGGCCCTCCCCTTTCAAGCTTCCCAATCCATTCATCTTCACCTTGGGTACATATAAAACTCACAGAGCCACTTTCTGAAGATCTAGATGGCCAGACCACACTCTAAACCAGCAAAGTCCAGTCCATGGTTTGAGGCCCCAAGCTCAGTGATTCCTAAACTTTTCCAGATCATTTCCAGTACTCAGCCAAGGCTAAGAACAACTGAACTCATCTGACTTCTGTATACCCTACAGATTTCAATCATAGGACCCTGCTAAACAAACAAGTTAGTGCTTAGTATTTTATCTCTGCTCAATCCAGAGCTCCTCTATGGCCAGTTTATCTCTTGTTCTCTGCTGCCAAAGAGTAACAGGACCTGGAAAAGAAAGAATGGGTGTTATATTAAACAGTATGGTTCTATTTTTTTTTTATTTCTAGAGCGACCTCCATACTGTTTTCTACAATGTTTATATGTCAGTTTGCACAATTTGATAGAGAAAATGCAACACACATATGCAGTAAAATACCATTTCACCTTTATGTAAAGATATTTGCATAAATGTGGATGGAACTAGAGATTATTTTGCTAAGTAAAGGAAGGCAGCCATTGAAAGACAAGTGTCATGTAATCTTCTATGTGAATTTGAAAAGATTGGTATCAGAGGTGAGGAAGGTGGACAGAGCAGCAGGCATAGGTGAGATGGTGGGGGACTGGCCCATGGGAACTAAGTTACAGTTAGAGGGTCTGGTGGGCTGCTGCAAAGTCAGATGACTGAAGAAAAAAATCATAGTGAGTATTGAAAGCGGCTAAGGGAAGGAATATCAGATGTTTTCACCATAAAGAAATGATAAATGTTTGAGGGGATTAAACTGATTTAAACATAACAATGTAATGTATCAAGATTCCATATGGTGCCTCATAAATGTGTATAGTTTTTATGTTTTTGTGTATCAGTTAAAATTTGTAATTGAAACAAATGGATAAATACAAAATTTAGAAAGGAATTTTATAGACGAGCAAAGATAAATGCAATCAAAGAAAAGGAGACATCAAAGCCTGTTCAAAAGCATGAGTAAGAACATCATCAGTTATAATCAAAAGTTAGACATAGGTCATGGCAGGATTGCAAGCCATAGATCTGGGGTGTGTTAATTAACAAAGGAAGGTGCAAAGCTAAGACCTTTGCATTTTCCCTTGGAACAGTAGTTATCTTTTTTTGAACTTCCCAGCTATATGGTTAGTTTCTTAAGGCACGGGCCCTGCTAACTGTCCCTTTGTAACCCACCTCTTAGCCAAGAACACTGCCCAGAAAATGCAACAGAAATTGCCACATAGCTTGGCATATCAAAACCACTCCCTTTTGCATGTGCTCAGTTTACCTAAAGCCATCTAGAGTCTGCTTTGAACAGAGTAGCAGGAGGGATCCAGCGCTGCTCCCTTGAGACTCCATCCCTACTTCCTGCTTCTGGATTATCCATGGCCATGGGTTTTAAACACTCTAGACAGATGCCTTATCCCCAGTGGGAGAGGTCTAGTGCCTATGCAATGCTGCAAATCCTCCTGCTGCTGGTGATCATTAGCATAAAACTCTGCCTCAGCAGCAGCAGCCTACTCTACTTTGACATACCATGGAAATGTCTCCCTTGCACTGGACTCCTTTCCTATGCCTTGTCTCCCAATATAGCAAGGTCCTCTTAAGTCCTTCGCCCTTCCCCAGGATGCCTTCACCGTGACCTTAACTACAGGCCTAAGACCTTGGTCTCATAGCCTCGCTAAAATGGAAATTTCCAAACCCACATTTGCAACCTTGCTATGGTTTGTCCCCCAAGCACTCATATGCTGGAACCTTGGTTGTCATCATGACAATATTGGGAGGTGGGAGGATCTGCCAGAGGTAGAGCCTGGTCAGAGGTGACTGGGTCTGGACTTCCCTTATGAAGGAACCCATCTTTCTCTTGTGGAGTGGTTAAGGCTCAGGTAATGGAATCATTCCCTAGAGAGCAGATTGTCGTTAATGAGCCTAGTTCCTCTCTTAATCCTGCACAGTCTATTCACTGCTCTGAATGCCCTCCCTCTCTGTGAAACCATTCACCATCTTGTGATGTAGACAGAAGGTCTTCACTAGAAGCTGAATACTGATGCTCAGTTTGGGACTCGTAGCTTCCATAACAGTGGACCAACTAAGCCTTTTTTCTTTATAGAAGTAATCAGTCTCAGCTATTTTGTTATAGCAATACTAAGCAGATTAAAATGCATGCATCCCTGGTCGCCATTTCTTTCTGGCTTAAGTGTCTCTTCTAGTAGCCAATTTCTCTCTGTTTCCTCTTGAACTATGAGATATTTTTATTAATAGTCTCCAAAGCACCCAGCTTTATGCCTCTCCCTCACTTAGGCGATCTGAATTAATTGCATCAATGGTCTTGACCCCTGAAACACAAATGCCTGTTTAAAATAAAGAGCTGATTATTATATAATGAACTATATTCAGTTTACTAAATAGTTAACTTAAACATAAATATATGTATATATTTATGCTGAATAGATGTGTAATTTATGCTAATGATAATTACCAATAATACAAAGGCATAATAACTCCTCTGCAGTGATGGCACTCATTACGCATGCTTCATTTCTCTTCTGCTCAACAGTCAGATAGTGACAATTTGACATGCCTCGGGAGCTGTGCTGGGCAATGAGGACATAGAGATTGCTGTGATGTAATCATTGTCTTCAGAGTTTAGTTGGGGAGTAAGACAGATGTAGAGCGGTAGCTATTATATTAGAAAGCCCTGAATGAAGAGTAATAAAGTGGATCCCATTTTTTTATCAGGACTCTGCAGAGCTTTCTTATTTGTGGTACTATTTCTGTGTTAGCTGTGGCCTCATCTCATCAGTCTGTACCGTAGTCACCTCCTTGTGAGGTATATTATATACATCAAATGGACTTGACTCCCTTCTGATGGTGAAACAAAATAACCCCTGCAAGACGAACTGCTAGACAGTCTTATTAACAAAAAACTCAGAGCTAGATGTTGGGATGAAAGCTGTAAGATCAGAGAAACGGAACAAGCCATAGCCAGCCTCACCTTACCAACTCCTCAGCCTCCAGAGCAAGACTTCCTATTTACTCATACCTTATGTACCTTTCTGTGCCCGGCCATCTTACTTCCTCCCTAGTGCTGGGATTAAAGGCATATGCCACCATTCCTGGCTCTGTTTTCAGTGTGGCCTTGAACTCAGAGATCCAGACTGATTTCTGCCTCCCAGAGTGATAGGATTAAAGGTATATGCCACCATGCCTGACCTCTATGTCTAATTTGGTGGCTGACTCTCTTCTCTGATCTCCAGATAAATTTTATTGGGGTACACAAATAAAATATCGCCACACCCCTAGTTTCTAGATGAGAGTACTAATATACATATCAAAGCTTTGGGATTTTTACTCACAGGAAGCCCAGATTGAGTAGGACAATAGCTGTTTTACTTGGCTAGCTAGGGATCTAGGATCTGTTAGTGCATTTAGGGATTCAGGATCTGTCATTGAGTTTAGGGATCCAGGATCTTGTTGCATTACTCCTCACAAGGAGTTGGTGTTTCATTGCAAGAGCCAAAGCTCCCATCATAAAGGAAACAAGATAGTTTATTCTGAAGCCATTTGGAGTGATCATGGCCTGAGAACATGAGTCTAGGTTGCTTCAAATTCCATGTTCTGATGTAGAAGCACTTTCATGAAGTTTATTGCTTTACAGAACAAAGGAAGTCATGAATCAAGGCAAGTTTAAAATACATTAGTAAGGGCATCAGAGAGGCAGGTACAATAAGATAGGGCAAGCTTTTCTATAGATTAAAGATGTTATCTGAGTGTTTGAGTTGGCGGAAGCTAGTATCTGCTAAGTTAATAGATTCCAAAAGGTTTTGATCTATTAGTCACCAGATGTTAGTTCAGACACAGAGCTAAGCAAGGAATGGCTGTTCCAGAGGCTAGAATTAGCCCCAATGTAAGGTAACTAGCCTCTGGACTACAACATTCCAGTCTCCCACAGTTTCAGTTCTAATCAATCAGTCAGCCTCTGCAGACACATCTTCTCTTCAGGAGTGTTCCTTCACAGTGCAAGGAAGGTGTATCCATCACCAGCCTTAGGACTGACTCACTTCTCTGCATCAGCAACAGTATCCCAAACTGCCTATAAGAAAGACTGGAAAACAGGAGAACCCATAAATTGCTTAATGGCCATCACTGGCTTTTCAGGGTCGTGACTTTGAAACATGGGTTTCCTCTCTTTTGAATCCTAACTGCATTACTTACTTTTAGGGTCCACAAGGGGACCCTAAAATATCCCATTTCCTCTGGAGTTTTGAATATAAACATTAAGACATCAGCAAATATAAATGGGGACCATGCTGCTATGTATAATAAAGCTTGAGAATGGGTTGGATCCACTCTTGGAATCAAGAATCCAGCTGGCCTCTGGACCAGGTGAGACAGATGACATGGTGAACCAGGAGACCTCTGCCTGGCACATGATGACTGGGCCCTGGGAGGAAAGAGAGTAGAAAGGGAAAGTGAAACCCCGCATGCCAATTACTCTTACCTTCCTGCCAGATAGCTAGGGCTCTGTACCTGCAGGGGAGGCGTGGTGAGGGGTAGTGAGGAAACAAAGCAGGGGAGAGGTTTCCACTCCCTCTTGTTAATTGTGCCATCAGATCAGCTGTGAAGCCTCTCCGGGGTCAGTTTGCTCGTCTATAAAATGGCAGTCATAATATCTCATGGTGTCTCTGTCTTGGGTCTTTTATCACCCCTAGACATTAGGGCATGTGCTGGACTTGTAATGAGGAATAGTTTTTCAAATGCCTTCTATCAAATGCTTGTGAATACGTGAGACTACTTACTGGTTTATAGAGACCAGATGGCTTTAAACATGTTCTCCCCCTCAGCACTCAGGATTTTCAAATCCTCTGAGTGTCTGCTTTCAGAGAACTCGACCCTCTGTCACTCAGCAGACATCTCTTCAGCAACCCTGAGAGCTGTTCTTGTCCTCACAGAAAATGCCTGAAAACACCCTTCCCCATCAAAGCCATCCTTCCACTCCTGTATTTCTGTGGAAGTTTCTATTTTAACCCATTCCTGACTATGTCCACGTGAGTTTGGCAGACACTGGAGAATGGGGGAGGGTTCCATTTGCAAAGAGAACCATCCATCGCCTTATGAAGGATTAATTAGTCTATGGCCCAGAAAGCCTGAGGTTGAATCTTCTCAGGTAAGAGATTTTTTTTTTAAATCTAAAAGAATTTTAAAAGTAGAAATTTTTTAAATCAAAGTATTAAATTACACAATTACATGTGTAGACGCTGCCATTGAGGGAGTTATTTTTGTGGTGTAGGCTGGATCCAGCATAAAAATATTTACGGCTCTGAAATGTCAATATGAAATAATCAGAATCTAAAATTAAATATTTACTGTCTAATCAGCCTGCATTCATCCATCCACAATGTCCCCTAAGAAACACTGATTGCACTGCATTTGACCACCTGGAATCTTGTGTTTTCAGGCTTGAGGCTGGGGGTGGGGTACCACAGTCTCATTCACAGGCACTCTCTAGCATCTTTTCAAGGTACTTCTGGACCAGAGAAGTATGCAACAGTATGACTGAGGTCAGGTAAATCAACAAAACACGTGTGCCCTGCGGAAAATGAATGTCTATGTTTTTGCCCAAAAGAAAACATATATTTTGAAACCCGTACCTAAATGTGATGGTATTTGGAGGTAGTGTTTGGGGGGGCGGGGCTTGGGAGATTAGGATCCCCAAAAATGGAGTTAGTGTTGTTAAGAGAGCCCAGGAAGGCCCCTCACCGCTCTGTCCTGGAAGGACACAGTGAGAAGTGAATCAGGAGGTACAGGCTCACAAGATCTTTAGTCAGCCAGCACTTTGGTCTTGGACTGTCTTCCTTCACAAAGCAGGACATAAATCCCTGTTGGTTATAAGTGCCTGATTTTCTGTGACAGCAACCCAAACAGGCATACCAAGACTTGAGCCACTCCGCAGGCAACCCTTGGCAAACCTGAGGGCAATGACTCACAAACTCATGACATCTTCATCAATTCTGTCCAATGAAAAAGTAACAACAAACAATTGACCCCGACATTAAAGTTGTACATGAGGTCCAGGCTCTTAGGAAACTCATTATGGTTAGAGAACAATAAATAGTAAAGACAACACTTCATGTCTTAATGCCTTGTTAAGCTTCAGCCTAGTGGAAAAGGTTTACAGAGATGCCAAAGACAACCCACTCTAAGACATTATCCCAAAATTGAGTCATGGGCAATTTTATTACTCTATTGTAATTGGCAGAACAAAATGTTAACATCTTATGAAGATCTAAATTTTCTCATTTATTAAAAAATGATCAGTGAATCTGGCAATCAGGTGATGTGGGATGACGCTAACTGTGTGTGGCAGCCTTGTGAAAGTGCTGGAGATGGCAGGAGACGGGAAAGTCCTCAACCAGACAGCAAACTGTCTTGCTTTGATCTGTGTGATCTGTGTTAAGAACATAGTGCTTTATTACAGCGCCTGTTGTTTTATTAGTTTCAAAGCAAGGAGGTCCAGCCACTTCATATCAGGCTCCTGCTACCTCTCAAGAATAATGGCATCAAGTACAAGCCATTCTCATTTTCTTTTAAATTACAACTGATCCTAGAAATGTTTCTAAATGGGATTATATTATCTTAATTCAGTTACAGATATTATGGTGATTTGAAAGAAAATGGCTCCCAAAGGCCATGGCACTATTAGGAGGTGTGGTCTTGTTGGAGTAGGTGTGGTCTTGTTGGAGGAAGTGTGTCACTGTGGAGGCAGGCTTGGAGATCTCATATATGCTCAAGAGATTGCCCAGTGTCTCAGACCACTTCCTGTTGCCTGTGAGTCAAGGTGTAAGAAGTTTCAGCTCCTTCTCTAGCATCATATCTGCCTACATGCTCCCTTGCTTCCTGCCTTGATGATAATGGGCTAAACCTCTGAAAATATAAGCTGCCCCAATTAAATGTTTTTCAATTAAATGTTGCTGTGGTCATGGTCTCTTTACAGCACTAGAAAGTTTAACTAAGACAGCTATCCTCTGTTTATTCAACAATCAATGAAATAATGTGAGATTAAGAGCATGAGTGCCTGGGGGTCAGCAGGACTCAGTTTGGGTCCAAGCTTTATCAGCTATTAAGCTGTGAGCAATGTATTAACTTTTCTGGGTTTTTATTTGTAAATTAAGAGGTTAAAGCTTATCTCAGGGGGAAGTCTGAGAATTAAGCAAGATCATGAATGCATGAACCCAGCTCTCTGCTGAGTGCCAAAGTGACCTCGAGTAAGCAGAATTGTGTTGTTGTACTTCTGTGTATCAGAGCTATCCAGGATGGAAAAGTAAATACTTCTTCCCTACTGATCATCTTCTCTGATGCTAAAATAACCTCCCTGGGGGAGACATAAGTAGCATCTATTCCCCTTAAAGGTCCCCACAACAAACCAAGGTATGGTCCCTCCCAAGTTCCTCCAGGGGAACTGGTGAGTTTTCTGGGCTTGCTTACAGAGAACAGACAAGAGGTTACTTAGAGTAGCTGGATGGATACTAGCCTCCAAGGTCACACTGGAAAGTCTTCTTCACTCATCATAGATGATGACTTCCCCTAGCCATATAGGTGAAGTCCCTTTCTCCTAGCCTTCTCCAGCTGAAATAACCTGCCCCCTCCCCAAGGCTACATGCAATTAAGGCAGAGTTGTACACAGTGGGTTGGGAGGAATAGCTAGATACTCAGATAAGGGTCCCATGACTCTCTTAACACTTCCTTCTACGAGGGAACACCATCAGTCAACAAGCCCAGTTATAATAACCTTTGGCAGAACTCCTGAAGGTGGCTATTGCTGGGTTTGGAGGTTTGTCCTGTACAACCCTAGTCCACATAGCTCCAACAGAGCACAGGAGGAGGGGTGCTCCCTTAAAAGTATGGGGCAGGGGTGGCCTGATGAGGTCTATCCAGGGGAGAGACTGTGGTACCTGGGATGCATCAAGGATAAGTTATCTAGATAAGCAAAGCAGGAAGGCACAGTGAGAGCATCAGCAGAGGGTCCAGTTCTCCGACTGTGCTTCTTTGGAAAAGAGTGCTAGTCACTGGCTGCACAGGCAGGATCAACAGGCAGCCTCAGGAAGTTACTTAGAGGAGTTTAGGATTCCAACCAAGGTGACACCTCAAAAGTTGATTTACAATTCTTTTGGCTTTAATTTCGTACTACATCAGATTCCTCATTGCTCATTTCCTTATAGGTCCACATCAGGAAGGACCAAATCTGGCCAGTTTAGTCTCTGTTCAATGAAAATAATTTCAGTGCTGCTGAATTGCGAATTCAGTATAAAGATGCATGTTTGATCTTCTTGGTGGCTCTAGCCTTATGACACTATGAGGCTCAAGCTCAGACTGGCTTTTTTATTTGTTTACATAATTGCATATACATTTTATAGTACTCAGTTTTACTCCTTTACAACAGTGTGTAAAATACAAGTGTTAAAATTACTTCAAGATAATTTATTTTCTGCCATTGGCTTAGTGTTTAAACACCAATATCTGTATTAAATGACAAAGTGCCCTGCATTCATAATGCTGGCTTTGTGTCTACTGTGTGTCTAGAATTCCCCCTCCCCCAAATTCATTTACTTCCAAGCTTTCTTTCACATTATGCAACAGGCTCTAGACTAGCAGTTCTTAACCTGTGAGTGTAGTTGAAAGTTTCTCGGTCCTGACTAGCCTACAGTCTGAACAAATCTCTCCCACCCGAAGTCCTACAGCCACTTATAAAATAATCATTCAGAGGCTTATATTAATTGCAAACTGTATGGCCTATGGCTTCAGCTTATATTAGCTAGCTCTTTCAACTTAATTCAACCCACTCCTATTAATCTATTTCTTGCCACATGGCTTCGTGGCTTACTGATACGTTCACATCTTCCTTCTTGGGTGGCTGGATTGCATCTCCCCTGACTCCTCCTTTCTTCTCTCTCATCTCTCTTGGATTTCCCACCTGGCTATACGCTTTCGTTCCATAGGCCAAAACAGCTTTATTTATTAGCCAATGGGAACAACACATATTCACAGCATACGGAAAGGCATTCCACAGCATGTGGGGGCAGGGGTCGAATGACCCTTTCATAGGAGTCACATAAAACCATCAGAAAACACAGTTATTTCCATTATGATTCATAAAATTATAGTTTTGAAGTAGCAATGAAAATCATTTTATGGTTGTGGGTCACCACAACATGAGGAATTGTATTAAAGGGTCGCAGTATTAGAAGGTTGAGAACCACTGCTCTAGACTGAATGAGTGGGTGTGTTCTCTGGGTTCTATGCCATATATATCAGAATTTTTTGATAGTGTTGTAATTGAATAATAGAGTTGTATTCCTTTAAAAAAATTAACACACAGTCAGCAGTACCACCCATATCTGTTTCCTTTACCTGATAATAAGTCCCTTCCCTTTTACCCAGATTGTAATTTTCTTCCAGCATTTATCATGGCCGAGCTATTGGTGATGACTCACTTTTAAGAGGCTCACCAAACATCAGGAGAGTGGCAGGGATGGCATACTCCAATTCATTAAAAGTCCTGGGAGAAGTGAGCAGGGCTTCAGAATGGTTTGCAGGGATCTGGGCTTCCTCTGTGTCACTTCTTCCCTAGCCTCATAGGCGCCCATCTCCTCAATGGGGCCAGAGGGCTCATGCCCGAGTTATATTCCAAACCCTTGAACCAAAGATGATAAGAGCATTATTGAAAAATGGTGGCTGTGTGATTCCCCCAACGAGCAGTGCTCAGCTATCTGTTATTGTTAATAAGTAGGTAATTTTCATGGGTCTAGTGAAATGCCAGTTTAGTCTCTGTTGAATAAAAATAATTTCAGTGGTGCTGAATTGTGAAATCAATATAGAGATGCACGTTTGATCTTCTTGGTGGCTCCAGCATTATGACACTTATTATCATAATGAGTGTGCCAGTATAGTTGCACTTGAGAGAGGTTTTTTTTTTCTATTTTGTTTTGTTATGAGCCAAAGATTGACTCAAGGATTTCAGTTCTAGTAAATTTTGAATTCCATGCATAACTCAGCAGCAGAGTCTCCCAATCCCTGCACTATTTTCCAGACTCTTTGCCTGTAGCCAAATCCTATTAGATGTATTTCCATGTCATGTTGTGTTTAAATAATGTGGCAGGACAGGGCCTCGACTTAGAAAATGACACCATTCCTCCAAGGCGGCTTCTATCACAATCATCTCATACAGAAATCATGTCTTGTATTTTGCCTCTGTGGAAATGGGCGACGTTGTTAAAAATTTATTACTGCTGCAAGAAAATCTGATTCTTGGTTTATTGTGTCAAACAGCTGCTAGAATGTGGCAGTGGGCAACTGTCCAGCTGTGTGGTTCACACAAATTAATTTAACCCTCCAGTACACTGTGAGGCCAATTAGAATGGTCCCTGCAGGTGTGGCAGGCAGTAAGTTAGGAAAGCTCTCGTGGTGGAGAAGGGGCAAGGATCCAGATAATTTGATGAAGTCCAGAGCCATATAAGGAATATTTTCCAAATAGCAAACTATCATATGAAGCTTGTTTGCAACAGCTTGGGTGCATCTATAGGTGAACAGAGCTGAAGGGAAGTCGCAGAAACACTTGGTTTAGGGATGCAGGACATGCATGCCTTTCAGATCAATTCAAGGTATTTGACCACAAGCACATCAGAACCTCAAAACATCCCCCCACCACCGTGTGTGTGTGTGTGTGTGTGTGTGTGTGTGTGTGTGTGTGTGTTTCATTACAAACATTTTTTTGTTTAATAAGTCAACTAAATCCAAGGAAAATGTTAGGCAATAAGTTAACAATCATCAAAGAAGCTTACAATACTTAGACAAAAAGTAATCTCCTACTCCTTTTAATCAATTTGCCATATAAACTGAAGAAAGGACACAGTGAAATATTTGTAGCTTTATCAGAAGTCCCATTCTAGTGCAAAATTAACTATTCTTACAGGCAACATCACTCAATTACTTTTATTGAGAAAAATTCATACAGTATATTTGAATCATGTTTTTCTCTTTCCTCAATTCTTCCCAGATCGTCCCCATCTCCCGAGCCAACTTTATATTCTTCTTTTCTCTCTCTCCCTTTAAAAACAAACAACAACAAAGCAAGAAACACACACACACACACACACACACACACACACACACACACACACGAAAACTCCCACAGAACACATACAAATAAAAATCAAAATAATAAGGAAAAGACCGGTAAGACAAAAAAAAATTTTTTCAAACAATGCAAAAAGAGCCAAAAAGCTAGAAAAATGCCATTGGGTTGGTTTTATGTAGGCCATCTACTCCTGGGCATGCAGCCTGCCTTGAGGTGTGGTTAATATACTCTAGTGAGACTCCATCGGGAAAATGGACTTTCTTTGCTAGCAGGTATGAATTGTAGAGAGCTTCTTGGTAGGGTAAGAGGATGTCCACTTCCTCCTCACAGTGCTGGGACTTTGTCTATCTTGAATGTAGGCCTGCTGCATGCCTTGTGAATGTAGCCACAGTCTCTATGAGTTCTTATGTGCATCAGTCCTGATATGTCTGAAAGACACTGTTTCCTTGGAGTCAACCCTTACATCTGGCTCTTAAATCTTCCTATGTCTCCTTCCACACAGATTCCTGAGCCTTGAGAAGGGGATCTTGAGTCATTCAATTTTTTAAATGAGTGTTCCAGCATCTCTTACTCCTTGTATGCTGTCCAGTTGTGGGTCTCTGTGTTAGTTCCCATCTAGCAAGAAAAAGCTTCCTTGATGAGAGATGAGTGAGGCACTGATCTCTGGGTATAGCATTATGTCGTTAGGAGTCATTTTATTGCTATATTTCTTTAGCAGAGTAGTAGTGTTAGATTTTTCCCTAGGCTCATGACCTGTCTAGTGTCATGTTCTTGAATACTTTAGCAGTGTCAAGCATGAATTCCATCTGTGGTGGAACCTTAAATATGAGTAGGCCTAAAATCCCATCAGAAAATGATTGGTTAGTCCCAGAAATATTCATGTCATTATTGCACCAGTTTACTGTTGTATGTTGCAGGGTTTGCAACTAGGATTTATTCAGGATTACCTTTCTCCTCCAGAATCACCTCCAATACCACTATTGGAAGTGAATTCTCAGTATGAATGAAGCTTCTAGTTAGGCACCAGCTCAACTTCTCTGTGTTTGATGACATATGTAAGTGTAGACTTCAGCAATATGGTCTTATTACCATGTTGCAAAGAGTAACCAATAGCATTAGCAATAGCCTGTGATGTTTAGAAGCTTGCATGGGGCCCCTTAGGCCAACAAGTTGAAAAGATGTAACCCATTCCTGGCACTTGAGGTTTTACTTGGTGATATAAGATAACTAGTTGGGGTATTGTCTCTCCAATTATTTGGTGATTCTATTTGAATTCAGTTTTTATTTGTATATATTTTAGAAAGTTTCCCACATAGTTGTTCAAATGACCTTTAGTGTTAGTTGCCCCTCCCATATTCCCTCTTTACCCCTCCCTTCCAATGCCCCTGCACATATAATCCCCATACCCGAGGCTACCACCTGTCTCTCTGTAACAATATATTTCCCCTTCCTTGGGAGACCTTATCTTCCCCACTAGTCCTTTACTATTTACCTAGCTACCATTGTTATGCAGCTTGTAGTACACATATCAAAAGCTTAGAAACTAACATCCGCATATAAGAGGGGACATACAATATTTGTCTTTTGGGACCAGGGTTACCTCAATCAGAATGATTTTTTTTTCTGTCTCTACCCACGTACCTGTGAATTTCATTTTTCTTTACAGCTGAATAATATTCTTTTGCATAAATGTACCACATTTGCACTATCCATTGCTCAGTTGATAGACATTTAGGCTGTTTTCAATTCCTGGTTTTTATGAATAGAGCAGCAGTGAACGTGAATGAGCAAGTGTCTCTATAGTAAGATGTACAGTCCTTTGAGTATACACCCAAGAGTGGTATAGTTGGATTTTGAGGTAGATCTATTCCCAGCTTCCAGAAGAACTGCCACACTGGGTTCCATAGTGACTTTACTAGTTTGCACTCCCACCATCAATAGATGAATGTCCTCCTTACCCTACATCCTCAACAGCATGTGCTGTCATTTGATTTATTGATCTTGGGCATTCTAACTGGTAGAAGATGAAATAATAGTTTTAATTTTCATTTCCCTGATGGCTAAGAATGCTGAACATTTTTTAAGTGTTTCTTAATAATTTGTGTTTTATCTTTTGAGGACTCTGCTTAGTTCTGTACCCCATTTTTAATTTGGTTATTTGGTTTACTGAACTTCAGGTTTTTTAATTCCTTATATGTTTTAGATACTAGCCCTCTATATTGGCTATAAAATTGGTAAAGAACTGTTCCCACTCTGTAGACTGTCACTTTGCCTAAATGATGGTGTCTTTTGTTAGTTTTATTGCCTGTGCTATCAGTATCCTTTTCAGAAACTCCTTTTCCAAGGCCCAGAAAGCTGTGAGCTGGAACTGACCCGAATGACCCCTCCCTGAGGAAATGCTTTCATTGCATTGCAAGATGCTGTGCAAGATTCCAAAGGATGGAGGCAAACAATAGTCCTAGCCAGCTATCACACCTATTGATCACATCAACAACCAGCATGGCAGGATAGCCCTATGGTTGCAGTAGTGGCATGCATACCTTGATGTAACCAACAGCTCTATAATTGGATTTAGTGCCTGGTCAACAAGAGGGATAAAATGCCTAGTACTGGAAACCTAATCAGTGCTAGTAAAATCACAGTTATTGGAGGAGAATCTACAACCACTAATTTATTAAATAGCATATTCCCTAAGAAGAATCTATAAGCATTTGTACATTTGTCTACAGATAAGTGTAGTCTTCACCTGTCATTAAGAAAAATTCTCTTTGTAGCAGACACAAACCCCTACAGAAAACTCATAACCAATCATTATGAAGAATTGTAGAGCCCAGTCACAATGGATACATCTACAAAACAACCCCACACCTAAGGCTCAATGTTGCTGGAGGGCTTCTCTCCAGGTTCCACCAAGCCCCGAAGTCCCACAATCCACATATACAATAATCACTCAGACGCTTATATTACTTATAAACTGTATGGCTGTGGCAAGCTTCTTGCTAACTGTTCTTATATCTTAAATTAACTCATTTCCATAAATCTATACCTTGCCACGTCGCTTGTGGCTTACCGGTGTCTTTACATGCTGCTTATCCTGGTGGTGGCTGCAGTGTCTCTCCCTCTTTCTTCCTGTTTCCCCAATTCTCCTCTCTCCTTGTCCCGCATATACTTCCTGTCTGGTCACTGGCCATCAGTGTTTTATTTATATAGAGTGATATCCACAGCAGCTCAGGGAACATTGCAGAAAAGGAGGTGGGTAGATTATAGAAGTCGGAGGCTCAGAGAGTTGCTGCGAAATTGTGTCTCCTAGTAATATCACAAGCTGTACCCATAAAGTCTTACATACATGACCACCCAAACATGAGCTGAATAAGGAGGACACCAATAAATATGCCAAATTGGACAAGGAAAATCCCATGAGGCCTCAAAAGTACACAAACAACTATAGGCAGTTGAGTAAACCTGGGGACAAGAGAGGTGGTCCTCCCCAGGGAAGAGCACACCAATTGGTTATCCAGTACCAAATGGTCTACCCTGAAAACACACATACAAGTCTGTGTAGACTCAACAGATTAGATTTAGGAATGTGTGTGTGTGTGTGTGTGTGTGTGTGTGTGTGTGTGTGTGTGTCCATCCACAATAACAATTGATGGAAAAAGAGCCATGAATTTGAAGGATAGTGTGGAGGAGTATAAGGGAGGATTTGGAGGGAGGAAAGGGAAAGGAGAAGTTGTTGTAATTAAAATACAGTCTTAAAAATAAATAATAAAAGAAAGAGAAAGGAATGAAGGCAGGAGAGAGGGAGGGAGGGAGGGAGGGAGGGAGAGAGAGAGAGAGAGAGAGAGAGAGAGAGAGAGAGAATCCTTTCCTGAGACAACAAATTAAAGCCTATTGCCCACTCTCTCTTCTATCAGGTTAAGTGTATCTGGTTTTATGTTGAGGTCTTCAATTCATTTGATGTTGTGTTTTTGTGAAAGGTAATGAATATAGACCTGTTTGCACTCTTCTACACGCAACAATCCAGCTTGACCAGCACCATTTGTTGAAGATGCTGTCTTTTCTCCAGTGGGTGTTCTTGGCTTTCTTGTAAAATATCAGATGTCCATAGGTGTGTGGACTTATATCGGGGTGATCAATTTGATTCCATTGATCAGAGTGTTTTTATGACAACATGCTGTTCTTATTACTACAGCTCTGCAGTACAAATAGAAATCAGGATGGTACTACTTTCAGCAGCTCTTTCAGTATTTATGATTGTTTTAGCTATCCTGGATACTTTTGGTTTTCTATATGAAGCTGAAAAGTGGTTCCTTTTTTCAATTTCTGTGGAGAACTTTTGTTTGTTTGTTTGTTTGTTTGTTTGTTTTTTTAGAATTTTGCTATAGATTGCATTGAATCTATAGATTGTTTTTGGTAGGATGACCATTTTCAAAGTATTAATCCTATCAATCCATTAGGATGCAGAAATTTCCATTTTCTGCCATGTTCTTCAATTTCTTTCTTCAGTGTCTTAAAGGTTTTATTATACAAGTCTTTCACTTGCTTTGCTAGAGTTATCCCAATAATTTTCTGAGGCTATTGTGAAAGGTACTTTTTTTCCTGATTTCTTTCTCAGTCTACTTGCCATTTGTATATAGGAAGGCTACTTACTGGGTTTGTGTGTTAATTTTGTATCCTGTTACTTAGCTGAAAGTGTTTATCAGCTGTAGATATTTCCTAGGGGAGTTTTAAGGTCTTTTATATAAAAAATAATATCAGCCGGGCGGTGGTGGCACACGCCTTTAATCCCAGCACTCGGGAGGCAGAGCCAGGTGGATCTCTGTGAGTTCAAGGCCAGCCTGGGCTACCAAGTGAGTTCCAGGAAAGGCGCAAAGCTACGCAGAGAAACCCTGTCTCGAAAAACCAAAAAAAAAGAAAATAGAAATAATGATACTTTCACTCTTCCGTTCCCTTTTGTACTACTCTAGCTACTATTTCAAGTATTATATTTAATAGACATGGAGAGAATGAACATCCCTGTCTTGCTACTGATTTTAGTGAAAATGCTCTAATTTTCTCTCTGTTTAAGTTGTTGTTGGCTCTTGGCTTGCTGGAAATCACATTTATTATGTAAACACATGTTGCTTAACCTAGTCTCTCCAGGACTTTTATCATGAAGAGCTATGGATTCTGCCAAAGGCTTTTTCTGCATCTAATGAGATTATCATGTGGTTTTTGTCAAAGTTTGTTTATACAGTAGATTAGATTTATTGATTATGTATATTGAACAATCCCTACATCTCTGGGATAAAGCCTACTTGATCGTGGAAGATAATCTTTTTGATGTATTCTTGAATTTGGTTTGCAAGTACTTTATTAAGAATTTTTGCATCTCTGTTCATAAGTGATATTGGTCTACGATTTCCCTTTTCATTGGGTCTTTGTATAGTTTTGGTACTGGTAGTAGTGGTATAAAAAGAGTTAGGGAGTGCTCCTTTAGTTCATATTTTCAGGATAATTTGAAGAGTATTGGTGTTAGTTCTTCTTTGAAGATCTGGTAGAATTATGCACTGAATTCATCTGGCCCTGAACTTTTTGTTGGTTTGTGAGATTTTTTAAATTACTGCTTCTATTTCACTAGGACTTATGGGTCTATTCAAATTTCTTATCTGATTAAACTTAGCAATTTCCTTTAGTTTTTCCAATTTGTTGGAATACAGATTCTTAAAGTATGTTCCTATGATTCTCTGGATTTCCTAGGTATCTGTTGTGATGTCCTCCTTTACGTCTATGATTTTCTTAACTTGAATCTTCTGTATCTGTCTTCTAGTAAATTTGGCTAAGGGTTTGTCAATATTGTTGATTTTCTCAAACAACCAACTCTTTGTTTCATTGACTCTTTGTGTAGTTTTTGTTTGTTTCTATTTTATTAATTGTAGCCCCAAGAATGATTGTTTCTTGCCATCTTCTCTTTTGAGTGTTATCTCATACTGCTCTAAAGCTTTCAAATATGTTGCTAAATTGTTAAAGGAGATCTCTACAATTTTTACTTATAGGTACTTAGTGTTATGAACTTACCTCTTGAAATTGACTTCATTTTGTCCCATGGTTTAGGGTATGTTGTGTTTTCATTTTCATTTAGCTCTAAAAAGTTTTTAATTTCCTTCTTGATTTTTGTCTTGACCTATTTTGCATTCAGTTGTAAAGTAGAGTTTCCATGGGTTTATATACATTCTGTTGTTGATATCCAGCTTTAATCCATGGTGGTTAGACAGAATACAGAATTCATTTGTATCTAAGTATGTGGTCAATGTTAGAGAGAGTCCTATTAACTGATCAGAAGAAAGTATATTCTTTGTGTTTTGGTGAAATGTTATGTAGATGTCTGTGAGGGCCATTTGATTTATGACATTTAACTCCAGCATTTCTCTGCTTTGTTTTGGTCTGTATTAACTGTCTATTCATGAGAGTGGGATATTGAAGTTACCAACGATCAGTGTGTGAGGTCAACATGTGATTTTAGCTGTAGTAGTGTTTCCTTTATGAATGTGGATATCTTTGTATTTGGTGAATAAATGTTTAGAATTGCAACATCCCCTCAGGGAATTTTTTCCTTTAATGAGTATAAAATCCTTCTTTATCTCTTCTGATTAGTTTTGCATTGACCTCTATTTTGTCAGTTATTAAAATGGCAACAACTTCTTACTTCTTGGGTCCATTTTCCTGAAATAGCTTTTTTCTATCCTTTTATCCTGAGGTGATGCCTACCCTTATGGTGACAAGTGTTTATGGATTGTGTTTTCATGTCCATTCTGTTAGTCTGTGTTCTTTTATTGGGGAATTGAGAGCATGGATGTTGAAAGACATCAGTGAGCAGTGATTATTAATTCCTGTTATTTTGTTGTTGTGGTGGTGGTGGTGGTGGTGGTGGTGGTGGTGTGTGTGTGTGTGTGTGTGTGTGTGTGTGTGTGTGTGTGTGTTTGCTTCTTTTGGTTGACTCTTCTGAGATTATTTATTCCTTGTATTTTCTTCAGTTTTATTTATAGTGCCTGCATTAGAAGATAGATACTGCTTAAATTTGGTTTGACCGTGGAATGTTTTTCCTTCTCCATTGATTGTAATTAAGAGTTTTGTTGGGTATAGTAGTCTGGGCTGGCATCTGTGGTCTTTTGGAGTTTATAAAACATCCGTCCAGGTTCTTCATACTTTCAGAATCTTCATTGAGAAGTCAGGTGTTATTCTAATGGGCCTGCCTGTAGCATGAATCTTAAAAGTTCTTATTAATAAGCCGGGCGGTGGTGGCACACGCCTTTAATCCCAGCACTCGGGAGGCAGAGGCAGGCGGATCTCTGTGAGTTCGAGGCCAGCCTGGGCTACCAAGTGAGTTCCAGGAAAGGCGCAAAGCCACACAGAGAAACCCTATCTTGAAAAACCAAAAAAAAAAAAAAAAAGTTCTTATTAATAAAATCAAACCTGAGCCAGTTATTGGGGTGAATGCTGGAAGGTCAGAGAATCAGAACAAGCCACCGCTATCTCACCTCGCCAGATCCTCAGCTGGTCTTGTTTCCTCAGACTGGAGGCCTCTGAGTCCCCATCCAGAATGGGTCTCAGCTGAAGTGTGATGCTCAAAACCTAAAAGTTTAACCAGCCAAATGCTTAACCAGCCAAATGCTTAACCAGACCAAATGCTTCTAGTTTCTGGTCCTCACACCTTATATACCTTTCTGCTTTCTACCACAACTCCCTGGGATTAAAGGCTTGCTTTCTGGGATTAATGGCGTGATTAATCACCATGCCTGTCTGTATCCTTGAACACTTGGATTTCTGCCTCTGGAATGCTAGGATTAAAGGTGTGTGCTACCACTGCCTATCCTTTATGTTTAATATTGTGGCTGCTCTGTCTCTGAGAGATAAGTTTATCTCTGTCTCCCAGATAAGTTTATTATCATGAACAATATTTGAGGGAATACAATACCACACATGCCTTTATATATTACTTAGCCTTTAATATCCTTTCTTTGTTCTGTACATTCAGTATTCTGATTATAGCATGTTGTAAGGAATTGCTATTTTGAAGTTCTTGTCTTGTGCTTCAGCTATATTGCATTTCTCAAGGCACACTGCAATGTGATCACTTCCTTTTGGTGGAGGCTTATTGTCTTGACTTTTCCTGTTTGTGGTTTTGTTTTGTTTTGTTTTGTTTTGTTTTGTTTTGTTTTGCACATCTAGCAAATCTGGCATCTGGAATTATGATATTTGAGTGTCATTATCCAGTCTTGTCTTTGTTGGTGGGTATTCCCTTCTTGGATTGCTGTTGCCCTCTCTGGATCCTAGGCAAATATGGTGGCTATCAGTTTCCTGGTAGAAAGTGTCCCAACCTGGAACAATAATCACCGCACCAGAAACTCAACTAATCTCTTTCTTTATCTCCTTATCTCCCTCTCTTCCCATTGTTCTTATCAAGGAATCATTGAATTGACTGAGTTTTATGATGCATGGACAACTTTGAAAGTAAAACAAAAAGGTATAATTTTGCAGACACATGAAGGGCCTTCTGTGGTCCTCAGACCTAAGTCTGAAGAACATTGAACTTGGTATTCAGCTACCATAGGTAATTTCTAGGGCCAGCACAGTCATAGACACAGTCATACAAGCAAGTTGTATCCGCTGAGTGTGTTTCCAACCACGGTGTTCAGAATATGCACATGTCAGTACTTAGCATCACAGTAAACGTAAAGGAAAACTAACCAAATTTTAATGCTGTTCTCATACACCAAATAATGTCCACAGAACTCTCTTAGGGGTGGGTCTTCAGACAAGGAGTTTAAGTTTCATCAGATCAAATCCAATTTCCAAATTGCTATTGAGGGGCTCTCTTTTGGATCTTGGGTCTCCTTTTATGTATTTCACTTCAGCTGATGGGGATTTTTAAGAGGCAACATTTAATTATGTACACAGGTCTGGAGAAGAAATACCCAATTCTGAGTTATGATTCTTCCCTGCCACCATATTTCACCAGCAAATTCCCCTGGACTATTTCCTTCCTCTGTTCTAGAATACCTCCAAGTTTTGGTCTACTTGGAAATTACACATGTCTTTAGTTAATAAATCAAGAGTAGTCTGTCTGTTGTTGTTGTATGTGTGCTGATTGTGCCCTATATTCAACAACAGCAGCCATCATCATCATCATCATCATCATCATGATACAATAGAGAGCAGTTAACACCCATTTAACAGCTACTGTGTACCAGGCACTATAATAGGCCCTTTACCTGAGTAATCTCATTTAGCTTTAGCATACCCTTGTATGGTAGGTACTGTTTTTCTCTTAGACATGAAGTTATGACAGAACTCGTGAATAATGCAAACTACATAGTGACACCTCCCATTTTCTAGTATACACAAGGTAGAAAGCATTTAGTTTAATATGTATATAATACAATGGCTAAGGTGAAATCTAGTCCTATAAAAACAATAAAGCTGAGTTTAGTGGGAAAATATTGTAACTGCTTCCATTTTTAATTTCAATTAATTAAAATTAAAAGGTAAGAATATTCAATTCCTCAGTAATATTGGTTGTCTCTCAAGTGCCCAAGAATCTTATATAATAAGCAGCTGATGTATTGCATAGCATAGACTTGCTGGGGATAGTTTCTGCCTTCACTCTGAATATATTTACTAAATGTCTCTTATGAAAGGGATGCTGGAGAGCTAGGGACATAGCTCAGTGTTAGAGGCCTTGCCTAGCATGTGTGAGGTGCTGGGCTCTATTCCCAGTACCATTAAGTGAACTAAACTAAAGTAAATACAATGAAAAAGTCCAACAAAATAAATGTTGTCCCTGGAGACACAATAATAAAGCCAAACAGATGAATCACTGCCCTGGGAAGTTTCCATCACAGCAGGGATACAGAAGACAGTAGATAAATAATTAGAGATGCAAGGTGATGCTCAGTCCCATGAGAACCAACAGAGGGGATATGATCACAGGCTGCAGTAGACAATACCTCAGTCTGCACTCTGGTCAACTCTCCTGGGCCTTATTTCACATGGACTGTGATAAGTGCTAGGCCTCCAAATGATGTGAACTCGGCAACCTGGGACCAGGAACCTAGCCTCACACAGAGCAGTCAGGTCCTCCAACATGGGAAGGGCATTTCCACAAAGACTCAAAGCAAGCTGAACCGTATCTAGAAGAAGTAGTTTTCAGCAAAGCCATTACAAAAGCAAGAAGAGTGGCCAGCTGTTGAGGGACCTGAGAGGGGCCAGTGTTAGAAAGTGCTGTGCAGGGAGCATCATAAAGGGGAAGCCAATCCTGAGACGTTTCTGGCTTTTATTAAGAAAGCAATTTCTCTCTCTCTCTCTCTCTCTCTCTCTCTCTCTCTCTCTCTCTCTCTCTCTCGTGTATTTTAACTGCTTCATAAAAACATAAAAATCATGTTTCACAGTCTTATGAATATACAGCACTAAAAACCATTGCATTGTATGAATGGGCAAATTATGTGCTTTTTAAATTATTTATCAATAAAGATTTAATTTAAAAATTATTCATATTAATGGGATGCTGTATAATATTTCAATATGTGTGCATATTGTGTTACATTTAATACAGGTGAATGAAGTATATCTGCCTCTTCAACCATTATTTTTGAAAATTTTATTAGTATTGTGTGTATGTATGTGGGGAGGTGTCTTATGTTCCACAGCATGTGTGTGGAGGGCAGAGGACAGCTTTGAAGGGTACATCCTTTCCTTTCCCTTTGATGTGAGTTCAGGAGATTGAATTTGGGGATTGAATTCTGGCTCCAGTGTTTTGTGGAAAGTTCCTTTACCCACTGAGCTGGGGAACAGCCCTACACACTTGTCATTTATTTGTAGTGAAAACATTCAAACTTCAAACTTCATTCCTCTAGCTTTTGTAACATATAGCATCTCACTCAACTTCCATGAGGGAGAAAGAGAAAGGAAGGAGAAGGGGGGGGAGATGGAGGAGTTAGTGATAACTCCAACTTTTTTGTCTAAGTCATTTAAAGACTAGAGTGCTGTTTGGTGACATGGGAGAAGCTCATAAGATAGGAGATCACTTCCTAAATATAACACCAGTAGCGCAGACACTGAGACAAACAATCAATCAATGGGACCTCCTGAAACTGAGAAGCTTTTGTAGAGCAAAGGATACGGTCGACAAGGCAAAGCGACAGCCTACTGAATGGGAAAAGATCTTCACCAACCCCACAGGTGACAGAGGACTGATATCCAGAATATATAAGGAACTCAAGAAATTAGACATCAAAACGACCAACAGTCCAATTGAGAAATGGGCTTTAGAATTAAACAGAGAATTCTCAACAGAGGAAACCCAAATGGCTGAAAGACATTTAAGGAATTGCTCAACATCCCTAATCATCAGGGAAATGCAAATCAAAACAACTCTGAGATACCACCTTACGCCTGTCAGAATGGCTAAGATCAAAAACACTGAAGACACTTTATGCTGGAGAGGTTGTGGAGCTAGAGGAACACTCCTCCACTGCTGGTGGGAATGCAAGCTTGTACAACCACTTTGGAAATCAATATGGCGCTTTCTTAGAAAATTGGGAATCAATCTCCCCCAAGATCCAGCTATACCACTTTTGGGCATATACCCAAGAAATGCTCAATCATACCACAAGAGCACTTGCTCAGCTATGTTCATATCAGCATTGTTTGTAATAGCCAAAACCTGGAAACAACCTAGATGCCCTTCAACTGAAGAATGGATAAATAAATTGTGGCACATATACACAATGGAATACTACTCAGCAGAGAAAAACAATGACATCATACGGTTTGCAGACAAATGGATGGATCTAGAAAAAATCATCCTGAGTGAGGTGACCCAGACTCAGAAAGACAAATATGGTATGTACCCACTCATAGGAAGATACTAGATGTGGAACAAGGATGACTGAACTGCTACTCACATCACCAGTGAGGCTACCTGGAAAACGGGACCCCAAAAAAGACATGGAGAAATGGATGAGATCTACATGAACAGCCTGGTCATGAGTGGGAACAATGAAGAGCGACGGTCGAGGGAAAGAGAGTGGGAGATCCTAGCTGGATCAAGAAAAGAGAGGGAGAACAACAAATAGGAGACCATGGTAAATGAAGACCACATGAGAAGGGGAGGAAGCAGAGAGCTAGGGAGGCCCACGGAGATCCACAAAGATACCGCCAGAAAAGACTGCTGGCAATGGACGAGAGACGGCAGGAACTGACCTACTCCGGTGATGGGATGGCCAGACACCCTGTTAGTTGTGCCATAAACCCCATCCAAGGAAGGTCTGAGGAATCTGGATGCAGACATCCACGGCTGGGCCCCTGGTGGAGCACTGGGAGTCTAATTAGTGAGAAAGAAGAGGGTTTATATGAGCGAGAATTGTTGAAGCCAGGGTTGGATAAAGCACAGGGACAAATAGCCAAACGAATGGAAGCACAGGATCTATGAACCAAAGGCTGAGGGGCCCCCAACTGCATCAGACCCCTGAACGGGTGAGACAGTCATTTGGCTTGATCTGTTTGGGAGGCAGCCGTGTGTTGGTGCCGGGTCCTGGGCTTGTTGCATGAGTTGGCTGTTTGAATCCTGGGACATATGCAGGGACACTTGGCTCGGTCTGGGAGTGGGGACTGGTCCTGGCTGGACTGAGTCTACCAGGTCGATCCCGGTCCTCAGGGGAGACCTTGATCTGGAGGAGGTGGGAATGGGGGGTGGGATGGGGGGAGGGGGAGGGGGGCGAGAGTGGGAGAACAGGGGAATCTGTGGCTATTATGTTGAACTAAATGATGTTGTAAAATAAATTTACTTAAAAAAAAATGGGGATTTTAACAGATGTGAGTGGAAATCACTTTTATTTGGGGGCATCTGAAGATTAACATGATTATTAAATAACCTAGTGAAGTGTTGACTCCAAACTGAACATGATGTGTCAAAGCTGAGGCTAGAAACCCAGGGACTGTTCTGCACAGAACAAGCTGTATGCTCATGAGGCTGGAGGATCACCCAAGGAACCAATGTAGTTAGAGCTGAGAAGGAGTTGGGAAGAAGGAGGGGAGGAGAGAAGAGGAGATGGTGGGGGATGAGACAGAAACATTGCCAAACAGAAGACCAGCCTTGGCACATGAAGAGGAAGAAATGGCTAGATGGGAAATAGATGCTGTGCCAGAGACCAACCAAAAGTTGGGTGTTGGTGGGGAGTTTCTGAAACATGGGGTCATCCTCCGGCCTCACGCTGCCTCAAGTAGAGCTTCTCCATTAGAATCTAACTTAGGGCTGGAGCCAGGCTCTATCTTATTCATGCTTTTAACCCATAGCCTGCATAGTGCTGGCCACTCAACATGTAGTTAATTGGAAAATACATATCCATTAACTCATTTTATTGATCAGGAAACCCCAAAGAGTTTAGCATTAAAGTAGCAAGTATGATTAGAACTCAGATGTCTGGGTTGCATGAGTATGGTCTAGGTATCACCTACACACCACATCTCTCTCAGCTTAGGTTGTCTAGGAGACAAGGATCTGAAGCAAGGCCAGAGGCAAGGCCAGTCCTGATAGTGCTGCCCTGTGCTGGCCACATAGCTGTTTTCCCAATTTGCTTCAGAGATCTAGATAAGGTGATTGAAGAAGAGCAAGAACAGTGAATTACATCCCATGATCTGCTTTGGTGTTCAGCTCTAATGTCTTTTATTCTTATATTCTTATTACAGTCTCTCTCCTCTTTTCTTTCTCTGAACCCATGTTCAAAGGATAAGGAAATACATCTTTGTCTTCTCTCACATGGTTCCTTCAACTGAACAGGCTCTTGAAAAGCTCATGAACCTGACTCAAAAGTGACATCACCCCTCTTGTTTGTCCTCTAGGGAAGACTTTCACTTAGATGAGTGGGTGGGCAAATGCCCCTGAAGCTTCCTCTGTGAAGACTTCACTTGGGATGTTCCTAAAGGCACATGAAGATCAATGCCTATTTTTCCTTTATAAGGAGCGTTTGCTGTGTTTTAAAAATAGAAGGGGGAAATGTCAGATTTGTAAGCCAAAGATAATGCCCTTAAACATTTTCTTGTGTTGTTTCTTGCTATCTACTTCTGTTTATGTTCTATTCATGAGTGTGTGGGGGTGAGAGAGAGAGAGAGAGAGAGAGAGAGAGAGAGAGAGAGAGACAGGCAAGCAAACAGAGATGGTGTTTGTGTGATGTGGGATGTGGAGTGTATGTGTGTGTGTGATATGTGTCTGATAGGTATATAGGTGATATGGGTGTGGTATGAGTGATTATGGTATACGTGAAAGAGATGTGGGTCTGTGCTGTATGTGAACTTTTGTGCAATGTACATGTATATTTTTGTGTGTGATGTGTATTTGTGCAATTTATATGTATATTTTGTGTGTGATATGTATGCATGATGTGTATGTGGTGTGTGTGAGATATTGTGTATGTGTGATATGTGTGTGGTATGAATAAGTGTGATGTGTATGAGAGAGAGCTGTGTGTCTTTGATATGTATATGTGTGTGATGTGTGTGTAACATGTGTGATGTATGTGTTTCTTGTATATGATGTGTACTTGATGTGTGTGATGTATATATGATCTATATGTGTGTATATGTTAAGCATATTGTTGTAATTCATACTTGTTCACTTAAAAATATATACATTTCCCTTTACCATGTATTATTTACTTATTACATTTATTTTTGTGAGTATATATGCTTGATCCATGACATATATATGGAAGTCATAGTACAGCTTTAGGATGTTGGTTCACTCCTCCCATCATGTGGTTCCAGAGATCGATCTCAGGACCTCAGGCTTGGTGGCAAGTGCCCTTATCTGCTGAGCCTCTTGCCAGCTCATGTACTCATTAACACTGCCTCAGTAGCTCTATACTGTTGTACAATGACAATGTCACGATCTCCTCTACAAGTAGGCATTTAAGTTGTTTCCAATTCCACTGTCATGAGTAATGTGACATGACACATTTTTATCAGAGTGTAGATTGTGTGCTCAGAGATTTCTTTAGTCAAAAATTCCCGAATGTGAAATCTTTCAGTTAGAGGGCCCGAGTCTTTTAACTTTCTGTTCCACATTGCTCATGCACCATGTAAACAGACTGTAACATTTTAAACTTTTACCTACAGCATGTGTCAAATCCTTTCTCTTCCTGCTAGTGCTAAGTATTGTTGTTATAGCTTTTTATGTAAACTCTGCTAAAATGCTAGAAGCCACAACTGTTTAATTAATATTCATGTGTTTGCTTGATTTTAAACATGACTATTTTCATCTGCTTTTTATTCATTATGCTAAATATTTTATTCATGCCCTTTTATCATTTATCCATGGGGGCGTCAAAATGTTCTTCTTAGAGGTTAGGCCTAACTTTCTATAGAGTAAACTTATTACATTTGCCAAATATTTCTCTAGAGATATGTTTTTCCAGAATATTGTTTGCCCCATGTTGTTCATAGCATGGGCTTTAAATTTAAGGTAAGTTAGTAAAGACATTCATAGTGTGAATTTTAGGGAATGAAAATAAGCAAAAATGAGGCAATAAAATTCTTTCTTCCTCATGCTATTTGGGAATAGCCATTCATAAAATTTGTGTATTTTATTTTTATCTTTCTCTATATATTTAAGTACTTTTCATAAATATAGGCTTACAATGAACAATCTGCTATTGTTTCTCCTACTTAACATGTTAAGGATATATTTGCTGGCAATAAATATTCTTCTTCATTATTCTTTTAATAGCTTATTATGTGAACAGAAAAGTACATTTATCTAGGTCACTGTTGTTGAATCCACATCTAGCAGCTGTTGCTTTGGAGACAGGTAATCACTGTCAGTGTGGGACATGGAGACTTGTCCGTAGTTATTTACTTAGGATGAATTTGCCTAAAGGCAGGTCAAAGGTTTAAACAAATGTTACGTTTTTTTGTAGTGAACTACAAATTTCCTTTCAAACCCATGTCTTAAGTTTATGGCATGGAATTTACTTTGACTTAAGGTTATAAATTTTTACACAGTATTTGAAGTGATTTAAAGGAAGAAATTTACCTAGCTACTCCTGTGTCAGGGGGGAAAAAAGATGAATAAATACACAATGTGCCAAGAATCCAAGTCCCCAGAGCAGACACCTCAGCCTAGAATAAGCTGAGTTTTTGAATATTGGTCATTTGCTTTGTCCACACTTTGCTCCACAAAGCAAAATTTTCCAAATCCACTAAAGATGTGGAGACAGAGCCTCAAAGAACTGAGAGTACCCTAGCACATGCTCACATGATCCAAATCCTGGCCAGTCTCTGTTCTCTCTCTGACTCTTGGTGTAGTTTCATTTTCTAGGAGTCCAGCAAACCTGGGAACATGTTGGGAGGCTTGTTCTAGTTCACAAAGTGGAGTTGCAAAGTGGGTGTCTATTTCACTCTGAAGGCATATGGCTTTTACTGCCTCCTTATGAGGCAAAGGTTTCTGCATGCACTCTGCTTCTAGCCCTCCTCCAGCGTGTCAACTTACCTGAGAAATTACATGCACATTTCTGATTGAGTTTGGAGAATCGAGCACAAGCTCTCATTACAGCCTGTGGTCTCTCTCAGTTCCTCTTTATTTTAATTAAACCATTTTAATATTGTATACAGTACGCCCAAACACAAGAGTTTAATACTAATAAGATTAATCATATGTATACTGGAAAAGAACATAAACCCAGCAGTGACTGTTTACATAGCTGGAGATATATCTTAATATTCCTTTATTCAGCATTGAATAATGTTGTGGTTTGTAAAAGCCATATGGTAGAAAATATTTGGAGGAAAATTACCATAATTAATTAAAAATATGTAACAAACTAGTGTACTATGTAGTGAGACACAGAACAATTGAGTCATATATGTCTGGGTGATTTGTAGATGCTCAATAGAAAAAGATGATCTGAAATCATAAGTTCTTTGATCCTGTTTTGATTTCTTATTAATACATCACTTTGGGAAAGTCTCCCTCTTTGATTTTCTCTCTTCTTTCTTCTCTTTATTTTTGTTTGTTTGGTTGCTTTGGTTTATCTGTGTAGTCTGGCCTGGAACTGGCTCTGTAGACCAAGATGGCCTTGAACTCACAGAGATCTGCCTGCCTCTGCCTCCCCAGCGCTCGGATTAAAGGCATTTGTTAAAGACATGTGCTACCATGCCCGGCTCTTCCCAGATTTTCTACTTTCTCACTTTTAAGGTATAATAATATTTGTCTCAAATGCAAGAGTTCAATTCAATACTGAATACAGAAGTTGAAATCACAAAGTTATGTCAAAATGCTGTCAGAGAAGAAACAGAAAAGGTTTGTAATGTCAGGGTGATACTCAGGAGTATCAAGAACTGGGCAATGGCTCAGTTGGAAAGGTATTTTTCATACAAGCATGAAGACCTAATTTCAGACCTCCAGCTCCATGTTAAAGAGTCAGATGTGGCAGCACATGCCTAGTCCAGTGCTGGGGCAGTAGAGACTGCCAGTCTAGCCAATCAGGTATCCCCAGGTTCAGTTAGACACCCCGTCTCAAAAAGCAAGATGGAGAAGCTGTTGAGGAAGACTTCTGATGTTGACCTCTGGTTTCCACATGCATGCTCACACACACACACTCACCCACCCATACCAAAAACCAACCTAACATTTTTTTTTAAGAATATCAAATGTTTCCCCCAGTATTTCTAGTGGATGACTTGTAAGCACATCATGTCCTTTGACTCCTGGGGCACTCACCTCTGCAGACCCCCATCTCTACTGTATAACGCTAGTTCTTTTTCATCTAGAATAAGCATTCTCAATATTTCATATATGACGTAAGGAGTGGCTGCCTCGTTGCCCTACCTATTTATGTCATGCCAATGAGTGACATAGCAATTTCTAGACAGGTCTCTCTGAGAGCCTGTAAATTGATTTCCCTTTGCTCAAAAGTGGAGAGGGAACAAGGCTTAATTCTAAATCCTGAGAAGCCAGGAACTTCCCTGAGTTCCTCCCTTCATTACAGCTCGGCTGTAACTGGTAGGCTCTAGAGTCTGAGAGACAGCGATCCTCCACTCCTCAGGGCATTTCACTGTCATAGCTCCCTCCACAGCCTGCTATTCTTCCCATTCTTGGGGATGAAACTCTCCAGGACCTTTCTTTCATTATTATCCACCAGAAGCCATAATATTGTCTCCAACTGAGTTCAGAAACAAACCAAAGACTGTACAAAAGAGGTTCAGAGACACCCAAAGTAAAATCATTACCCTAAGTTATTGCTACATTTTATCACTGGAGAAAGTTCTAGAGAAAGTTTTGCTAAGTCTGAGGTCAAGATAAGTGGTCCGTGATGAGAGTAATCCTGCAAGGCTATGCACCAGCATATGTCAGCCCTGTTTTCAAAGTAAAGAGACTGAGGCAAGTCAGCATTGCTCACAGAGAGGAGCCTTGAGTGACAACAGAGCCTTTGTCCCTGGAGAGAAATCAGCCTTGCTCCACAGTGTCTCCAACTTGCCACCACCACAGGAACCTGTCTTCTTCCTTCATGGAGCCCTCTGGATTCACTCTCCCCCAACAGAGAGATTTAAACAGTGTGACACAATGTCTTTCCCGTCACTGATTTTTTTTTGCCCAGACTACACAAGAGTAAACTTTTGTTCTGAGGATTGTTTGTTCTCATGACTCTTAGTCTACGAAAGTCCATCACTGTTCCCTACTGTCATCACCTGAGGTGAATGGCTTGTCTGCATCTTTGTTTTCAAGGGCTCTTTTCCCTGAAGCTGACTTGGAGCTCACTTGCATAGAGAAGGTGCAGAAATCAGGATTGGCCAGAGGGAGAGCTAACCAGTGTCATAGCCACAACAGCGCCCATGCCAGGCTCTGCAGGTGAGGTGGCCCTGCAGAGTTGAGCCAAGTTGTCAGTTACTAGATACCAGTGGGAGAGAAGATGCTACCCAGGCAAGGGCAGCAAGGGAACCAGGTGCCATGCTAAATTATCAAAGATCAATCCTACCATCAGTCTCCGGTAAATGAAAGCTCTCATGTAAAGGGAGAATTAGTCATTCAGCTGTTCTTCAGCACTGGGAACCATCCCCAAACTGGCATTTCCACCTTCCCCTTCCATTCCATTTGCCAGCCTCACCTATGAATACTGTACAAACAGCACCCATGGAACCTCTCCAGAGTCAGTGAGTCATGTCTGGAGTTCTGGTGACAACCTGGACTATCAGATACTGTGGACAGAGAGTCTTTGATTGCAGAGTTAGAAAGCCAAGTTTTGCATAAATCTTTTTAAATCCATTCTACCCTTGCTTCTCATGTTCTCATGGTTGATCTGTGACTGTCCTGCACATGGTCTTAGCATATAACAGGCCTTTAAGAAAGGTGAACTCTCCCCTTTTCTCTTCATTAGAAGGTGGGTTTGGGTTACATGTTACCTAGGGTCTCTCTAAAGTCCCACATCCATCCTGGAATCATCTAATGAGTTTTCAAATTCTGTTTCATTCTCATTATTCCTTCTTTATTGACGGTCTGTAATAAGCCATCTTTGGTTTTCACTTGGTTGTCGTGATCAGGAAATCTCATGACTGGTGCAAACATCTGGTATGGTAGAACCATTTTTTTTTTTTTTTTTTTTTTTTTTTACTCCTGAGAAAATAATCACATCAGTAGGATGAGGGAGGAACCTGACTTGTTCAAGGTCACACCACCACTAATAATGAAGTAGGGAACACCCACCACCCATGCTTCTGACCCATCTGAGGCTCCCCAGCCCCTATCTCTAGCTGCAGCTACTATGTTCGGGTCTATAAAGCAACATGATCCGTTTTCCTTGTGTTAACATTATTCTAGCATGTAATATCTGCACAGGAGGCAATGACCTGAGAAATACTTTTCTTTCCGGGGCTTCGCTTATTCTGCAGGGTTTATTAATTTTATTTATGTATTTGATCTCTCAAATGAAATAATAAACTAATTAGGGGGACAATTTACTGGTGTGCTCCAGCGAGGGTGTTTTATGGCCCCTGTGTAAGCTTGTAGAGCTGTGCTGTCAGCAGATCCACTTTCTGCCCTGCTGCTCTTAATTGCTGCCATGAGACACACATGGCAGGCAGCCCTGCTTGGGATTTGTGGCTCCAGGGGCATCTGGAGATGTGGGGGGATTTTTTTTTCCCTAGGAGCCTTTCAGAATTCCTTCAACAGACAGGCTGCTTCATGTAGCTTGCAAAGATGTGACTGTGGCTCCCAGAGAACAGAGATAGGCATGTAGATTGAGACTTTCTGGAGAATGGGGAAAGCTTGAGGACAGAAGCACTGAAAATTAGAGCCAAATAGGCTAGTAGTCCCAGATAGAGACAAAGGTAAAGGCCGCAGACATAGGGACATTGCACGTTGTAGGAGCAAGAGACGGAGAAATACTAGGAGAGCTGTGATTGGAATAATAGGGCAATAGACCAAAGTTACATTCTTTGCTTTGGTAAAATTGGATTTGAAGTGAACTCTCTTCCAAGCTAACATCATCTGAGTCTTCACAATATAGCCAGTTGTTAATGCTAGCCTTTCATTGTAACTTTGTCCTCACTTGACTGAACACCAGGAGTTAGAAGTGTCTAAAACTAGGACTCGAACCTGGAGTCTCTGGAAGAGTAACCTGTACTCTTAACCACTGAGTAATCTCTCCAATTTCCAGCACCCATATAATTGCTCAAAACCATCTGTAATTTCAGTTCCATTGGATCTGATACCCTCTCTGATCTCTATGGTCACCAGATATGCATGATGCACACAGACAGACATATAGGCAAAACAGTTACACACAGAAATATAATAAAAATTAAAAATGTTTAAAAAACAAGTGTCTAAAACTATGTATGGAATGTAATAAGGGTTCATAAGCATCTTTTGAATGAAAGAATGAATAGATGAATACATGGATGGATGGATGGATGGATGGATGGATAAATAAATAGGTGGACCAATGCTTCAAAGCTAAGTGGGGAACTGAGGCCTATAAATTGCATTTTACTCACCAACTATCTCTTATGTGATGAACAAAGGTAACTTTTCCTAGTAATTATATTCACTAGAGAATTATTACAACAGAGTCAACAAGTCTCCAGTACACAAGCATTTGACTTCCCTTGACTTAAGCAGCTTTCTCGTTAGTGCATGCAGCACACATAACCACACTCATCTACAGCAGAGGTCAAAGTCCTGCAGTGCCCTAATGTCCTAACAATGTTTCTGCTTGCTCACTGGCTGCCTGGAGACACAAATTCAGTCGCTGTTCTGGCAACTGCTGCACTGTCACCATGGATTACAGCGGCATGTGGGTTTTGTTGGTTAAATTCCAGATCTCTTGCTACCACCTGGTTGGTGGGCTAGCAGATAGGATGAGGGTGTGATGCAGTCACACTCATGGAAGTTAAGAAGCCCATGGGCCTCCGTGCAGAAATTTCATACTGTTTGCTTCCTCTAAGGGTTTTACTGTTTGCACCTCTGCTGTGATTGGAGGCATACAAATTAGCAAACTCTAGGTACAATTAGTACACATGCCGACCCTGCTACCACCCCCATTGAACTGGATATAGAATTTTGAGAGCTATTCACATGAAATGCTCCTGACTTGTCTGTGCTGTTCACATGCAGTCAATCCCTGTGTATTAACAGTGTTAAAGTGCTGGGCCCACAGCTGGACCTGGGATCACAGACCTTTTGCTCAGCTCTAGACAGCTCAGACACAAAATGGCTACATTGATGCTGTGGTCCTAGGTCCAGTCAGATGCTGGGGCATGGATGTATCTTAGACATCCTTGGCAAATTTCTAGAATTACAATTTGTGTAACAAACCTAATTATGTGACTTCCTGTTTCATCTTTACCTATCATACAGAAGCCACTGTGTCTTTTATCACAGTGCTCAGAACCACAACACATCTGCAATTAGAATCAACTAACCAAAGTTTAGAAAGGGAAAATGATGTGTCCAGAGTTATACGAACCTCATTGTATTAATAATAAAAAAATTCTACATTCTTCCAGAGATGTGACAATTACCAAAGAGGTAAAAACTAGGTAACACAATGTTCAAACAGCAACTTTTCACTGACATAGTTTTGTGTAGATGTATGAGTGTATGATCGTGTGTGTGTGTGTATGTGTGTGTGTGTGTGTGTGTGTGTGTGTGTGTGTGTGTGTGTGTACTTGTATCTGTGTGCCTGTAGGTGTGTATATAAGACCGGAAGCAAGGGGTTGATGTCAATTGCCTTTCTCAGTTGCTCTCCACATTAGTTTTTTAAACAGTCTCTTGCTGAACCGGAAACACACTGATTGGCAGGCTGCTTGGCCAATGAGTTCCTGGGATCCTCCTTTCTCTATCCTTCCAGTCTGTGGTTACAGAAGCATGTTGCCATGCCCTACTTTTCATACAGGTGCTAGGGATCAAAATCCAGGCCTGTGTGATTAGCAGCAAACACTTCATTCATTCATTAGCCACCCACCCTGCCTCTCCATTGAAATTTTTCCATCATGAATTGAATAGATAGCAAGGATAGTGCTTACTTTATCTTATCATATGACATCTACAGACACATTGGAAAACACCTGGATTGAACTCTACAGGAAACTCTTAGATTATTCCCAGCTGTCCAGAACAGAAACATTTCCAGGCTTCCAGATGCTCCCAACTGACCAACTTCAGTGTCATTCTGGTCTAAGGCCTACAAAATGAATAAGGCCACAATAAAGGGCAAGGCAGAGTGTCTTGTTGGTTGTTTGTGCTCTTTTGGGGACCTGCCATCCAGCTCCCAAATAAATTACATGGAGGCTTATTCCTACTTATAAATGCCTAACCTTAGCTTGGCTTGTTTCTAGCCAGCTTTCCTTAACTTCAAGTTATCCCATCTACCTTTTGCCTCTGGGCTTTTCCTATTCTCTTACTTCTGTAAATTTTTTTTCCTGGAGCTGAGGACCAAACCCAGGGTCTTGCACTTGCTAGGCAAGTGCAATACCACTGAGCTAAATCCCCAACCCCATTACTTCTGTAAATCTTACTCTCACTCCATGGCTTGCATGTAGCTGAGTGGCTGGCCTCTGGAGTCCTCCTCCTTCTCTGGCTCCTTCTTTCTCCTCCCAGATTTCTCCTTCTATTTATCCTCTCTACCTACTAGCCCTGCCTATCCTTTCTCCTGCCTTGCCATTGGCCATCCAGCTCTTTATTAGACCATCAGGTGTTTTAGACAGGCAAAGTAACACAGCTTTACAGAGTTAAACAAAGCAACATAAACAAAAGTAACACACCTTAAAATAATATCCCCAACAAGAGTGAAGGATAACAAGAATAGGGGGGCACCAGAACAGAACTCTACTTGTTTGCTTGGAAGTTTGTGTCCATTTTCATTGCCTGTTTAGTTTACTATTAAGTTCCCATGATCAAAGCAATGTTTGACACAGACTGTCAACATGTATAGGAATGAACAATGATGAGCATATGGATGGAAGGATGCAGTGGTGGACAGATATACCCTGTGGACTGTGAACACTCAGGATAAAGTCATAGTCATTGAAGTGTTATGGGCATTTACAGGGGGATAGGAAAGAATACCAGTGCAATAAGATGTTGAGAACAAAAATAGACTCTAAAGATTTGAGGGCTTCATATGTAATAGATAAATAACGCAAACAATAATAGGTCCAGCCTATATTGTTTGCTCCCAGGGTCCACGGAAGAGTCTACTAACCAGCTGAGGATTCTAATCTGAGGGATATTCAATGAATCTAAGCCCACTGAGTTCTTTAGTCCATTTGCTTTATTCTTCTATGGTGGTTCCACCTACACAGTTTCTTTTCTGCTCTCTTACTTAGCTCCTCTCGGTCCCTCCTGCTCTCAGTCCCTTTTGCTGTTCTCTCATCATTCTACCTAGTTCTTTACATCTCTGTCCTCATCTTTGTTCTTTTCCATCAATCCTATTCCCAGTGCCCTCAAAGAACCAGTATATATACCCACACAGTAATTCTTTTGTAAATCAATGTGAGGCTTGAAGTTTTCAGGGTCACAGGGAGAGGTGACAAGGACCCACACATAAAGCAATTAATTGTCAGCTTCCAATTACAACTCAGAAGGGGAGTGACTAAAGGGGAGTTCTCTGGTAGGGTCAACTAAAGCCTAAGACCAATTAGGGAATTTATGTGCTCAAACTATAATCTAGAAATGGCTAGACAGAATGTTAGTGGTCAATAAGTGACAAGAAAGTAAACTATCTTTGGCGCCACTTTTCCCGCTTCTTTCTGATAGGGAGGGGGACATATGCTAGGTGGCTAAGCAACCTATGTCAGAGCATGTAGTATTTGGTTAGTAAAAGCACTTTCACTCAGAGTAATTGCTGAGGAGAAAATCTAGGAATAGCACCTGGCTGAGGAGGAGTAAAAACTTAATTTGCACAAGAAAGAAGCTTGGCACCTGTTGCCTGCCTGGCTTGGAGGCAATCTCCTTAAGTCAGTGGGAAGTAACTGCCTTAACTCAGTATCTAGCAAATGGCTAAAACTTCATCCCAGGAATGTGAGCAGTAAATCTCTTAAATTAGGGTCTTATGTAAATAACCCGTGGTGAAGGTAAGGAGTTGAGGATTTAACAGTTAGTGGTTCTTTTCTCTATCTGTGAGTGAGATGAGCTAATGTTTATCTATGTGCAGTTTTGTCCTTGGAAAAAGGTATCTTTGCTGAAATACTTTTGTCTGGAGAATGGTCCTGGCCAGATATATGTTAATGAAAAATAAACACAGCTGGGAACAGTTGTCCAATTACCCCAAATGTATAGGGAAAGTTGTGCCCAAGACTGAGATGCAATTGTGAGAGTACATGTACACATAACATGGAGATGCACGGTAAATGGGGAGAATCATAGCTATTATTGCACAAGAAGTTTACAACAAGAGACAGCCAGTTCATTCAAAAGGCAGTAATCCCATAACACCTTGTGTAATGGTTTCCTCTAACAGAACCCTTAGTTCTCATAGGTTGACCTTCTGAACACTAGTTGTCACTGCTGTGTACTCTCATGGACTTTCACTACCAGCGGCTCTCAATAGATAAATCATTACAAATCAATGTTATGAACCCAGAACTAAAGGTTACCCAGATAACACATATTTATACAGAAAGGTGATGGAATACTGACCTTGTATCATACAAACATTATTAATTCCAAGTAAATTAAATGTTAGAGACATTACTATAGACTATTTAAAAGGAACTAGAAGTCCAAACATAGATCTATATATACATAGATAATTCAGTTAAGAATTTATCACGTAAAACAGACAAAGCTTCTACCTTAAAGACAAATATTTATATTCCCTTTCAAGTAAAATGTATTCTAAAAAAAAATATATGTTGCTGGGCAGGAGAAGTGGCTCAGTGGTTGATAATGGATCAGGATGGCTCACTTCTTGTAGAAGACCCAGGTCAGGTTTGATTCACAGCTCCTACATGGCAGCTCACAACCATCTGTAACTCCAGTTCCAGGGGATACAATGTGGCCTTCTGACCTCTGTGGGCAGCAGACACACATGTGATGCACTGACATACATGAAGGCAAAACACTCATGCACAGAATATAAAAATGATTATTTTTTAATGGTAGGTTGCTATAAACAAAGTAAAAAGTCAAAGCTGGGACTGGAAAAAAATTATTAATTTTGTAAATTATACATCTACCTGAGGTCTGTTCAGCAAAACATATGGATGGGACAATGCATAATGATTACAAACTCCTATGTCCCTCCACATCCCTTGGTCAAATGTTATCATTTACCCTTCGTTATGCAGCTTCCTGTACTTTGAGGGCTCCTCCCAGGACCTGTGCTCACACTGACTTTAAGACTTTCTAGTGTCTGCTGAATGTCCTGTCTAAAACTGAGCTCCTGCCAGGCCCAGCACTGTTCATCCCCTGCTCTGGTTTTTCCCAGCCCCCATCTGACTAACAGACTAAGCATTTGGCTTTCTTACTTACTTCATTTTGTCTCCCTCCTATACAAAGGCCATGGAAAACTGGACAAAAAGAAAAGCTAATGGCAGAAGGAAAAACGTAAGTGGCCAATAAAGTACGGAAGAAATCTATCTCACCGGTAGCTAGAGAAATGCTAACAAAATACCTAGATGTGTTTCGCATTTATAAGACTGGAAAACCTGGGCTGGAGAGATAGCTCAGTGGTTAAAGAACACATGCTGTTCTTGTAGTGGAGCCAGGTTAAGTCCCAGTACCCAAACAGAGACTCACAACCATGTGTAACTCCAGTGCCAGGGCATCTGATACCTCTAGTTCCAATGCCTCTAGCCCACTACCAGCACTCATGTCCACATGCCTGTATGCAAGCCACACAGCTACACATAATTAAGAATATTTTTTTAAAAATTAAAAATAAACTTTAAAAAAGATTGGGCAACCTGAAAAGTATGACCACATGAAAAATGTGAAATAATTCTGGATTAATCTAAACACAGCTCTCGTCTTATGGGGCAATCTACAAGGTTTGGTAATGTTGAAGATCCGTTTTCTCTCTGCCTTGGCAAACTCAGTGTTGAATTTGCTCTCATACCTATGCACCTCAGAAGTACGTACAGTGTCTTTTATCCATTTGTGTTGGCACAATAATACTGGACAAAATAAACAGGCTCCTGATGGGCGCCTGCAGTTTGAATACCACTGACACAAAGTTTTGAAGCATTCAGCACTGGCTGCATTGTTTATGGATGCAAATGTGTATTCGAGGCTGCAATTCAGGCATAGTGATTTAGGATAGCAGTTATCTTAGTGGTACTGAGAAAGCATTCATGGCTGAGTTTGCTTACATCTACAATGTTCATTCTTAAAACAGAAAGACCTGGAGCATAGATGGCAGAGTACGCAAATCCAGCCAGGCTGGTGGCACTACATGCCTCTCTGTTATAATTACATCTATATGCAACTTCACGATTGAAATAATTCATAAGAAAATAAAGAGGAGAGCACTTAAGTGTAACTTGGAGGGGAGAGAGTTTAAGCCATAGTCTATCCAGGAATACAGCATGGCAGAGTAAGACTGTAGGCTGAAGTTTGCTGGGGCACCTTGGTTCACCGCAGTTAGAAGAGTTCAGGCTTTGGAACTAGACATGCTGGGTTTGAATCTTGAGTCGCACATTACTGGTGTTTCTGTTTGAGCATCAATCTTCTCATCCTTAAAATGGACAATGAAGTCTGAACAGAGATGAGAGAGAGAAAAAAAATCCATGATACAGACAGCTGAATCCTCAAAAAATCAACAGCACATATAAATCTTCTGCTAAATAATGAAAGAGATTTCGCTAATTTCAGAAATGAAATAAAATACAATACTACCAACTTCACAGAAATTCCCAAAAATAAGAATTATAAAGTGGAAAAATGAGAGCCCTTCACACAACATATTAAGAATATGAAATGAGCTAAGGCTTTTGGTGCTTGGCATACATAATGCCATATACTGAAGCCAAAGGTGGGCGTGTGTTCCATAGTACCAGGTATTGATGTAAAAAAGACAGAAGTCTGGAGTGTTTTTGAACTTCATGTCTTCTGTCATATTCATTATCTGTTTTTACAATAAACTCATGAAAGATAAACCCATCTTATTTATAAGAAAACTAAGCATTGTAAAGACTCAATCATTTGCCAGCATTTACCCAAATCACCAGGTCTTTCTCCTGAGAAATAAAACTACAAATTAAAACTCTGTGTATATTTCAGTAGTTTTATGAATAGACTCAATTGAATTTCAATGAAACACAACTATAATCTAGCCCTTTGGGCATGGAGTCAACCAACCATTGCTGATGAAAACTAATAACAACAAACCTACCTAGTTTATGTATTTGTAACCACAAGTATGTAAAGGAGTGGAATTGTTGTAATGGAGTATTAATAAGTGCATATTCTTGCCTTAAACAGATTCTTGGTCTTGGAATACACTGAAAGATCACTAGCCTGTGGTAGTCCATTACGTTTGGGGCTTTGTCATTTTAAACTATAGAATCTCTTCCTTCTGTTTTACTGTTGTCTGTGAAAACCTGCTGCTTCTCTGATTGCTATCTTCTTTTGTGAATCCAGTGGAACTTTCTGTGATTATCATGATTATTTTGACTGAATGGTTTTCCATTAATGAAGTGTTTATTCAATCACTCAGTCAGCCATTTCTTTATGCAGTAAGGGCTGATTGAGTGACAGCTCAGTCTTATGGTTTAGGCTCATGGGAAGCAAAGGTCAGTGATGAATGATGACTTCATCAGGGAAGCCCATGACTAGAGGGAGGTGGGGAGAAAAATGGATAACTCAGTGCCAGGTAACTCCTTCAGAATGCTGACCCCCAGGGAACCACAGAGCAGGGAATTCTCAGCTAAATAAAGAGTTATGCAGGAAGTGGCATGGAAATTGTGGTGCTAGACATGGAAAATGTTTATTTCTGTCTAGACAAAAATGTAAGATCGTTGATAGATCTTATACTGGGTGGTGGTGGCGTACGTCTTTAATCCCAGCACTCGGGAGGCAGAGGCAAGCAGATCTCTGTGAGTTCGAGGCCAGCCTGGTCTACAGAGTGAGTTCCAGGATAGCCAAGGCTACACAGAGAAACCCTGTCTCAAAAAAATCAAAAATAAATAAATAAATAAAAGAAATTTTGGAAAATATAAATAAATAAGAGAAAAACTACAATTATGTCGCAAAGGCACCCACTGTCATATTTTACACTTCTCCACAGGTGAATTTGAACTTTATTATCAATTTTGTTATATTATACAAAACATATTTCTCATATTTTCTATTTTTTAACCTTATGTTTAAATATGCATAATACCATGCCTTGCAGAAGTAGCAGCATTCATGACATCATACTTCCATTTACTATTTTCCTCTTACAAATAACAATGCTAAACATTTCTGCATATAAATATGAGTCTGCATTTAAGTTGTTTCCTTAAGAACAAATCCAGAAGGTGAATAATCCAGGTGAATTGTGGATTAAAGGGTGTGACCATGAGTTTCAGAATGATACATCCTGACTCCCTCTTGGCCGGCATGCTATATCTGTCCAGCCTGACACTCAACAATGACTGTTTGTTGGTTTATGATTGGCAACAGTGGTAGTGGCATGTTTATTTTATCATTGTCTGAATTCTCTGAGCCTGTGTGTGAAAGGAGGCTGGTAGACATTTGGGAGAGAGAACATCATTAAATAATTCATGCTTAAATTTTTTATTATCATGTTTTGTTTGCTTTTAGCATTCAGCAAGACATGGTGGTGAACCAAGGCTCTAAGTCTTCATGATTGAAGGACTCCTTTGCACAACGAAAGGTAAATATTTGAGTCTGTGTGGGTCCTTCTGATAGAAGGAACATCTTCCTTCTGGGGAAGGTTGCTCATAAACATGTCTGGGTTCCCATGAAGTGATGATGGCTTGCATGTGTGTTGTTACACTTAAAACAGGTTAGAGGACTCATGGAGTCTTTGGACGTTGTCATGAAAAGTGATTTTCCTTTGGTCTGGTTTGTTTGTACTGGAAGGGGTATTGATTCTTCTTCTTCGTCTTCTTTTCTTTAAGTACCTAGTAAATATCATCAGGAGCCTCAGGTTTTCCTGTCTTGATGCATTAGCTTCTTCTAAAAATCCTCTCGGACTGATCTCACTCAGAAACAACAATGTACACTGTCTTTTCTCACATGCCAGCCATTTCAATATATTCACCAATGGAAGAAAGCATTGTTGATTGTAGACCATAAAGTTAGACCACAGGTAAGATAAATGTTCCTACCTAAGTAACAGACTTGGGGATTTATGAGCTGAAGAGACAAGTACTATTATTTTGAGTTCCTAAACTTTTAAATGATGGCAACACTAAATTATGTACCTTATGCAGGAGCCAGGAAGGTACAATTGAAAATGCTCATTCTTTTGACAAATTAGAAGCATCCATTCTAATATCTATTTCTTGTTTACTGGGGATGGTGCTGAATGAATCACAGACTGGTGGATGGATGTTCTATCCAACACTTTTAATTAGCTGCTCTGCCTATTAGCATGAGCAGAGTGTTGCTCTTCTGCCATAGATTACCTCCCCCAACTACACCCCCCTTAGCTGGAAGAGAAGTCTTATTCTCCACAAGGTAATATTCATCTCTTCCCTAGCCAGACAAGCATAGAAAACTAAACAATGGTCCGTTAAAAAGCCCAGATAATATATTTATCATTTCCAGTTTATGTGAGTTTGCAAGGCAAATGTAAGCAGGAGCTATTTGCTATGGGACCTCGGGGACTGGAGAGGGAAGGGGGAGCCAAAGGATGTGACACTTGGGGGGAAATCATTGAAAATATGAGGGGCTGCTGAAGACAGAACAAATTAATTACTCCAAGGGACTCAAATGCCACTAGCCATTTAAGTGACCCAGTGAGGAGGCTGAGAACCTTTTCCTTCAAGTTTCTACAGCCAAGAAGGAGGGGGCTGGGATTCCTCTGCTGTCAATTTTTGCATATCCTTCATGACTTAGTGACATGTTCAGCTGACCTTTGCTCCGACCTCCTCTAATGAAAGGACTTAAATGAGAAATGCTGTTGTAGCCAGAGAACTCTCACCCTGTAGGCTGCCCAGAGTACCTAGATGAGCTTACAGAGCTGCAGCTGCCAGACCTGAGGGAAGCCTATAATTCAGCACAATGGCTGGAAGAGGTGACCACCCAAAACTGGCCTGCATTTGATTGTATATTGTTGCTTTTTTATCCACAAAGCTAATATCTGAGGTGGGGGGAATTTTGAAAGACAAATTAAGGTTTTCTAAGGAAGACTGGGAACAGTTGTTTCCAGAAACAGATGTCTTTTCTAGGTTGCTTGTCTGATAAATCTCTTAGAAGCTTTGAAGCTATAGACAGAAGTTGAAAAAAATACCTACATAATGACCTCACAGTTTAACATTAGTAAGCACAGAGGGAGTAGAACCTTTATGGCGGGCCCTGCCTATGCTCAAGAAGTCAATATAATTTTAAACTTTGTCACTGTGGCCCCCATGTGTCAGCCTAGTCCTTCCAGCCTCTGTGGGTCACTTATAAAGTGAGAAGAATAATATCTATCTCCTGTGATTTCAGAGAAGATCAATATACCCCAAAATAGCATTGAAGGATGGATATATCACGTGTGTGTGGAGTCTTTGTTATCTGATTTTAAAGTCTTAGCTTTTAAAAACTGAGGCAGCTCTGTTCCTTCCTGGGTCAAGGTCAAGGGGCTTGGCTGTATTCTCCTGGTTTATTCAGTAAGGAATGGTGAGTGGACAAACAAATGTAGGAGGAACATGGGTTCCTCTGAGGACTTCTTTGGGTCTGTATGAAGCATGGCTTTGAAGGAGGTTGGAGTCCTGGATATCTACACCCAGGAGCAAGCTTGGAGAGCACCACATCTCCAGTAGCTGCGAGCTTGTGCCTTTGAAGTAGAGATGAATCGTGGGTGGGAAGGTGCATTGCTATGAAGTCAGGTGACCCCCAAAGGTGGTGGAGAAGATATTTCAAAGATAGTTCATTCCTGAGAAGAAATGGAAGTGGAGTCCAATCTGTAGGGCTGGAGGGGAAAGGCCAGCACTGAGCATCCTTTGAAAGGAAGGCAATCCAGGCTTAGTAGCCAGCATGGGGGACATAAAAGAGAGACCAGTGGGACTCTAAGCCTTACAGTGTTCCTCCCAGGCACTTATGATAGCGGTAAGGCAAACAGGAAAAGCTCAGGATACAATTCGTCCACTCAACGCTCTGTGAGGTAAGCAATTGACCACCAGTGTAACAGATGAGAATAAGCCCAGGAAAGCAATGCTTAGAAGTGTGCTGAAAAGGGTAGGGAGATTTGAACTAGACCTCAGAGGGAGCAGTCCTGTGCTGGATGAGAAGGAATCCAAAGGAGACATTCTGTAGAAGGCCACCCACTCACAGAAGCAAGAGGCCTGTCACCAACTGGAGCTTTGTGCGCCAGCATGCATTCAATGACAGTCAAAGGCTTCCATAATAGACTGTGGGCCTATCCTATCTGCCATCCTCATAGGGACCCGAGGAAGCCCAGATGCATGATGAATCATGCTGAAGCCAATATTCCAATTCCTTGGTGTGTTTATTTTAGCTTTGTGTCAGTTCCCTTGGAAAGTCCTCCATCGTCACAACTGATCGGCTGACTATTTGTTAATCAGGTTAATTTGATTTTGCCAGCTTTATATGCTTTTATAATCATCAGAGGTGAGCCTGTGTGTCTTCCTACTTGGTAAAGAAATAGTATTGAGGCAGGAAATATACTTTGAGATTTATTCTTATTTACATGTATGTGTGTCTGTGTGAGTGTAACACATGTGTTCGTGCAGTACCTGTGGAGGCCAAAAGAGGGTGTCAGATGCCCTGGGACTCTGTACTTTCAGGTACTTGCCAGCCTTCTGCCATGAGTTGTAAACTGAATTAAGAGCAACTAGTGGTTTTAACCACTGATCCATCCCTCCTCCCAAGACAGACAATATTTTCCTGCTATCCTGCCTTTCCCTTTTTCTCTTCTTTAATCCATCCCCTTGGTGCCTCTTCTCAACCTCCTTGCTTCTTTTTATCTTCTCAGACTCCCTCTGTACATCTGTGTTTCCCTCTTTCTTGACATAGAGGCACACATTTGCCAACTTAAAAGGAAGTGGGAGATCCTAGATAGCAGGCAGCTCTGCTGTAAATGTTTAAAGAGGACGCCTAGCAATGTGGCAGTTCCCTTTATCTGTGATGTTTGATGGTAGTGATGGGGTTGCCTTCCAAAAATGAATGTCTAGGATTCAGCTACCTACTCCAAGCCATAACAGCTATTTGACATTGAGCAAGTCAATCTCTCTGAAATTCACCTTTTATATCAGGCAACAGATATTTTCCACTCATGATTATTGCAAGAATTCAACAAGAAAATGCATGTGAAGGGGTCTGGCGCATTATGTACTCTTAATTTCTATTGTTAGCTCTTATTGTTGCTGATAATGATGCATTCCTATTAGAAACCTTTAAGATGCAAATATATTGATTGGTGACAAAGAAGATGCTGTGGAGACATTTTCTTTTATGTTATAGCTGGTCTTAGACAATGGAAAGACAGAGGAACAAAGGCACTGAGGGGAGCTGGTGTGTGAGTATCCCGGAAGCCCTCCTTTGCTAAAGTGACTGGGATACTGACCAATCAGATTTTTGAGGTTTCTTCAGCTCCATCAACTCCCTCCCAGTTGCTGTGTCCTTCTGTGAAAGCATATGAGTTTTGTAATATGCCAGTGTGGCTAGATTGGAGGAACACAGTCTCTAGTATAGTTCCAGCCAGGAGGCCGCAGGATGACTTGAGAGATTTGGAGATCGAGAAGGAGTTCAGCCCTTTGGCTCCATTCTGCTGTTGGCCAGAGCTCAGCCACTTGGCCTGAAGCAGCGCTGGGTCTGCAGCTGCTCTTCATTCCGTGCTCCCTCCCAGCTTCCCCGTCTCCTTCCATGGGCTGCTCTGTCAGTTTCTACCTAAGATAAGCAACTTATGTAAGGAGAACATTTGCCTCGGCTCACAGATGTGAAGGTCCCCGGCCATGATTGGTCAGGCATGTTGCTCTGGCGCTGTGTTGAGGCAGCACATCCAAACAGGGGCATGATGGAAAAAAGATGTTTATCTGATTGCCCAGATGCAAAGAAGAAGAGGAAGAAATCAAGGTCCCACAAGCACCTTCAAGAGCCTTTCTCCTAGCAACCCAGAACATCTCATGAGGTCCCATCTCTTAAAGGTTCCCCCACCTCTCACTACTCTAGCTTGGGGACCAAAAGTTTAGGGCATTAGCCTTTGGAATATGTTCAAGACACAAATGTCCTCACTCACTGTTCCTAATGTCACCCACACCAGCAAGCTGAGATGGCATCAGCATCCAGGTTCCAGTAAGTTCTCAGAAGCTTCTGCTCCTTCTCCAGCATTCTCTGCTGTTTCTGATCTCTCCGTTGAATCCTTCATAATGGCATGCTGAGCAGATGTCAAGCTCTAGTGCTGGATGTGAGACTACAGAGCTTAACCTGCTCCCGCAACTGCATCACCCTGACTAAATAAAGAGCACATATACATTCATTGAATATATATTTACATACATTATATGTTCACCTGTGTGAAAAGCAGAGCCAGTCACTAGGACATACATATATACAGATGTGTATATGTCTATAAGCATACACACTAACACACATGCATATGGATACACACAAATATACATATAACTAATCTAATAGTGTTTGTTTCTGTGTCTCTGGTTACACTCACTGATACAGCTAATCATGAGCTGTCATAATACAGAATTCTCTGTTTCATAGGACAGACCATTGCATTTCTATGTTATTGCAAGAAAGAATTAAATTTTTAATCTGAAGATGTTTTTCAGGCAAGGATGCACCCCACATTCTCATCATTTTCCCCTCTCCATCCTAAGTCCTTTAACAACTTTTTAACTGTCCTGGGCCCCATCTGTTTACCGTCTTTCTGTTTCCCACCAGTTAAGACTCTTAATAAAATTAACCCCATATTTATGATACCAGAGAAGCCTCTCTGTTATTCCATTTCACCAGACTGCTCTCTTTTTTCAACTTTCTGCACCATTTGAAGATAATATCGTAACTCTTGGTTTTTACAGGCACAGGGTAGAAGCATGGGGAATCACAAAGTCAGAACTCAGAAGATGGGTACTGGTGCCATGCTACCCCAGAGTGCTGACTACATCTGCTGATTTAGCCTCAGATGACCTCAGGTGTAAAACTGGTGCGCTCACAGCAGACTAATCAGTTCTAAGTGCTGGAGGTCCTACTGATCTCAGTCTGTCTCTCAGAGCTTGGATAGGCTCGTGTTTGAATTACAGGAATGTTGACTGTGACCAAAGGGTAAGCTTGGCTAGGTCTGGTGGCACAGGCCTATAATCACAGCTACTCAGCTGCTGGAGAAGCTAAGTCAGGACAGCCCCATAATTAAAACCTGCTTGGGCTATTGAGTTGTTTCAAGACTAGCCTGGGCAACTCAATATGACCCTGTCTCAAAATGAAAAGTAAACAGAAGCCTGAGCATGTGATGGGAATGCTTGCTTAGACATGTATGTCTATTGTCTAGACACTGTATATTGTCTAGACACTAGACTAGACATGTATATCTGGATATGGTATATTCAGTGCCCAATACTGTTACAAAGAAAGTTGAACTTTAGAATTCATAAGAGTAGCAAATCAGGACACTATGTTTGCTAAGACCATTTTGATTTTAACTGGGATATGATTATGAATGCATATGAGGTACATTGTGACACTTTGATTAATATATACATTGTATAGTAATCAAATCAAGGTATTTAGTAGAGCCATAATTTTGAACATTTGCATTTCCTTACAATAAGAACATACAGAATCACTCTTTGTAGTGATTTTGACAGAACCACTATAGCAATGTTAAACGTAATCACGCCATGCCGTGGACTACCAGAACTCACTCCTCCTGCACAGCTCCAGCTCCCACCTATTGACTAGTGTCTCCCATCATCCTCTCCCCACTCTTGACTACTGCCATTTGGTAGCCACTCTTCTGCTCTGAGCTTGAATGAGATCATCGTCCATAGGTTCTACCAATTGGTGAGATTGTGTAGCATTTTTCTTCCTGTGACAGATTTATTTCCTTAATGTGATGTCCTCCAGGTTGATCCATGTTGCTGCGAATGGCAAGGTCTCCTGTGGTTTTGTGGTATTCTATCCTGTAGACATCATATTTTCTTTAGTGATATATTGGTGGACACTTATACTGATTGCTTATATTGGCTGTTTTGAACAATCACAGTAAACTCAGGAAGAGTCTGGATATCTCTTCAACATAATGATTTTATTTCCCTTGAATAAATAGCTAATAGGGATGCTGGATTCCTGTATAATCCTAGTTTTAACTAACTGGGGAACCACCAGAGTATTTTGCTCAATGGGTTTCCAATATGCATTCTCATTGACAGCATATGAGGGTTCCATTTCTCTACATTCATCCTAGCATCAGTTATTTACTGTCTTTCTTAAAATAACATTCTCTCTTTACTTACCTTTACCTGTGATTTGTAATGTTAAACATTTTTCATATCTGTGTGTGTGTGTGTGTGTGTGTGTGTGTGTGTGTGTGTCTAGTGTGTACACAAGTGTTGTTCAAGTGGGGTCTTATGTAGCTCACATTGGCCTTGAACTTACTATGCACCTGAGGATGACCTTGGACTTTTAATCCCTGCTTCTACCTTCAGAGTGCTGGGATTTTAAGAATGTGTCATCATACCCAGCTTATGCCTTACTAGGAAACGGAACCCAGGACTTGGTTCATGCTAGGAAAATATTTTGGCAACTGAGCCACATCCTCAAACCTACTTGTCTTCTTTTGAGTGATGCTTCAATTCAGGTCCTTTGCATATTTTTCAATGAAGTTTTTTCTTAAAGTTTTGTACTGAGGGTTTTGGTTCTTTATGTATTTTGATACTAATTCCTTGTCATATGGATAGTTTATAAATACTTTCTCCCATTCTATAGGTTGTGTCTCCTGATTAATTTCCTTTTTGCACTAAATCTTTTTAGTTTGGTTAGAACTCATTTATTTTCTCTTTTCTTACCTGTGCTTTTGATTCTTGTAAAAAAAAGTTGTGAGAGAGGAAATGGAGGGGAGAAATTATGTAACTACAGTATAATCTCAAAAATAAATGAAAAATTTAAAAATAGTTGACTATACCAATGTAATGAAGTATTTCTCCTATGTTTCCTTCTAGCAGCTTCAGGATTTGGTCTTGTACTTGCATTTTTAATCAATTTTAGTTGATATGTGTCTATAGTGAGAAATTGAGGTCTAGTTTAATTTTTTTTGCATTTAGTCATCTAGTTAACCAAACACCACTGATGGAAGAAACCATCTTTTACTCAGTGCTAATGTAGAAAATCATAGTTTTTTCACCATGTTATCTATTCTGTTTCTTTGGCTAAATTGACTATATTTGTAAAATATTATGTTGGTATTTCACCTATTTCTTTCTAGTATATTCTGAAGTCAGGCACTGTAATGCAAAATCACATTTCTTTAAATAGATACCTTGAATGGTAGTAGCCCACATTCTTATACTATATTCAGTCTCTACTATAGCCAATTTTCCCTATAATCTTTCTTGAAATAGTTGAAGTAATTGAATGCACAGTAGTTTCTTTATAAATGTTTCTATGTGTAAAGATACACATGATTCTCTCCCTTGAACTGATATAACAGTAACAAAAAAGCATAAAGAAAATAGTCATGACAAATGAACCTATCATAAAAAAGGAACTATACCCTATGATGAAGAACCTTAAAAAGTGTCACAACCAAGGTATAAAATTAAATATATATATCAGTAGAGCCTTCCTGAAAGAGCTGCAGAAGTGTTCTCTCTAAGAGAAGGGTTGTCCTCTCAGACAAGCAAAAGAGCTAATTCTGAGATCATCTTGATGTGTGATATGAACAACCAATTGTAATCACACACACCTGGTAGGAAAATCTCAGTCATTAGTAGGTGCATGGCTCCTAGACAAAGATGTGGAGAGGTTAAGGCCATAGTTGAAATAGCTTTCATGGCCATGTTTCATCCTGTTTCTCTGCACACATTTATCATTGAACAACAGCCAAGAGTTAAAAATAGCTACCTTGTCTCCACTTCTTCCTATCTCAAGCATCAAATAAGTAATATACACAATATACCCTTAGTAGGTCCTCAGGAAATGCCTGGTGGTAGAAAACATGTGATCTTGAATCAAAGAATCTCAAGGGGAAAAATCTACAATATATTGGCATTACGTCAGCATCTGGAACAAACTGAAATGGAGAAAGAATGCCCAGAAGAATTACTTTCCATTAAAGATTTAACATGCTGATGTTCATAACACCTCACTTCCCAAAAGTATCCCATTCCAAGTGAAGGAAGCCACAGACAAGATTAAATTGGCATAGCTGCGGGAGGTCTTGCCCATGTGTGAATAACTGACTGTTATCTCCAGGCAACAAATGGAGTTGTAGCTTGAGGACTTTTATTTTCAGTTTTGAGGAGAAAATGAATTGGACACAAGAGACACCCAGAGTTGATAAGAGAAGGCTAGGGCTAGATGGAGGGACTGTATATCTGATAAGTTCAGATCAGGGAGGCTGAACACAGAGCTAAAGCAGAGGGGAGACCTAGGTAAAGGACCAGGCATCTCAGAGTGCCACCAGAAGTGTAAGGAAGTGTTCCAGGGCCTCTGATTGGCATATGATCTGATGTTGCTTGGACAAGCAATGTCAAAGTAGGCACCTGCAGGCTAGCAAGTGAGCTTCTGATAAGTAAAGAATGCTAGCAAAACTCCTGTATAGAAATGTCTGCATCCCCTAGGGAACAAGCATAATAATGAGATCAATAAGGGAGGCTTTGGCTATTAGTAGTCATAGATGAAGAGGGTATTTCCTGAACACAGAATAAACAAGTCAGACCGAAGTATTACTTAGAAAGTATGCTAGGTGGCCTGAACCACAAGAAAACTATAGGAAAAGTTACAGAGAATTCATCCATGAGCAACCAGGAGCTCAGCAGGAATCAATTGTAAGATAATACTAGGTAAAGGGAGAAACACTGTAAGTTGGTTGAAAGAAAATGCCATAGGCTGCTGGAGTTATCCTCCACCTTGACTCCATCCTTTCCACCCCACTTGCATCCTTTCCACCCCACCTCCTGTATTTAGCCTGTATCCTGAGTGTTGCACTAATGATAGTGTCTTTATTCATCAATATCTCTTAGCTGGGGGGTACTAGTGCAGGGTTTCCCACTGAAAGTAATGTTCCCAGATGGCTCACAAATTAGGTTGAATAACATGTGAGCCATTCTTCCCTGTTAGTGATCCCTTAGTGCTGAATGCATTTACCTTCACTGAAACTGTCCTTGAGTTGTTCCATCCTAAATGTGAATTGATTGGAGCAGAGGCAAAGGCTGACAGTGAGGGTGGGGTGCCTTTTGAGTGGAGAAAGCTTTGGAGATAAAGCCTGGCTTTACGCTCCCTTTGACATTTTTGAGCTGGGTGTAGCTGGTTCTTAGATCATCCTACCGCTAGTCATTTAGCCCTGTAGACATGGGAGTAAGAGGCTGTTTCACCATCTATGTGGAAGTACTTGGTAATGAACAAATGATTCTGAAATATAAGTTAGTATAAAGTTAGCTATGCAGCACTAATAGATCTACAGTATGTCATTTGATGCGTTCTCTTCAGTCAGGCCATCTTAGGAGTCTAAAGAATGTCAGAGATGATGAATCTCGGCTTCCTTTGGAAGAAATCAAGTCTTCCAGGGGAGAAGTAACTTACATCACATAACAAATGGAACAAAACTGAGTCTCGAGCTTGTGAGGCCTGCTTCTCTGTTGCCTCTTCTGCCCATAGCCTCCTCTTTCTCCCTTCCCATGCTTCTGCACACTGTCTATTACAGCCTGTGACTGAACTTACTCAGAACAGAACCCACAAATGGCACACACAGGGAGATCGACCATTCCCAGAAAGCCTACTTTTCAAGTGTCTTTATGGGTCTTGTGTTTTCGGTTTAGGCTACAATTATGAAGGTGACGTTTTGGAATTGCAGGAGAATGGCCCATGCAGTGGAGATTGTGCCAGACTCTGCATTCTGTCCTAACAGCACGTTACCTGGTGTGCCTATTGATTCTCTTTCTGACATAGACTCAAACACTTCCTTTGATCTTCCCTTAGAATGTAAGTTCCTCGGAGGCAGGGGTCTTGCCTGTAACCCCTTTCTAAGCCTCCCCAGTGTTGGCAGGGTTCAAGGCTCAGAGTATGACTCAGCATTAAATGAAGTAGTGAGGTTGCCTCAACTCAGCATCACATTGACTTTCTGAAGAGCCTCCCACGGGCTTTTCCTGTCATCCCACTGCTCCCAACCCTCCTTCACAATGCCCTGCAACATCCTGGTAAATCTCAGAGGCCACTCCTCTGCTTCAGGTGTTCCTTTGGCATCCCTTTGCCTGCTGGGGCTGAAAGTGCTCCTGAGGAGACCATAACTTCTTACTAACTTTCCAAGCATTTCTACAGAATTCTATTTTTCATCCCTACCTTTCAACACACACACACACACACACACACACACACACACACACACACACACACACACACCTCTGAATTTCTAGGCACACTGGATCGGTTTCTTGTGTCTAGTTCCTGTGTATAACAGGAACTAGATCTTTTCCAATGGTTTTCTCGCTTGAGTCCTGCCTCTTCCTCTCGTGAACACCTCCTACCTGCCCTCCAAGTACATCCTTCAAGTGCTTGGGGTCTCATGGGCCAGTTGGTGGATGTCTCAAGGCCAGGAGCCCCGTCTTTGATCTATGGATTAGGAAGTAGGAGAAGACCCTGGGGGAATTAAGCCCCTCTACACCAGATTGCTGATCCCAAGTTAATGCTAAACTGAACTAGCTCTGAGGATGACAATATTTGTATGGATCCACCCAAAATGCCATCAGGAGCATGAATATCTGTGTGCTAGCAGTTGAGCATCGTGTGGTTGCAGAGTAGCTTGCATGCCACCTCAAAAGACATGCTTCTCCACAGCTCTCAGCCATACAACCTGATATTCCTCACCCAGCAACACCTAACACACACACTTCCTAAAATGAAATGAGTCAACACCGGGTGTTATCTCCCATTTAACTCTAATAAAAATATCACACGTGATTTATTGTTTTTATCAATGAAAAGGAACAAAACACGATTTTATAAAAACCATTTGGACTGTGTATTTATTCATTTTATGTTTTTTTTTGTTTGTTTTTTGTTTGTTTGTTTTTTTGGTTTTTCGAGACAGGGTTTCTCTGTGTAGCTTTGCGCCTTTCCTGGAACTCACTTGGTAGCCCAGGCTGGCCTCGAACTCACAGAGATTCGCCTCCCGAGTGCTGGGATTAAAGGCATGCGCCACCACCGCCCGGCTTCATTTTATGTTTTTAACTTTCTTTTTTTTTATTCTTTGTGTCTTTCACATCATGCATCTCTATCACATTCATTTTCTGTCTCTTTGTATCTTCCCTCTACCCTTGCAGCCCCCCCCCAATAAATTAAAATAAAATTTAAGAGAAAAAAAAGAAAAATCAATCTTGTCATGGAAGCTGTAGTGTGACACAGTGAGTCACGCAGTAAACCCTTTTGCTCATATATCTTTACCTGCAAGTGTTCATTACAAAGAGTCATTGGTCTGGTTCAAGGCGTCTGGTTTCTGCTACACTATCGATACTGTGCTCTCAATGGGCCTCCTCTTGGATATCCTGTTGTTGCCTTGTGTTGTGGAGCTCCTGCAGTTTTGGGTCTGTGGGTCAGGCCCCTTCACATGCTCCAGCAGATCACAGATGGGGTAGATGTTGGGGTGGGCCAACTCATAGCCCTGGTTCTGGACCTGGATAGTCCTCAAGTTGGTCAGTCCACCAGCTCTTCCTTGTCCTCACCATCAGGGTGAGCTCTCCTGAATTGCCCTGGCAAGTTTCCCCCTTGCAGCAATGAGCAAGGGACAGGCCCAGTTCTCCAGCTCTCACATCCCCAGGGTCAGTTTTCCCATACCTACACCTTCAAGGCCAGCTCCACTGTGTTGCCCAGGTGTGGCACAGGGGACACTCTCCTGAGTGCTGTAGTTGATGAGGGGCAGGGACAGCATTCCCACTCTTATGACCGACCTCAGGGCCAGCTCCCCCACTTGCCTCAGGCACTGATGAGCAGGGTGCAGGAAGCGGGGAGGGCATATCTCCCTGGCCCTTGCTGCCATATGACAGTTTCAGGGCTGGTTCACCCACACCTCTGCCAACAGGATTGGCTCTATTGTGCTGCCTAGGCAAGGTATTCTATTTTTAAATGAAATTCTATTTTTAAATGAAACACAGTACACAGAGCTTAGAAATTAGATACAAGAGAGAAAATAACCATTACCCTTCATTTGGATGAATTTCACTCAGTCTTTAGAGTGAAATTGTGTTTTGCAGTGCTTCATTTTATATTAGTGCTATCAGGTGGACATATGAATATAAGCTCTGGTTTTGTTTCCCTTATAAGCATTTATCAATCTTATTGAAATACCCCAGCAATAAGCATTGTAAGTGACTGAATAATAACCTATTAAATAAATGGGCTATTGATGAGGGTTGACCCACCCTCATTTCTGGAGTTATTTCTTTAATTTAAGATTATCTTCTTTGCCAGATTTAACTTTTGTCGATTATGTCTGAAAATTTATATATACTTTCTCATGTTGGATATTATGGCATTAAGAAAGCTTTATGCTTTATAAATTTACTTTGTACTTTATTATTTATAAATACTACCTCTAACAAGACCATTCATTGTTCCCTTCTACCTGACCCCCCTCACCAAGGTAGTTCATCCTGCTCCTCTATGATGATTTTGAATACCTATATATACCAAGGACCAGGCACTGTGGATCACATAGGAATTTTGTTCTCCCCCAAGTTATGTACTATAATAGATTTGTTTTTTGAGTTTGTGTGTGTATGTGTGTATGTGTGTGTGTGTGTTTATGTATGTGTGTATATGTCTGTGTGTGTCATGTGTCTGTGTGTATATATGTATGGCATCTATATGTGGGTACCCACAGAGATCAGAAGAGGTCTTGGTCCCAGTGTGATGTCTTTATGAATCCTATATTCCCTGTTAACCCATTAACTAGCCTGTTCTATGGTCCTTGTTTACAGCTCAAGATGCCCTTTAGCTCTGTGCTGGATCTCAGCTATCTCTACACATCTCACACACCATCATCCCATCCCTTAGAAGAAGAGAGGCATTTGCTCTTCGAAGAGTTTACTAGCTCAAGCAGGATGGATTGGGTCCCCCTTTCTGCTAGGATGCCATGATCCATTTACATATATGTGCCTCTATCATTATGCATGGATCTCTGAAACTGGTAAATACGTCTTTTCTATTGTTTCTCCAGTCATTAACACAGTACCCAACACATAGTAAAGTGTAGAGTATCTGTTAAGTGAACCTGTCGATAGATTTGGCAAATGGGATAGCCCTGTAATATGCCATGGAAAGAGTAAAATATACGCAAATGTTGACAGATGGTGTCTCCTCTCATTTTAAAATGGCAAAGTATATTATTAGTAAAGCACAAAGAGGAAAGAGACTATCCGTGGGAGTGCTGTAAAGAAACTGGCTGTTGAAGACATGCAAAGACCTCAATTGATTTATTCATGTGCTTACGGACAGGCAGCTTTTTATTCCATTGAAATTTGATCATCCTGTACAATTGCTGATGACATGCCAATGAGTTCCTCGTTTTTTCTGTCCATCCTTGCTGAACTCAGGACTCCATCTGCATCTTCAAACATCTCTACTGGATAATGTGCTGGCAGGTCAAGTTTCAGAACTCCCAAGCCAAACTTGTGATTATCCACTCCAGTTCTTCTTTTACAACCTCCCCGTCAGCTGTCAGGGTGCTTAGCCAGTAGCCTTGGGTGGCCCTCCTCCTGTCATACCATGTATCTCACCCCCAAGCACCCTCTGTCAGCTCTACCATCAAGTTACATTCAGAAATTCAGAATCCAGCCACTCCTCATCACTCCACCATTGCCTCATTTCACCATGGCCTGGCCTGTCTGGGTTATAATAATCATAATCCATGGTTGCTTAGCTTTCAACATTGGCCCATGTTTTAAACACAGAAGTCTAGGTATCTTTCAAAGCTTCTTCCCAGCCTCTCTTAAAGCCCATCTTGAAGTCCTTCTGTGCACATTATACTGTCTTTTCAGGTTCTCAACCTTCCTAATGCTGGAACCCTTTGATACAGTTCTTCATGTTGTGGTGACTCCCAACCACAAAATTATTCCATTTTTACTTCATAACTGTAGTTTTGCAACTCATATGTGTTGCAATGTAAATATCTGAGATGCAGGATATCTGATATGCAACCCCCAAAGGGGGTGTAACCCACAGGTTGAGAACCACTGCTCTAGACTGAAAGTTTGACAAATAGACATCCATTTGTTATGGTTCTGCAAACAAGTTCAAAGTGTCTTCTTTGCTGAATTATAACCAGCTGCCCCTTCACTGTGCCCTCATGTGGTGTTTCCTCTGAAAGAGGGAAAGCATACTGTGGGATCCGATCCTATTCTTAGACACCAATCCTATGGAATCACAATGCCACCCTGTAACCTCATTTAACCCTACTGCTTTCCTAGGGACCCATGTCTAATTCTACATAAGAATTTGAGAGGGTGGGGAGAAGTGTCTCAGAGAATAAGAGAATGCCCTGCTTTTTCAGGGAACTCCTTTGGTTCTCAGCACCCATATCAGGCAGCTAACTCTAGCATCAGGGGATCCAATGCTCTCTACTGGCCTCTGTGGGTACCCACATACTGGTGGTACATATACACATAGCCCCCCCCACATATAAACAAAAACTTACGAAAATAAACTTATTGTAAAAAAGAACTTGGGGGAGGACATGATTCTGCACGAATTCCTGTGTGATCCACAGCACCCTGTTTTCATGCCCCTCTACTGCTCCAGCCAAACAGGGCTCCATATGGCTCCTTGTGTATCTCCAACACATTCCCATCCCAGGAATGCCATACTGACCATGCCTCTGCCTAGTGGTTCACCTGTCCGTGGTTCACCTGCCCGCCCTTCTGATGTCTGCCCAAGTGACATTTGCTGACTGTTTTCTCCTTAGCCAGACTATGCTAAACAGCACCTCTGTCCCTGCCCAGTGTGCCTAGCTTTGCTGTCTCTAAAACATTTCTATTACCTACCATTATGCATTTATTTATTAAGTTATTCATTCTCTTCACTCCATTGCAAGAAGTAAGGAGCAGGGAGTTGATGCCTTTCTTGTTTACAAGTATTTTGCCGCTACACAAATGCCCAACAAATCATTATTGAGACAGTAAACAGAACTTTCTTTCATTTTCATTACCCTATTTTTGCCTCACAACTACCGAGATGTGTATTGTAATTTGACAGATGGGGGAAGCAAGACTTCTAAGGGATATATTTCATGTATGTAGTTGTAAGTTCATTTGTTGGGTGCTCAGTGTCAGTAATGGATATGCAAACTTGTTTCTATTTAATCCTTAAAGTAATCCTAAAAGATTATATATTATTATCCCCATTTTAACACAATGTGACTTAGACCAGTACAGTAGCTTGGCCAAGGGAATTGTAATTGCGTGAAAGCCTAGATGTGAACTCTAATCTGACTTCAAAGAGCTAGTTTTGAAACTATGATTATAGCCTGTAGTTTTTCATCACACTGCCATGTGCCAGGTGCTGTGACTCTGTGAAGTCATATGGCATTCTCATCCTAATTTCAAAGATAAGATCACTGAGGCTGAGAGGTCATTGTTTTAGGTCATACCCAGCTGACCTAGAAGACTGTGTGTCCCATGCTAGCCTTCTTCTCCCTTGAAGAGCCAGGTCTTGAACCTAGGACTTTCTACTTATCTACCTTTGAGCACAAACTGCCTAGGTGAAATCGAAAGTTCAGGATGTTGCATCCCTGGCACAACCTTAACTTAATATTTGGTATTCTGGTCTCAGTAGGTGCTTGTGAAACATGAAGTCTGGGTTGACAAGGCAAAGAGTGACATGTCCATTGAAACGACTGACAAACATTACATGATGTAATTACTTTCCAACGACTGTACAGTCCTTTCCAGGTTAAGTCAGCCTCTTTGTAACTGTTCTTTTTCTTTCAAGGTACCTAGAAAGATGTATGTGTGTTTTGCTCAGTCTGTCCCCCTACCTGGCATTGCTTAGGTTCAGGAGTGGAGAGGGATAATTGAATCTATTTTTCAGACTTTCATCAGTGGGCCCTAATTCTGGGCACACATTATTAGAATTGTGATAACCAGACATTTCTTTAAAGTAGAGGCTGTTGGGCTGAGAGAGGAAGAGTATTAAAAGACTTGACAATGCCAGTGGAGAAATATAGAAGGCACATTGATTCCTCACACTGTCCCTCGCCTCAGCCCAGAGCCCATTCACACTCCCTTGCCAGGTTCAGGGTTCTCCCTTCAGCATGGCCCAGTGTCTGGAGCCTGGCCTCACTGTCTGCATCTCGGCCATACTTTAGGCTAGTGATTTTCAAAGTGTGGTCCTGGACCAGGATCAGCGCCATCAACATTACCTGTGCACTTTTGACACTTGCAACATATCTCACTCTACCCTTGGCCCACTCAAATCAGAAACTAGCTCTCTGTTTTTGCAAGACCCCAGAGGATTCTCATGCACGATCAAGCTTGAGAATGCTGAATCAGGAGAAGGGATAGCTGTTTCTTTACCTCTTCTCCTCATAGACCTGCAGATGCTAGGCACCATTTGAAGCTCTCAATTCTACTCTTTAGCTGCAGTCACAGTTAAAGTAGCCCGAGAGCATGGCTAGGAACCCGATCTTGACATAACTTCGTGCACAGCTTTGAGTTGAGTTCAGGCAACAATATGTTTAACTGTAGAGCATACAGATAAGACACATTTATGGGTAATTGCCATCTGCTTTAAGAAAAATCTCATTACTAACCTTTCCCATTTTGATCATATCTTTAGTCTTATCTAATATAGTATAATAAGAACTGCTGTTTAATTGAGTACATTCTATTTGCTTTAAAATTGTTATTAAAAAATCTATTTACTGCATTTGAAACAAATAGCACTACAATTCCTATTGAGGAGCATAAATCCTCAGCCCCCTTGAGTACACATTCTCATTCTTTTAACCCTTTCTTTTGCTCTGTAACCCCACATCTCTAAAGAACACACCTGTATTGCAGGCATTATCTCTTAGCGTCCTCTTACTGGGAGTAAACATGCAGTCCTCCTGTGCTTTCCTTTTCTTCCTGACCCTCAGAGCAGTCTGCCCTTCCCCCACACACACACACACACACGCCTTCCTCTACCTGTCTCTTCCAAGTGCTAGATTCCCTGGGTGAATTGGTAAATATATAGGTGGCATCGAACCGCCCCTGCATCCCAGTCTCAGACCCTGCAGTTGAAACCCCCTCCAAGATGCTCAGTCATAGCCAGATTTCCTCCAAGGTCAAAGGGCACATGGAAAGAAATCTCTTTGAGTGTGGTTAGTCCTGCTTCTGTGTTAACGGAAGGTCCACTCGAACTAGATACACACCAAGGTTCACACAAACACCCCCAAAGAGATTTTCTGCCTTTTAAGTAACATTTTGTTTTAGTAATGTATCTATCAATTTATATTAGAACAGTTAACATTTTTGTTTTAGTAATTTATCATCTATCAATTTATATTAGAGCAGTTTTATATTTTTATTAAATTTTATAAATTATCATTTTAAGTTGATAGTTCATATTACATAGATAGGCTTTTGTATTTGAAATAAAAGTTCAGTTCTACAATTTATAAATCCTACTTGTTATTCTCTCTCTGGTGTGTGCAAGGAAGATCTTCAGTTTGAAACAGTGATGCTACCAATAATATTGTTTTAGAAACATGTAGCTTTCTGAGCTTTTTCCATGTCCTAGGGATTATTCCAAATCTATTCCATGCATAAATTGCTTCTTTCTCTCAACTCCATGTTGGTTCATCATGCCATTTTTGACAGCATTATGCAGATGAGGAAGTTGAGATAGTTCAATAATTTGTGCTAATTCCACAGTCAGCTATGCAGCACTTCAGTCAACAGCTGTCGTAATAACCCTTTATGTGTCCTGTGTGGTCCGTTAGAGACTCCGTTATCCTTAAGCCTTACACACTTTGGAAGTGTAGCTATAGTAGGTCCCTGGCCTCCCGAAATCCCTCATGTCACACAATCACATGCCACTTGCTGCAGGCAGCTCCCTCGGAAACCCACCATGAAACCATACTGGGCATCACTCTGTTGCACCTCTCTGACAAAGAATTCACACCTCCTGGTGCTGACCCTGCTTAGTCTCCCATGGCCTGGGTCCTGGCTGAGGGGAGCTGGAGAGGGAATAGCCTAGTCCAGACTCTTTCGGCCTTGATCCTTTGGGCTTCTGACTTCCCCTCTTTGTGTCCTGGGACATTCCTTTATGCAGTGTCCCATTCACCATTTGTAGGATTCCCTCACAGCAACACTAAACATGTGTGTAGATATTCATATTTATACCACGGATGCATTTGGGTTCTGAGGCGGGAGTTTCTGTGGTCATTTCCATACTATCACAATCATGGTCTTCCTTGGAGATTCTTTGTACTAGAGTGATAAGTATTCATTCAATGGCAGTGTATGGGTTTCTGTAGAGCTGGACCTGCCCAGATGTGTAGAGATGTGTTAATTTGTCTTTCTTTATCATTTAAAAATTAAATTATTGACCTAGCTCACAAACAGTAGCGCAAATTTTAGATTTTTTTTTTTAAATCACAGGAGAAATTTATGAATATGACTTACTTAAATACAGCAGAGTGCATGTAACACTACAGCCTGGTCATTACCACTCCTTTCTTATTCAGTGTAGTTTGAATTCAGAGCTCCATTTTTTTCAGGGGAAAATGGTACTAAGGTAAGTAAAACAATTGGCTTCAGAGCAGAAATCTTGCAATGGCCAACACTGAGGTTTGATCTTAAGTCTTTGGATTCGGAAGACAGTGATTTTATTATCTCTTACTTACATGTTATATTCTCCCCTTTATAGACAGACCCCAAGATATCTACCCTGAGGTTAAACAAATGACCTTATTTTTTTCTCAGCAGAAATCATCACTTAGGTTAGCACGAAGAGACAATTTTCCTGAGGTGAGGGTTGTCAAATACCTGAATGAGCTCTTGAGGTAGGTTATAAAATTTCCTCTTCCGTCATTCTCAAAAAAGAATCAAGACAAGGGCTTTTAAAATTGATACACGTTGCCAATGACCTCTCAAGGTGTCCTTAGGCATTGCAAACCTACAGGGCTAAAACAGCTCAAGACAATTGAAATCCGGAGTCAGTCTCCCTGACATGGGCTCCTGTGGCTGCTTGTTGTCTTATTAATGAAACATTCAGACGACAAAACTAAGTGACTTTTTTTCCCCATGAGCTCATACACCTCCTGACTCTGCTGTGCCATTATCATAGCATCCAGGTGGAAGGGATAGCTTGGGAAATTGGAAATAATCTTGGTTGTCTTTCCTCTGTTTGCTTCCTTCATCTTTTTTTCTGTTTAATAAGCACAAAGTAAATACAGAACTGATTTTTTTATTCTGAAATGTTATGAACATTAAGCTCTGAGTATTATCATGGGAATGCATTTCATTTGAACTCCAAGGAGCACTAATGTAATTTTTTTTCAAGAGAGAAAAAACAAATCCAAGTTTTATAATGCTGTGACACTTCCTCTGAGCTGCAGTGGATCTAAAAGGCTTCCCCTTGGGCATGACCCATGTCTGAAAATCTATTCAGGCCCTTGGGGGTACAGGGATGACCTCAAAGTATTCTGAAAGCTAAAGCCTTAAGAAGTAGGCAGCATTCCAAAAGATTTGCAGCTGATTATGGGAGTTTCTATCATAAGTCAATCACTTGCTCTATACCATACCATCTGTGGGCTCTAGACATGAGTTTCCACATTGCATTCATATACACAGCTAAAGATGTGTTCTCAGAATCCTGCTTTGCAGATAGCCAATTGCATTCAGAGCAGGTAAATGACTTGTCCTAAGTCACCCAACCAGCAGCTGAAAAGACTGAGCTTTGAACCAGGACTGTCTGGCTCCCATACTCAGGCTCTGGCCACCAGAACATGTTCCAGTGCAGTTGCTGTGGTCAGTAACCTTGCTGGCTCATTCCTGTCTCATGGATGTGGGCACTGTCACTCAGTCTGGGCTTACACTTGGTCAATCTTTCCTTTAACTTCGTCACCAGGATTCTGTTTGCTTGGCTCTCAGTGGTTGCTCTGGCATAGCCCATCCTGGCCTCACCAATCAGCCATCTGCTATGTTCAGTCTACCTTCCCAGTTGAAGAGTTTTCTGTCTGAGGGACAGGGAAAGGGATGTATACAGACAGGGGGATGTGTGACAGAGAGGAAGAGAGAGTGTTCTATGCAAGTCTCTCAGTTAATTTTTCTTAGAAGACTTCAGGAGACCTTTCAGAAAGGATGGTCCTAGAGATGAATTCTACAGATGTTTATACTGACCTGAATTGTGTTTCCTCTGAATTCATGCTGGTGACTTAATCCAGTAGCTGTGAACATGACTGTATTTGGAGATGGGGCCTTTAAAGTGGTGATTAAGTAATGAGGCATTGTGGGGGAGCTCTGATCCAGTGTGATGGGTGGACATCTAGATGCTGCAGGAAACATTGCAGTGGTCACATGTGAGGGAAAACAAATAAGAACACAGCAGGATGGCAGGGGCTGTCTGCATGCCAAGGAGAAACTGGCCCCTCTAACAACTTGGTCTTGAGGTGGACTACCAACCTCAAGATCTGTAAGAAAATATATGTCTGTGCTGAAGCCACACAGCCGGTGGTCTTTCTTCACAGCAGACATAGCAAGCAAGTATAATGTGTCCAAAGCCTTCTCTCCCTTTCTTGCTTAGGCTGCCTAAGCCCCTGAACAGTCCTCCCTTGACACCTGTCACTCATTTCTCTATCCCCCCTACTTCCGTGGAGCATTAGAGCATGCAGACTTGTTCTTCTGTTCCTCTCCTTAATGAACGGAGTAGAGTTTTCATATGAGTGCCTCAGCCACGGGTCACATGGAATGCATACCAGTTTATAAATATTGATACTGACAGGGCACAAATAGCTCCTGGCCATTTATAAGAAATGTATGTGTTTCTGGCACATTCTCTATAATCTTTCCTTAAATAAGCTCAGAATTTCTACAATATTGACAGTAAATGTGTCACTTTTGTGTGTAATGTGGTATAGAGCAGAGAGTTGTTTATAAGAATTGTAAGCACATCTGAGATTTAATGACTTATATAATTTTATGCATTTTTATACATTTATGCTTTTAATCAAAGATTTGAAATTTGAAAGAACTATAAGAACTCAGTGAAAATAGAAAAATGCCAAGGAGACAAGTGAGGAGAGATCACATAGACTGCTAATTAAGTTAATATGCGTTCAGCCCTCAGAACAGCACTGGGCCCATGCAAAGTATAAGTGGTAGACTTAATTATTGCTTTGAGATGAAACTGAAACTCTCCAAAGCACAAAACTCTTGGAAAATATTGAACAAAGATAGTAAAAGCTGGAAATGAGAAGAATAAAACTTTGTAAACTACTTTGATAAAAATGCCCGATAAAATAGTGAAAAAAAAAAAAAACCAAACCTGTAACATGTGTAAAACAAGTAAGAAATGTAGGCTTTAAAGGTGAGAGTCAGGACAGGAGACATTTCATAGTGAGTAACACAGACTCTATAGTGTTCAGCAGCATGTACACACACACACACACATTCACACTCACACATGCACATGTGCACACACATAGATTTCTGAGTGGCTATTATCAAGTTAATATATATGACCAAATAATGGTAGGTGTTTTATGAGTTTTGATTTGCCTGTTTCTCTTCCAGCAGACAATGAGTTTCCTAGGGCAAGAGCTTGGATCATATCTCTCCCACTCTGGTATTTTCTGAGTCCACCACTTGATACGAGTGACCACTCAGTAAACAGGTGATAAATGGGCCAGTGAAAAGATGAAGGGCAGGATGGATGACGGCTGTCACAGTTTAAACAGGGAAGTGGGCAGGAGCTCACTGCAATGCCTCCACTGACTGCCACATATCTGGCTACATCTGAGCTGCCCACTCCCTTGTGTCCATGATTGTGGTCTCTGCCTGACCTCTAAAATTAATATCTAACACTTGTGCAGCACAGCACACTCTATGAACACTTCCCTATCAGTCAGTGTATTGACTTCGAATTTAAAACATGCCTGAAGTGGTAGGCAAGGCAAGAGATGTTTTATCTCCATGTACAAGTGGGCAACCTGAAGCTCAGAGAGTTGGCTTCTTGCTCAAGGTCACATACAGGATACCTTAGGCGGATTCAGGACCTAGACCCTAATTATCTCCCTCCAAATCAGGTGATCTTTTCAGATTGCCATTGGTTGCAGGACAGAGGAGATTGTGAATATATGCATTCAGAGGGGAGTCATAAAAGCCTTTCCTGGGAGCTGACAGTTGAATTTGGGTCATCCCATTTCATGTCCAAAGAACCTTGACCTCAGAAGATATAGATTCCCAGTCAAAGCTTGAAGACCAAGAACCAGGGTGCTAAGGCCCAGGGAAGGTCAACGTTCAGCTCAAAGGATCAAGCAGTCAGAGGTGAATTCCTGCCCTCTAATCCTTGTTCTATTGATACCCTTAACAGTTTTGAGTAACTTCCATGTGCACTGGGTATAGTCATCTGCTTAACTGAGCCAAATGTTGATCTCATCTGGAAATACATTTGTTGTGGTTTGAATGTAAGCTATCCTCCATAGACCTCTGGGTTAGAATACTTGATACCTATTTGGAAGTGCTGTTTGGAAAAACTGTGGAGTAACAGAGCCTCACTGGAGAAAGTGGGTCACTGGGCATGGGTCTTGAGGTTTTATAGCTCAGCCTTACTTTCTGCTCCCTGATTATAGATGTCACGTGACCAGGCACCTTCTGCTCCCGCTCCAGTGCCTCCTTGGCCATGATAGACTGCATCTCACTTTAGCTGTAAAATAACCATCCTTCCTTCAGTTGCTTCTTGTCACGTGTGTGGTCACAGCAATGAGAAAATAACTAATGCATGCAGCCTTCCAGAATCTACAGAAGGGTGTTAAACCGCCAGTTGAAGTCAAACTTACAATTATCCATCTCACAAGATATGGTGGTCTGAGGGTTTATGTTCTCTCAAAAGTTCTATGTTGGACATAAAAATAAGGAAAATGAGAAAATGAATATTTATGTGTTGAAATGTTAATCTGTCAAAGACAAAGTCATTTGGAAGCAGTTAGATCCTAAGCGTGGAGGACTCAGTGCTCTTATAGAAGATGCTTAGAAAGCTGCCTGGCCCTTCCACCCCATGAGGACACAATTAAAAGTTGGACACTTGTAAGTAGGAATCCCATCCTTACTGGACACCCAAGCTGGTCTCACCTGCATCTTAGAGTGTCTTAAAATTGAACTACTTTGCTGTCATTGATAAGCACCCACTTCGAAGGCCCTAAGGCAAAAGGAAAGTTTCATTTTGATAGCTCTCATGGCTCTCTCTGGGCCAGCTTCCCTCATTTCCATGCCCTGATACTAGTGAACTTGCACACAAGTCTCTGTACTGCCTAGTGCCTTCATATCTACTATATTTTTATACCTACATATTTTAACTACTACAACTCTCTTCTGTGGGGAGAATGCCCATTCATTAATAATAGGTGCAGAAATTTGGATCAGCCAGCACTTATGATCCAAAAATCACAGCCAGCAGAAGGCAAATATCTCACAGTCCTATTTGAAGGCCAGCAAGAGGGTAATAGTCATTTCCTTAGAAACATTCACTGGTTCCTTGCTACCCCCACATAAACAATCTCCTGAACACTGCCCCATGAAGTACTTGCTAAGAACAGACCCACCATAGAGTTCTCACTGCTTTAAGGTGAAGGGGGAGTCATAGAATACTGAGCTTTACATACACTTTGTCTATTTTCAACTACTATTCTTTCTTCTAAATATTTAACAAACTACATTTGATAATAAATGTCACTTCTTTCCTAAGATTATAATACCAAAAGACAATGTTTCTGTAAGGGCCCCTATTTAGGAAAAGAATCCCCCTGACCCAGCATTTGGGTTTGGTTGTATTTTTTAAACTGGTGAGGTGATCTGAAAGGCAGGGTTTTGTTCTGAGTTGAACTGAGTAAAACCATGGGAACTATAAGGCCTCCTTCTCTAGAACCTATCCAGTCCCTGTCTTCTCCTACAACTCCTCCAATCCAGAAGCCCTTGGCTTAATCTCTTCATAATCCCAATGCCCCTATACTAGACAATATCTTTGTGCCTTTCCTTGTAGATCCCTCTGCCTGGACAGCACCTATTCACTCTTCAGGTATACCTTGAAGATTCTTCTTTTCATCTCCCTCTGCTTTGCAAGGCAGGGCTGACCAACCCTGTTTCCCCTGCATGCTGACCAATCTCTGTTGACACAGCTCCATGTCTTTGCGGGCTTGCTTGCTTCTCTATTTTCCTTTCCCATGAGACCTTGGTTCCATAAGAACAGAGATACCCCCATGTCTTTTCCCCCCATTGCTGTCTAATGTAAACCTAGTGAATAAGATGGTGGAGATATCCTCATGTTTTTTTCTTTTCTTTTCTTTTGAAATCCACTTCTATCTAATGTAAACCTAGTGAATGGGATGGTGGAGATATCCTCATGTTTTTTTCTTTTCTTTTGAAATCCACTTCTATCTAATGTAAACCTAGTGAATAAGATGGTGGAGGAAAGACATATAAAGTGGATGCAAGGAATGGGGGAAAGAGATAAAAAGGAAAATACAGACACATCAAATTGAGATAGAAAAATAAACACAGGGGGAAAAATGAAACACAGAGATAGAAAAAAAAGTGCAGAGCTATGAATAAAAAGAAAAGGGGAAAGAAGGAAAAGACAAAGAGAACAGGTGAAGGTTTGAATGAAAATGGCCCCCAAGTGCTCAGAGGAGGTGTGGCCTTGTTCAAATAGGTGTGGTCTTGTTGGAAGAAATGTGTCACTGAGGGTAGGCTTTGAGGTGTCCAGTGCTTAAGCCAAGCCCAGTGTCACTCTCCCTTCCTGCTGCCTGCTGATTAGATGTGGAATTCTTGGCTCCTTCTCCAGCATCATTCTTGCCTGTGAGTTGCCATGCTTCCCACATGATGATAATGAACTAAACCTCTGAAACTGCAAGTCAGTCCCGCTTAAATGTTTTCCTTATTTAAGAGGTGTCATGGCCATGGTGTCTCTTCACAGCAATGGAAACCTAACTAAGATGAAACATAAAGGAGAGCAAGAGAAAGAAAGGAGAGAGGGAGAGGGAGGGAGAGGCAGAGAGGGGAGGGGAGGGAATATGAGAAGCAAAGGATCTCATGAGCATACAATTCCTAGAGCTAGGATTGTTCATAGTCTGGAGTGTTTCAAACCTGCCTTCTGGAGGAAAAAACTCCCCCATCATCTATTGCAGGATCTTATGCCCTCTACTGGCCTCCACAAGTACCTGCATTCATGTGCATACATACATACAAACACACAGATACACACACACATAACACACAAATAAAACCTTTTTTAAAAGAATGCCTTTGAATGCATTTCAAGGAAAACATCATCATCTGAACATCTAGGAAGCTTATGGTTCTTCTCAAGAGCATTGCACATCCCTGGAATTAGTGAGGCACCTATCTTGTTTATTCCTTTTATTAATCCCATTTCTCCTCTATAGGGTACTTAGTTCTGAGGGTTTCAGTTACTGGAAGGTCATATGGCTGGTAAGTGACTAAGTTTCCTCCTCATTCTGATACCCATGAACCAAGGTGTTCTTTTTGGCACAATAAAGATTTATGCCCTGTTACTATAACCCAAGGATGAGGGCACTGGCTGTATGGACCTCTGGCCTTGAAAACTGAAAAGATAAATGGACAATGATAGCACAGTTTATTGAGTGCCTTTTGTGCCCCAGGTACTTTCATTCAGCCTTCCAGTAATGCCTAAGAAAAGCTTGTGTGATCACAATTGTTCTTCCCATCTACTGTGGAAGAAGCTCAGCTTCAGAGAGGTTGAACAGCTTGCCTTGGGTCCACAAAGAACCTCTCCAAGTATTCATATGCTATAATACACATGAAAGGCGTTGTCTGCTTTGCTAGCAGAAAGATGCCCTTGTTTCCTTGTGTTTGTTTAAAGGCCTGCAATCCACTGAGTGAGTGATGGACAGCATTTTGTTTAGTACATGGCCTATGCTTTGTCATTTATACTTCACCATAGACCTTGGAAGGAAGCACTGTCAGACCACTCCTTGATTCATATACTCTAGGGCATAGATCAGCTTGGTTTCCAGGGATAGGCAAGTATAATAAACCAATATTCTGGGGCTGGCTGGAATTGGAAAATGCAGACCCATCTTAAGGACATTCAAATTTGACCCATTTCAATACACCTCCAAGTCTATTTGCAGGTCAGGTATATCCCCCTGCCTCAATTCCTTTTCCTAGCCCTGGGAGACAGGGTGCTGCCTGTACCATGTGCAAGTCATCCTGTAGGGTCTAGCAACATCCTTCATATTCTTATTTTAAGACAGTACAGTTGATCCTCCCAGATCTGATATTCCAAGCCCATCCATCCCACTTTCCTGCAGCTTTTAAAGAAGCTACATGCAGTGCTCATGTTATTACAAGACCCTTAATTGTTATTAATTGCTATTGGAGGTGATAATAATTAATGCACTGTAAAGAAATGCTAGCCCACCTTCCCAGTGTATATATTTAACCTGTGCTTGTCTGAGGAGATCCACAGATTCAATAGAGACCTTCAATACATGGTGCAGAAGAGAGGGGGTACCTTCACTCTGATACCCTAGAAGCCTTGGGCTGTGCCCACCTTCCTGGGGAGCTCACTGCCGTGGCCTGTGCTTCCTACAACTTCCTCTCTGCTTCTCTGGCTCCCCGCTGCCAAGCTGCTTTGCTTGATCAGAACAGCAGGCTCATTTGATGGCATGCCAGCACAGACTTCAAACCCCAATTACCATTCCAGCAATGACAAATATGAAGGAGGGAGAAGCAGCAATGATCATTTAATAAATTAATTATGAAGACAAATGGTCCCTCCATAAATTACCTTCCCTCATCATTGAAACACCCTGCTTATTCAGATACAGAAAGAACAGGGTTAAGTTTAAAATCCTGAAAGCCCAACATGTGAGTGGTGTTCAGGAGAGTTTGAGGAATCCCCATAGCCTGAGACTGGGGTCTGTGGTAAGATTCCCTAAAATAAGAAGCACCATTGTTTAATCTCTGTGTGGCTCTCAGCATTGCAAGATGCTACAAGAAAGAAACATGTGACTTCTGTATCCTGTAGAAACTTCTCATAAGCACCCCCAAAAGTTCTCTGACAACTTTCAGCATGGATAATGCTCAAAGAGCAAGGGAGAGAGGAGGGTGACTTAAGCTATGCACTGAGTAATCACTGCCAAAGCTAGGTGGGTGTTCTGTTATCTGCCTCATTGAACGCTGTCCTCTGGCCCCTTTGAAAGTACACAGGGATGGTGATTGAGCAGCAAAACACTTAACTGCATCAGCCTTGGTTTCGAATGCCCCCTGCATAAGTCCACAATGGACCAAACCACTCTGTGATCCTGGTTAAGCAATTTAACTTGTCTGGGTCTTAGTTCCCTCACAAAAAAAAAAAAAAAAAAACAGAGATGATAGTAGAGGTATGTTGTATTGATGAAGTTAAACAATATGTGTTCAACACTACTCATACAAAACACTTTGTCTTATTTTTGGCTTATTATTTCCCCACTTCCCATGGAAGAAGCCCACCTCCAAGGTTAGATCTTACCCACAGACGTACAACTAATAGTGAAGTCTGGATACAAAATGTGCCATGGTCTCACTCTGCCAACCATGTCTAACTTCTAAGGTTTCCCATGTGAGTGAGCATTGTAGAAGTCTGCAGGACTTAAAGGGGAAAGATGCCTTGCACAGCCTTGTCTGTTTCATCCCAAAGGAGAGCCAGGGGCACTCTCCCCATTCTTTGCCAGCTGTATTCTTCTGGATAATAGGAAAATGTAACGCCCCCAACTATATAACTGAAAATGCAGGAGTCCTGTTTTTGAAATTGGTAATAAGCGTGCATGTTCACTTTTTCCCCCTTTCACTTCTGAGTACTAATACCTTCCTCCTGGCTTCTCCCATCTCCTGTCCTTTGCTGCTTCCCACATCTGGATCAGGTGCAGAACTGCTAAAGGCATTTAAGATTGTGTCTCTGCCCAAGATTGCTGGTAGCCTTCAGCTGGGTCTTGTTCAGCATTTATGTCTCCATGTGCAAGTAGCTTGGGGGAAAAGTATGTATAAGGCAGACCATGGTCAAGCAACTGGCCAGTACAGTGAATGTCTACCTAACGAAGTACTTAAGAACCAATTATGTGCCAGGTGATAGGCTTAGGGATGAAGTCATACAGAGGAGGATACATTGTAACTCTGGAACCTGGCTGTGATTGTGTGAGGTCAGTCACAAGCCATCTGCAGTGAGAACCCACTCACAACACAGCCCTCTTCCTTGAGTAAATATTGTGTATGAGTGCAGTCCCAGCAGGAGGCATGGGGTGGTGCTACCAAACACCATCACCCTTCCACAGTAGAGCTAGAAGAGTTTTGCCTGCCCCTCTCCCCCATCAGAGCCTCCTCAGCCAAAACCTCACGAACAACTTTCACCACCTCCTAAGCAGAAATGAAAACTCCTGAGCAAGTTCAGAAATGTGAAATTCATGGGCGGGGTGGGGCCAGATGGTGAGGAGAGCTCTTAAGAGATCCCACCATCCTACCTTGTCACTCCCCATAGAGAAACAGAATTGTTGAGACAAAGGAAGACCTAGTTTTTCAAGCCATGTCTTTCCCCCTTCAGGACGCACACGCAGAGATGTGCCCCACCTACCCCCAGCAAATCTGTTACACACTTACACACTCAAGCACAGGAGTATTCACTGACATATATCTATTCTTGTATACACAGACTGGAGATCTTACATGTTCTCTCTCCTTCATACATACAAGCACATTCTTAATCTCTAGTCTACATGGTCCCCCCCCCACACATTCACATACATCCATCGTAGGCCCAGAGAGGTGTGTTTGAAAAAATGGGACAGTATGCAAATTGTCCTGTTGGGGAGAAGCCAGAAGCTCTGAGAACAAGAGTACTGCCTCTGTCACTGCTGATAATGCACACAGTGGGTGTGTCTGCCCAGTCAGCTGATAATGCACACAGTGGGTGTGTCTGCCCAGCCAGCTGATAATGCACACAGTGGGTGTGTCTGCCCAGCCAGCTGATAATGCACACAGTGGGTGTGTCTGCCCAGCCAGCTGATAATGCACACAGTAGGTGTGTCTTCCCAGCCAGCTGATAATGCACACAGTGGGTGTGTCTGCCCAGCCAGCTGATAATGCATACAGTAGGTGTGTCTGCCCAGCTGCTGAGTTTCTAGAGGAGCACCTGGTATTGCAGCTGTGGCTTCCTCCTCCCCTCTGGGTCTGTACTATCCTCCCTGCTTCCATTGCTGGCCCCCACAGGATAGCCACACAACTGTGGGTCTTTGCATGCCATGTGCTATTCCACAAGAAACATATACAGCCTGGGTCCTGTCGTTGCATAGATGATGGAAGCAAGCAAAGGGGAAACTTCCTAAGGTGTCTAAAACTTTCCTTTCTGCACAGCCTGGCTTTTGCAGGGAAAAGGGTTAGGGGGCAGGGAGGGGCTGTACTGAACCCCACCCCCTCACTTACTTTGCTTACTGTAACTGAAAGTCTACTTGGATTCCTCCCCTTGCCCTCAGTCTCACTCCCTGAGTCTGCTAACTGCTGTATACTCATGAGGCATACCGTGTGTGTGTGTGTGTGTGTGTGTGTGTGTGTGTGTGTGTGTGTGTGTGTGTGTGTGAAAAGTAAGGCTCACCCAACCACTAGCAATTTTAACAGTTTTCTCAATATTAATCCCTTACTAAGCTGCCTATTTGTTGAGTCTTGAAGTCAAGTCTGCATGGTAGGAAGCCATGTGTCTTGCCTAACTTAGCAATAAGGGCTGAGTTAGAGCCCCCTACTGCCACCCCCACCCCCAGCAAGGACTTGAGAAGACAATGAATTGGGTCGTGTCTTGCTTTCTTGTTAGCTTCACATAAGACGAGGCATATCTAGGAAAATGAAACCCCAATTAAGGAAATTCCTCTGTCAGATTGCCTGTAGACAAGTCTGTGGGGGCACTTTCGTGATGTGTGGTTGATGTGGGAAGACCCAGTCCACTGTTGACAGGATATCTACACTGTCATCTCTGGGCCCTGGGTGGAAGAAAAGGACCTGGTGGGGACATCTCATCTTCATCCTCTCCTGTAAGACTCCACTCAGCGATCCTTGTGGGACTGGGTCTTCCATCTTTTAGCAAAGGGGTAGCCCTTAATGTCACATCATTTTAGCCTTGAAACCTGGACTTAAGGGACCACTGATCTATTCATCACCACAGCAGAGAGTAACAAAGTAGAAAGGAAGCAGAGAAAGATATTCTGAGACTTATCCCCTTCTAGGCATTTTCTTTATCACCAGATCTCCCACACTCTGATGCTCTTGCTCTTTGGCCCTGGCTCAGGCTGAGCTCACACATTCTTGGGCAGGCACCTTTCTACTTTCGCTCCCATGAGCCCCTCTCTTTCCCAAGTATGAAGTTGCTGTGAGTACAGCAGGATTATTCTTCCAGGCCATGCAATGCATTATGGGAGACTGTCCTAGTTCCTTCAAGTCTCTGAAGCTCGTTTTTTTGTTGTTGTTTGTTTGTTTTGTTTTTGTTTTTTCCTCACAAAATGGGCAACTCATAGGCTATGGTTAGATTGACAGGGTAGATAATGGGCCTTATAGAGCACTGGCTCCCACAATCCTCTAATGCATTCAGGAAAGAGTTCACCCTCTCCATCCTCACCATGTTGAACTTCCCCTAGCAAGTTTCTCAACTTGTTCTGTAGGATGCTCCATGGAGAAAGAGGCCCTGGGACTGCTCTTCATCACATTCCTATTGTAAGTGGTATTATCACTTAGGTACTAGGGAAACTTGCAGTAAAAGAAATCACTTCAACTCATTTTGTCCCATTATAGTTGACAACATCATTAAATTGATAACAACAAGCACTTTAGAAGCATCTCCTATCTGTGCCACACATGCCCAGCAGTCTTTTTGTCCACCATGTCAGTTGCCCATGGTAACCATGTTATGAAAATATTAAGCAGAACATGCCAGAAATAAACTATTCCCAAGTTTAAAATTGAGTGCCATTCTAACTAGGATGATGAAACCTATACCATCCTACTCTGTTTGCCTAGGACATGATGACCTGGTATATCTATCCTGTATATGCTATTCTTCCATTAATCATGTAGTAGCCATCTCTGTTATCACACTGTCTGTCATGATGTAACAGTTCTTGCATTCATGATACCTGTGCATAGTAGCCTAAGGCTAAAATAGAATGCTTACATCATTCATATCATTCCATCTCATCATGAAGATGTTGAATCATCTCACATCATTATAAAAAGAAGAGGGCAGATGCAGGGCAATAGGATGTTAAGAGAGAGGAACTATATTTATATAACCTTTATTGCAGTGTACTGTTTCCACTGTTCTATTTTATTATTGGTTTTTGCTTCTCTCCTCTCTCTCTCTCTCTCTCTCTCTCTCTCTCTCTCTCTCTCTCTCTCTCTCTCTCTCTCTCTGGATAGAAGCCAGGACTTTACCCACTCTAACTAAGCACTCTACCACTGAATTTATGAATTAAATTATTTTTTATAGGTACATAAGTTTTGAATAGAAAACAGTCTACACTTGGATTCAGGCACCCACTAAAGGTCTTGGGACATAGTCCCTACAGATCAGGGGGAAACTATGGATACTTATTTACCATCAAAGACAGTCATGATATTATTCCTATAACTGTTGATAGCTGTTTTAGTTAGGGTTCCCATTGCTTTAGTGAAATACTGTGGCCTAAAGCAACTTGGAGAAGAAAGAATTTAGTTCATCTTATAGATTGTAATCCACCATTCCAGGAAGCCAGAGTAGGAACTCAAGCAAGACAAGAACCTGGAAGCAGGAACTGAAGCAGAGGCCACGGAGGAACACAGATCATTGGCTTATTCCTCAAAGCTTGCTCAGCCTACTTTCTTATACAATCCAGGACCACTTGCCCAGAGGTGGCACCAACCTCCATGGGCATGGGGCCTCCCATATCAATCATGAACCAAGAAAATGTACCACAGGTTTGCCCACAGGCCAGTCTGGAGGGAATATTCTCTTAATTCATTTTCTCACTTCTCAGATGACTCTAGCCTGTGTCAAGTTGGCCTTAAGAACTGGCTATCACAGTAATCTACCAAATATTAATTCTAGAAAATCTAGAAACACTTCAGAAACTCTAAGACTCCTCTGCTGTCATTTCTTAAGGCTTAGTGACTTGGCCACATCCCAGGGACCTGTCATTATTGTGCATTACCTGGGCTTCTATGAGATCATTGGACAACTGCATCTCTTTAGGTACTCCTTCTTTGAAAGTACCAGAACCAGGGGCCCCAGCTCTACCTCTCCCAACTAACCCCAAGGGCAGATTTCCCAAGCATTTCCTTTGGTACCATTGTCTTCCCATTGGTGTGCTTTCTAGAGGGTGGGTAAGTGGATCTTTTCTTCCTTTTCTACAGAGGACAATATTTTCCTGAAGTGCTTGCTTCCATGGGAAAATCCTTCTAGGTTTCTGCTCGACTTTCTTCACTATTGCTACCATCCGAATAAGTCAAAGCTGTGGAAAGTAGGTTCTAGGTCAAATGAGAAGTTGTGCTAAGAAGGAAACTACCAGATGTTGAGAAAGCTTGATCATTTATAGCCAGCTCTGTGCTGGGAAATGGAATACAGGCACCTGTACCTTTTGTTGAACAGGGTATTCTTCCATAGTAGAAGCAAACATACATGACTCTTGAAAAGCCAGCTTTCCACATTTCTTCCTTTGGGCAGCTCTGAATCTGCTCCTCTGCTTGAGTAACAACACAAGTTCAAGCAACCTGAAAATGTCATTTTACAGAACACCTGTGGTGGTATTGTGTTTTCCCAAAATATTGTGTACCCTAATAAACTTATCTGGGATCAGAGAACAGAACAACCACTAGATATAGAGGCCAGAAAATGGTGGCACACATGCCTTTAATCTTATCACTTGAGAGGCAGAGATCCATCTGGATCTCTGTGAGTTTAAAGCCACACTGGGAACAGCCAGGCATGGTGACTCACACCTTTAATCCCAAGAAGTGAGCCTTTAATCCCAGGAAGTGAGGACAGAAAGCAGAAAGGTATATAAGCCGTGAAAACCAGAAACTAGCCTGGTTAAGCTTTTAGGCTTTGGAGCAGCACAGTTTAGCTGAGAGGCTTCAAGTCTGAGGAAACAGGATCAGCTGAGGAATTGGCAAGGTGAGGTAGCTGTGGCTTGTTCTGTTTCTCTGATCATTCAGTGTTTACCCCAATACCTGACTCTGGGTTTGTTTTTATTAATAAGAACTTTTAAGATTCCTGCTACAAACACCCACAGAGGATGAGGCCTAAGAGACCTCAGCTCCGGCTTGGCAAGCCAGTTCTCTCCCCAGTGACAGCAGCCAAGACTTGCAAGTGGTAGCATTTTAAAATGGCATGTGAGTTTATAGGGCAAGAGGATTGTGATGAACTTAGTCAGGCCTGTCAAGGACCAGTCTCAGTTTGGAATCCTTAGAAAATGAGTTCGAGACAATTCATAAGGAAGCTTTCTGTGGGGAGGCTCTCAGGCCAAGATAAGAGAGGAGAGCTGGCTGAGAGGAAGGAAACTTAACTGAGGTATGGTGTCAGGTGAGAGTCAGCCTGGGCCACTGGAGCAAGGGTTGAGGAAAGGCTTCTGACCTCTGTAAGCCTAGGGACCGTGGGGCCAATGCTGCTGACATCAAAACTTTCCAGACCAGCAAATTGTGGCTCTTGTTTTGCAAGAGGCCGTGCTTAGGAAAAGGCTTCATGTGTGACCCATTAATGTCCAACACTTACAGTAGCTGGCAGATGGGTGCACTAGCCCCTCCCCCAGCCCAAAAAAAAAGGAGTCTGGGCAGAGAACCAGGAATGACCCCTGGTGACGCAGAATGAGAGAATGACCGCCCCCAGGCTGCTTGGTTTGCATCCTGAGGTGTAACACAGACAGTTCATTATACAGGGGAAAGGTCTGACTCAGGGATATGAACTGAAGTCAAAAGTCCTTTACACACTGCTGTGTGCTTGAGACCTCTAAGATGCTGCTCGCCTGCTTACTCAGGGGAAGGTTGTCACTCTAATGCTACCAACACCCTGGTGCCAAAGGGTTTGAGCACCTTTCCTGCCCCAGCCCTTATACCCACCATCTCCTGTTGAGAACTGTGTACATTACTCTGGCTTTCTCTTCCAACTAGCAATTACAACCCCCTCGTCCGTAGACCTACATCAGGGCATATGGAGGGATGAGTATCACAAATCACTTGTAGGGAGTCACGTGGTCCATTCATTTTTATTTATTTATGTAGTTACCTGGTGATTTATTCTCAGTACCGTGGACTGAACCCAGGACCTCATCCATGTGAAGCAAGCACTCTTCAGCAGAGTTAAACACTCAGGCTATCCTTTTACTTTTCATTTTGAGACAGTGTCTTCTTTTTTTGTTTCTCCTCCTGCCTCAGCCTCCAGAGCACCTGGGGTTTCAGGCTTGTGTCAGCCAGCACAGATTCATGGCCCTATTAGAAATGATCTGGCTGATTTGAAGTCTCAGAGCATTGACTTATAGGTGCCCATAGATTATCTATAATGCCTGCTCCGCCATTATAGATCTCTTCTAAGCACTTATGGAACACTATGGATTTCCTGTAGAATCCCACAGATTGCCAATGATAATTGTGCCTCATTAAATAGTCATTCGTTCAACTCTCTATTGAGTATTTACTCCACACCACACCATGTTGTGGAGAAATTAGATGAACAAAACTGACAAGGTCACTGCCCTTATTCTAAGCCAAAGGAAGACAATCAATACACAAGAAGCTAATACATAAATAATTTTAGATTGTGGGAAAGGGTGCTGTAAATGAGGCAAGACACACACAGATCAAGGCAGGCTTCTGTGAGGAGACAACGTATGAGACAACTTGTGAACTGGACCACAGAGTTGTCTAGAATCCTGAGAAAGGAACCTTTCTCAAGAAACAGCAAATGGAGTCAGCAAATGGCAATGGGCATGGCACAATTCAGGAGCAGGAAGAACCTTAGGGCACCAGGGACAGTGAGTATGAGGAGCAGATGGGTGACGGATGGAAGAAAACAGAGCAAGCACTGGGGATGAAGAAATGAATGCCACATTGCCCTCCTGTCGTCTTAAGGGCTCTGTGTGTGACAGTGACAAGTTCCCTTTCAGATCCTCTGTGGATGTTGTTGGTACTGTTTCAATGCCTTCCAAGGGCTGTCACCAAAATAGTGTGCCATTGTACATTCCCTGTGGGAATATTGCTGTTTCTGGAGCTATTTAGCTGGTGAAGAACCCGAAGTCACTATGGCCCCAGCAATGAAATGAGCCCTTCTCCTGAGGCTCCTTAATTGCATACACATTATCTCTAATGATAGCTTGGAGAATATTCTAAACCTAGGAGTGTCCCAAAGAACACTTCCTCACTTAATCCCCCCCTTTACTGATTAACATGAGAAATTAATCCCAATGCATGTATTTACTACAAATAATGGCCCCCAAGTAGAAATATTCTCCAGTATATTCATTGGTCCAAAGCAATAGAGATGCACAATCAGAGGTTTTTACTAAGACAGAGGTCCATTTCTCCCTTGGGAAGAAGTTTGACATCCACAGATCCAGTTTGCTAGTTCTGCATGCTGCAGACCCATGATCCAACCCCATGCAGCTCCCTAGTCTGCCATCCAGACAAGGGTCCAGCCACCACTCATGTCCCAAGGATCAAGTGGACAAAAAATAATGAAAAAATAAGGGAGCCTCCTGGTTCTATTTTTAGGAAAATTTCAAGAAAATGCCTCAGCATGCTCCTGCTTACCCTTTAGCAGGACCCTGTCACATGCTTAAGTGCAGCCAGGTGGCTGGGATATATAATCTTTGTTCTTGTGACCACTAGCCTGGGGGTTGTTCTCTTACTAAGAAAGAGCAGGGAAACAGCTCATAAGAAACTGATGTTCTAGTCCCCTTATGGACACAAAGCATGTGACAAAATTCCTCTTACGAGAAATACTCACCTGTGGATGGTAGCCTCGGGATTTTAAGATGCTGTAGAACTAATTCAAAAGGGGGTGGGGGATCAGCATAGTCAACTTAAAATTTCTCCAAATGAGGGCATGAAAAGCAAGTGAAACCTAGCACCCACTGTCACAACCATCGCGTGAAGACTGTGAAAGGCCTTGCTCCATGAACACCCTTAATGGGGTAGGTAAATGTGGCTTTTGTTGGGTGGGAAACACCCACTCATTTTTCTTGTTTTACCACAAGGTGGTGAAAGCTTTATCACAGACCTGTATTATTAAATAGTGCTGCCAGCAGAAGACATTTCTTTACAGGAGTGTGTTTTCTGTCAAAAACCTTCCTCCAAGTAGCAATAAGAATTCCTTATTTCTTTAGTACAAACTATTCAGTGATAGACCATGAGCCAGATTCTGTTTCTCAGATGTTAGGATTCATTGTTTGTTTGTTTCATATGCTTTTTGTTTATTGTTTTTGTTTTTGTTTTGATTTTAAAATTTGTGGTAAGCATCTAAAGCTTAAGAAATTTTTCATTTTAAACAAAATCAATTATTGTTTCTCTTGGAAAATGGGCAGTTCTGGCACACAGGGCCTTGGTTTCCACATGGTCACTCCCAGCTGGACGCAGCTCGGCAGCAGCTGCCCCTTCAGATGGGCATACGTGTGCCAATTCATTACAGGTCCCACCTGGACAGCTCCTCTCCTTTATGCTAGCCTCCAGGGCCCTGTAGGAAGCTGAGCCTGCCATTCCTAATTTGAAGTCACTAATGTTGAGGTATTTCTAAACTTCCCATCAGTTGGGACATTAAGTCCGTCCACACTTTACAAGATCAGAGGCATGGAATGACCCAAGACTGAAGAGCTAGTAGCTTCCCATCTGGACTTTGAGCCCAAGGCACTGCACTACCCCACTCTCTGATGGGTCTCAACCCACATCTCCCTCTCCCTCCCATACATACAATCTGGGTTATATAATATCCATAAATTTGTCTGTGAAAACTTCCAAATTTCCTGTATCCCCTGAAATATTATTTCAGAGTCCTTTTTATATTTGTTTTTTGAGGGGGAAATCATGGGAGGGGGATGATAGTTCAGGGGAGGGCGCTGCCATCCATCATGCCGACACCGCATGCATTTAAACAGCTTTGAGCACAGAAATTGGCTTCTCAATTGGCCCTAGCTAACCCATGGAGTGAGACGCCAAACTGCACTGTGGAAACAGCCCTTGAGGTGGGTGCACCTGACAGAGCTGCCCAGTGGGGCTCAAGGCCCTCCTGACCCGCCCCCCCCCCCATTTGGGCTCTTAGTGTCTTCTGGGAAAGGGCTTTCAGGAGACAAGGGTGACTGCATCCTTTCATTAAAGCAGTTCTGAAATAGAACAAAGGTATCTTCTCTTACAACTGCACCTTTTTATTCTCAGCTCCATGTTGAGAGCTTTGAGTCAGATGAAAACAGTCTCACTACCTTCTGGGTGCATACTACACACTGACCGGCTGCCTTTTCAAAGGACTTTTGGGAGCATATTTAACCACGCTGTTATCAACCTTGTCTAGACCACGCTTTTGGACAAATATCACAGCATTCCCTTCATTCATTCAAATTGAAGCGACTGTCATGTGTCGGGCAGAAGGGGTAATAGGTGTGTGGACAGCATCGAGGTACAGCCCGTGCACACCAACACTCTCGTTGTATGGAAGATTCTTGTGTAAACAGGTCACCCATGTATTTATTCGATGGATGCACAAAATGTTTGAATGCATCCTGCAACCTCAGCTCCATCGTAGGTATGAGTTAACGTCTGTCGGTACAGTTTTAATTCTAGTGAGTGAGTCTGCTCTCTTAACTTCCTATGGCCACAAACATGTTAGCTCAAAACAATGCAAATATTTTCTCTTAATGTCCCCAAAATCTGAAATCCAAAGTCACTTTCCCTGAGCTAAAATGGAGGTATTGGCCATCCTGCATTCTTTCTGAAGGCTCTGGAACCCATTTCCCCACCTTTCCCAACTTCTGTGAATACAGGACTTGGTGTATGGCCACCTACTCCAGGCCGAAGAGCCCTCCTCTTCCCTGGCCCGTGCACCTGCCCTTCTCTCTTTAGCTTTGGTCCCTCTGTCTCCCTCTTACAATGGCATTGCAATTACACTGGCCCTGCTAAGAATAGTAAAGAATTGTCTTCCAGTTTCAGGAGTCTTCATATGATTACATCTGTGAAAGATTTTTCATTTGCTTTTTTTTTTTTCATAGTTAAAAGTTTTGAGGATTCAGACAAAATGTGAACATGTTTGGAATCCTTATTCAGCCCACCGCAGATACAAGAAATGCCTAAATCAATGCACTTGTGGAGAGAGAGAGAGAGAGAGAGAGAGAGAGAGAGAGAGAGAGAGAGAGAGAGAGAGAGAGAGAGAAAGATTGGAGAAAGTTGTGTGAGTATAGAATGAGGGCACCGAATGTAAGGAGGTTACATTTTAGCTGAATGAAGTGAGAGACAGGTGTTCCTGGCAGGTAGGTTCTCAAAGCTGTAAAATCTGTAAGATAGCAAGTACACAGACTCTGCAACATGGGTGAACTTGGCATGCTGATAAAAATAGCAAGGATGCAGATGGGCCTGGGTCAGAGCACAGCAGTGATGAACATGGCCAAGTGTGGGATTCAAGGTTCGTCATGAGTGTGACAGGAAGATCCCAGGGTGTTTGCAATGGAGGAATTGTGTGATCTGTTTAACATTTTAGAACTAATCTGGCTCCCATGAGAACTGACTAAAAGGGGCCAAAGTAGGAGCAGCAAGGCCTGCTGGGAGGCTGCTCTTTGTCCAGAGTAGAGACGATGAAGCTGGGCTAGATGATGACAGTAGAGCATGGAGATGCTCAAAGGTGAACTTCATGCAGGAAAGGTCACTTGGCTTACTGCTAGAGTGGCTCTGGAGGCTGAGCAGCAAAGAAAGGATCAGGGTGGATCTGAGGTTTGGGACCTGAACAGCACTATGCATTAAATGCCCCCCAGTACTACTTTAAGAACTTGGGTTCTGACCAACAAGGCTTTGCTGACCTCAGGCAAGTTGCTGAATGACTCCAGGTTTCTACTCCCTTTCCTGTACTGTGAGGGGACAGCAGAACATAACTGAACAGGCTTTGTTGAATGGGTACCTAGCTTGTAGGGAGAAAGGCATCAAGATGGATGTGGGACTCCCATCAGCACCTGGCTCAAGATGAATAATAATCAATGATTATTAATATCTATCTGAGGCTTTTGATTTATAAGCACAGTAATTGGAACATGCTTTTAGTAATATATAGAAGTACAGGGGAGTCTGGTCCAGTTCCACTGGCAGCTGGTGGGTCATACAAGCCTACTGCATACTCAGAATGCAAAGACATCTGTCAAGACTCTGGTCAGTGAGTCCTCAGTCCAGCAGGGAGGGTCAGTCAACAGCAGCCAGGTGCAGCGAGTGGATAAGGGATGCAGAACCACAGAGAGTCCCCTGGAGGTGAACATTCCAGAGGAGAATTTGGGCCCGGTGCCCAGCATTTAATGAGAAACTAATAAATACGCGTTCCTTGTATCCATTTGAAAATAGTGCCAACTTAGGACTTGTCCAGAAGAATTCTATTTGTCCAGGGTATGCTATTTTAAAAGAAATAGGACTATATTTCAAACAAATTGATCATAAATTTGAGGCATATGCTGAAATGACTAAACAAGATGTTTTAAGATATATTTCTTATTTATTCTTTGAGAATTCATAATCCTCACTACATATTTTGATCTCTTCCATCCTCAGTCCTCCCTCCATCTCCTCTCTTACCATCCCCATCACTCACGCCATCCCCCACACAAATCCTTCTTTTCTTTTCTTTTTTTTTTTTTAAATTTCATTAGGTCTAATTAGTACTGCCAGCATGCACATGCGTATTAGACATCCACTGGAACAGGGGCAGCCTACCAGGGGCCACACCTTTAAAGAAAACTGATTCTCCATTCTTCAGCAGCCATCAACTCCCAGCAGCTCCTAAGCTAGGGATGGGGCCTCATGAGCCCCTCTCCCGTAGGTATTGGAATTGTAACTGGCTTGATCTTGTGCAGAGACAAGATAACTTAACATCTATATAATTTTTTTAAATGCAGAATGTGGGCTTCTAATTTTTTTTACTGTTGTTTACACAATGCTTAGGTTTTTACAAGCATACAGTTTGTTAAAATGGTACATCTGAGTGCTGGGGAGATGGCCTTGGTTATTAAAGTACCGGCATAACAAACAGAGTTCATTCCTCAAAACCCATGTAGTAATCCAGGTACAGTGGCACTCTGTATAATTCTAATGCTGGGGCTTGCTGGCCAGCTAGTCTTGCTTAGTTGATGAGTTCCGAGTCCACTGAGAGACTTGTCTCATAAATTAAGGTAGGAAGGGCTAGAGAGATCACTCAGCCATGAAGAGTCCTTGTTGCTCTTAAAGAAGATCCAGGTTCAGTTCTCAGCACCCATATGGTGGTTCATAACAATTTGTAACTCAAGTTCCAGGGGATCTAATTCCCTCTTTTGATCTCTGTGGGCATCAGACATGTATGTGGTGCACATATATACATGCAGGCAAAACATTCAGACATAAAAATGGAGCAAATCTAAATATGATTTTTTAACATTTTCAATTAAGGTAGAGCAATTAAGGAAGGCACAGTTCATTGACCTTTGGCCTTCATACATATGTGCACATGTGCATATGCTCTTGAACACACACATACACATGCCCACAAATATGTACACACACATACAGCACACTAGCACAAATGCTCATACATACTCATACCACTAGGACATTTTATATGTTGCCTACCTCTGAGAAATTCCAAGTGGGTTCATGTTGCTGTGTTTAATCTTCACCAAAACCTAGTGACTATCCTGGATCTCCAGGCAGGGCACCTATGATCCATTTCTGTCACCAACAAGCCATAGAAAACTCATTGTAGGGAACCATGACTTCTTCCTTTTTAGAGAAACTTGTCATTTAAGAAAAGCTTTCAACCTTTAGTCCAGGACTTACAAAAATGCAAACGCATCCAGAGTAGGAGCTGTGAGAAGAACAGGAGGTATAAATAAGCCTGGTATAGGTCCCAGGCTTATTTGAGACCCTGCAAATTGCAGAGTGTAAGGCACTCTGTGGACACTCATATGGTAATTTGTATTCATAACTTGCATTTTGGTGACATATCATTTTATCAAGGGAGAATAAGCACCAGTAGTTTATGTCTTCACAATAACTTGAAAGTAGAAGGAGTCGGGGATTTCTCCATTTGACAGATAAGCAAACTGAGGCACAGGTTAATTAACTTAAAGCTAGAAGAAGAGCATAAGCAGTCAGCAGTAGAAGGGGGATCAAGAGCATGTATGTGGAGTCAGGCAGACTCAATCCAGAAGTTTGACTTTGCAGCATGCTTCTCTCTGCAATTTTTGTGTAATATGGGTGATGGTGTCCATTTTTAAAAGGCTGTTTGAATAATATATGTGGTGTGTGTGTGTGTGTGTGTGTGCACTTAGCCAAACCTCTGGCATCTGAGATACATTTAATAAATAGTAGTGTGTTTAGTCACACTATTAATAAAAAGGAGAACAACCCAAGTCTATTTTAGATGAACATTTTCACCTGTGGTCTACCAAGTCATAAGTCACCCATGCTCTAGCAAGACTTAAGATTATTAGATATTACTACGGGAGCCTACCCAAACCCAAGAGGGCAATGAATTCGCCTTTTGAAACATATCTGTTCAGCAGGTTGGTTTAATGATCAGAGATTAGATACAAATTTGCATATAGGGGAGAAAAATCATAAATTGTCAGAGCTTGAGGTGACCTTACTTTCCAGGTGAAGACACTGAACTAGAGAGGTTAAATTTTAACATGCCCACACTCTGTTTCACATACATTCTTTGTGTTGCACATATATGTGGACATGCATACACATGTACATAAAATATGCAAATGCACACACACACATACACACTCACAATCATTACTCCTAGAGGAATGATCTATGGTGTACAGGTTTCTTTTTCTGCAATGGACATGCCTAGGTGTTAGGCTACCGTATATACTGCATATGGGAATAGGGAAAGAGAGTCAGCTAGCAGGCAATTCTACTTTTTGTCCTCATGTCATAAATTCTGAAATACTTAACAACTCTGAGTTCTGACTTCCCTGTGGTTCTGCTGCCTGGTGAGTGTCCTTGTCTGCTGAATCCAGTTCCCTCAGTCATAACAGGACCATATGCTTGGTTTCTGTTGAGCTTGTGTTCATATCTCACATGTGAAGGGCTTACTCTCATATATTATTTATCTTCCCCTCAACACCCCCCCCCCCCCCGCCCCGGTTGGTTGGGACTTCTCAACATGAGCTAGAAAAGCTTGATGTGTGTAAAAGCTTGTCAATGCTTTTCCTATACAGGCTCATTTGGGTGACTTCATAAAATTGGAACTGGGCAAGGCTGAGCTTAAACCAGGAAGTCCTAATGCAGAATCCTGGGATTCTCAGCCTAGAAATGATGTCAGTCTGTCCTACCACGGCTCATGGAAGAAAGGATGGAAAGATCCAGTCTGAGCATGTATTCAAGGTCTAAGCAGATTTGGCATCTGGTTTACATGACTAAGTGGATAATAAGTCTTAACAATAGAGAAAGCAGACAAAAAAAGAACAGATTTGAAAGGAAGACAATGAGTCAAGCTTGGCCATTAAGTCATATTAGGCCTGATAGAAATCTAACATTTACACATAAATAGGAAGCTGACATAAAGAAAAAGTATGACCAGCTGTGGATACAATTGGAGAAATGTCCGTAATTGTAATTTAAAAGCTTTTGGACTGTGGCCCAGTGTAAACATACATGTAGCCAAACAAGAACTCCAAAACATGCATGCTTTAATGTTTCAGTGTCCATGATGCTTTCTGTGACATCATGCAATTTCAACAAAATTCTAGTCCCAATCTAAAGGACTGAGTTAGTGGCTCATCAATATATCCTGAAAACACTGGACTCCCGGTTGGATGGAAGCTCTTCAGACTAGAATGCAAACTGAACATCACACCACTCGCCAAGGTAAAGGTCTGTGTCAGCGACCAGACTGTAAGTCTTTTGAAGAAAGAGCTTCAGTGCTCAGTGACAAAAGAAAAGTCACTAGTACAGCGCCTGTGATTCAACCGTATCAATAAGGAAATAAACGAGTGATTTCCAGTGTGACAAGGGAACAGTTGATAGTTAAAATATGTTGTTCACGGGGATTTTAGAGGGGGGTGTTGGAATGTTGGATTTAGCATTGGCATGACTTCCCGCAAAAACAGGCTATGGCAAGAAGTGGGATTTGTACTTAAAGGAGGAGGGAAGAAAATTGTATCAGTAATATTTCTCCATTTGAACTAGAGCTGGTTTCTCCTCGTAGGAGCTATCCTTAGCATACCGCTGCAATGGAGCACAATGGGTGGACAGGACATTTTGTCCTTCCCCATGTAATTAACTGCATGTGTCCCAGGGACCAAAGCCTTCCCACGGCTTCTGAGTCAAAGCTTTTCTGTTCGGTTGAGTTTTTATGTAGAGATCTCTGATCTGCTCTCAGCGTCACTGCATTTTATTCTGGGCCATTTACTCTCTGCTACGTGTAAAATCACAGAAGAATGTGCAGATAAGCTAGATAAGCCCGCCCTCCAGGCCTTCACAGTCTTGTTTCAAACATAGAAATACCTCACCTCGGGATCAGGAGGACTGCCAGAGACGAGCGAAAAACAGCAGGGGGCAGCAGACAGGAAGCTCACTGAGGGAGCTTCCTCTTTATCACCCTGCGCTTGTCCACTCCTCTCACTCCAAAGCACTGTGTGTCCGGCCTCTGCACTAACTTTATCTGATTGGCTTGCTATTTCTGCAGTCCTAACTTTTGCCACACTGTAGCAAAATACTCCAAAGAAACAACAGAAGGGAAGAAAGATTTGTCTGGACTCCCGGTTTCAAAAGGATTTAACCCATCATAGCAGAGAAAACAGAGCAGCTGTGTCTGTGGGGACAGGACTATATGACAGTGACTTGTGGACATCACAGCAGACCAGGAAGACCACAACATCACAGAACAAGACCGGAACTAGAGGCAGATGCTACACGCAAAGCTGGCTCCTAGCCATCAGCTCCCACCAGCCAGGCTACCTTTCCTAAAGTCTCTACAGTCTTCAAAATAGCGTCTCATGCTGGGGGCCAAGACTTGACGGCATCAGGCTGTGGACAGATGTGGTGCTTTGAGTGAGAATGCCCACGCCCCCATAGACACGTATGTTTGCATGTTTGATCCCCAGTTCGTGGAACTGTTTGGAAAGGATTGGGAGATGTGGCCCTGTGGAAGTATGTATCGCCTTGTTGGAGGAAGTGTGTTGCTGAGGATGGGCTTTGAGGGTTCAAAAGCCCACACTAGGCCCATTCTCTCTCTCTGTGGATCTCTCTCTGTTTCTCTCCCTCTCCCCCTCCCCCTCCCTCCAGTCTCCCCACTCTGCCAGCAGATCAGAATGCAAAGCTCTCAGTTACTGTTCCAGCACCATGTCTCTCTGTTTCCCACCATGATGATAAGGGACTAAACTTCTGAAACTGTAAGCAAGCTCCCCAGATAAGTGCTTTCTTTTAAAAGAGTTGCCATGGTCATGGTGTCTCTTCATAGCACACAGAAATAGAACAGTAATTAAGACTGGATATTTTAGACCCAGGCTGTAATATTCTTTATGGCAATTTTTTTTTGTCAAGAAATATCTTTGTTCTTTATTTTAGGGGTGTGTGTGTGTGTGTGTGTGTGTGTGTGTGTGTGTGTGTGTGTTTCCTGTTGGGAATTGAATCCAGGGCTTCTAGCAGCCTAGGCAAGCATTCTACTATGACTAAGCCACACATTTTATGCTGTTTCTTTATTTTTAAGCTCTTTATTACATTTCTTTATTCGTCAGGGAGCTCATGTAGCACTGTACACTGTGTGTGGAAGTCAGAAGACAAAGTGTGGTGGTTTGTATGAGAATGTCACTCATAGGTTCTGACATTTGAATGCTTGCTGCTCAGTTGGTGGAACTGTATGGGGAGGCTTGCCGGGTGTGGTCTTACTAGAGGAAGTAGGCTACTGGAGGTAGGCTTTGAGAATGCTAGAAACACTCGCTATTGCTGGCTCACTCTCTCTGCTTCCTGCTTTGGATTTGAGGTGTGAGCTCCCAGATGTTCGTGCCACTGTTCCTACCTGCTGCCAGGCTTCCCCAGCATCATCGTCATGGGCTCTTGTCCCTCTGGAACCACAAGTCAAATAAGCCTTTCCTCCTATAGGTTGCCTTGGTCATGGTGTTTTATCACAGCAATAGAGACGTAACGACGAGATCAAACTTAGGTCTCTGGGCTTGGCAATACACACATGCACCTTCTCTGCCATCCCACCGGCCTTGTTCTTTGTTTTAAATAAACAATACCCATATATTGTTTTGAAAGGGCCAATGGATATGATATTCCAAGGAAATATGTAAAAGTCAGTGATAAACTCATAGTTTCACCACCATGAAGAACTTGAAATAGTTGTCACACAGAATCACCTTTCAACAAAGACATGCTCACTGACACAAAAGCCTTAGCCAGGGTCTCCAAGTGAACACCTTTGAGCCTGAGGATGCTGCAGGTAGTTAGAGCTTTAGTGTCGCAACTCACCCCAAACAGTTCTGGCTTGAGACAACTTATTGTGGTCCTGCTTGTCTGTGGGTCACTCAGACAAGGCTCACTGGGAAAGGTTCACTTCATCTACAGAACGATATCGGTGGATTCAGCTGGGATGGTGTAAACAGCTGCCATTTGTAGGCAATGTCTGTCTTTCCTCAATATAGTTAGCATGGGCCTCCTCTCCTTTTAGTTTCTTTTATAATAAAACAATAATACTTATAAAAACAAGGTGCTGTTCTTCATAATGGACAGAGAGGTTGGCGCTGTATAATCTCATGGGTCAAAACAGCAGCCCAGGGAATTTCATCTCCACTTCAGCATGTGGACTCTGAGCTCAGGAGCTGGAAGCCACTGGTGTTGGGTTTTCTACGGGAACCCAGTCTCGAATCAGCTCTTTGATTCCTGCCCCAGTGCTTGCCCCATGCCTGTCTACCTTTGTGTGTGTGTTTCATATGCCCCTCCCCCTTCTCAAGGGTGCACATGGCATCACAAGAGCTGACAGAGAAGAAAGTAGCAGCCCTTGGTTTGTTCAGGGCAGTGGAGTTGCCCAGATGTACAGGGGAAAGCCAGCATCAGTGACCTTGAGACAAGGGCTCCAGCCAGAGGAAGGGTATCAGCATTCATAGACGGATGTGGGAATGAAGAGCATAGTGAATGGTCGGGCTTAATACTGTGCACACACTTCTGATGAATATGCAAATGTGGCTGGTACCCGAAGCAGGAGGCGAATAACATTTACTAAACAGCAATGTTAAGCCACTTTGAAAGGGGGTGTGTCTGCAGCATGGTAATGAAATTAATCCTCTTCACCTGTGAATTATCAGGGGCTTTGGGCTCTGTCCAAAAACCGTCTGACTTGAGTTTGCTTTTCTCAGAGCCTCTTGTGTAAACTTGATGGGAATGGGAAATGAAGCTTCAGAAACTAATACAAAATGGGAGGTGCTGAAAGACCCTACTAGAAATCTGACCCCGTTGAAGGACCTGTCGGTAAAATTCTTCCCCAAGGGGAGACACAAACAATGTCTACCTGTCCTCCCAAAGTCCCAATGACAAATGGAGGTAAGATTCTACCAAAGTTCCTTTTGGGGGACCAGTGAGTTTCTTGGGCTTCCTCACTGGGCACAGGTGAGGGGTTGCTTACAGGGTGTGGTTGCTCCTCCCCAAAGGCTACACCAAACAGTCCTTATGGCTTTCCCGTAGCCAAAGAGATGGAGCCCTCTCCCCTAGCCTTTTCCAGGCCTATACACGCTAGCCCTTCCCTGAGACCATGTGCAAGTGGCGCAGAGTTGCAAGCAGGAAGTGGGAAGCTGCAGGACGTGCAAGTAAGGCTCATGTGACCCTGCACCCCTCCTATGAGGTTATGTAAACAGCCAACCAAACCAGTCGGGAAAACCGTTTGCAAGCAAAGCAGCTGAACACGGCAAGATGGCCCTTGTTTCGGTGTGAGGATGGTCCTGGATCACAGGACCACAGGCAAAAAGCACTTGAGCTGAGCCTGTTCTGCGCTGTCTGAACTCATCTATCAAAGACGACGGAGGTTTGTGAAGATGAGCATGAAGGTTACAGCCAGCCTGCTTCTGAGAGGCACTGAGTCTGAGCATCCCAGGGAGAATCTATCTCTTCAACGGCAAAGCAGGCTCCAGGCTGACTTGGAAAAGGATTCCACACCAGATCTAAAACTAAGATAGGACAAAACAGGTCACCCGTTGGCATGCGCCATGCCATTTGTGGGAACACAGAAACCGTGACTGACAGAATTCTTTTCAAGAACTGACCAAATTCTAGTTGGGAAGTCACTCATAATCACATAGTCTGCCGTGGTCAGTGGTCATGTAGGATACTTTTACTTCCTTCTCTAGGAAATAGCATCTAAAATCCTTTTGGAGGTCCACTATTCCCCTTCAGAAGCAGCCTGAAGGTGCTCTGCTTTTGAGTCCATTAGCTCAGTCTAGAGCCCCAGTTAAACCGACTAGACTCTCTCATCAATCCAGAATTCTGTGCAGTGATCACAGAGCAATACAGGATTGGATCCTCTTACCGTGGCCCACCAATTCTTGCTTGTTAGGTCTCTAAACCTGCCCTTGTCTCCATCTTCCTATGAACCTGGTCCTGAAGCCCCCCCTTGCCAACTTTTAAACTATCTCATATCCTCCCAAGTTTTTCATGTTTCCCTCAAAGGAACCCAAAACCCAGCCCTGTGGCTTGTGGGCAAGCAGCCTGGGCTTGTGCATGCTCTTCCTTTCCTTAGCTGTCCTTATCACCTAATCTTGCTCCAGGCATGGGGTCTAGAGGTGAGCAGGGCTGTCTTTGAGGAAGTTACCTTCTAGGGATCTCTGTCTTTACCATAAAGCAGGATCTGGGCTGAAATCAGGACTTCAGTTGAACCCACAGAGCCCATGTAAAACCCTGGCGTGGGAGCAAGCGTCTGCCATCCCAGCACTGAGAAATAGAGACAGGGGGATTGCTGGGGATTGCTAGCTAGCTACTTCAGTGAGATCCAGGTTCACTGAGAAATCTTTTCTCAAAAAAACAAGGCTGAAGGTAATAGGGAAAGACACTTGGCATCCACCTATGGCCTCCATAAGAATGCACACACATGCGTATGAACTACCTCACACATGTGCACACCACACATGAACACACACACACACACACACACACACACACACACCATCATCATCATCCCATCAGTTCCTTGGTCCCATGGTGAGTTGAGTTCATGCAGAAGAATGTGGGAGTTTCTTCCTTTCCCAGGGCATCTACCCTGGATACATGTTGGGTTTTATTATTAAAAACCCTGTTTTTCAAAGAACCAACCTGAAGCTAAAAGACTTAGGCAATTGAATCTTTGTTTTAATTATGAAGATCTGGAAGGGCCACCTGTGCAGCCTACGGTGGCTGTCAGGAAGCATGGGGACCTTGGAATGGATGAACAGACAGGCTCTAATCAAAACAGAGCTCAGTCATATGCATGCAGTGGTTTCCATCTTGCAGGATTGGCAGAGAACGGTGGCTCTGCGCATGGGGGAAGGAAGCAAAAATAGCACAGGTAACCAGGCATCAGTTGAAAGGAAAAAAGAGAAGAAAAAAAAACCTCTCCTTTTTAATTAAAATTAAATGTCCACTGTAAAGAGGGGGAATTCAGTAAGCAACAAATACCCAGAGCCTTGTTTAATCACCTGTGATGAATTATAATTAGGATTTGAAAATTATTGAACTTTTTCCCCCTGTTCACCTTGGCTCTCTGAAGGTGAATTTCAAAGAGTGCGGGAAGATGAATATTAAAAAGTTTGTTTTATACTTGAGCGCCAGGGCTCCCATCTCATTTTTCCATTAAAGCTTAACTTTTGAAATTTTTCTCCGCTTTGCAATAATTACATCTTCTGCCTGACAACTCATTACATGACAATGCTTATGCTAATGCGATTCTATAGGCGCCAGAAGGGGAAGCACGGGTTTCCAGGGATGGCCTTGGAGGGGCTTTTTCTCCTCCGGTTCTAAGAGGCCCTTCTTCTGCCCCGCCCTCCTGTGCTCCAGGCACTGCTTATTGACAAGGCTAGCAACTTTCACCCGTGGCTGACAGACACCCAGCGCTGACTTTGGGACCCTTGCCCCCAGGCACCTGGAAGCTAGTTTATTTCGTTTTAATTTAAATCCTGCTTTGTTCTAGAAAGGCAGGGAGTGGGGTGACTCATGTAAAGCTCTCTATTTTAACCGTGGGGCAAGCCCATTTGTCTTATTTGCCCCGCAGTGAGGACGTTTTCTGTTTTCCACAGCATCATGATCATGTGATCATTACTCGGATTGCGTCTGTGTGAAGTCCCTACTGTGTGCCAGCCCTCTCCAATACTGCACTGAGCTGATGTTTTTGTGGGGAATGCAGAGCAGGGAAACCAGTAGACAATCACACAACACTGCAGCTTGCTCCCCAATACAACAGGACAGCTAAAGGGTCAGAGATCACCCAGGCATGGCAACAAGGTGGGGCACCATAGGTATGGTGAACCTCACCCACAAAGGTATCACATGTAAGTTTTCACTTGAAAATCAGAAGGACCAGCCTTAGTGGTCCTGAGGATGTGAGACAGTAGGAGGGATAGAGTAGACTTCATGAAAACTTCTGGCAGTACCCATCCACAGAGAGGCCAGTAAAGTGCCCAGAGCTGGAAGTATTGTCCAGTTTGCATAGATAGATGGTTGGAGGGTTGAAAGTTGCTAGGAAAAGCCCAGATGGTAGTTTCCAAAGAGCCATGAGAACCAGGGAAAGGACCTGGGGCTCTTTCCACCCCGGGGCTATGTGGGGCGTGCTGCCAAGGCTGGTGAGTATGCTGATGGTGCTTACAATCTTTGGCATGTACCGCCTGCTGAGCAGGTGTTCTGTGAGAGTTATACACATTGCCATCTGACTCCCCACACCCCGAGTCAGCAAGTGTTGTCTCTATTTTGCCTAAAAGAAAACTGAGGCAAGGCAGTACTAGGTTGGTACAAAGGTAGCAGCAGAGGTTTCTGCATTGTGGAAATCTGGCCCTCTGTTATTGGAATACATTTTTGAATAGATGTGGTCCTGTTTCATACCATTTTAATGCAAATTACTTGCTTTATTTATTTATTTGTTTGCTAATGACTTCATTACTTGCTGTTTTATTTATGCCGTGGAAATGATGCTATCAAAAGGCATTTTGGAATGATGTTCGCAATCTAGTTCAGAATGGGTTATAAAGCAGTGGACACAACTCTGCGACATCACCTGCTGTTGCCTGTCACCCACAGAGCTGAGTTGTCCTAGGTAGGGAGAGCTAGGCACTTCCAAGGTCGGAACCCCGCACTACCCCAAATGATCTTCAGAGTTCCTGAAGAGGTATCCAGTATATTCATCAGCCTTCTGGAATCTATTATGGCTGACAAAGCACCAGGCTACCATCTTGAAAAGTCACCCCCCTAAGCAGGGGGCCTTGCTGGTTGTCAGGACACAGTCCAGACTCTCCCACTAACTCAGAGTTCATTTCACCTCAGTCTATCTTCTCAGCTTTAGAAATAATTGTTAAACTTTATCTTCAGGAAAAACCCAAGCCAACAAGGAAGAGTCACCATGGAAGCTCCATCCATAATAGCCAACAAAAGCTTTAAATTACAAAACGTCCTCTTCTGGAAGCTGTAGGGGGAGAGGAGAGAAGAAAAATCCTCCCTGGAGAAACAAGGGATCTGTGTTAGTGAATGAGGAAGTTAACGGAGAGCCTGGTGTAACCATGTGGCTGGCTTCAGGCTGTGGCTGAGGAGACCTAGAGTACCTTGGGAGCCTTTCATGGACTCTTTCAGATCCTTTGGTGAGGCTGGCTTCCAGCCCTATCAGTTCCCCCAGGCTGGGTATCTGGCCCCCACTGGATGAGAAACTGCCCTGTCACCTTGTCCTACAATGACCATACACCAATTCATTCCTTCAAAGTACTGTACCCCTCTTCTATTGTCCCTGAAGAAGCCTGGATGATCCCCAGGCATTGGCTAGGAGGCTGCCTTCTGAGCTGCACGGTCCTCCCACTGACCGTCCCACCCTGCACTTCCCAGAGCCCTTTCTTTGGCTCTATTATACCTAACCCAGTACTGGGATAGACTATGATACAGAATCTGATGTCTGCTGCAGGCTTTCTGCCTTGCTATGTGACCCAGAGACTTATGGAGAGCAGGCCACTACACCAGGACATGCAATCATGGGGAAGATACCAGGTTGGGTTTTTTGTCTGTTTGTTTTCATTTGTTGTTGTTGTTTTGTTTTATTTGGTGTTGTTTGGGTTTTTTGTTTGTTTGTTCTATTTGTTTGTGTGTTTGTCCATGTCTCTTGTACAGCTAGAGGAACAGAGGCTTGGAGAAATTAAGAGATTTGCTGAAGGATACCCAGCAAGACAGTGATGGAGTTGGGATGACCTTCTGGGAGCTTATTTAAAATGTAGAATCTCATTCCAGTCCTACTCAATCAGAAAACACATTAAAAAAATTTTTTTCAGGTAACTTACTTACACATTTTAAACTTTAAGTTTGGCTTCATCTAAAAAAAAAAAAAAAAAAAAAAAAAAGGTGCTAATGAAATAAGGATCTAAGTTAGCGTCTTGGCTTTCCTGCTTATGATTATAAGAAAATTCCATTGTTCGTTATTTTCCTTATCTGTATTATGAGAAAATAAGGGAATCTACAAAACACTAGATGTGAGTACACAATGAGATCAAGCTTGCAAGAGCCCAGCCTCTTCCAACAGTACAATGGACGTTTCTTAGTGCTAACTATTCTCTATGCACCACCTTAGCTCACAAAATGTGGGATGAAGGTGTTAGGCTAAAGGAGCCCCGATCTTTTACCTTTGAAGGCTCAGGGGTCTATGAGGCTTCGGGTGGAGATGCGATGCACCCTGCACACTAGAAATGTTTCCTGGTACACATTAGTCTTTCCTCCCACACCCAGGACTGTATCAAACAGCACACAAAGCCGATTGCCTCTTTGCTCCTTTCCCGGTGCTGTGTATCCAAGGAGGGGGACCCCCCCCCAAAGCTGGGACTGACTGTTGCTGTCCTTGTTCACAGTTCTGACTCCTGCTTTCCCATTTTCCTGCGAAAGAATTCTGAAAGAAGCGCATGTTGATTCGCTGTATGGCTTCTTGATTAGATGGCAGATTTGTAACTGGGGTGGATATGACAATCAGGCAGGCTTTGATTAGACCTTTCTGATATGTAAATCCAGGTGGATAAGATAAGTGGCGTTAGGCTGGGGCTGGCAACAAAGGTAGGAAGAAATCCCAGGTGACTGGAATTAAAGAAGCGGCTGAGCAGTGTTTGGTGGGAATGACGTGAATTTCAAAGAGCCCGGGATAAACACTCACTTTCAGATGGGCTAATTTATGCAGGAAGTCATTTGAGAAGCCAATTCTCTCAGCCCAGAGAGTTCATAGAAGCTAGCAAAAAAATGGTTACACACTGGAGTGTAAACATTGGTAATTGGTAATTAATGGGCACACCTACGAGGAAGGCATATGCCAAATTAAATTGATTGCTGGAATCACTCATTGATTCATTAAGCAGTGTGTGCATTTGTTTGGAGCTCCAGTTTCATCCGGGTACTATGCTTGGTGCTGCAGAGTCACAGATAAATGGGGCTGGTTCCTGCTTTACAAGAGACCACAGAGGAGAGGGATGGACATTGATAGCTGAGCACGGCACTGTTTTCTCCTTTCTTTGTTCATTCTTTTTTCTGTTCTTGCTGTGGACACTGGGGTAGAAGACAGTACTAAATCCAGGTCTGTCCATCCTGGACTCCTCTCACACTGCTTCAGCCATAGTGCCTTCCTGGGACAGTAAACACCTAGCAGACTTGTAGTAGGCTCTCAAAAAGAACATCTGTAAATGGGTGCATGAATACTCACAGACGTCACACAAATAATCACAAGGCTCATCATGATATACGTAGTGTAGTTCTCAGTGCTAGAGAAGAGACTCTTGTCACAGGGTACTCTCAGAAAACAAAAGAGGGTGACCTACATCTCCAAGACAGTGGCAATTAAAATGATGATTAAGTTGGGCAGCAGTTAGCAGCCATGAAAGAAGCGGCAGGAGACAGGAAGCATTGTGAAGGAGAAGTAACTTGGCCACATTGGGATGGGAAGATACCTCCAAGATGGTGGGCTGTGAGTAAGGGAGGGTGCACGTGAAGTCAGAGGTCAGAAGGCCAGTGTATATCCAGTGTATACCAGGTTAGATTATGTTGGGCCTCCTAACAGTAAGTATATGTGGCAGGGCACCACCATAGCCCAGCCTGGGGACCTTTCAGAAGAATGTATAGTGTAAATTATAAGACATTTATACCATGAGAAGACCCATGCCTTCTAACAAAGGCAGGACTACAGCCTGGTACAGTGCGGTGAAGGATTTGCAAAGGAAACAGCAAAACAGAACACCAAGGCTTAGAGCCAGAGGGACCCTCATTTGAATTTCAGACCTGCCAGCAGCATAGCTCCTGCCCCTGGCCCTGACAAACCTCAACTGTCCCCAAGGCTCACATAGCAGGTGGACCTGCTGACCTGTCCCTGCTGCTGGTAGTGACAGGAAAACATGGCATTTGGAGAAGTGAAGTCACAAAAGAGCACATGCCCTGTGATTTCACTTCCATGAGGCACCTAGGGCTGCCAAGTTCGGAGACAAAGAGCAGAATGGTGATTGTCAGGGCCAGGAGGAGGGAGGAAGGGGGAGTTCCTGTTCAATCCATAGTCTCAAATTTGCAAGATGAAAGCATTGGTGATGGCTGGCCAACAGTGTGCCACTGAGATGTGACTTTACAGTGATCGGGACTGTGTTCTAGAAAACACATCCCCCCAAATTCACGAGCCTCAACCACCAGCTCCCCTCAAATGACTGTATCTAGAGAAAGGACCTGTGTGGAAGCAATTAAGTGAGACCAGAAAGGTGGGGCCCTGATACTGTTTAACTTACATCTTTATGAAGAGAGGAACAGATGCTGGAGTACTCTCTCCTGCATGCAGAGCAAGGGCCAGTAGAGGATAAGCAGAAGGGGGAACAGCCAGAGGTCCCTGCAAAAGCCAGCCAGGAAGAAGCTCTTCCCAGAAGCCAACAGGGCTAACATATTGATCCCCAAGGCTTAAGTCACTGAGTCTACACTCTTTTATTGTGACAGTCAAAGCTGATTAGTTCAAATGGCAATTTTTATATTATGTATATTTTATCACATTTTTAAACTTGGGGAGGGAGGTGAGGTGCACACTTGTAATCCCAGCATTCAAGAGGTGGAAGCAGAAGACTCACTAGCTCAGGGCCAGCCTGGGCTACATAAGGAGGCCCTGTTTCAGGGGAAAAAGCAAACAAACAAATAAACAAAACACCAGGCCTTCTTTGCAGCCTATGCTTGGTAAGCCAAGATGCTAGATGCCATCCCCAGCACCAAGCATCCACCCCAACACACGGTAGTTTGGGTCTGCTTTCTTATCTGTGACCTGAAAAGTCCCTACTAATGACAATGAATTTGATTTCATTGGTCATGTAACGCGTCTCATGCATCCTATGTGTTAGGTGGAATAAAGTTTCTATCCTGCCAACACCACGCAAGTCTTTGCCACTCTCTGCTTCACTGCCAGGTAGCACGTGTGCTGGCCAGCCTTTCCATTCCCCCACCCCCAAGACATCTTCAGGACATGGGACACCCAGGGTGGTCCAGAAACAGCCCAGTGGCTTCATGTATTAAATATTGGTGGTTATCCCTCAAATCCAAAATCCCTATATTCAGAAATAGCCACCCCACCCCCAGAAGATTCAGTCTTGAGAAAGGAGGGCAGCTTCTCCTCGGAGCCCTCCTCTGCATTCCACAGCCAGATGTGCCCCTTTGCAAGGCTTTTCTTATCTGGCTCTTTAAGGGCAGACACTCAGGAAGGGCCAGGCCTTGCTGACAGCCCGGTTTGCTGCTAAAGGGATTTCACACTATCAGGACTAACACCCTAGCCTATTAGATTGCAGAAATCCTTTCAAGGCAAGTCTGGGCACATTTGTAACTTATCTGAGGAAAACATCACAGAGAATATTTGTAGCCAGGGATCCTTCAGCAGAAAGGGAACAGATTAAACCTTGCCTGCACTCTTTTCCTACCCGTCTACTTCTGAAGGCTACAAGACTCCACTCACCAGCTTGCTGGTTTGTACTCCCCACAGTCTCTGACACTGTTGATACCTACACACCTGCCTCAGGCAGATGTACAATGATCACAGCAAGAAAAGAGGTCCACCTGTATGTGCTCTGTGTGTGGACACTATGTTGAGTGCATTATAATAATAACATTATGGGGTGACTCTCAGCACCCATTTTACAGACCAAGAAACTGAGGCTGAGAAACTGCAAGTTGCCTGGATTTATATGCCTTGTTGATTGGCAGAGTTAGGATTTGAATCCAGATCTATTTGCTTTCGGCCCACTAAGATAAACTCTGCCCAACTCAGAGCTTCAGTTTCTCTAAAAGAAATTTGGTTGTGGTACGTCTGTACCTTACTGAGCACTGTCTTAAGGAATCTGACTAAACCTTCACTCTTGAGTGTGTTGTTCATGGTCAAGATGGCATGCCTCCAGTCACAAAGAACAAGAAATGACCTCTAACCGGTGGCCCCTTTATAAGCTGGCCTTATTCCTCGCATTATACTGATAGTTGTTACTGAAGATGCGAGAAGATTGAGAATTTCTATGGTCACACAGCCAATAATGAGGGGATTTGCAACTGGGTCCCTCTGATCCCAAAGCTCAGGCGCTTTATTCTGGGAATGCTGCCCCTTTCCCAGAGTCCCCTGCAGGTTCAGTAGCATCTTGATATTTCTATTGCCATGTACACAGTGATTTTGCCATCACCGAGCTGTGTATCAGAAGCATATAGGAAGTTTAATTTTTTTTAAAAAAAAAGTTAGATCCTATCTCAAAACATTCCATTTCAGAGTCCCATCTCCAGTTTTACCTAAATGGCAAAATGAGGTTAGAGGTCGGGATGCAGGGTGGAAGGTACCCATGCTTCAGTCTCAGCACCACTCTGGGGGCTGGGTGTTCTGTTTTGTTGTTTCTATCTTCTGTCTTTTCTTTTCTTTTTTTTGTGATATATATTTTTTATTTTACAATATCATTCAGTTCTACATATCAGCCATGGGTTCCCCTATTCTCCCCCCTCCCACGCCCTTCCCTTACCCCCAGCCCACCCTCCATTCCCACCTCCTCCAGGACAAGTCCTCCCCCGAGGACTGTGATCAACTTGGTAGACTCAGTCCAGGGAGGTCCAGTCCCTTCCTCCCAGACTAAGCCAAGTGTCCCTGAATAAGTTCCAGGTTTCAGACAGCCAACTCATGCAATGAGCACAGGACTTGGTCCCACTGCCTAGATGCCTCCCAAACTGATCAAGCCAATCAACTGTCTCACCTATTCAGAGGGCCTGATCCAGCTGGGAGCCCCTCAGCCTTTGGTTCATAGTTCATGTGTTTCCATTCATTTGGCTATTTTTTTTCAATAATTGAGTAAAACTGAAATTTATTATATGCCACAGTCGTCCTAGGGACCTCCATGCTATATATATAGCCTCTATGGTTCTATGGGTTGTGGTCTGATTGTTCTTTATTTTATATCTAGAATCCACCTATGAGTGAGTACATACCATAACTGTCTTTCTGGGTTTGGGTTACCTCACTCAGGATGATTTTTTCTAGTTCCATCCATTTGCCTGCAAATTTCATGCTTTCATTGTTTTTCTCTGCTGAGTAGTACTCCATTGTGTATATGTACCACATTTTTTTCATCCATTCTTCCGTTGATGGGCATCTAGGTTGTTTCCAGGTTCTGGCTATTACAAATAGTGCTGCTATGAACATAGCTGAGCATGTATCTTTATGGTATAAATCAGCATTCCTTGGGTAGATGCCCAAGAGTGGGATGGCTGGGTCTTGAGGTAGTTCGATTCCTAATTTTCTGAGAAACCGCCATACTGATTTCCACAGTGGTTGTACAAGTTTACATTCCCACCAACAGTGGAGGAGTGTTCCCTTTGCTCCACATCCTCTCCAACATTGGTTGTCATTGGTGTTTTTGATCGTAGCCATTCTAACAGGTGTAAGGTGGTATCTCAGAGTCGTTTTGATTTGCATTTCTCTGATGATTAAGGATGTTGAGCATTTCTTTAAATGTCTTTCAACCATTTGTAGTTCTTCTTTTGTGAATTCTCTGTTTAGCTCTTTAGCCCATTTTTTAATTGGACTGTTCATTGCTTTGATGTCTAGTTTCTTGAGTTCTTTATATATTGTGGAGATCAATCCTCTGTCAGATGTGGGGTTGGTGAAGATCTTTTCCCAATCTGTTGGCTGTCTTTTTGTCTTATTGACTGTGTCTTTTGCCCTGCAAAAGCTTCTCAGTTTCGAGAGGTCCCATTTATTAATGGTTGTGCTCAGGGTCTGTGCTGTCGGTGTTTTATTTAGGAAATGGTCTCCGGTGCCAATGCGTTCAAGAGTGCTTCCTATTTTCTTTTCTATTAAGTTTAGTGTAACTGGATTTATGTTTAGGTCTTTGATCCACTTGGAGTTGAGTTTTGTGCATGGTGACAGATATGGATCTATTTGTATTCTTTTACATATTGACATCCAGTTATGCCAGCACCATTTGTTGAAGATACTTTCTTTGTTCCATTGTATAGTTTTGGCTCCTTTGTCAAAAACCAGGTGTTCATATGTGCATGGATTAATGTCAGGGTCTTCAATTCGATTCCATTGGTCCGTATGTCGGTTTTTATACCAGTACCAAGCTGTTTTTATTACTATAGCTCTATAGTAGAGTTTGAGGTCCGGGATGGTGATGCCTCCAAGGGTTGCTTTATCGTATAGGATTCTTTTAGCTATCCTGGGTCTTTTGTTTTTCCATATAAAGTTGAGTATTTTTCTTTCCAAGTCTGTGAAGAATTGTGTTGGGATTTTGATGGGGATTGCATTGAATCTGTAGATTGCTTTTGGTAAGATTGCCATTTTTACTATGTTAATCCTACCTATCCATGAGCATGGGAGATCCTTCCATTTTCTGATATCTTCCTCAATTTCTTTCTTTAGAGATTTAAAGTTCTTATCAAAAAGGTCCTTCACTTGTTTAGTTAGTGTTATCCCAAGGTATTTTATATTATTTGTGGCTATTGTAAAGGGTGATGTGTCTCTGACTTCTTTCTCAGCCCTTTTATCATTTGTGTATAGGAGGGCTACTGATTTTTTTGAGTTGATCTTGTATCCTGCCACTTTACTGAAGGAGTTTATCAGCTGTAGAAGTTCCCTGGTAGAGGTTTTGGGGTCACTTATGTATACTATCATATCATCTGCAAATAGTGAAAGTTTGACTTCTTCCTTGCCAATTTGTATCCCTTTGATCTCCTTTTGTTGTCTTATTGCTCTAGCTAGAACTTCTAGTACTATATTGAATAAATATGGGGAGAGTGGACAGCCTTGTCTTGTTCCTGAATTTAGTGGTATCGCTTTGAGTTTCTCTCCATTTAATTTGATGTTTGCTGTTGGCTTGCTATAAATTGCTTTTATTATGTTTAGAAATGTTCCTTGTATTCCTAATCTTTCTAAGACCTTTATCATGAAGGGGTGTTGGATTTTGTCAAAGGCTTTTTCAGCATCTAAGGAGATGATCATGTGGTTTTTTTCTTTCAGTTTGTTTATATGGTGTATTACATTGACTGATTTCCGTATGTTGAACCATCCTTGCATCCCTGGGATGAATCCTACTTGGTCGTGATGGATGATTGTTTTGATGTATTCTTGGATTCGGTTTGCCAATATTTTGTTGAGTATTTTTGCATCAATGTTCATGAGGGAGATTGGTCTGTAGTTCTCTTTCTTTGTTGCATCTTTGTGTGGTTTGGGTATCAGGGTAATTGTAGCCTCATAAAAAGAGTTTGGTAGTGTTCCTTCTGTTTCTATTGTGTGGAACACTTTGAAGAGGATTGGTATTAGTTCTTCTTTGAAAGTCTGGTAGAATTCTGCACTGAAACCATCTGGTCCTGGGCTTTTTTTGGTTGGGAGACTTTTGATGACTGTTTCTATTTCTTTAGGGGCTATTGTTCTATTTAAATGGTTTATCTGGTCTTGATTTAATTTTGGTATGTGGTATTTATCCAGAAAATTGTGCATTTCTTCCTGGTTTTCCATTTTTGTGGAGTACAGGTTTTTGAAGTATGATCTGATGATTCTCTGGATTTCCTCATTGTCTGTTGTTATGTCTCCCTTTTCATTTCTGATTTTGTGAATTTGGGTGCTCTCTCTTTGCCTTTTGGTTAATTTGGCTAGTGGTTTGTCTATCTTGTTGATTTTTTCAAAGAACCAACTCTTTGTTTCATTGATTTTTTTGTATTGTTCTCTTGTTTTCTATTTCGTTGATTTCAGCCCTCAATTTGACTATTTCCTGGCATCTATTTCTCCTGAGTGAGTTTGTTTCTTTTTGTTCTAGCTTTCAGTTGTGCTGTTAATTCATTGGTATGGGATTGCTCCATCTTCTTTATGTGTGCATTTAGAGCTATGAATTTTCCTCTTAGCACTGCTTTCATAGTGTCTTTTCTATATGAAATTTTAGAATTAGCTGGGTGGTGGTGGTGGTGGTGGTGGCGGCAGCAGTGGCCGGCCCACGCCTTTAATCCCAGCACTTGGGAGGCAGAGCCAGGCGGATCTCTGTGAGTTTGAGGCCAGCCTTGGCTACAGAGTGAGATCCAGGACAGGCTCCAAAGCTACACAGAGAAACCCTGTCTTGAAAAACAAAAAACAAACAAACAAACAATAATTTAGAATTATGGTTGCCTGGGTTAAGGGAAAGAATGTCTCTGTCATGGCCCTGTGTGTGTGTGTGTGTGTGTGTGTGTGTGTGTGTGTGTAACAAAAATTGTGTCCTTTTCACCCCTAGATGCACTCCTTTGGTGGTTTGGTGGTAGGGCTTTTAAAGAAGGAATTCGATTGAATGAACTTGTAAAGATGGGTCTGCTCTGCTTTCAGAATGTTTGGCCCAGAGTGTTGTTACTAGAGGTGACAGAGACCAATGATAGTAAGGTCTAATAGGAGGCCCTTAAGACCATGAAGGGTATATTGGATACTTTTGCAGTCACTGTGACCAATACTTGACAAGAAGCAACTTAAGCAGAGAAGGATTTAGTTTGCCTTGCAATTTTAGAAGGGATCTAGTCTACTATGGTGGGCATGTTGTCAGGAATGTGAGCTGGCTGGTCACACTGCTTCCACAATCAGGAAGCAAAGAGCTAACAGGAAATGGAGCCTGGCTATCAAACATCAGAACTGCCCCCCAGTAACTCATGACCTCCAGCAATCCTCCAACTTCCTAAAGGCTCTACAGTTTTCTGAATCACCAGCTAGGGGCCAAGTATTCAAACTCAAGAGCCTGTTGAAGGCATTCTCCATTGACAGGTACAGGCCAGAGGTCTCTGTTCCCTGGTAGGCACCTCTACTGCACACTCCTGCCTGTGCTTCCCATGTCACCAGAGGCCAAACAAAGCAGGCCAATCTAATCTTGGATTTTGAACTTCCAAGATATAGCTAAATAAGTGTTTTCTTTATAGGCAGCACACACTGGGCCTTTTGCTATAGTAACAGAAAGTAGCCCCAACCCAAGATGAATGGCACTATGATAGAAGAAGGGAAAGACAGCGGAGAGGCAAGGATACAGAGGAGAACCCATGCAGAGGAGGGAAAAGGACAGCCAATGCCACCAACGAAAAACTAAGAAAGGCACCCATGCTTACCCAAACCCCTTGGTTTTCAACCTCTGCACTTTAGAACCGTAACACAACAAATCTGTGTTACTTAAGCCACGCAGGCAAGTATTTCCTTGTGGTTCTAGCCAGCAAATATAGTACATAGTGTTCTTCTTCCCAACTGCCTTTCGAAGACTTTGTGAGAATGCTTACTCATCCAGCAGAGTATGAGCATATCTTTCTACTTCCCTGGATCCATATAGCACTACTTACTGTGGGGCTTTTTAAGTCATCGAGACTGAAAAGCATGTTGTTGTTGTAACTTGTATTATTTCTTCCCTACCAAGAAGGAACTGTTTTCACGGCTCTGCTGCCTGCTTGTATGTCATCTTTCAAGTCTTTCCTTGAGCTCTCTGTAAGAGCTTGGGCTTTTTCTGTATAGAAGTTCTTAAAATTCCAAAGATATCCTTTATATCTTAAAGATAGCAAAAACATTATCCTTTTAAGTATATCATAAATATTTCCCCCAGATTATTGTATATCCCTTGGTTTTTCTTATATTGTATCAAATCTGTTGATTTCTTTAGGTCTAATTTCTCCTTTTAGAATGATACCCTCAATGTCTTGCCTTCTGTGATACTAGAGAAATAGAAAAAGAAACACACGTATTTCGACCTAGTTTCTTTGTTTGTTATCTATTTGGGGATAAAAAGAGAGGTTCTTACCTGCTCTCAATCAAAGATGAAATAATTGTCCCAATATCTCTATTAACAATCAATCGTTCCTCCCAGTTTTAATAAGTCCTATTTATTATAGCCTAACACGTTATAGGGTCTGGCCTCGCAGTTCTTGTTTGCTGGTATGTCTATGTTCTATGTGAGCTATTGTTTTTCCTCCTGGGCAGTATCCATTGCTTGCAAAAGTTACATAAATAAGAAGATGAGGCTGTAGGCTGTAGTAATTGTCAAGCTAGAAAGGACCCCCTGAATCTGCACTGTCTCATTCCCTAATGCAAGCAGATAAGCCGTGCTCACTTTCTCTTGATGTACCTTAATGACGAGAAGACTTTCATCTCCTTTTGTATTCATGATTCTAATTCTCCAGTATTTACTGGAATGCCATTAATCATTTTAATCACAATAAACTCATGCTCATAATGTGAATGTCCTAAGAGTTTAGATAGCAGTTCCATTTTAATTTCTCAATAATTAACTTTACCATATTTTTATAGTGTTATCAGGGCTGAGAATAAAAACTTGCAGAGCAACCTGAAGAACACAGGATTCCTTTGCACGGACAGGCCTGAGGGTAGAGGAGCAGAATGGTGGGATACAGATGTTTCCTATTGGTCTGATGCAGCTGTGGGCTGCTTTTTCCATGTAAAGCTGGTGCTGCCCACAGACAGGGAAATTAAAATAACTTGAATGCCCCCCATATGCAGATTTTCTTCTCTCTCACCAGCAAATATCAACAAAATTTTACAACATGGCTAATGGAGTGACATGGGGAGGGGCTTAGAAGATGACTTTGGGATAGGGAAGAGAAAAGCTAAGTGGCCCCAGAAGTAACAGGGATAGAGGTCAGAGGAGACTGTTGACCTTGCTGAAGCCCTGGAACTAAAAGCACAGTTGGTGGAATCTGTGGTTCCAGGCCAGACAATGCACATAACCACAGAGGACTCATCTCCTAGGATGCTGGTGTCTGTGCTCTGTAGTTGTGCTTACGGATCCATCTTAGTATATATTACCAGTGACCTTTGGTAAACCTTGTCATTGTGCTGAACCTGATTTTCTCTAACTTGAGACAGATATAATCATGCATCTCTTATAAGACAGACGAATTGGAGCAATTTCCTGCTATTCTGCATCTAGAGGCTGAAGCAGGGGTTCCCTCTTCAATGGCATCTTCATCCTGAGATCACTCTGTAGGCCTGTGGTGCGATGCTCATGGTATGACTGAGGCATGGAGAGAATTAAGCCATGAAGTTTAGACAGCAAGTCTCACCCCTTTCCTTTATTAGCAGTGTGACCTGAAAAAAAAATTTTTATAATCTTTCTAGAACCGTCCCCTGATGTGTCATATCGAGACTAGTAATCCCACAGCAATTTGGGGCTCAGAGTTTTTGTGAGAATAAATTACCTAATGGTTAGGAAAGAGCATTGAAACCCCTCTAGGTGTTATTTGCCTTTCAAATGTGAGATGTTGTTATTCCATAGAGACCTCTTAGCAAGCCCCCAAACCCTATGGATGTAGCTATCCCTGACTCTGAATTATCTCATGGAAGACTTTTCATGGGCCAGCAAAGGACAGGAATGTTTGGGCTGGGGGAATTAACAGGGATAAGATTTTAACTCAATTAGAAAGAGCTGTCTGCCAAGCAGGACTGTATAATCCTCTGGGACAATGTTCCAAATGCCCACAGCTGTCTAGTGAGACATTTCTTCCCTGCCTGTCCTGTTCTAGTATAGAGAAGAGATAAGCCAATAACCCCCCAGGAATGCTGTAGGATGGCTGTGAACATTGGTAGGGAATTTATTCAATTGAGTAACATTTTCTATTTCGTCTCCTGAGTTTGCCACATGTTAAACTCTGTGATAGACACCAACACTGGTAAAAGTTTGGTTCTAGCCTCAGGATCCTTGGTTGTAATCAACAGAGAGAAATGGCACCATTTAACTTTGGGAGGGCAATGAGTTGAGACAGGGTTTCCCTATGTAGCTCTGGCTGTCCTGGAACTCACTATGAAGATCTGATTGGTCTCAAACTCAAAAAGATACACCTGCCTCTGCCTCCAGACTGCTAGGATCAAAGGCATGCACAGTCATGCAGGGCCCTCCGTCTAACTTTTAAATAGTAGGAAGGGAGGAATTGATAGGATTGGGAAAGGACCGGACACCCACAAGAGGAGAGGACTGTACAGGTAGTAGGATGGACTCCAGGAAGAATGACTCCAATTCAACTCCCCTCTCATTGGTTTCTTGGTTGGTTGGTTGGTTGGTTGGTTGGTTGGTTGGATTTTGAGATAGTCTCATGTATCCCAACCTGGTCTCTAATGCCCTATGTATACAGTATGACCTTGAACATCCTTTTGCCTCCACCTCTGAAGTTCTGAGATTTGGGGTGTGCTGTCCCAGGGCTTTGCCTGTGGTGCATAAGCACTCTACCAAATAAGCCACATCTCAAGCCCTGATTTCAAACTTTTCTCAGTGTTTGTGTGTGTGTGTGTGTGTGTGTGTGTGACTTAAGATTCAAACCCTCTAAAGAAAAAGTATGGCCTAATTTTACATGCCACCAGAAGGAGAATTATGTGATTAAAATCTTTATCAACCACCTCATTGGGATCCCATGGAAGGGGGTGTTAGCCCGGTTCCTTCAAGGAGAAGTCAAGTTTTAGAATAAATTAGAGGACATGGTGAAAAATGGAAATGACAGATATATATTACACTCCCTGCCTTGCAGGTGTCCTAAAGTGGCCCAGAAAAGACAACATGGAATTGTGGGAGTGTCTGTGGAGGGCACCAGTTCACCCAGACTCAGCCATAAGACAGGACAACAAGAATGAATTGAATGCCAAGGGAAGAAGAGGCAGACATTTGATAGGGAGAAAAGAAGTCCCTGTCTCTTTATTAGTTACTTTTCTGTTACTAATAAAATGAAATACTGATATATACAACGATAAACTAGTGTGAGCAAAAGCAATGTACAGAAGAAAGAGCCTGTTTCCTGTAGATCCAGAGGGATATGGTCCATCGTGGTAGGAACAGCATGGCATGGTGGCAGGAGCAGGAAGCAGAGAGATCACATTTCTTCTGCATGTGGGAAACAGACAGCAGGAACAGGACTGTCAACCCTCCGAGCCCAGTGTTGTGCCCCTCAACAAGGCTCTACCTCCTAAGGTTCTGTAACCTCTTCTAACAGTTCCACCACCTGGGGACCAAGTGTTCAGATATGGGAACCTCTGGGACACACACTTCTCCCTCAAACCACTATAGTCAGCCTCTAGATCCTGTAAGTTCATGGCCATATTATAAAGCTAAAAGAATTTAGTCCAACTTCAAAAGGTGCCATAGTCTTTAAGTCTCAACACTGTTTAAAAGTCCAAAGTCTCTTCTGAGACTCAAAGTAATCTCTTAGCTATGACCCACAGCAAAAAAAAAAAAAAAAAAAAAAAAAAAAAAAAAAAAAAAAAAATTAAGTTACATGGTTATAATATACGGCATATGGAATATATATTACTGTTCCAAAAGGGAGAAATATGGGCAGCATGGAGAAAGACTGGGCCAAAGCAAGACCCAAATCCTGCAGGGCAAACATCAAATCCTGTAGCTCTATGTCTAGTACCTGGTGCTTCAATTTCAAAAGTCTTAGAGGGCTTGACCTTTCTAGCTTTGCTGCCTGCAAGGTAATCCGACTCAGGCTGGTTCAACCCCCTATATGTACCTCTCCTTGGGAGATGTCCCCTGGTATGGGCATCCCCAACATCATGCCATCTCCACCACAACCCAGGTCACCACCATAGTTTAACTTAGTAATCTCTCAGGGACTCCAGCCCTGTCACACATTGCCTGGCCTGTGGCTCTCTGACACCACAGAGGGAGAAGCCATGAAACACCTCAGTCTTGCATCTTTCTCGTTTCCAAAGCCAGTGGCAAGTGGATGAGATGGCCAAGCTTAGCTGCCAGCCTGGGATGTACCCTCACCACCGTTACCACAGTTACACCAGTTTTTATATGCCGTTGCCATCTAGGAGCAGGGAACGCTTTGGGCTCTTTCTTTGTCACAACTTGTAGCTCTAGTTTGGTAGGGTCTTGTCCTGTGGGCCCCTTTCCTGTCTTTTCTCTTTAGTGGCCTTAATCTCCTTCACAATTGCAACCCCTTCTCAGCACATGACATGCTGCAACACTAACCTTCCTAGTGCTCTTTCCCTCTCAAACTACACGTTTTCATTTCTTTTTGCCCACGTTGTTGTTCTTTTACATTCAAGACATGCTGAAGAGTAATCAGAAACAACCATTCCATAGTCTCAATTTTATGCTGTCTTGAAATTTCCTCTGTCAAAGAAATTGTATCATTATTATATTTAAATTCGGATTAATGCAAATTTTCAGGACATGGTCAGAATTCAGCCAGATTCTTGCCAAAATATCATACAAATGGCCTCTCTGCCAGTGGCTAATACAATCATTGTTCCCCTCTGAAATTTTATGAGCCAGACATCCACTGTCCATGTTAGTGTTAGCATTGCTGTCTTCCAGGTTCCTACTAGGATGGCCCATCAAACTCAGCTTATAGCATTCAACTGCTTTTCCAGTCCAAACTTCCAAAGCCTTCCCCCAAAAAACCAAAACCCAAACAGACCAAAACCGCAGTCAAGTTATTAACATCAATAGCCACACTTCTCAGTACCAGCTACCACAACTACAAGCAACTTATAGCAGATTTGACTTAAGATTCCAGAGAGGGTCCATAATAGCAGGGACAGGCATGGCATGGCAGCGGGAACAGGGATCAGAGAGATCATAGTTTGCCCATACACAGGACATAGACACAAAGAGAAGAAAGTGAAGCAAGGCTATAAACCCTCAAAGCTCATCCCCAGTAATATACTTCCTACAGAACGAAGGCTTCTAGAAGATCCCACAGCCTCCCCAACAGCACTACCAACTAGTGACCAAATGTACAAATTCTTGAGCCTATGGGAACATTTCCCATTCAAACCATGTTGTGGACTGTTTCCTTTCAACCCTAAAATCACATGATTTGGAGCATCAAGTCACCTTTGCTATGGAAATGCTTTCCTCACTTTTGTATGCTTGTGCTTTGCAACCTCAGTCTCATCCCTGGCCATCTCATTAACTCTCCAAATTTGATCAGCCCCCATTAAAACCAGCACATATGGTTGTTGGACTAAACCCATGTAGCTCCAGTGCCTGGGAACTAGTCACCCAGTCAAGGACATGGGAATCTAGCAGATCTAAATAACTTGGCATCAAAGCTGGTCCAAAGACATGAAGTGAAATGAATTCTTGGAAAACACTTAGAAGGTCCTATGAACCTTCTTTATATTTAAGTCAGTGTTAGGTACACTTGACCGGGCTGTATACTTATCTGAAGCATGTTCTGCATTCTTGTGCTAAACATGCTTACAACAGAATCCACATGCTATACTCCTACATTGTATTTAGTGTGGTGTTAGACGTGCTCCCAGGGGCCTAGAACTATGTCTCTGGAATGGATCTTACAGGTTTGTACATGTCTCAGTGGCTTGAAAGATTCTCAGGGTATGAATCAGATGCATCCATGGTACAACACAAGGAGAGTGACCAAGCTGTAGAACAGGACAGCCCAGTGCCATCTAAGAGAGGCCACTGTGATCGGCAGGATCCAGTTATTAGGCCATGAAGGAAAGTAAGCTCAATGCTGCCCAGACATCTGATTTTCAAAAGAAGATTAAAAGCTGAACCTGTGTATAGAATTTTATGAGGTTTATTTTTTTAATGTTGGTAGCATTATAATGATTTTAAACCAAGCACAACAGTATCATTTTACAAATCCCCCAATGCATCTTACCTCTTAGGTTTAGAGGGTTTCTCCTACCTATAGGCCATTCAGCCATGCACAGGGAAGGGTTTGGTGTAGAGAAAATACCTTCCAAACAGAACAAAAGAAAGGAACTGCTGGACATACAGTGGTGGGATTCTTATTAATATCTTGACCCCCACTTCTGGCCACATATACATGCATATCTAGACAAGCAGAAAAGAATATGTGTGGGTGATATCCAGAAGCAGGGGAAGCTGAGGCCCAGTTTGAGAGAGAGACTTCAGGGCTCTAGTGTTCTCCTCTGGAGTTGGCACCATGTTCCATGAGAAGCCCGATAGAATTTGTATAGAAATATCTGCCCACACTGTGGGTATCCCATAAGGGAACAGATGTACTGAGCGCATGCGGTTGGAAGAAACCTGGTACCCATGGTTGCTAGGCATCCAGACTGTGAGACTGAAGACTGCAGTGGTGGGAACAGCACACCAGTGGAGACACCAGAGGGACTCTCCGGCTCTGCATTCGCAAACACCAGTCAAAGTCAGGACTACAGCTAGCCCTGTGATGGGTGACAGCTCTGCAGAAAACTAGCCAGCTCAGGACACATGGAGGTACCAAAGCCCTAGACCAGTGGTTCTCAACTTGTGAGTCACGCCCCCCACGACAAGCCTCTATCTCCAGAAACATTTACATTGCATTCCAAACCAGTAGCAAAATTACAATAATGAAGTTGCAACAAAATAATTTTATGGTTGGGGGTCATCACAACATAAGGAACTGTCTTAAATGGTCGAAGCATTAAGATGGTTGAGAACTACTGCCCTAGACCTTCACTTTAGCCATGAGCATTTACATAGAAAATCCAGCATATCAGAGATTCAAGGTATCTTCCTAACTGAAGAGGCGGGTGTTCCTGGATGGTGCTTGAGGTTCCCGAGGGGCAGTTAGGAGACCGTTTGAAAATCCTAGAGTCAGATTTCCCCAATGTGCTTGATTCATTTGAGGTACAACCAAACCATCTAAGTAAGTTGAATCTGGTGGTGGGTTACCCATGTGCCAGTACAAACTCAATCCAGACCTCTCATTTAGCAATAGAGAAGACTGAGGCATGGAAAGAGCAAGTGTCTGTGGTCACAGACTAGGTATGTAGTAACATTCCTTGGGCTGCTGGTAACAGATGACGTAGATAAATGTCACTGGGAATGTGGGTGTTTGTCGTATCACATGGCTGGAATTACAGAGCACTTAGTTCCAACTCTCTGAACCTGACAGCTCAATAATTTCAGTGCTCTGAGTTCAAAGTTTCAATTTTCTTGGTATTTGCCCTCATGGTTTCAAGAAGGCTGCCTTTCTTCAAGCATCACATATCCATATCTGCATTCCAGCATACAGGGGGCACAACCTTTTCTGGGCTCCTCCCCATTGTCACAATGTCAGAATTAGGCCATAGGGCCACTGATTAAACTCATCACCTCCCGAGAGGAAGAAACTTGATCTGTCAGGCTTGACCAAATTATGGCTCACCCTGTGGGGCAGAGCCACCTTCCCTGAACAAATGGCTCTTGATTACCTAAACAAAGCCAGAGCCTTGTGAAATCAGACAGTTGGGATATTCATGGCTATGAGAAGGAGGCTTTGTCACTGAGCTAGAGACAGAAACAGAATGTAGGTTCCCTGATACCCCACACTCAGAAACCCTGAAGGGAACCCTAACATTCATAGTCTCTTATGGACTTAATATTTTCACATGGCATGTTCAATTTACCTGAAACATGTTGAAATCCTAATCCCCAAAGTGACCACGTTCAGAATCGTTGGATGGGCTTTAGAACTAGAGGCACTTATTGAGACGAAGCTTCCATGGTGGACAAAAGCCCAGGGTTCCTCTTCTGGATACCATATGAAAACAAGAATAGACAGCAATGTTCATGTCAAAACAAGTACACGGGAAATTTCACCTGAGATTCACCAACCCCAGAAACATGGGAAGGATATTCCTGCTGGAGCCACCCAGCCTACTGCTTATTGTAGGTGACTGCTGTAACTCAGCCAGCCAGCCTGCCGCTTGGGAACTCAGCATGGGCAGAGGGAAATATTTTCAGGGCCATTTGTCCAAGTTTCCAATAAAAGCAATATGTCACTCCAGCAATGCCTTTGAAAGAAGGCATTCCTATTCTCCTTTGGTACATGCCTATCACCTATCATGCTTTCCATTCATTTGCATAAATGTGAATTTAATATCAATATTAAACAACTTAATATAATAAAATATATTCATATATTCAATTTTACATAGCAGATATTACATGGTAAATATTTAATATGAATTGATTTCATATAAAAATGAGCCCAGTGAAGTCAGTACCAGCATTCATATTTCACAGATTGGAATACTGAGTTGCAGAGAGGTTTAGTATTTTGCCTATAATCACTCAGCTCAAAGGCAATCCATCAGTCCTGCATTCAAGCACACATGGTATACCAGGCTGAAGCAGATGCTCCACCCAGTAGACTTTCCATTGTATTCAAATGTTTCAGATTTGGGACACTCAGAGATCCAGCACAGCCCACTCCTTTGAAGCTCATAGTATTAAAAAAAAATAGAAAAGGAAAAGAACCATATTTAGGTCGTTCATTTTATTTTTTGTTTCCCTAGAGTTTTCTCTGAAGTGTTATACTAAAAATATGTCATTCTATTAATGTCTTTTTTTCTCTTTCCCAATCCTCTGAAGCTTTAAAAGATTCTACCTTTGTCAAGTGTAGAAATTACCTTGATTTCTTAAAGTGACAAAAACATGCCTGGATGTTTGACAAGGAGCTCTACAAGCCCGCAGGCAGAACCAGCAGGTGTTTGGTTCGGAGAGATGTCTGCAGAGGATCCCATGGGGAGGGAGTCTACCCCTTGCTTTGTCTTGGAAGCTCGTTTTCTCAGTTCTGTCCCCTAGGTGCTCAGTGGGGCTGGGTCAGGAAATAGAAAGCACCCTGATCTAGACTCAGCCAGGAAGTCCCATGATCTACTGCCTGCTCCTGGATACTAGCTGAGAGATTTTGAATAAATGTCTTTAACTCTCTGGATCTCCATAAACCCACTTATGAACTGGGATATAGTAACACCTCCAAAGTGGGTTTATCCCACTTATGAACTGGGATATGGTAGCATCTACATCACAGGGTTGACCAGAAGGTGGGATGGATTGGTGGGAAAGCACCAGTGTGACGGGTGTTATACTCTGGACTTGGACTGTGGCATCAAGCACTGGTCCAACTCTGTAGCTTAGTCCCTGTGAAGACATAGCACCTTCACAAGGCACTCCCTTCCTGCTCAGTGCTCACAGAGGTGATCAGGCAGAGTTAAAGTAGAGAAGACTTGAACCTCTATTGAGCAAAGACCAGATGGAAATCCTGAAGGTCGGGGATACTGCCTTCAGGATATTGGAAGGATCAGCACCATGTGGCAGAAGGGTGAGGCTTGGGCCATGCTTCCTGCAGGAACCAAGAGTAGAGGCTGCATAAGAACAGGAGCATGGGCAATGTTGGGATGCGAGATCTCTCCATCAAGTGACAGAGATAAGATGGCTTTTGGGAAGGTGATGAGCTGTCTTCCTAGAGCTGAACAACAGAGGTGGCTGGCTATGTATAATAAATAGTATTAGTGCTAGTGAGAGGCCATGGGCTATTGTTACCCAGTTAAGACACATTGACTGGAGGCTGGCCTATTTCCTTCGGCAACCCACCTACTTGCCTAACCCGACTCTGACACTCTGGACCACTGTCCATTCCACAGTAGTGAGAAGGTGTGCTGAGCCAGCCCTTATGCTTAGAGCATGCTGGGAGTTTTGAGATTAGTCAGTCTGAAGGCTGCCTTATATAACAACACAGTGACAACTCTTCCCCCTGACTTCTCCCCATCCCTCGATCAACACTGGTACTTCCAAGAGGCCTCTCCTGGCAGACTCTGCTCCTTTACACTCTTCCAGTCTCTCTCAGGCTCCACAGCTGCTGGTCTTACTACATCTCTTCCAAATACCTTACCAAGATGCTCCAGAGGGGGCACATGGCAGGTGACAACAGATTGGTGTATCTCAGGCCAGGGGCATATAAGCCCCAAACTGCTGGTCCCCATACCTCCCTGCCTGGTTCATCTAGTCAGAATGGAGTGGCTTCCAAAGGGTTTGATCTGACAGGCTTCCCATTTGATGTGCTGACAAGGGAGACCATGAACCTGCTCTCCTCTACACCAAATTCTGTCATTATTAAGAGGAAAAGAAAAATAGAGATCTAGTAGGGGATGAAAATAGTCACATTAATGAGATCCACACAGACATACCAAGCAATTTCAGTCTCCCTTCAGTTAACCTTCCCAGCAGTCTTCAGGGCAGATGTTTTCCTTACCTGATTTACAGAGGCAAAGTAAGGGTCTCAGCCTGAGCAGGGTCTGAGGTGAGTAAAAAAAAAAAAAAAAAGGCAAGATATGAACTCCGCTGATTTGTCTCCACAGCTTGCTATCATTGTCCCCAGAACAAAGAAGCCAAGATTTAGGGAGCCTTTGTCACCATGGAAAAGAATAAGAGAGCAAGAACATACCTGCTAAAAATAGAACATGTCCTTCAATCTTAGCTCTCCTGTGGTGGGCTGGCTTGGACTCAGCAAACACTTGCTGATTTCTTGTTTGGACTCAGTAAACACTGGCTCACAGGTGGGGCCCACCTTACGTGTTTCTAGAACACTAAGTGGGGGAGGCTCTGTACAGGGTGGTGACCATAGCTAACCATCTGCCTGCCCCCTGGGAGTGTAGAATTTTCCTCATTTGGTAAGTCCAATCCATCAAAAGAAGCTGGAGCTCCGAGGGAAGCCCAGCTCCTGTCGTGGCAAATTATTCATGTATTCGGGCAGTGATTCAGCAGCAGGTAGCAAATGCTGACTGTGTGCAAACGCTTGACTGTCCTGCTCCAGAGAGCAAGAAAAGGAGTCAGAAACACAGCCCAGGCTCAGGGGAAAGGTAAATGCAGACACAGATACTCGCGTGCGCACACACTCGGCAGCAGCGGATGCATGTGTAACTGAATTAATAAATTAATCATTACACATCGACCCTTTGACTATCCATCTATATCCCCAGCACACCCTCCCACTGGCAAGCACATGGAGGTTGATTCGCGGAGGAGTTTGTGCTCCTGGCTGTGCACCTGGGATGTTTCAGTCGAACTTAAAAGGCCCAAGGAAAGGTGAACTGGGCCTCAGGGAGGGGGAAGGTTTGCACACTGTCTCTCAGGTTATAAGTGATGATACCCAGGCTCTGATGAGAGCCTTGGAAAATAAGCTCCAGGCAAAGAGCCATCTGGCCTGAAATAATGCTCTCTGCTGAAAAAGCTAGATCCAGTCCAGGAAGGAGGCTGATTCCCCAGGGACACAACTTTTATCATAATACTCATTGGGCCAGCGCTCCACACTAGGTGCTACCCTGTCTGACCCAGCAGAGCCAGAAGCTGCACCTGGCTATGCTTCGAGCCATGGAGGCATGGAACCAGAAACTCCTTGATTTGAAAGGAAATTCAAAAATAGACACCTTGGAAGATCCCTGCGCACAGCCCCATTGTGGCCAGGGAAGTGCCCTCTGGCAGGATTTTGATTTGCAATCCCTGGCTTGACCTAATTTTACTTCTTTCATTTGCATGATAAATGAAAATGCCAAAGTGGGGTCCCAAAGGGCTTCCTCCCTCCTTGACAGGCACCTGGGTCCCCTGGCTGCCTAGGGGAAGTTATGGAATGTGGGTACCTCTGTGCAAGCCAGATGGGGACATGTTTCACACTTCAAGAGAAGTGGCTTTAGGGACAGCTGGTGTGCGTAATCTCTGCAGTCTGGCTGACATTTTTGGAGCTGTGTCTTGAAACTCAAGGAAAGGAAGTGGAAGGACCATAATCTGGACTAAGGAAGACACAACATGGCATTCCTAGGAATAAGAGCATCAGAATGCACGGGAGTCTGCCTACCAGTGTCCCCCTTGGAATTCTGGCTCTGCCCATCTGTGGAGTCTAGGAGCTTCTTTTAGGCTGTCCTCTCCCTGTGGCACACATGAAGATGTGAGTGGATGAAAATCCAGCTTAGGCCTCCAACAGCTCCTATCACACCTACTATGTGATCTTTAAAACTCACAGACACTCTCCAAGCCTCCTTTTTGGATGTGAATTATATCTACTTGCAAGACCAGGGTAAAAATTAAATGATAGACTATCTTTAATATCCAATTATGTTAGACATCATTAAAAGGCTTATAAACAATGACATTTTAGAATGTTTTTGTTTGTTTGTTTGTTTCATTTTGTTTTGTTTTTCAGGAAGTTTCCAGTCACAAAATAGGTCATAATGCAGAAGCTCAGGGTTAATGATCTTCATTGGCGTTTCCCTAATCTATGAATACTTTCCAAACCTCTCAAGGCTACAGTTGCCTCATTGTTTGAAACTGAGCCTGGCTAACAGCCATCTCCCCAGGCCCAAGTGAGGAGGAGGTGGTGAGAGCAACAGCCCAGAAGCGACAAAGCACTCGGCACATTCTTCCCTAATAGCAAAGATGACCAGTGTGGGTACCAAAGCATCCCCATCAGCAGCCCTGATGGCTTGCTTCCCTGAGCATGACCGTCATTTTCAGCTGTGGCATCCATTTGTGTGCAAACAATTACTGTGCAATAGGCCTTCACTGCGTCTCCTGCTCAGAAGTTGCTAGCTGCAATCTCGTTTACGTTATTAATTTCTGTGGTAAACCATTACAGTCAAGGTGAGTGAAGAAGGAGCCACAGTCCAGGAGCCTGTGGGGAAGATGAGAGCCTGTGAGGCAAGAAGGCCTAGGCAGACACAGCAGGCATTGCTCCTCTGGAACTCAAAACAACCAAGTACTAGTGGTTTGGGGAGTCTCTGCCCTGTATTAAAACTAAGCTTGATTTACTCTGTGTGTGTGTGTACGCGTGCATGTGTGTGTATGTGTGTGTGTGTGTGTGTGTGTGTGTGTGTGTGTGTGTGTGTGTCTATGTAAAAATTCTTGTAAATAACTTATCTCACTACCTGATTTAGGGTTGCTTTAAGTAAGCACTACAAATCAGGTGCCTCAAACACAAAGAGATCTGATGTCTAACAGTTCTAGAGTTCTAAGTCTGGTGCAGGCAGGGCCACACTCGTTCTTGAACCTATAGAATGTGTGTGTGTGTGTGTGTGTGTGTGTGTGTGTGTGTGTATGTGTGTATGTGTGTGTGTGTGTGTGTGTGTGTGTATTATGTGTACAAATTATAAAGACTCCCTCCCTGTCCCTTCTCATCTTCTAGTGAGTGTAGTTCATTGTTGGAATTCCTTCTCTAGTAAATATGTCACTCCAGCCTCAAATATACTAGTGACTTTGGTGTCACCTTAGCAAAACACCTGGCATGAACAACTGTAGCTAGAGTTTTCCTGCCTTGCCCACAGTCAGGACAAATCTCTGTCACCCGCCAGTCCCACAGCCGCTCAGACCCAACCAAGTAAACACAGAGACTTATATTGCTTACAAACTGTATGGCCGTGGCAGGCTTCTTGCTAACTGTTCTTATAGCTTAAATTAATCCATTTCCATAAATCTATACCTTGCCATGTGGCTAGTGGCTTACCAGTGTCTTCACATGCTGCTGGTCATGGCGGCAGCTGGCAGTATCTTTCCGCCTCAGCCTTCTGCTTCCCAGAATTCTCTTCTCTCCCTGTCCCACCTACTTCCTGCCTGTCCACTGGCCAATCAGTGTTTTATTTATTGACCAATCAGAGCAATTTGACATACAGACCATCCCACAGCAGAAGCAAGTAGAGCTGATTCACCCACAACAAACAACTTCAAGGGGAAAGGTTTATTTTGGCTCATGGATTTCAGAGGGTTCAGTCCATGGTAGGGAAGGCATGGAGAACAGTTCACAATGGCAGAGAAGAAACCAAGAATGGGACCCAGAAGCAATCTGAGATAATATGGTCCTGGAACTCCCTTCCCCTCCCCAAGCTGGTGACCTATTTCCTTCAGTCAGGCCCCACTTCTCTAAGTTTCTACTACCTTCCAAAATCACACCATCTGGGGACTAAACATTCGGAATATGAGCCCCGTGGAAAGGCGTTCATATTCAATCCAGAGTGCTGCTCCTTCCTGGGTGTATCTTTGCTCCTTCCTGTAAGGACAGTGGCCCTATGGGATCAGGGGCCCAACCCACTCCCCTGTAACTTCATTTAAATATAAATGACTACAGCCCATACCACCAAGTAGGATCACATTCTAAGGTAAGGGGAGTTAGGATCTCACAGTGTTTTCTTAGAAAGGGGACACAATTTGGGCTTACCACCCAGCATGCAATGATTTTGCATTCTTAATTATTAGTGATCAGAATATGAACCTTGAGCAACCAGGGGTTCAGATCGTGTTTCCACAGTTTCTACATCAACACTAGGCATGAATGAGCTGAATTATGACTTGTTAAAGCAAAACCTGACTCAGAAGCTGCAGCCAGGGCAGGGGAATGAATCTAAGGTTTCTGGGATCTACATACTTGGGTCTCAGTATCCTATGCTGGAAACTCCTTTACTTCTTTTCTCCATTTCTTCTTCCCAGGGCTGGGCATGGAACCCAGGCTTGCACATACTAAGCAGATACTCATCAACTATGCTCTTCTGCCCTTCCCGGTATTCTGGTTTCCAGTTTCTTAACCTTTCTGCAGCCGTGTCTTAGTTTCTCTAACACACTCTGTAACTTTCCACAGCGTTGCTACTGTAATTGAGTGGCTCTTCAGCTATAACTCTGCCTTGTACTGCATGCATTTTCTATGTCTCTATATATCAATTCTTTATTATACAGTTCTGTTTTTTCCCCCTTCTTTCCATATTTTGACCTTCATCTATCCTCTCAGAGGCTCTATTTCTCAATCTGTACTATGGTCTGAACGTAGTTCTCCCAGCCTAAGTCATAGAGTTCATCGGAGATGAAACTATGGCAACTGTAATGGTAAACTTTGGTCATTGATTTGACACAATGTAGACTCCTGGGGAGGGAGTCTCAAATGAGAGTTGTCAGGATCAGGTTGGCCTGTGATAGATTATCTTGATTATATTAATTGTGGTAGACAGTCCACTGTGGGTGGCACCATCCTCTAGACAGGGAATCCTAGCTTACATAAGACTGGAGAAAGCAACGGGAATGCAAGCATGCATACATTTATTCTCTGCTCTCTGTGGATGCGATTAGCTGCTTCAGGTTCTCACCACTTTGATTTCCCAGAAGTGATTCACTGTAACCTGAAATTGTAAGGCCAATAAACTCCCCCCTCAATTGCTCTTGTTAGGATATTTTATCACAGCAATGGGGAAAGAAACTAAGACAGAAATCTAGTGGGGGGGAGTATTTTGGAGACTAAACAGAGTCAGCATTCCAATCATTAATTTAAAGTTGCTATTAACATTATCCAGCATTTATGCTGTTTCTTCATAGGGCTCAAAGAAATTCATCTCCATTGATGTCCGTGATTCCTTTATAGACTATTTCACTCAAGTCCAGAGAGGTTAAGAAATTTGCATAAGATCACAGAGCCATTTGCAAGGCCAACAGTGAAAGCTATTCAGTTCCCAGAGCATCCTTCACCCTGCTCTCTGTTCCCTGCCTGCCTTGTGATGATAGGGGTAACACAGTAATGACTCCAGAACTTTTGGCCATTTATGTAAATTTTGGAAGGTCCCTAGTAATCTCTAATTAGTTCCTTTCACCTTCTGCCCTTTCCTGGAAGGAATCGTTTTCATGAATGAGGAAGTAAAAGTTGAATTGAGCAGTCAGTCAGAAAATAAGAGAAGGTCCTGCTTACCAGCCTTGAAGATTAGGGCTGTGTGACCTGACTCCCAGTGTCGTTTGTAAGTCCGTGCGTGCGTGACCTTTGCTACCTGTACAACCACTGGGGCACAGGCCCTGAGCCATGCTGATTCCTGGGCCAGAACAAGTGGTACCCAGGAAGAAGAAGCCACCAAACAACATGTCACACCCAGCATCTGACATGTCATTTGGGACTGGGATCTAGCTGTCAGACTGCTCACTCAAATTCAGGTCTCCTTCAGATCTCTGCCACCCTGCTCACCTAGGACACAAGGCTTGAAAAGAGGAAGGACCCTGAAAAGAGGCCTTCACAGAAAATGAACCTGAACTTGAATTTTAATTTTGTCATGGTCAGTTTGAAACTGCGTGATCTAGAAGAAATGGGTTTATTTTCCTCATCTACAGTGTGGCAATTGAAGAGATATAAGAATTAAAGGAGATAGATAGATAGATAGATAGATAGATAGATAGATAGATAGACAGACAGACAGACAGACAGACAGACAGATAGATAGATAGATAGATAGACAGCATCTATTTCTTGTCATACAATTAGAATCCGGGAAATGCTTCTTCCTGGGCTTCCATTCTGCACCTAGCAGAGGCCCTGCCCTTGCCTGCCCAGCCAGTTTGGCAGCTGTGTGTGTGTATTTTTAAGAAATGTGCCTTACCAGTTCTATGCCATTCTTATGTGTTCTTAAGCTGAAATGCAAGACCATCCTTTGTACAAATTCCTTGGGAGCCGGGTGAGGACTGGTGCACAAGACCTTGGTTTTCCCACCTATAAAATGGATGGTAGAGATGGCACTGGAGGTGGAACCCAGGCAAGGAAAAGCTTGAAGACACCACTGAGATCTTCCTCATCTTTCCAGGTTCCTCTAAGGCTTAGTGTCTAAGCCATCTTGCTTCTGGGCAAAAGCACACCATGTTCTACATCATCCATTCTTGATTTTCACAGAAAGCACAACCTCTACCCACCTAAGTTTGGATCTATAACAAGGCATTATGACCCAAATCATACAGTTAAGTAGCAGCTGGGATCAAGTCAATAGAATATCTGGGAGTGTGAAGGAGGAAAGGTCCATTTCTCTGTAGAAGAAGGAGGAAATAAGATAACATTCTTAGCTGGGAAAAAAAGGATTTCATACCATGCTTGGCAGGATTTATAAATTCCACCACCATAACCATCAACAGTGGGATGTAGACATGGACTGAATTTGAACTCAGAAATCTTCCAGTTGGGTTTCATACCTCACATTACTATTGAATGATACAGATAAATATAGTCTAAATCTAAGTTTTTTCTGTCTAAGGGGAGTGTGTGTGTGTGTGTGTGTGTGTGTGTGTGTGTGTGTGTGTGCATGTGTGTTTGCCCATACATGTGGAGGGCAGACAAGGAGGGTCAGTGTCCTGCTCCATTACACTCTGTCTTATTTCCTTCAGACATGGCCCCTCTGAACTAGAGCTAGGATAGATGGCTAGCAAACCCCTAGATACCCTACTGTCTCTGCCTTCCCAGCACTGATCACAGGTGTATGTACAGCCCTGCATACATTTTTTATTTATTTTATTTTTTATATGGGTCCTGGGAATTCAAATTCAAGTCCTCCAGCTTTCATGGGAAACACTCTTATGCACTCAGAAATCTCCCAGCCTCCCTGTGGGTAGTTTTTAAGCTTGAGAGCCATATCCTTCCCTCTCTCTGAGCCCAGAGCAACCATAGCACCTAACCAAAAATGATCACTGTAATGCTGACCAGTAAACAGCAGTGTGTGTGTGTGTGTGTGTGTGTGTGTGTGTGTGTGTGTGTGTGTGTTGGTGTGATTTCTGTAGACTCTAAAACTCAGAGGTCATGATTCCTATGTTTATATTGTTTATTTTCCAAAAGCAGAATTATGTTGTCTTCTTCCCTCTCTTGAAAGAAAGGTAAAGTCAGACAGAAGGAGGAAGAAGCAGACAGAGAGCAAATTTAAAAGATGCTCAAGATTGCAGGCTCCCAATGGGTCTTATGTGAATGTGCTTACCAGGGCCCACCTGAGCCACAGCCGTTCTGCCACTGAGGTAAAAACCAAAGTACCATCTGGCCACATGACCCCAGCACACAGCTCCCACACTCCACCATGTTCCCCTTTAAAAAGTATGTTGCACACTAATTGTTTGCACACATACTTAGAAGTTTTTCAAAACCAATTTTCAAATAAATTCCAGAGGAACGGTCAAAATCTTAAGGTGATGTTTCATTAAAAACCCAGTTTATTCAATGGAACCAGCTAGGGTGTCTACAGGTAAAAAGAGGAGGGAAAGACTTCCCCTAACACATGTATATGTTACACAAGGCATGCCTTAATTAAGAAAACAAGGTCGTACCCCCAAAAGTGTTGGTACAAAGGTTGTAGAGAACTTAAAACACACTTTGCACAAAAGCTGTGGAGATTAAGTCTCCCAATTCGGAGGTCACCAAAGCTCATTGAATTGTACTTGAAATTGCCATGGCAATATCACAGACAAGAGCAGCACAAAACAATTGGCTTATGAGCACCTAGTACAGAGCTTCTCAACCTATGGATCATGACCCCCTTGGGTCACATATCAGATACTTACATTACAATTCATAACAGTAGTAAAATTACAGTTTATGAAGTAGCAACAAAATAATTTTATGGCTGGGGTTACCACAACATGAGGAACTGTATTAAAGGGTCACAGCATTAGGTTGTGAACCACTGATCTAGTATGTCCCAGGACTGTGCTAAGTACTTGGTATTTCTGAACTCAAGGGATCGTCATAGCAACCTGTAAGGCAACACTTTCATCCCACTCTCCGCATGAGGGATGCAAAGTTTATGGACTTCGTGTGTCTCTGTCCGCTTACAAAGCCACTCTGTAGCAGAGAGGGCAGCACCCTGCCTGCCTGTGGACTCCTGGCTTGAACACTTCTCCCTCTTTCTGAGATGACTTGTCCTGTGGGATTCCCACCTGCTTGCCTAAGCTCAGAAGAGCTCAGTTCTTCAGTGGTACCCCTGGAGTCTGTGGCATCAAATATTCCTTTGCTCGGTTCTCTTTCATTCTTTCCACTGAAGACTGTGTCCTTGCAGTTTATGAGCCTACTCAGGTCCGTCTAATTTTAAACAAACAACGGTTTAAGTTGCCCTGAGCATTTACCATATTGAGTGATACTCTCATATATTTTTCTCCCTCCCTTCTTCCCCTCTCTCCCTCTAGCTTTCTCACTCTCTCCCCTTCACCTCCCTCCTTCCCTCTTCCTCTCCCTCCCTCTCCATCTCCCTCCCTCTCTCTTTCCTTTCCTCTCTCTCCCTCCTTCCCCCTCTCTCTTTTTTCCTCTCTCTTTCTTCCTCCCTCCCCTTCTCTCTCTCCCTTCCCCTTCTCAGTTAAGATCTTACAATCCTCTCTTTTTAGCCTCTTTCTGCTCCTCTCATCCTTGGTCTGCTTTCCAGCTGCAAGGACTCTGGGGCCAGCTCCAGCCACGATTGCAAATGGTCATCCTGTTGTCAGCTTCCTTCAACACCCTGCTGTTCCACAATCTCCCTTCTAGAAGGCTTTGGCATCTAGCTTCTACTGAGGGCCTTGGCTAAGTTTTCTTCCCACAGCCTGGCTTCCATGTGAGGTGCCTCTTGTTTTCTTTCGATTAAATCAGTTCTAAATCCCCCTGCTCTGCTCAGGATAGATATTTCCTTGGGATAACCTCATTTAGGACCATTCTTTGAACACAATATTTTTGGCTAAAGATTCCAAAAATAGATATTCTTAGTGCAAAGTGATAGGAACAATTTGCTGGGCAGGACCAGGTAGGTGATGCAGAGGCATCTCAGACCCTGAGAAATAGTCTTGCCTCTTTGCCCCCCTTCGTTTTCCAGCCCTACTCTTGCCATTGCCTCTACTACAGTGATCACTGACCTCAGCAGGTGGCTGTGTAACTGGCCTGGAAGCCGGATTTACTCCAAAGTCCTCCTCCTTCCCAGGGGCCATGTCCTAACTCCCATACGCTTACTCTTCCGGTTCTCTTCATCCCAGATGCATCGGCTTCACCATTTACTCCCCAGGTTACTGCTGGTTTCTACTTGCTGCTTTATCATCTCCTGTCCTGTACTTTTCTCTTGCCTCTAGGTGGGAGGCAGAAATTACAACACTCCAAGTCCCTATGCAGCATCCTTCAGCGACCTAAACTCTTCATACTTAGCTAAGAACGCCCACCTGTTGTTTTCCTGTACCAAAGAGTCTAGCCTTATCCCTCACCAAATAGCTACTTTAAAATTATTCTTTCTTAACCATGAACTGGTTGAAGACTCATCCACACAAAACTCCAACTCACTCAGCCTGGCTTTCATTCACATTTTGTCCTCTATCTGGAGTGCTGTCCCTACACACACACACACACACACACACACACACACACACACACACACACACACACACGACACTATCTCTAGTGCTTAGCTGCACAACCTGTCTTCTAGAACTAACCCCCCCCCACTTCTCCAAGTGAGAAATAGTAGCCCTTCCCTTGTGCTCAGATACCAACAGATGGTTAGACAACTGATCTATGACAGACAGATAGAGAGACTGACGCAGGCACATGAGACCGTCTACTTGTATCAGGCCTGCTCTTATTGACTACTAGTGACTAAAGAAGGTAGATGGCAAATGCTTTGTCAAAAGACCTGAAGGCATGAATGAGTAGAGGGAAGACATATACACAGAGGGTCTGTGGGAAATACAGTTAAAAGAGTAATCAAGCAGCATACAGTCAAAGGAACTCATACTCTACAGTCACCCAACCCAAATCCCAATCCATGCAAGAACACTGTTGATAACTCCCCAGTACTAGAGGCAGAGCCTTGGGAGAGCAGAAAATGGACCACTTCCTGTCAACTGCGCTGTGGACAGTGTCTAATACTAACAGCTCCTATTTATCGGCAGTCTGCTTGTTCCATACATTATCTCAAATCCTCTCAAGTGCCCTGAGAAGGTGCTATTATCCTCATTTTACAAAACAACAATTTGAGATGCAGGGATCTTGTAGCTAATTAAGGAACCTGGACTCTGCACCGGGTCTTTAGGGTTCTGTCTCCCACCAAGTTACATCTGTCCACAGAATACATTCCTGGGTGTCAATCTTGTCCAGCCTTGGGACTCTCCCCTCAAAGGTCCTTCCTGCAGTAAAGGATAATTCTTCACTCATCCAATGCCTGCACAGCCCTCCCTGTTTTTTTTTTTTTCTTTTTAATGTGGTACTTAGAACTACCCCTTGTAAATCTCATTTCTGTTTCATAAATTCATTCTTTATTCTTTCTTTAAATTTGAGTTATCCAAAGCTAATCACAATTTTAATGACTTGCTCTTGATTTCATCCAGGATGACCTGAAAGAGGTCTATTATCTGTCCCATTGCACAGTCCAGCGTCTCCTCTCCAAAAGATGTATTAGGGACTTGAGCTATTCAAGGAATTCAACTGACTGTGCATGCTTGGGTCACTGTAATTTGATTTATCAGACTCTTAAAGATTGTCCTTGATGAACTCAGTGCCTGCCTGGGGGCCGACTAGGGATGCCCGCCAAAAGCCATGCCATCTGACCT